>NC_136525.1:33637914-33977914 GCF_053919585.1 Euprymna scolopes
GCTTTTGAAATTCTAACGATTATATATTGTTAAAAACAATTTCATTCACTCCATGCTATATACACTTGGAATGCTGACGGCTATTTTTTTCGGTCGGAAATAGAAAAAAAACAAAAATTTCACATTACAAACACAATGCATAAATTTTCAAATATTGTACTGGTATTTTATTTCTTCAAATCAATCATCCCCGAAGAAGTCTTGAAATACAGACAAAATGTTGATCTACACATTACTTTTACATATACACACACACATTATATATATATATATATATATATATATATATGTATGGAGATCTATAAAAAAAAAGAACAAACCAAAATTATGTGTAGATCAACATTTTGTCTTTATTTCAAGACTTCCCCGGGATGATTGGTTTTGAAGAAATAAAATACTAGTAAAATATGGGAAAATATATGTGTAGTGTTTATAATATGAAATAGATGTTATATATATATATATATATATATATATATATATATATATATGTATATATATATATATGTATATATATATATATATGTATATATATATATATATGTATATATATATGTATATATATATATATATATAACTACTTCATTTACTCACACAAATTTAATATACGAAAGTATAGATTTATGCGTAAACTTTAAGTATTTACTTCAAAAATGCATGCCCATTGGCTGATAGGAGGGGGCGCGGTGGATACTAGAAAGCTGATTGGCTAACTAGAAATCCTAAACATATATAAAAACAAGAAGCAACCACAAAATTCGCGCATAAGCCTGACGAATCCTACAGTGGATGAAACGCAGAATATTCAGTGTAGCTTAATCGCCATATATATTTTATAAATTACTATGTATATATATATATATATGTATATATATATATATATATATATATATATATATATGATTACTTCATTTAATCACATAAATAATATACGAAGATATAATAATTTTATGCATAAATGTTTCAGTATTTACTTCAACAGTGCTCAATACATAAGTAGAGCTATGTAGTAAGTAACGAAAGGATATCTACCCTTTCCATAAACACACAAAGAGAAGGGGTGAACCAGAGGTCAACTGTGCCATTGTCTTGTAAGTGCCTGCCCATTGGCTGATTAGGATGGGTGCAGTGGCAACTAGAAAGCTGATTGGCTAACAAAAACTTAATAGCATGTGTGTATATATAAATGCGCAACAACCACAACTTTTTGCATAAGCCTGACGAATTCTCACGAGAATGAAACACGGAATACTCTGTGTAGTTTAATTGCCATATATATCTTTATAACTTACTATATATATATATATATATATATATATATATATATATATATATATATATATATATATATATATATATATAATGGGGGAGAGTGAATAGTAAAAGAGACCGAGAGGTAATAGATGGGGGAGAAGAGGGCGAAGGGCAGAAAGGGAGTAAGTGGATAAGAAAAAGAGCTAGATAGAAGACGGGGAAAAATAGGGAAGGGGTAGATGGGGAAATGGATAGAGGGGAAGTAGGGAGAGGGGGATAGAAAAAGAGTGGGCGAGGATATTCTATGATTAATCAAAAACTTAGAAATCAATAAAAGGAATACTTTTCATGAGCTGACAATGTTCCTGAGTGACTCAAAAAGAGTGGAGGCAGCCAGGCTGGGGGAAACTTCCCCAGAAAAACAACCTGAACTTAGATATCTCAATGTATAAAGTTAGGTCGTTTTGTTACTTAACGGTGGGAGGGGGAAGCATGTTTGAAAGAAGGGGTTGGATTGAGACTTTAAAGTCAAAGGCCCATTTCTTTTTTTAGAGAGATGATTGATAATTTCAAGCTTAAAAGATAGTAAACGTTTGAGTCTGGTTTACCGTTTTGGAGCGTGTACAATATCATGCATTTTGTCTAAAAACACTATTACATACATATACGTCTTGTCGAAATTAGTAAAAATTCCAAAAATTATGAAAAATGACCGAGTAGATAAATAAATACAAGAAAAAATAAAATTTATCGAATAATGCAATTTTATTGGTTTCTTCTAATGCGGCCAGTTTCTGCATAACAAAACTGACTTATCTCCCTTTGTTTTCAGTTAATTTCCTCTATTTTGGTACTTATTTGAATTGGCACTTTATCGGCATTTAAAATTAAAGAAAATACAACACAAATGTCTGTATAATGTACATACCAGTCAAGTGACAAAGATGAAAAATTTCAAAAATCACGTAATTTGATCAAGTTTTTTTTAAATTTTTATTCAAGAGAATCAAATTTTACTCAGGTTTCAATGAGGAGGAACAAAAATGAAATCAACAAATCGGTGGACAAGGGCAAACAACTCAAATGCACATAAAAATTGAAAATAATCACTGATTACTTCCTCTCATTATGTTCCTTAGAGAAATATGGCCTCGTTTGTCATTTATCGGTAAAAAGAATGGCAAATTTGTTTTTCTTAAATAAAAAAAAACTACTTGATGAATTTTGGTGATTTTTGGAATATAACATGTTCATGCCATGACAAGCAGATACAAAATAAAAGTTTTTCTTTTTTGTTTATCGCTATAAGTGCCTGTCTGAATAAGCATTCCTATTTCAAATTAGAAAATAGCAGATCAAGAATATATGATAACAATGATTAAAAATTTTTTTTTTTGAAAAATAGTCCTAGTAGATCATCTATGGAATCATTATTGTAATCATTGAATTTCTTTACTAATTTCGACATGATCCGTCAGTATGTAATAATGAATTTAATTAAAATGTATCTGAAATCACATTATAATTTACAAACACTAGATTTTTACTATTATTATTAACTTTTAAGCAAAAAAAATTAATCATGTTTTATGATTGCTAATGTGCTTCAATAATTGGATGTCCAATAAGATATAATGTTTCATGAGACAAGTGGGTTTTAACTAAGGAGAAACTAGCACATTTTATGATTGCTAATTAATTCAATAGTAGAAAGTCCAGTAAAACAAAGGAAGGTAAGATATTTGATGCAATGTTTCATGAGACAAGCAGATTTTTTACTAAGGATAATTTGGCATGTATTATGATTGCCAATACAATAATAGGAAATTCAATCAAACAAAAAATAAGATGCTTGATGGAATGTTTCATGAATCAAGCAGATTTGAAATAAGGAAATTTTGACATGTTTTATGATTGTCAGTCTAATAACAGGAAGTCCAATAACAGGAAGTCCATTAAAACAAAAAAAAGGAAAGGTGCTTGAGACAATGTCTTATCAGGCAAGTAGATTTGAACTAAGGAGAGTATTTGAGTAAGGTTTGAAGTAAGGAGAGTTTATAATCTGAAAATGCTGTCTTTAATTATATTTTTAAGAATAAAAAGATATGCATCAAAATATGGTTTGGATGAGGCTGAGGAGAGACATATGTTGTAGACAGTCGTCAAGTCTTCTAATAATAAATGGTTAACTTGCCCAATTATTATGATCATTATGATAATGATGATGACAGTGATTATTATTATTATTATTATTATTATTATTATTACTAGCAGATGTACCCGGCATTGGCCAGTATTAAAAGTAACGTTAAATTCCTTAAAAAAAAATGAAGTAAAAAAAAAAAACAGTAAGAAACTGAGACACGTGCATGCAAGTATTATGTTTTTGTTTTTTTCGAAACAATTCACTTCTTGTAAATAAAAAAAAAATACTCAAGTTGAGATCAAAACCAAAACCTGGTTGACAGTGAGTCAAGTACGACAACCATTAGGCCAATTTGCCACGACTTAAAGTGTTTTCAAACCTACTTATTCTTAACATAAGGAAGCTTTCATGTGAATGATTTGTATATGTGCAGCCGTGAAATAGCTGACAACCAGATAAAAATCTGATGACCATCAAACACCAAATTTTCAATTTTAACCCCTTAGCAGCCCTTTTTTCCAGATGAAAACCGATTAAAAAGTTTTCCATATCTCTAAACATCCTATGTACCAAATTTCAAGTCTGTAGATCAAAAATTCGTTGAGTATATAGGTTGAGAGTTGTCCTCACAAACACACATTCTCACTTTTATAGATATATATAGATAGATTATTATTATCATTATTATCATTATTATTAGTAGTAGTAGTCGTCGTCGTCGTAGTAGTAGTCTTCTTTCTTAACCTACCCAATAACGATCTAAATGAAAAGGGAAAGAAAAGGGTAGTTACCAGCAGGACTTAGGGTTAGTGGTAGGGTTAAATGAGGGTTATACTATTTTTGAAAACCGCAAATGTTAATTTGCAATATAAAAATGAAAATAAAACCAGAAATCTGCAAAAATCATAAAACAAATTAGTTTTGGGAGAATTATCTGCAAAGATCAGAAATATTTGTTTACGTCCAAAAAATATCGATATTTCTAAGGGAACACTAATTCCTTGATCCCCTAGGTAGGAGACACTAATACTGAATATTTCATTATCGCTAAAAAGTCAACAACAATAAAATAACTTTTAAAGCGAAAAAATAGTTAATAATATCAGCAGGTGCCCGTAGTGTAATGATATATGTATTCAATTATAAAACTTGTAGCTCAAAGTTCGAACCCTAATATAGTCAAGCTATGCTGATGAGCTATAGAGCAGCGAAACATGTGTATGTAGAATACTGTTTCAAAAAGTAAAATAAAAATAAATAACACACACACACAAATATATATAGATAAATTTAGTAATTTAAATTTTAATGACGTGAAATGGTTAAATTTCAAATCCAAAATTTTTATTATATGCAAGACAATGAATGCATTTCAATAAGTATATCTATATGTTTTTGATATCTACCCATCTCCTCCTTTATACCTAATTTGCTAAAAACAATAAACATAGAAAATCATAATTAAAAGTTTTTAAAGTTTTTAAATCATAGAGTAAGGGAAATAATATATTGGTTCAAAATGAAAAGGATATATATTATCTTGCATATGATAAAAATTCTAGATTTGAAATTTAACTATTTCACGTCATAAACTTTAAATTACTAAATTTGGATTTATTTGCTCTATCTGCTATATTGAGCAATTTTTATTTAGCTGGGATTGCCATTCTAAAATATTACAGTCAATAATATTTTGTGAGATCAATAATCACTGGATTTCCATACCACTATATTTATTGCATTACACTATTCTGAAGAATATATATATATATATATATATATATATATATATATATATATATATATATATATATATATATATATATATATAATATATATATTATATATTATATATAATATATATTATATATATATTATATATATATTATATATAATATATATTATATATATATTATATATAATATATATTATATATATAATATATAATATATTATATATATAATATATAATATATATATTATATTATATATATATTATATATATATATTATATATATATATATTATATACATAAGCCTGACGAATTCTCACGAGAATGAAACACAGAATATTCTGTTTAGCTTAATTGCTATATATATATATATATATATATATATATATATATATATATATATATATATATATATTTGAAAAGAAAAACAATCTACAAAATCCAACCAACAACTTCTGCGGTAGATTATTTTTCCCAGTCAACGTAACCGATTACTGTTAGTCTCACAGTTATTATTATCGTTAGTAGTAATATTTAATAGTCGATGATTGGGACATGAAATTTCTTGAGTTAATCAAATTTCCTGAGCAACGTCGAGACACAAGTCGACTAGGTATTGTTTAACTTGGTTAAGTGAGCATACCCCAAGTGTACTTTTGTTCCTATTTTCCTGTGCTGACCAGTTGTACCAATTTTGCCTCAAGTCGACTGCTAAACGAACTGAACCACAAATGAACTCATTTTATGTCTCGTGTTCCTGCTATTCCCAAGATTCGTGCAAATATTGAATAAATATTTCTCTTCCATCAATTGAAGATTTCGAACGATTGAATTATTCCCAGCTGCAGTCGAAAAGATGGCCAACTAAAGTTCCTACTCTGATAATGAATTTAAAGATAACCAAAAATAGCAACTGATAAGACGAAGCCAATGGAGAACAAATACCTCCCTTTCTAAATAATATAAAATTTGTTAGCAAAACTCTTTGGCAAAGTGTAGTATCTGTTCTGATGCTACACTTCATCTTTTCTATCTTCAGTCAGTGAATTGAAATCCTTCTAGACTGAGCCGATTCTAATTTTTGTCAGTATCCAGAGTGCCTCTTTTTGGGGAGTTGGATTTATGTCACACTAAAAACCGACTTTGAGTTTAACTCTACTTTCATGGGGAGGCAATTAAAAATGAACTCTTGAGAAAAGGCAGAGAAAAACCATCATCATCATCATTGTCGTCGACGTTGATTAAATATAAATTCTCCCCAACTGAACACATTAGCGTTAATAGCCTTGTTTACAAATGAAAACGTAACCGAAAAATACTCTCGAAATCAAAATGTGATTTTTGAAAAAAATATCGTAAATAAGTTAAAGTTTATCCTAACATTTTCCCCAGCAAAATAAATTTACCATTACTTCGTATATTACTTATTACTTTCGGCAGCCTTAAAGCTCTTGCTTTTCTTATTTTGTCCTTTAGTTCTCACATTTCATGAGCAATGTTTCTGACAAAGGAGTAAAACTGGGCTGCAATCTATTCATATAATATTTATTATTAGTTTTTGATTGCGAAATGGTATATATTTTTTTTCAACTCTTTACTGGTTTCATGCCTTGTCTGGAGTGATTTTCATCAAACAATTCCCTAATAATGATGAAGTGGTTGAAATTCCATTAATGGTTTCTTCAAAATCTGCGTTTCCATCAGACTTGCAGATTCAGACGGTCCAACCTTAGCTCCTAGGGATCCAAAAAATTTTGTCACCGACTCCAACTACTAAGTTTCCAAAACATCTGACTCCTTACGGTTCCAAAGAACCCATGGATCAGTGGATAGACTACTTGCTAAAATTCAGTTGTAAAAGTTACATTCTTGGAGGTTGAAAGTTCAATCTTCAATGCAGGCAACCCAAAAGCACAATTGCGAATTACTTAGGATTTCTATTCAGTTATGGCTGACGGAACAAGAGCATGCTACCCCATGGATTAAATAAAGGGTTCCGTTTGAAATTCAGTGCAGATTCACGAGTTTGACAGAAAGATACTTGAATTCAACAAGATACACCTGAAGAAGGTCGAAGGTTACATCAACCGAAACATTGAGCAAATAAAACTCAATTTGAGACCAGTAATCCGAAGAATCCAAATAAGATGAATCCGATTCCTTATTTTAAAGTCTTTTAATATTCTGCTGCTGTTGATTTTGTGGAGATTAAAAAATTTGGCTCTGACTACTAACAGGTTTATGAGTTCAACTTCAACTGCGACTTCTATCCAAATCTCTGACTCTGCAATTCTGCAAAGTGAGTGCGAAACATCAGTATTATTTTTCCCCTCAATAGAATTGTTTTCAATTACTGGAATTTTATCTCCCTCGGGCGGCAATCTTTTGCTGTAGTATCTGGCCCAGTTTTATCGCTCACAAATGTCTGCAATTGGCATAGAGCCATATTATATAGATGAGTTCTCTCCCCTTCTCTTTTTAAGTTTCTCTTTCTTTCTTTCTTTCTCTCTCTTTTTCTTTCACTCTATATTTTTCATTCTCACTTTTACTCTCTCTGCTTCTCTCTCTCTTTCACTCCTTTCTTACTTTATCTCTATCTCACTTCCCTCCCCTTTCACTCTCTCTCTTTTTGTTCTCTCTCTATTTTCCTTTCTCTCACTCACTCTCTTTCACTGTTTCTCTTGTTCATTCTCTTTATCTTTCTCTCTCTCTTTTTCTCTTTTTCACAATCTCTCTCTCTTTCATTCTTTCTTTCTTTCTCTTTTTCATGCTCCCTTTTTCTCTCTTTTTTACTCTCTATCTCTTTATCCCTCTCTTTCCCTCTCTCTTTCTCTTTCTTTTCTCTTTTTCACTCCATTTGCTATATAATCAGGATGGCAAAAATTGCTTTAAATCGTGAAGATATTGAATTGCTGATTGCCCACCACCACATCAGGAAAAAAGAACATCGTTAAACCGGTTGGTTGCGAAGGCATTTCTCCACAAAATAACGATGCCCTCACGACAAAAAAAAAAAAAAAAAAGGCATTTGAAAGAGAAACAACATGATGTGTTGATAGATTAATAGAAAGCTGTCGGTGATGAATGCCATCTCCTTTATGGACGTGAACCGACGGCTCAACAACTGAAGTCAAGAAGAAACTTCTTCAGCCATGCAAACCTCGCTCCTCAACTCCCCACAATCCTTTGCTAGATTCCAAATAGTAGCCCCTTACTTCCAAGTAGCAATATGAAAAATAGTGAAAAAAAAAAAAAATTAACAAATACTAAAGTTGATAAACTCTTATTTATCAATCTGTGATGTTGTTTTGGCCATGTTAAGAACAGTGACGTTTGGATAAGAAAATGCAGTAATCTTGAGGTGGAATAACGGAGGAAAGTTGGATGACACAAGAAAACGGATGTAAATTATCAACAAGTCTCTTGGACAGTGAAATTTGGACGGAATCAATCATCAAAACTATCAAGCTTGAAGACTAAAATTGCATCAAAAAATGTTAGAACCATGATCACCAGAAAGGTGCTGCTGATGATGATGCTGATGATGCTGCTGCTGCTGCTGCTGATAATGATGATGATGTAGTTTAATAATGTATACGTATTGATGTGACTGTGTCTGTTATTGAAAGTATGTGAAACACACTGGAAGAAAAATCTTACGTGTAGATGAACAATAATATATATTTAAAACTAAAAGTAGAATTTACTTTTATAATGCGGACATTAATTGCACATCCATTAAAATCTGCCCTGAAATTGAATGCAAAGGGACATCGCTCTTCTTAAAATACCTTTGAGCCAAGCATGACATCTATAATATAAATCTCACCTGTATGTTTAAATGTATGTATGTATGCATGTATGCATGTATGTCTGCTAAAACTTTCGATAAAGGCGACGGATTTTCACGAGATCGGTATCATTGTGAAGCTCGACCCATCGGATGACAAATATCGAAAAATTGGCCAAAAACATTAATTCCTTCAGCCTCAATTAGGCACTTTTCTACAGGGAAGGGTCGCTTTTTTCGCCGATATTTTCAAAGGTCATCCCCTCTTTTCGATTGACTAGCCTTAATTTAAACCTTCGCCACTTTCAGTTTGGCGATGGATGCAACGGTAAAGACATTACGTTTTTTTTTTCATGTTCTTTTCCTCCTTCGCGACACGGGTTTGAGCCTGCCTGCCTACTACCACTTTTTTTTTTGCTCAACACACACCTTCAAACACCCGGGTAACGTCGAGCACTCAGACTAGTCTATAATATAAATCTCACCTGTCTGTTTAAATGTATGTATTCATGTATGTATGTATGTCTGCCGGGCACCCAGGCTAATCTAATATATTTACAGGTGAAAAGGCATTTACTTTTAAAATGAGGACATTGAAATCTGCTCTGTAGAATTAATGCAAGAGACATACCTCTTCTCAAAATATCTTTGGGACAAGGATAATAATTACTTCCTTTTAAAATACAAAATATCTAATTATTGGTGTTCATCTCCAGAACTTTAAGAGGAGTTTATGAATCAGCAAACTGATAAGCTCTACCACATGGAATATATACTAGATATCTTTACCTGACGTAAGAGAACTATCAACAAAGATTTTATGCAGTGGAATTTGAATGGAATCAACCCTTAAGACCGTCTAGCTTGGGCACTGTGATTGTAGGCTGTCAGACATCCTGATCAAGGGAAATAAGATAATAAAATGGAAGAAGAGGATGCAGATGATGGTGCAAATGATGATGAGGATAAATATTTTGAAGATGATGATGACGATGATGAGAATGCTATTGCTGTTACTGATGGTGATAATGATGATGAGGAGGAGGAGAAGGAAGAGGAGGAGGAGGAGGAGGAGGAGGAGGAGGAGGAGGAGGAGTCGACAATGACGACTCACAATTGAACAAGCCAAATAATTGGCTGTGTTGGCTGAGAAGGAACGATTTTTTAGGCAGAATATGGAAAGTTCAAAATAAAAGAACCTTTATTACATTCTGGGTATGACAACATTTACTTAAATATCTCATTCTGTCTACAGCAACATTTTATCATAACAGAGAAAAATACATTTTTATTTTTTTTCTATCTTTTTTTTTTTAAGTATTTCTACAGAATGTAAACTGAACTGCTTTTTTAAAGTCCAAACATAACCTTAACCTCCCTAAACTAATCTAACCTAATGTTTACGTTTAGTTAGGTTCAAATTCTGTAGAAGCATCTTTTTTTCATTTATTAAAAAATATGGATGTTATATAAACCGTTATGTCAGCAACATTCACCCTAGTTTAGTTGAACTAGCTTCTCCCAAAGAAGGATGCTTCATGGAAATATCAAATCCATAAGTGAACCCCTAATTACATGTACAAGGTGCCTTCAATAAGTTTCTAGACTTTTTCATATGGTTACTTTTATTGATAGTACACACATGAACCTTTAGTCTCTTTCGAAGTAATCTCCTTCGGCTGCAATTTATTTGTTGTACTTTTCTAACAACTTCTGGAAGGCCCCAATGGAAGTCTCCTTGTGTGAGTGTGTCAATGACCCTCGTCACAACCTCTTTCATCTCCTCAATTGTCTCATAACGACACCTCTAAGGTTTTCCTTGACCTTAGAGAATAACCAAAAGTCACAGGAAACAAGGTCTGGATAGGGAGGGTGAGGAACTGTCTTGATGCTTATTTTGATCAAATAGTCTGTGACAAGGGTGGAGTTGTGGACGGGTGATTTGCGCAAATCTTCCGCATCTTCAATTCCTCACGAATAATTGTGTGTACAGTTCCCACACTGACATCAAACTATGCACTTATTGTCTCTATAGATACATGACAGTCCTCATCCATGAAATTCTTTATTTGGCCAATCAACTCTGGTGTTTTGACTTTCTTACTCCTCCCACACCTCTCATCATTCCTCACAGACTCCCTGCTTTCCTTGAATCACTTATGCCACTCAAAAATTTATGCTCAATTCATGCAAGGTGGTCCAAAAGCAGTCTGAAGCATTCCATACGTTTCTGTGGCATTTTTTCCAAGTTTAAAACAGAATTTTATTGCATATCGTTCTTCTAAAGTGTCCTCACATCCAAATTGCATTTTTTAAATTCACCAGCTGTGACAATAAGGTTTTAGTAGGGTGTATTCCAATTCCTGCCGTAGCTGTTCCTTTTAACCAGAAATCATAAAAATTAGTCAATCATCTCCTAAAATGTATAGCAATAATATACTGAATTTTCAAGAGTCTACAACAATTTTAAATGCCTGTACAAAAAAAAAGCCTGGAAACTTATTGAAGGCGCGTCATATATCTCAGTTAAGGGAGATGACAACATTAGTTTTTTGCAGTTATTGCAGGGAAGTGTGAACATTCTCCTACATACAACGCCTGGTACTCCCAAATTGTCACTCATCTAGTACTGACTAGGCTCACCATTGCTTAACTTCTGTGATCTAATAAGAACTGGTTTGTTATCCGTGATTATGCCATTATACATCCGTATCGTCATGAACCCAGATTCTTGCTTGTCTGTGAATACAAAACAATTCTATCGTTTATTAATTTGAATCTTCAGGGCCCGTGGCGCAGTTGATAGAGATGTTGAATCGCTACGGTTCCAGGTGAGAATTGTCTGAAGATAGCGGTTTCAATCCTACCCAAAGCCGGCCAGAGGCTTACTTGGCCAAAACGTGGTGAGACGACAACAACTATGGAAGGCGGTAATTGTAGTGAATGCAGTTAGGAGATTCAGAGTTCCTATTCCGTCGCGGTTACCACCTGACGAAGGCCAGAGGAATAGTTGTCCAAAACATTATGAAACAACTAAAGAAAAGATGGGGATAATAGTCCGCAATAAATAAATAATACCATCTCATCTCAATAATGAATTCCAATTAAATAATATAATTCTATCGTTGATGTGGATTTATAAAAAAGTTTGTTTATTTTTTTAATGGAGAGCTTGTTTCACATCTAGTTACATTATACACGTTGCTCTAGGACAGCAGCTTAGACATGAACTATTGCCAGCCAAAAGACAGGAAATCATTACCCTGAAATCACATAGTTTCATGACTAGGGTCACCTCTAACCTTCAGGTGTTAACTCAAATGTAACATAGACATTTATGTGTTTCTGAATTTTGGAGATGAAGATTGATAATTTGCATCAAAGGTTCAATCCTCAGTGTGGGCAGCTCACAAGATATAATTGTGAATTATTTAGGATTTCTACTCTATCATGGTTGATGGAATAGGAGTATGCTCCCCCTGTGGATTAGATAACGTGTTTCATTCAAAATTTCACGCAGAATCCTAAGTTTGACAGAAAGATTCCTGAGTTCAACACGATACACCTAAGGAAGGTCAAAAGTTACATCGGCTGAAACGCTGTGAAAATAACACTGAAAATGAAAGCAATAGTCTGAATAATCCAAAAAATATGAGATACTTATCATTCGTATGAATATATCTTGATATGAACTAATAACCAATCAAATGTGTTTTATTTTTGCGATGTGAAGTAATATATGTACATTCGGGTCTTTCCTCCTACAATATTGTGATTGGCTGATTAAATCATAAATACCAGCTTGGAGAGGCATTCTGGGAAAGATACGAAAAGACACACTGCCTCACACTACGAACTCTGCTTCTAAACTGCAACATTTATTACTCAAACTGAAGCAAGATTGCTCAGCTATTTCAACGATATATATCCCTTTCTAGGGATCATATCATTTTGTATATCACAATGAACATTTTGATGAACCTAATAGTTCTCACACTGTCTGCCGAGCTTTAACCACTATTGCATCACAGCAGTTTTTCATCCTTGTCGAACAAATACTTCCATGCAATGTTTTAATGAACTTACTGAACTTGTACCACCTCAGCGTAAATATCCACGATCAACCTGACTAGTAGCAAAATGGAAAATCACGATGGCTAATGACATGGATTCCCAAGTTCAATTCTTGTTCATTCCATAGAAACATTTTCACTTGGAGATGTTGGCAATCTTCATGTGATCCCACTCGTAAGCACCCAATTTCTTTCTAGAAATCTAATTAGAAAGATATTGGGAAACCCAATACACACACACACACACACACATATATATATATATATTGATTTTTACTTCTGGATACCGGACTTTTACCAACTTTTTTTGGATTTTACCGTCATTGGATCTTCTACTCTTCACTCGACCATCCATACACATCAAATCTTTTTTCTTTTTTCCCTATTTCCTCTGCTTCACTATTTTTTTTAACTTTTACCAAGTAAGCTCTATGGCTTACTCTTAGTTTCATTAAATATTTTACAAGCAAAATCCGATTCCACATTTTGCTAATTCCTACCCTCTGATGAGAAGGAAAGTATTTCTTTCAAAACTCTGCAGATTAAGGACAATCCACTTAATTTGTGTCTCCTTTTTGAAAATTAAATGTGTTTTTAATTCTTGTAAAGTGTTTTTTAATATGTTTTATCAATTCTTTATTCTTATATATATCTATAATATAAAGCTGAATGTGTGTGTGTGTGTGTGTGTGTGTGTGTGTGTGTGTGTGTGTGTGTGTGTGTGTGTGTGTGTGTCTGGTCACGAATAGGCTCCTATATGGTTGACTATTTTAAAAAACTGATTACATATAATGATAGAAGATGTATCGAGACACATGAATGGGTATGTTTGATCTGGCAGAACGGTGGTTCATTATTATTGTGGGGTCTGCGTTCATGCCTGGTCCACAAAGTATTGAAATAAAAAATTTAAAAACTAAAAAAAAACATTTACAAGTGTTTTTGATATAAATGTACATAAGAATATTTTGATAAGTATGTTTCAACTTAAATGGGGATGTTTTGATAAAATTGTGGGGTCTGCATTTGCGGCTGGCCTCCATAGAGTGGAAATAGGCACAAACTTTAATAAAGACTTTTCATATCTATCTGCGTAAGTATACTTTGATAATTATGTTTCAGTTTGAAGAAATATGGTATAATAAAATTATGGGGTGTTCGTTCGCGCCTGACCTCCATAGAATGGAAATATGTCACAAAGTTTAACAAGGTTTTTAATATAGATCCACAAAATATTGTGATAAGTGTTTCAGTGTGAACAGGTATGGTATAATAAATTATGGGGTTTATCTATTTTATTTTTACTTTCATCATATTTTGCTTTGGTTTTGATACCCCGAAATTCGAAGCTATCTCTTTACAACCTTTCCTTTTCATAACCTATCATACTTTCATAAATCAGAGTCCATTTTCTGTAGGCTCTTTTTGAACCCAGTCAACGACGAGTACTTTTGCTAGTATATATATATATATATATATATATATATATATATATATATATATATATATATATATAAGGAGCAAGAAATGAGAATTGGAAGTTAAATAAAAACGTTAATATTTATCACATCATCAGATCAATAAGGAAAAAGAGGCAATGAGATTTCGAAGAAGTTTTTCAGTTCACCAGATTCTTTTCATGGACATTAATTGGATAAGTCTCTAAAGTTTGGAAAATTTTTGTTTTTTATTTTTATATTTTTATGCATTTTTTTATTAAAATATTTTTCCACAGCTTATTATATGTTTTTTTTTGTATTTCTCTGCTATGCTTTCTCTATGTATTTTTTAGTGACAAGACGATTCCAATATTTTTCCCGATTCTGATACAATTACCAATTCTGAACTAAATTCCTGATTCCAATACAATTACCGATTCCAATTCCGATTCTTTATACATCTCTAAATGTTAAACTATAAGATTGTTATTTCCCCCGATTTTCGTAAAACCACATGTTAAATATGCAGATATTTTCCTAAATGTAAAAATACACTTGTGAGAGATGATCTATCGATTTTAGTTTTTTTTTTTCTTTTTTTTTTACATAGGCATCACCACATTATCAAGGCCCAGAGGCCACTCAAGGATAAGGGTTAAAGAGTGTACAGTAGAAATTGGACAATATAGTAATCATTAGTAATGAAAATTTGGTAAATTTGATAACTTATATGGAACGGCTCATCAAGAACTTATTTACTTTAGACTTGAACACAACCATATTGTAGTCAGCCGGAAAGCAGGAAAACAGAAGACAATTCCACAGGCGTGCAGTTCTAAGAAAGAAGCTTTGTTCATGGAATCTACGTTTAGGTTTAGGCACAGATAAAGAGTGGGGGGAATTATTGATAGTGTTTACAGCTAGACGAGTGTTTCTTGTGAAAGTTTGGCGAGGGGGGGACCATAGATTGAAGCTCAGTCGAACACTTTCCATGAAAATAACGATACATCAGAGACAAACGTGCAACATCTCTTCTGTGAGATAGAGGTTGCAAAGAGGAGAAAAGGACATCTCCTATGAGGCTACAAAGTCTATTTTGAACTCTATCAAGGCAGGACAAGTCCTTTCTAGCAGCTCTTGCCCAGATGTGGCAACAGTATTCCATCCTTGGACGTACCTGTTTTGTTTTGCTGGTATTTTAAAATCAATAAATATTTATTTTTTATCATTATTACCAGCAATGGAAGATTTGACTTTAAACAAAATCAAATAAAAAAAAGACAATTAAAAGAATCGTTTTTGGCTTCGGAAAATAGGCATCAATTTTTCCGATTCTGATACCAATTCCGATACTTCCGATTCCCAATTCTGATTAATCGTTCCAACACTAGTATTTTTCTTGTCTCCTATATATGTCTCCATTTTTCATTATCTTCTTTCTACCTTCATTGTCAGCATCCTTCCTGCTCCTATATGCATATATAATCCTTCGCTATTGAATTTCTAAGCTAATGTCCTTAAGCCAACGTTTTTGTAGATTTATAAACCTGGCTTTTTCTCCTCTTCTGATGAGAAGCATTTGGTTTCGAAATTCCATGATCTAAAGAGATTTTCTTTCTTTTCTTATCCTTATTGATCTGATGATGTAATGAAGTTTTTATTTAACTTTGAATTCTCATCTCTTACTACTTATATTAATTGCTCTACTTAATTGTGTATCTTGATAGGTTTGTTTGCTAAAAGATTATTTGTACGTTTATCCATATTTATTATTTACTAGTATATATATATATATATATATATATATATATATATATATATATATATATATATATATATATATATATATAAGGAACTTTGTGTGTGTGTCTGTGTGTGTGTGAGTTTGTTTCTTTATGGACTCAGAAATTATTACGAAATTTCACACAAAGGTATTTATGTGCCTGGCAGTATTCTTAGATAAGTTTTGTATCAGAAAGTGTCAATCATCGATCATCAAGCTAATCCAATGAAAGAAGGAACAGGCGATTTTGCGTTAACACCTAACGCAGCCTAACATCACTTTTTGCATTTGAGAAGTTTTATTACCACACAAGCCAATACGCCCGGCATATAAAATCGATTGTACGTTCTTTGATATGATAGGTATGCGTTCAAAATAATTGTTTCTGTTTAAAGCACAATTGAAGCATAATACTTGACTTCTTAATTTAACTGAAATTCAAGTCATTATCAACGCACGAGCATTAAGGTCAGCCATATAAAATAAACAGTAGGTTTTTTGATATGACAGGGGCATGTTCGAAATGAATGTTTCTGTTTAGAGAACAATTGAACCATGATACTTGACTTTCGCATTTTTAACATAAATTTAAGCCATTATACATACAAAATAATTTTACACAATCAACAGTAGGTTCTCTACAGTGCAATGTAGACTACAATGTATTGTGGACTAAGTCATTGCAGGGAGACGTGTGAAGCCTCCTCTCAGTTTATCACAATGGGTCTTAAACTAAAGCAGGCAATCAATCGATTTGATTGACAAATGGGTGAATTCACCGATTTTGATGACAATGAAATTATGGCAGTGTGAAACATTCGTTGATCATCATTCAATCCCGGGCAACGTCGGGTCTCTCTGCTAGTATATATATATATATATATATATATATATATATATATATATATATATATATAATCTCACCTGTATGTATGTATGTATGCATGTATGTATGTATGTATGTCTGCCTAAAACTTTCAACAGAAGCGACGGATTTTCACAAGAGCAGTATTGTTTTGAAGCTCCACACTTTGGATGACAAATATCGAAAAATTGGCTAAAAAAATTAATTTTTCATTCTAAACTAGACACTTTTTCACAGGAAGGGGTCGCTTTTTTCGCCGATATTTTCGAAGGTCATCCCCTCTTTTCAATTGACTAGCTTTAATTTAAACCTTCGACACTTCTGGTATTTTTCTTTTACGTTCTTTTCTTCCTTCACAGTACGAGTTTGAGCCTGCCTGCCTACTACCACTTTTTTTTTTCTTTTTTTGCTCAACATACACCTCCAAACACCTGTGCAACGCCGGGCATCCAGGCTAGTTATATATAAGCAATCAACTAGCATATAAGCGGTCAACTAGCATAGATGCATAATTCCAAATTAGACTCTTGATTCTGACAGCCCGCTTACATGGCTTCATATTTCATGGGTGATTTCACCGATTTTGATGACAATAAAATTATGGCAGTGTGAAACATTCATTGATCATCATTTAATCTCGGGCAACGTCGGTTCTCCCTGCTATTCTGGTAGTATATATATGCGGTCAACTAGCATAGATGCATAATTTCAAACTAGAATGTTGATTCTGACAGCCTGCTTACACGGCTTCATAAGTATCTAAAATTTAATTTAAAGGTTTAAAGTGGCCGATGTTCGAGCATGATATAAAATTGTAGCACATGATGAAGCCCCAATTTTTGAATTTAAGAAGATCTTCAGTATTACAACGTTTCGGTTGATGTAATCTCTGACCTTCTCCAGGTGTATCTTCAAACTCGAGAATCTTTCTATTGAACTCTGGAATTTACACGAAATTTCAAACGAACCCTTTATTTAATCCACCAGTGTAACATACTCTCGTTCCAACAGTCATATACCTTCAACCTCCAGAATTACAACTGAATTTTACCAAGTGTTTTATCCATTGCGCCACAGGTTCAAGAGAAGGCTACCCCCATGGATCAAGTAAAAAGCCCCATTCAAAAATTCATGCAAATTTCTGAGTTCGACACAAAGGTTCCTGCGTTCGACAAAATACACCTGAAGAAGGTAAGAGGTTACATAGACTGAAACGTTGTGAAAATAACACTAAAGATTAGAATAGTGGTTTAAATAATTGAAATAATATGAAACTGAAATGCATGTTGATGGATTTAATTTTGTAGTAAAATATTATTTTAAAATAGGATTTAAAAAGTTTTTGGCTTTATATAATGCTTATTGCATTTTTGCTTTCAATAAATATTTGCTGATTTAAAATGGGGTACCCAACATCTCATGATGTCCAGGGCTAGGATTAGAGTCAGGGTTAGTCACACCAGCTTTTCTAGTAATTTATTTTATGGAGATACAGGGGACTCCGGAGATTCCTTGATTGTTAACCTCCCACATTGCACCAAAAACAGAACGCTCCTTTGGTGCAATGGGCAACGTTCTGCCTCCTGCATGAAAATATTGGCAGACATATACAACGAATTCCCTCCTCCCCCACACCCTGTTCTAAAACTTGATTACTATCGATTGAACGCCATGTTTTTAGATCAGAATGTTTTTTTTTTTTGCTTTTTTTTTAAATCTACTTGTTCAATTGTGTAGGTTCTGTTTGGAGTATGTAGAGGGTGTGGACGATATTTGTTCACAATTTTCAACTGCTAGTTTTATATATTATATATTATAGTTCTCTTAGTCGGTCTGTCTGTCCGTTGCACTTTTTCTCAGAAACTACTAGGCTGATCTGGTCGTACCTTTGCATGAACCGATGTTATGAGAAATGTAGCAAAACAAGTAGTATAAGATTCATTTGATGTACAATTAGGAATTAATAAGGATTAGTATTTAATGCAAAAACGAGCTCGAATTTAACCATATTCAACCACTAATTTGGCATAAAGCACTCATTCTAAATCAACGGGCAATAACTTTTGCCAATTTTTAATGAGTTAAAAAGTTTTCTACATTATATCTGTGTGTCTGTCTGTTCGTTTCACTTTTTAGTCTGTTTTTAATGCGCCAAAAAGTATATACATATTTCTTTGTACTTTTGTTTTTTTTTTCATTTTTCATTCGCCCCAAACAAGGTAATAATCATTGATATGTAAAGGACTACTGTGATAGGGGTGAGATTTGCAGGATCATCAGCTTTTATTCCCATTAATGTTCACCAAAAACCACGGAAATTCATCCATTAGTTTTGTTTTTATAAAATAAATTATACCTTTATCCGTGTGCAGATTATCGCCACCATTAATCAACTTGACGTGTAACACAGCACGGACACGCATATGGCATCTGTATGTAAATGCAAAACCTTGTGCAAAGTGACGTCACAGCATTGAAGAAAAGAAAAAGATATAAAAAGAAGAATGTGTGCACAGATCATGATCACCTTTGATAGAGGATCATGTTTTATTCTGGAAAATACCCGGAAATAGATGTTTGTTTCAGCAGAAAAGAAGTGAGTTGAGTTATTCTTTGTCTTGGTTTCCTTTGCGACTGAAACTACAACGTGTTGGGTTCTGAGTGTCTACATGTTAACACGTGTGAAAACGTGTGTATTACGTTGCAGACATATAGGGGATTTGAACCTGTGGAACAAATGCGATTCATTTTTTAGCCTGAGAAAAAGCGCTGCTAATTAAATTAGGGATGTTCAATTTCTATAACCTAATTTAATACATAGATGTTGTTCAGATACAAAACATAAGGTATTTCTCTGACTAGTTTCGCGTTCAATTTGGAGTTCGTGACAACTGATTACATCTCTATTCCTAAGTTGCTTATTGTAAAAAAAATGTTAATCTTCTTTTTGTATTATATTTTTATTTTATTTTACTCTGTATTATATATTTTTGTATTTTTTATTTTGTATTTTATTTTTTTATTTTATATTTTATTTGTATTTTATTTTACTCTGTATTTATTTTTTTTATTTTATTCTGTATTTTATTTTTATTTTACTTTGTATTATATATATATTTTTTTATTTTTTATTTTATTTTATTCTGTATTTCATTTTTTTATTTTATTTTTATTTTATTCTGTATTTTATTTTTATTTTATTTTATTCTGTATTTTATTTTTTTTTATTTTTATTTTATTTTATTTTACTCTGTATTATATATTTTTTATTTTTTTAAAATTTTATTCTGTATTTTATTTTTTTATTTTATTTTTATTTTATTTTATTTTATTTTACTCTGTATTATATTTTTTTTAATTTTTAATTTTATTCTGTATTTTTATTTTATTTTATTCTGTATTTTATTTTTATTTTATTCTGTATTTTATTTTTATTTTATTTTATTCTGTATTTTATTTTTTATTTTATTTTATTCTGTGTTTTATTTTTATTTTATTTTACTCTGATATATTTCTTTTTATTTTTAACATCTTTTGTATTTTTGTATATCTTTTATAGATGCATCTCCACTTATGCACACATACATTGAACATATACCATGGCAAGCTATGTAACCACCTATCACCACTATGTAATATCAACAATATTCTTCCTCTATCGCATTAATTGCTGTATTTCTCCTATTTCCCTCCCTCCACGGTCTCAATGTATTATCCTTTTTCTCTCATACCCCATTATTTCATTCCTAATGTAGTTATCGCTAGATGTCGCATCTCATATGTGACCTCACATCTTCTCTCCTCTTCTGATGAAAAGCATTAGGCTTCGAAATACCTAGGTATAACCCCCAATTGATGTAACATCTTTATTAAATAAACGATTAAATCTAAATGCAATAGTATACATTTTGCAATTACGACACTATAATCTAATATAATCTAATAATAATATAATCTAATATAATCTAATAATAATCTAATCTAATATAATCTAATAATAATATAATCTAATAATAATAATATAATCTAATAATAATAATATAATCTAATAATAATATAATCTAATATATAAAAGGCTATATGTCTGTCTGTCTGTTTCCATATTTTCAAACTCTATCTCCTCCGAAACTAAAAGTCGCAGAGCAGAGCTAGGGATCCCAAATGATTGGATTTTTAATGAACAGTTCTTTTTATTGGTCTTTAGCCGATTAAAATAATTTTTCAAGGGTCAAAAATGGATCAAATCTTTTTAAAAATCGTTAAAAATTTTGTACATTCATCTAAGTTTATTTTTTAATCAGTACATATGTGTGTCACGTTAGTATAGAGGTAACGTCACCAGCTTTGAATGCTACAGTTTTGTTTTCGGTTTCGATTCTAGCTGATGGCACCCAAATACTTTTTTTTTTTTTTTTACTTTTGAAATCACGACTCTATAACAATATATACGAAATCTGGACAAATTAAAATATCATATTTAAGCGTATTTTACGACTGGGCAAAGCCGGGCACCCCCTCCCCGCTAGTATAATTATTATTGTAAATAACTACTTGATCGATTTAGGAGAATTTTTTAAATATGACATTTTCGTTCCGTGGTGATTTTTTTTTTTTTTTTTTTTTTTTTGCGCCAACAAATTAATATTTGCAAAATCAGAAGAGAGAGAGAGAAAGGGTGGAGGGTAGAGAGAGAAAGGATGGAGGGTAGAGAGAGAAAGGGTGGAGGGTAGAGAGAGCATATGCAAAAAAATTAGAAAACAAATTTGCACGATAGATTAATTTTCCCTGTCATCGCTGTGAAAAAAACAAAACAATTCGATAAAATTTATGCTATTTGGGGAGAGAGCCTCTTTAATATACTCATATTATGATGAATAATGATGGTTTTAAAAATATGCAGCCACTCTGCTATGCTTGTCTTCAGCGTTTATGTTAAGGAAGTCTCATGACATGTACGCGCACCCCCCACCCCCGCTTCAATACACGCAACTCAAAATTGACTCGAGTTTGGAAGAAATGCTTTTTTTATTAAATTTTATTTACAATTTTAATTTTAATTAATCATTTTGATACTTGGCAAGATAGAGTCAACAGATTTCTTTTTTAATATGTCGTTTTAAGCAAAAATAATATTACATACTTAATTGTCATGTCGAAAATAGTAATATATCCAAAAAAGGCGAAAATTCATTGAATAGAAATTGCTATTGTGTTTTTAGCAAAAGACGGTTACAGTTACCTTACGCTACAACAGAACACTGACCACTCTAATTTGTTTTTTAGGGGTATTCGACGTCGCTGACAACGAATCTGATAATCAAACCCGTCGCAAATTTACCGTTTGCATGGTATGAACCCCTGAACCCTTGGACTATTTTACGCCATTTCACCACCTTCAGTAGTGTTTTCTTACATGATGCGTCCGCGTGTGCACGCGCTTGGTGAAGTGACTTATCACATCGCGGAGGAATCTTTAGGCGGACATTTGAAATAAGAAAATTTTCAAAAAAAAAAAAATGTGGTTCATTTTTGTGTGTGTGTCGGTTATGTAGTTTTTAATGCGTTTTAATTGATCTAAAAAAAGTTTTCACGAGTTTACAAAAACATATTTTTATGTTTTCCGTTCTTTTTTGGGGGAGATTATTCAATTATAGAACTTGAGTCGTTTAACAGGTGCTACTGCAGTTTAATTAACCGTTTTTGCGTAAGTAACGCGCCAACATTTACCGAGTAGTATACCGTTTAACATTTCACAAAAATTCTGTTTACATTGAGGTAGAGGGGCGGGGCTGGTGGTGGCAGCCGCTTAAAATAAAAATAAAAAACAGAAGTTAAAACAGGATGTGGCGGTAAGCGCATAAAGGTACAGAAACAGTATAAAACAAAATATATAATTCTGATTTCGTTTATGAACGTCTCTCTGGAAAGGGGTGGAATTCATTTCCAGAGGATTTTCCTTAATCCCGGCTTCAAACCAGGAGTTTCAAAGATCAAGGGTTTTCCTAAGGATGTTGGTGGTACCTATAACTGCAGAGGTTTGAAGGCCACCTAAAACATCGGGGATTTGTAGTTTTTTTCAATTGTCCTTCCAGCCGGCTTGATACTACTCCTAGTGTACCAACTACGACCGGGATTATTTGTGTTTTAACCTTGTGTATACGCCTTATCTCCAAGGTCAATGGAGCATAATTGCTCCACTTCTCATTCTCCTTCTCTCTCACATTCCTGTCCCAGGGTACTGAGAAGTCTACAATCTGCCAGTTTTTTTAAACCTTGTCAATGACGACCAAATCCAGACGATTATGTTCCAATTGCTTGGTCGTTATGACACTTTTGTCCTACCATACCTCTACTTTGCCATCCTCACTTCATCAGGCACCTCCTCAAACCATTTTCCAGCACACTTCACCCCAACCCTCTTACACGCCTCCCAATATATCCGGAGTCCCATGCGATCGTGTCTTTTGCGGTACTCTCTCTCGGCCAGTCCACTACACCCTGCTGCAAGGTACGCAATTGACTCTGAGGTCTTACCACAAATCCGGCATTCTGTAGCAATTTCCTCTTCTAGAACCACTTTTTTGAACAATCGTGTTCCTAATGCCTGCTCTTGTGCTGCACAAACAAAAGCTTCAGTACTCTTAGCCAAATACCCAGCTCTAAGCCATTGCCATGATCTTTCATCAGCCACTTCTGCTATATCCTAGAAGAACCTTCCATGCATTTTCTTCCTAGCCAGTTCCTTTGCCCTTTCTCTATCCATACGTTTCACATAATCAGCCTTGGTCTCACATACCTCCACTTCATTGGCCACAACCTTAAGCATCCACTCGCCACTTCTAACCACATGTTCCTTCAACGACATCTCCTCGGTTCTAACACAACCTTTTACACTTTTCAATCCTCTCCCACCATCTTTCCTCTTTTGATACAGCCTTGCTACGCTACTTTGAATGTGAAATATACCAAACATTGCTAAAATTTTTCTTGTTTTGATATCCATGGCATGCAAATCCTTGTCAGACCATTCTAATTAGATTTCCTCCATACAGTTTCGACTTTGCAATTAGTTTTACTCTTCTAAGATACTCCTTCCTGACTTTTTCTTTCATTTCTCTGTTCATGATGCCTACACCCTCCAGCACTCCTAAATACTTATATCCTGTATCTTCTATTTCTTTCATGATTTCTCCATTTGGCAGCACTATTCCATTCGAATGAACCTTTACTCCTCTTTTCATCACCAGCACCGCACATTTACTAATCCCAAACTCCATCTCAATGTCTCCTGAATATGTCCCCACAAGTTCTACCAGTCTCTCCATTTCCTTTTCATTTCTACCGAATATTTTCAAATCATCCATAAACAGTAGATGGTTGAGGCATCTGTCACCAGATCCAAAGTTATACCACAGTTTTTCTCTCTTCAAGAGGATGCTCAGTGGCATCATTATCATTACAAAAACATATTTTTATGTTTTCCGTTCTTTTTTGGGGGGAGATTATTCAATTATAGAACTTGTGTCGTTTAACAAGTGCTACTGCAGTTTAATTAACTGTTTTTGCGTAAGTAACGCGCCAACATTTACCGAGTAGTATACCGTTTAACATTTCACAAAAATTCTGTTTACATTGAGGAGGGGACGGTGGAGGGGCGGGGCTGGTGGTGGCAGCCGCTTAAAATAAAAAGAAAACAGAAGTTAAAACAGGATGTGGTGGTAGGCGCATAAAGGTACAGAAATAATAATAATAATAATAATAATAATAATAATAATAATAATAATAATAATAATACATCAAAAGGAATAATAAGAAGAAAGAAATGAAAGAGAAAATTGGAAAGGAATACCTCAGAAGAACAACAAAACTCCTCGAAATAAAACCATATAGTAGAAATTAAAGGTATAAACACATGGGTAGTGTCACTTGCAAGATACTCTGGACCGCTTATAGGTTGAACCAAAGAAAAACATTTTGACCAGAAGACTAGGAAACTAATGACTATGCACAATGCACTACAACCAAAGTATGATGCTGACCGACTCTGTGTGAAAAGAAAAGACAGAGGAAGACGACTGGTTTGTATGGAAAACTGTGTAAATAACACAAAAAAGAATTAGAAAACTATATAATACAGAACATCGAAAAAATAATTACCACAGTAAGAGATACTGAAAAAAAATGAATAATACAGAAAAAAGAGAGGCAAGAGTTAAGATGAGAAAAGAAAAATGGGAAGAGAAACAGCTATACAGACGATTCATAAGGATGACTAATGAAAGCACTTGGACATGATTATAAAAAGGAAACTTAAACAGATAAACTGGACCCCTAATAACAGCTGCACAAAACAATGTGATTAGAACCAACCACATCAAAGAAAGGATCCACAAGACACAAGAAAACAGGAAATGCTAGCTTTCTGGGCAAATAGACAAACAATAAACCACATAATAAGCGAATGCAGCAAACTAGCCTAAAAGGAATATAAGAATAAACACGATCAAGTGGGGAACACTGGAAATTATGCAGACAACTCGATCTTGAACACCCAGATAAATGGTACAAGTACAAACCGGCAAAAGTACTTGAAAATGAAAGCCACAAAATCCTATGGGACATGGATATATAAACGGATAGACCCATCAAAGAAAGGAGATCGGATGTCATAATAGTAAACAACAAGGAAGAGTTCTGCCAGATTTTAAAGTTTGCTGTTCCAGCAGACCACAGAGTGAAGATCAATGAGACAGAGAAGAAAATAAATATACGGAACTGGTCTGAGAGCTCAAAGGAATATGGAAGATGAAGAAAGTTAAGATAACACAGATAATAGTAGGAGCACTAGGAACAATATCGAGAAACTTTTAAAAAAGAATGGGAGAGATTGGAATCAGAAGGATTATCGAGAAGATACAAGGTAAATGAATGAATGTAAGGTGATCGGTGAGACAACACCATAATGACCGCTATTGGTGGAAATTAGCTAAAATTTAATTATTTAAGAGAACTACTAACAAGACTTTGTTTACATTGGATTTGAAAATAACCATGTTGTTGTCAGCTGGAAAGCAGATCCACAGTACAGAGTTTCATAAGCAGGCAGTTCTAGGAAAATAAAACTTTGTTCATGGACTTTGTGTTTAGTTTTAAGCATAGATTGAGAGTAAGGAAAATTGTTTATAGTGGTTGTAGCTAGACGTGTGTTTGTTGTGAATGTTTTGCAGGGGGGGGGACGATAGATTGAAGCTCAATTAAGTACTTGACATAAAAATAACGAAAGAACAGAGATAGACTCGCAATGTCTTCTCCGCGGAAGGAAAAGAAAAGGGCATCATCTATTAGGCTTCGAAGACGATTTCTAACCTTGTCAAGAGTTTCCGAATGTTCGATGCAAGTTTGGTCTTAACGGCGCAAACGTTAAAGATTATATACAAATGCAACCGGAAATGGATTTCAATGATATGACTGTTGCATGAATCTACGGCCCTCTAGCACAATTTACCAGCATTTCAAAAAAACATTATGTCCCCTCCCTGCTCTTATATTACAAGTTTTAACTACTACCACGACAATGACATTCTGAAATTGATTTAAAAAAATTGAAAATATTTGAAACGATCTTTATTTTAGAAACCCAACAATCTACAATAAATTTAAATTATGTATAAAACAAATAATATTACGCATAAAAAATACATTTTAAAATATATATATATATATATGAAGTTGTTAGATGTCAAAACAGCAAACCGGTGCAGTTCCTGAAGCACGTTTACAGAACACACACACACACACACACACACACACACACACACACACACACACACACACACACACACACACACACACACACATGTATAAACCGTATCCCATATATATCCCTTTACGATACTTTTTTGTGACCAAGAGCGGAGTTCCGCTTGAAATATAAAAAATAACAATAAAAATATTAAATACAAAAAGTAACATCGTTTTTCATGCTTCAAAAAACCCTTATAACCTTTAAATCACTAATATATATATATATATATGTATATGTATATATATATATATATATATATATATATATATATACATACATATATATAAACCCCAAAAACCCATATATATATATATATATATATATATATATATATATATATATATATATATATATATATAGTAAGTTATAAAATATATATGGCGATTAAGCTACACAGAATATTCCGCGTTTCATCCATGCTAGGATTCCTCAGGCTTATGAAAGAATTTTGTGGTTGTCTCGCATTTTTATATGCGCAACTTCTATTGAGTTTTTAGTAAGCCAATCAGCTTTCTAGTTTCCACGTCACTCTTTCTAATCAACCAATGAGCAGGCACTTACAGGACAAAGGCCCAGTTGAAAACACTTACCTAGTTTTAAAACAGATCCTTTGTTCGATAAAATGCATACCCATTAGCTGATAGGAAGAGGCGCGGTGGATACTAGAAAGCTGATTGGCTAACTAAATCCACAATAGAAGAGAACCATATAAAAACGATAAACAACCACAGAATTCGCGCATAGGCCTGACGAATCCTAGAGTGGATGAAACGCCAAATATTCAGTGTAGCTTAATCGCCACATATATTTTATAAATTACTAACTAGCTCTACCTACATATTGAGCACTTTTGAAGTAAATACTTAAAGTTTACACATAAATCTATACTTTCGTATATTAATTTTATGTGAGTAAATGAAGTAGTTATATATATATATATATATATATATATATATATAAACCTATATATATATATAAACCTATATATATAAATCTATATATATATAAACATATATATATACATATATATATATATAAACCTATATATATATAAACCTATATACATATATATATAAACCTATATATATATATAAACCTATATACATATATATATAAACCTATATATATATATATATATATATATAAACATATATATAAACCTATATATATATAAACATATATATATAAACCTATATATATATATAAACCTATATATATATATATATAAACATATATATATATAAACCTATATATATAAACCTATATATATATATGTATATAAACCTATATATATATATGTATGTAAACCTATATATATAGAGAGACCTATATATATATAGATATAAACCTATATATATATAAACCTATATATATATATATAGATATAAACCTATATATATATATAAACCTATATATATATATAAACATATATATATATATAAACCTATATATATATATATATAAACTTATATATATATAAACCTATATATATATATAAACCTATATATAAATAAACCTATATATATAAACCTATATATATATATATATATAAACCTATATATATATAAACCTATATATATATATATAAGCCTATATATATATAAACCTATATATATATAAACTTATATATATATATATATATATATATAAGCCTATATATATATAAACCTATATATATAAACCTATATATATATAAACCTATATATATATAAACCTATATGTATATATAAACCTATATATATATAAACCTATATATATAAACCTATATATATATATAAACCTATATATATATAAACCTATATATATATAAACCTATATATATATATATCTATATAAACCTATATATATATATAAACCTATATATATATAAACCTATATATATATAAACCTATATATATATATATATAACCCTATATATATATAAACCTATATATATATAAACCTATATATATATATATATATAAACCTATATATATATATATATATAAACCTATATATATATATAAACCTATATATATATAAACCTATATATATATAAACCTATATATATATATATAAACCTATATATATATAAACCTATATATATATATATATATATAAACCTATATATATATATAAACCTATATATATATATAAACCTATATATATATAAACCTATATATATATATACAAACCTATATATATATATATATATATATATATATATATATATATATATATAAACCTATATATATATAAACCTATATATATATATATATATAAAAACCTATATATATAAACCTATATATATATAAACCTATATATATATAAACCTATATATAGATATATAAACCCATATATATGTAAACCTATATATATAAACCTATATATATATAAACCTATATATATATATATATATATATAAACCTATATATATATATATATAAACCTATATATATATAAACCTATATATATATATATAAACCTATATATATATATATATATAAACATATATATATATACCTATATATATATATCTATATAAACCTATATTTATATATATAAACCTATATATATATATAAACCTATATATATATATATAAACCTATATATATAAACCTATATATATAAACCTATATATATATATATATATATATAAACCTGTACATATATATATATAAACTATATATATATATATATAAACCTATATATATATATATAAACCTATATATATATATATAAAACTATATATATATATAAAACTATATATATATATAAAACTATATATATATATATGAACCTATATATATATATATATATATATATATATATATATATATATATATATAGATGTTGTGGTTCTTTAAATTACAAGATAGCAAATTTTTCATGAAGGCATAATCTACATGAGTCGTCTAGGTCTCCACATCTGGTAGCTTGTCTTATTATTTTCCATTCAACTACCTGCGAATGTCTGCTTTCCTTGAGTTCCTAGTATTTATTTGCTAGCGTTGTTTTCATACAGTGTTTTTTATTATTGAATGCACCTTTGTGGTCATAATATCGAGTTCTGAAATCTAAGGAAGTCATACTTACATAATATTTCTTGTTATTCGGGTTTTCTTTCGCAAATATTGTGGCCTGGTAAACTACGCTTTTGGTTAGACATTTATTTTGAAGTGGGCAAAGTGTGCGGTGTCTACAGTTGCATTTATCTTGTTCATCATTAGTATTTTTATTTCTAGTATGGTTGTTCTTGTCCCGGGGTTGTTTATTATTATTATTATTATTATTATTATTATTATTATTATTATTATTTCTGCTAGTGTTAGTTTTATTTTTGTCATTGTGTCTACTTTTTTATTGTTTATTTGGTTGTTGTTTACATTGCTTTTATTTAATAGTTTTTGTTATGTGCTTTAATTATCATCTCTAAATTTTTGCAGCAGCTGTAGGATAACTTTAAGGTATTTTTATTGAAAATTTTGTGTAAGGGGTTGGTTGCAGGAAAGTGTTTTTCAATAAGATCTAGAAATTTCTTGCCAAGTTTTGTTTTTAACATTTGATTGTATGGGGCCGTATACCAAATTATAGTTCTTTTTCTTCTATTTTTGTTTAATGTAGTTATTGGTGTTTTGTTGCTTATATTTGATATCAATACTTTTGTATCCACTATTTTTTAGGGCTGTTTCATAGATATTGGTTGACCTGTTAAATGCATTTTCATCACTTGAGTTATTATTGAGTCTACTTACGATCGAGTTAGGAATCTGTTTTATCATTGATGGTGGGTGATTGAACTTAGGGTTTACATATTGGAGTAGCGTTATCTTTTAAGTAGGGTTTATATGTGTTTTTATCTAAATTTAACGTGACGTCCAGGAAGTTTGTTATTCTTATGTTAGTTGATACGTCTACTTTTAGACCTAATTTTTTCATTTCCTTGTGTATGATTTTCTTAAAGTTATCTCCCTTGACTTTGTTGGGGTCTTTTATTATAGCTAGTCCATCATCTCTATATAGGCCGATATCTGTAGTATCAAATATGCTTATTTGATGGTTAGAAAAAATTGCACCATGGTCATTTTTTGGCCTTTGGGTCAAGATCAAAGTGTAGTATCTTTTCTTCAGATGCTGCACTTCAATTTCTAATTTCTTGTTCTCTATCAGTGGAGGAGAAATCCTTCACGACTGAGACAATTTTTATTGTTGTTCCTTTTCTCCACGTTAAAAAACGACCCTGGTGTCTAACTCTGTTAAAATAGGAACATGGTCATTCTTTTAACTTTAAACACGCTAAACTCGTTAAATTCGTTTTAAATAAAACTCAGCGAAGAATGAATCAGTGTTTATTACAAATTCAAACACAATTAAACAGCATAACGACTTCTTACAATTTATTTCAGTAAACTCACATAAAGAACAGAACTTCAATTTCGATACAGGATAACTAACTTACATTACAGAAAATAATACCAATAATAAAATAAAAAAATCAATCTATAAATAAATAAAACAATGAAACATTCATTTACACATCCAACGTTTTGAATTCTGACGACTATATTCATTCCAAAGGAGACAGAAACAGCATAATATCTTTTGAATTCTAACCGCTATATGTCGTTTAAAAAGGGAATTTCACACACTCCATGCTTTAAACGCTATACACACTTTGAATGCTAATGTCTATTTTTTTCATTTGAAAATAGAACAAAAGCATCCATTTCACATTACAAACACAACAAAAATATTTTCAAATGTACTGGTCTTTTATTTTATAATCAATCATCCCGAGAAAAAGTTTTCAAATAAAGACAAAACGTTAATGAACATATTATTTTGGTATGTTCCTTTTTCTTCTCTCTCTCTCTCTCTCTCTCTCTCTCTCTCTCTCTCTCTCTCTCATATATATATATATATATATATATATATATATATATATATATATTTGTGTGTGTTAATTACCGGTGGCCTGGAGGAAAAAATACGATCCTCGAAGTCAAGGATAATTGTATCCCAGCCATCTTGCCTATTTCGCGGCGAGGAGGGTGTGCTTTTAAACAAAAAGTTGATTAACAAAGGAAAAAATGAAAAAGGGATTAAAAAAGGACAAATAAACTCTGTAAAATAAGTGAAAAACTAAAATATTTATCTAGGTATTTTTTCTGCCCATGTTTTAAAATAATTTCGTCAAATTTTGACAAACTTTAAGCGGTGAGAGAGTTATCTCCTTCGGCGCCCCTTCCTCCTCATCTGCGAAATAGGCAAGGTGGCAGGGATACGATCGATCTCATTAAAATTTGATTTTTCTCTGTAGGAAAAAAAAATACTTGATCAAATTAATTGAAATTTTTTTATGAGAACTTAATTCCATAACGGGTACGTACAATATAATTTTTTTTTCTCAATATTTTCATCTTTTAATGTCTAAACAAGTACCCTTTTTTCTGTTGATTATACCGCATAATCGCCAGTTTTAACAGATTTTAACAGTAAGTAAAAAACGAAGTAACCGGCAAATAATTTAAGAATGACAAAAGAAAAAAAATGGTATACATTCGGCATAAAAGTTCTTTTAGAATTTTATTTCAAGACAGGAAATACAATTTGAGATTAAAAATTGATTTTATTTAACATTTGGGTGAATAGCAAGCGAAATCTGAGAATAATTTTAATAGTTCCTATAGTACAGTTGAACCAAACGCTTTTTATTTCTTTTCTTTTTTTTTTTTTTAAGAATGTTTATAACTTGGGCAGTAGACGAAGGTTATATATAAAGTCAAAGTTAAAACGATGAAACTGTTTATTGGGGTCGCCTTTTTTGTAGGAATGGTAAATTTGTCTGATTCTCATTGCAAGAAGGTTAAGAAAAATGTCAGATTATAATCAACCTCCCCCAAAAGGGGACACTCTCGATGTGTTCAATTTTGCAATGACCAGACACATTGGAAATTCAGTAAATTTATAAATTAACATCTTCAGTGACTCCCAATCTCAGAAAAAAAAGGAGTTTCTACTTTTTAGGCCATTGCGTGTGAACGATGAGAACCTTGAAAAATTTGATGGTAAGAAAAAACAAATTAATTTAGAATTTACAGAAGAGATCAGTTTCAGATATAAATTTAACGCAAAATGATACCTATGTCCTTTTTAAGAACTGTTAACCAAATTTCTTCCGACTTTAATAAAATTGCGACACGCGCAACCCCTGTCCTATAAATTGATAAATCCCAAATACAAATTGATAACTGTCTGACCTACATCCTACGAATTGGTGACTCTGCCGTGAATTCAGAATCTGATGACCACCCAGACGGAATACAGATCGCTCATTTCAAATAACATAGCTAATAAAATAGCGACGGCAAACATTTTATTAATTTAATAAATCATAACTCCTGTGACATACGGGCAGTAATCGAGGGAGAATTACTGAACGACAGTGGCGGACTAGAACATTCATGCAGCACACAATGGAGTACGACACTGTGTCATCAAATTCGACTAAGCTGGCGATAGTAAAGATCCCGCCTTTTTGGGTAGACGACCCCACACTTTGGTTCGCACATGTCGAAGGCCAATTTTATACTAAAAGGATTCACAGCGAGCTTACCAAACTCAACCACGTCGTGGCTTTGTTATCACTCGAGGTACTGCCTGAAGTGTGTGACTTAATCATAGCTCTGCTTGGATCGATTACATACAACACTTTTAAGTCAGAATTGATTAAACAAACGTCTGATTCATGACAAAAATGCCTCCGCTAAGTCCTCATGGAAGAGGAGCTGGGTGATAGAAAACTGTCTCAATTGAGAAGAATGAAGCAACTACTAGGCGAGAACCCACTTCAACTGCACATTTTGAAGCAACTATTCGTCAATAGACTGCCGTCCGGAGTCCAAATGATACTCTCGTCCACTCAGGCGATGACACCGTGTGAAGGCTTGGTCGATCTTGCTGACAAAATAATGGAGATCAAAGTGTCAGTCTCCCCAGTCAACTAAACTCCAGCCTCGACTATCTCTCTTACCACACCTGAAGTTGACAAAGACAACATAGACATGAGAGAGATGCTTAAAAAGCTAAACTCATACAAAAGTTAAACAATTAGATGCGGAATCTAACCATGAGGCAGCATAGGACATACTGTCCTCAACAGAACAACTTTCATCACCGATGCTCTGAGAATCGAAACAGGTCCCCTCGTTGAGACAACAGCAATAATGCGCAATGATGCTATTATCATCAGCATTATGGCAAAAATGCTATGCGATGCCGAAAGCCCTGCGCATTTACACAAACATCTAAATCTATGGGAAACGGCATGGCCAGATGGTAAATAAATGCAACTGACACCCCTGGCTAGCTTCGTACGTGCCACACTTTGTATATCACCGACAGGAATTCAGGCATATATTTTCTTGTCCATACAGGAGTAGAAATGAGCGTTATCCCAAGTAAACTAATAAAAGAATGATGAACACAGACACCGGTTCTTTTACAAGCCACGAACCACTCTCCCATTCCAACCTTCGGTCACAAATCGATGACATTAGACCTAGGTTTGAAACGCACATTTCAATAGATTTTATGGGGCGAAGCTCCCATTTCCAATTCTAGGAGCAGATTTCCTACACCGCATTAGCATAGTTGTCAGTATCAAATGGGGGAGAGAATACCGGATTATCAGTGCAGAATCAGCAAAAATAAGTCATATTAAAAAACATGGAAGACATATACACTAAAATACTTTGATGTTTTCCAAACATTATGCAACCTGTCTACATGGACGATACTGTCAAACATGATGTCATGCATCATATACAGACTGAAGGTCCACTCGTAAGCGCACGCCTGCACAAACTCCGACCTGACCACTTAAAGGTAGCTAAACAAGCGTTTTCAACACATACTAGACTTAAGCATCATTCGTCCGTCTCAAAGTAGCTGATCGTCACTGTTCCACATGGTGCTCCCCAAAATATCAAGTGACTGGTGCCCTTGTGGGGATTATAGAGCATCTAACAGCTGAACAGTAACTGGATAACTATCTGATCCTTCACTTGCATGATTTTTCCAATTCACTCAATGGAAAATCAATTTTGTCCAAAATTGACCTCATGCAAGCATACAATCAAATCCCTGTTGACCCCAAAGACATCCTCAAGACCGCCCTCACTACTCCATTCGGACTTTTTGAATTCATTAGAATGCCTTTTAGATTGGGAAACACGGCCCAGGCTTTTCATGGATTGTCTTTCGTACATGAACAACTTATTAGTGGCAAGCTCGTCTACAGAGAACACCTTCAACACCTTAACAAATTATTTCACAGATTATCAGAATACGGCGTAATCATCAATTGTGACTTTGGTGTTTCGTCATCATTTTTTCTTGGTTATATTATTGACAAGGAGGGCATTCATCCCCTGCTTGAGAAGGTTCATTTTTTCTTGGTTATATTATTGACAAGGAGGGCATTCATCCCCTGCTTGAGAAGGTTCATTTTTTCTTGGTTATATTATTGACAAGGAGGGCATTCATCCCCTGCTTGAGAAGGTTCAATCTATTGTCGATTATCCTGTTCTCACCTCTCTTTGTAACCTACTGGAATTTCTTGGTTTAATTAACTTTTACAGATGATTCTTACCTCACAGTGTTGGATTAGTACAGCCCTTAACCTATCTTCTTTGGAATAAAAAGAAAAATGAAGAAATTACATTAAGCAAACATGAGCTGCACTCTTTCTCAGTGTTAACAAAAGACCTTAGTGAATGCTACATTGTTGGTTTTTCTCCAAGACAGACTCACCACTTGCGTTATTCATGGATATTTCCGATGTGGACATCGGAGGAGTGTTAAAACAATTTGTTGATGGTTCATGGCAACCATTATCCTTCTTTTCTATAAGATGCTGAAAGAAAATACAGTACTTTCAGTAGGGAATTGTTTGCTGCTTATTCCGTGGTAAAGCATTTCCGATTTATGTTGGACTGTTCAAATTTCACTATTTTTACCGATCACAAACCACTGACACATGCCTTATTCACTAAGCACGGCAAACATTCACTCAGGGAAGCTTATCACTTAGATTACATTTCACAATTTATTTTGAACATTAAATATATCAAAGACACCGAAAATATGGCAGCTGACACACTATCGCATATGCACGTCAACGCCATCCAATCTGTTCACGATATGGATCTTCATCAGATCGCTAGATACCAGAAGAACGACGAAGAAATGAACAACATATGATGTTCTTCCAGTTTCAACTTTCAACACGGTCCCTTGCCTTTCTCATACGATTTTATTTGGTGTGACACTTCGACTGGACACAAACACTGATATGTACCTCTCCAGCACACACAAGCAGTTTTTCAAAATTACACAATTTATTGTACCCAGGCATCTGAGCGACACAGAAATGTGTGATGTCACGTTTCATGTGAACCGCTATTAACAAGGATGTACGTGACTAGTCACAGAGTCGTATCCCTTGCCAGAAATTCAAAGTCACTCAGCATATTAAGAGCTCCCTAGCAAAGTTCCCTCATCCTAAGGCTTGGTTTAAACATGTTCCCATCAACATAATGAATCCATTACCACATTCAAAGAACTTTACGTATCTGCTCACTTGCGTCAACAGATTCTCCAGATTGTCTGAAGCCTTACCCATCACTAATATCTCTGCCAAAACACTTGTTTTACAGAGGATATCAAGATTTGGTGTATCGGAAATTATTACCACCGATAGGGGTAAACAGTTTGATTCCTATCTTTTCACTGAACCTTCACGTCTACTTGGATGCACGCATATACAGACCCTGCCTTATCAGCCATTCTCAAACGGTTTGGTCAAACACTTCTGTTGCCAAGTGAATGCGTCTTTAAAGGCATATTTTGATCCCAATAACTGGATGGAATTCCTCCTTCTCGTACTCCTCAGTATCAGATCTACCATTAAAATGGACATTGGACTTACAGCTGCTGAGATTGTGTACGGAACACCTCTAACCTCACCAGGACAAAGGATTTCACCGACTGCATGCTAGACCAGACTAGTACATGTCGAGACCCTTGCAAAGCGAACAAAGGGCCAAAAAATAACGATTCACCTTCCTTAGGACATACACACATGGATACATGCTTTCGTAAGAAATGATGGAGTACCCACGCGCTTGCATTCGCCCTACACCAGTCCTTATAAGGTTCTTAGAAGATATGCAAAACATTTTGTGTGGTAACCATGACTATCAGTGTTGACTGACTGAAGAAAGTGCTTTTTGACAATACAGAGTGTAGTACCACAGTGAGACAGACTCAAATCTCAGGATATTTTTAAACTACTTCCACACCTAACAAGAACGTGCTAGCTACAACTTCCACCAAACCCGTCAGACACATAAAGCGTCCACTCCGATTTGCTACCTACATCCAGTGAAATACTTGCAGCATTTTTATTCTTTCTCCTTAGATTGACTTCTCATCTAGGAGGGTAGTGATGCCAACCACTATATCCGGCCAGAACAAATGCCCGGCAGGAACATTTCACAGCGATCACCGTTTTGATACATCCACGCGTATGAAGAACACATAAGTACATGACGTGATGATGCGACCGCACATATAAAAAACAAGAACTATGTTAAGCTCTCTTGTGTATAAATACAATAAACAGATGTGAACATTCGAGAAGGCCTCTATATAAAGATTTGCTGCCAAAAATCAAACCTCCAATTCCTCAAATGTTAACACATGTTCGAGTAGACACTGTCCTGGGAGACGTACAAACATCCGTCATGATTTTGTGTGCGACACACATGAACTTTATTATCCTCATGGAAACTTACCACATTGAATGAGGACTTAAATTTCCCTTCAAACAATTTTATTTCATACTACTGTTCTTATGATACAAACACACACACACACACACGCGCATGTATTCACTTATTTGATTTATGGATTGCTTTTCTCAAAAATAGCCAAATGAACCTTAAGCCCGCATGTGTAGCATCTTATCATAAAAAAAAATATCAGTAACTCCAAGCTTCATGCTATTCTCACAAACTCCTCAATTCACTAATCCTTCATTATAAACATTCCACACAAGAAAACACTTATGTTTGAACGATTTAAACTAATATTTCTAACATGTAAATAAATGTTGTTTATTTCGTGTTGACACACTGATTTCATATTCTTTGTCGAGTGTTGTTATTTTCCGGAATTCATTTTTATTTGGCTTATGTAAGGATGTGGATTATTGGTAAAACCTTTCTATTAATCAGCGATCCCGTTAAATTTACCCTTAATGGTCCCGTGTATACACTCCTACTTTCGACTTCAATAAAATTGTGATAAACGCAACCTCGGTCCTATAAATTGATAAATCCCGATTATAAATTGATTACCCCACCGACTCACCTCCTATAAATTGGTGACTCCCTCATGAGTTTGAAGATACATTCCTATAAATTCATATGCGAAACCAATTATTACTTTAAATTCTAAAATAATTGTTTTTATTTATTTTTCTTTCTTTCTGATAAGTTTTTTCATGGTATTCAAATGAAAAAATTTTTAAAAAAAAGAGAAAAAAGAAAAATTCATTGGAGGGTCTGGGAGTGTTAATCTACAATAATACCTGGAATACCCCGATAGAGTCGACCGACTATAAACCAAGCTTCCTTCTGAAGGAGGAGATAATGCCTAGGAGGATAACACAAAAACTTTATTTTAATTAATTGCTTTCCATTACAGCAAAACGTGGAACAAGACCACAAGGTGGAGCAAAGCAGCTTTAGGAGTGTAAAAATTTGCCATTAAAAAAAAGTGATTAAATAAACTCCCTATCTTTCGAAGCTTATAAAAATATGAATAATGTAATTTAACCCCTAATTCTTTTTCAATAAAAGGAGCAAAAACCAAACTTTAAAATAATAAAAGGTTTTATCGAAAAATATACAATATTTTTTTTAACTCTGTTTTCTTTAAGATTTCACGAAATTCAACGAATTTGAACTTAATCTAAAAATAATAAATATATATAAATTCAAAAAAATCACTTACCTATATAAAATACTAATCAATGGATGCTTCCATTCTTCATTTATGAGAATTTGTCCATATTTATATTTTATATTCCATGTATTTTTTAAATAAAAGAATTTTTTAAACAACTATTTGAAAAGACTGCCATTACATAAGCATTAACTGATGTTAGCGAAGCGCCGAAGCAGTGTTTCTCCCTGTTTTGAAATACGGATGGATAGAAGGATGTAAAAACAACACATACGCGTTAGCCGTCTAGCTTTGTGCGTGAAGAAATAAGTGTCACCATATATGGAAAATAATCATATTTTATTTATCAGTTTTTGCCTTTAAAAAAAAAAAAAAAACACTTCACAAATTTTATTTTTCTTTTCTCAAAGAAATACATGAGTTTTTGATTTAATATAGTTTATTTTTCTTTATGGAGTGAATTTTATTTTAAATATCTAAAAAAAAAAACCATTGAATGAAATAGAAAAAATTATCGTAATTCTATTAAATTTTCTGGACAATATAACAAGATTATAAGGTTTCGCTTAAAAAAAATTCAAAATTGAGGGGGGTTAAAAAAAAACGCTTGTCTAGAATATGATATTCAGTTTATTGGAAAGAGCATAAAATTTCACATTGAACCTGAAAATATCGTAAAAATTGAACCATTAGAAAATTTTGGATAGATTTTTAAAGTTTACAAATTGAAAAAAATTTAACTCGTAAAATTATTTCATTATGTAAAAAACATGGCTTCATGAAGGCATGCAGGCACTTTGTAAACACTGTTTTTTTAAAAATAAAAAATGATATTTCTATTATTTTTGAAACAACTTTAATAGTTTATTTTGGAAGTATATTCCATAAAGAAAATAAACAACCCACTTTAAAAACAGAAATTACGAGTTTTTTTATATTTTATTTGCAGTTTTGTGTTAGGGGTGACAAAAATTCCCCCAAAATTCTGACACACCTAAAGCAGCCCCCTGGTCAGGAGCTTTCTGGTCAGGCGAGAATATATCCATAAACCAATCGCCAACCCAATCAAGGAGATAATGCTTGAGAGGGTTGCCTTCTGAGACCGAATAGAACATCTATTACACTTCTTTAATCCTCTGACAAAAATGGCGAAAAACATGCTTCACCTGTGTTTACACTGTAGAAATGATACTAAAATATTCATATAAAAGCTCATGGAATTATAGGCACAATTGCACTTTAACTTGCCGGAAGTGTTATTTTATTTTATTTATTTTTTCTGAAGAGTAATAATATCGAAAGGGGGAGACAATCCCAAATTAATGTTTTTTTTTTTTTTTAAATATTCTAAAATGACGATTACGTATAATTCTTAAAACTTATTTTTATTTTATTTAATTAAAGAAATTGATCTTTTTTGTTTGGCAAGTTATATAACAAAATACGTTCCCTCCATTTTAAATTGAACGTTATATTATAATTGTGAATTTGTAAAAAAATATTTATTTAAAAAATAATTATTTTGGAATATAGGATCTTATACATTATTTGTAAATTAAAAAATATATTTTTTGAGATATTGTTGGAAGGTAATTTTTTAAATCACTAAAAACATGCTAACTTTTATTTCATTAAAGAAATATATTTACTACAAAAGACTAAAACATTCCTATTTTAACTATTGTGTTTACATACTTCCGGCGAGTTAAAGTGCAGATGGAATCATAAATTTACGTCACTAATTCAATTTTTCATATAAAGATTATTATCATTTCTGTTAGGCAATAAAGAATTTGCATTTTTTTTTTTCGTATAGAGTGGATGATTTTGTTCTGAATGAATCCCATGCGAGGTAAGTCTGACTTGCTATATACACCTGGAAAATATACCCGGTGAACTAAGTGCAAGATAGATTAAAGAAATTACACTAAAAGAGGCGGTTAGAATCTAAAAAAAAAATCTCTCGGTTTGAATATATGATATAGGGAATGAATGTTTCGCATCTGGTAGAATAAACTGATAACCAAATTTTAAAAAAGAAAAGCACACACACACACACACACAGATATATGGACATATATATATATATATATATATATATATATATATATGGATATATATATATGTGCACACACATATATACATATATTTACACTCACATATATGTACAAATATATACACACACGCACACATATATATATACATATACACACATATATATACATATACATGCGCACACACACATATATATATATATATATATATATATATATATATATATATATATATATATTTACACTCACATATATGTACAAATATACACACACATTTCACTTCCCCTCATAATCTGAAATTACTTTAATCTGGTACGTTTGTTACTCACTAATTTTTACATGAAAGCAAGGAAGAACATACATTTTCATACAAATAAATACACATTGGGCTTTATCATAGAACAATTGTATATGTTTCATCAAAAATGATCGAAGAAATTATCCTTCGCCAGTGTTCGCAAGAAAAAATTATGTCTAAATCGATGAAGTTAAAAAAAAATAGAAACATGAGAGAAAGAAAATGGAGAATTAAAAAAAAAAAAGAAGAAAAATACGAAACAAAGCAAAAACGTATAAATCGGTAGAAAAAGCAATTATCTTTAAGATTACTGTTTTCACTTTATTTCCAGTTGCCTTTCTCCATGTTAGAAATATGACAAGACGATTACCATTACAAATCCCCAAAATATATTTATATTTTTTCTTTCATAATAATTTTTTATTTTGTCTTACACGTATTTCGTTGAATACGTAAGAACCCCAAACTCACCAGAGACCGTAAATATAAAAAAATTAAAAAAAATAAAAAACTGTTCTAAAGTTATTTATTTTTTTCGGATAAAAGGATGAAAGCTGGTGAAAATGAATGAACATTTTTAGGAGCGATATGGTTTATATTAAAAAAAACTTATTTAAGATATGATTGGGATGTTAGGATTATTTCTTAGTTGCACGGGGCTGCTTTGGTGTTTACGTTTGCACTTAGTTCACCCGGTATATTTGCCAAGTAGTAAATAATTGTTATAGTAAATAATTATATATATAAGATTTTGGTATTCATGCAGAGAGTAATCCATGCTGAAATAATAAGGTTATTATTTAAAAACCATTCTTAACATGTGGAGGGGGAAGGTGTTTTGTACCTATTCTGTACTTTTACTTTACAATTGAATAAAAAAAAACATAAAATAAAACTTTAATTAAACGTGAAAATACGATTTAAAAAATAGCGCGGATCAGTAAGTGCCCTAGCACCATAATAAACTAGGTATTATCGGGGTGCATAGTCTCTTTTAAAAACAATATCTGGTACTAGTGCAGAGAGTGATCCGGACGTAAATAATAACGTTATTATTTAAAAAAGCCATTCTTAACATGGGGAGGGGAGAGTGTTTTGTACCTATTCTTTACTTTAACCTTGCAATTTAATAAAAAAAAAAAAACATATCATAAAACTTTAATTAAACGTGGAAATACGATTTAAAAAAATAGATCACTCTCTGCATTAGCACCAAGATTATATATACACACCTGGCAAATATACCCGGTGAACTAAGTGCAAGATAGATTCAAGAAATTACACTAAAAGAGGCGGTTAGAATCTAAAAAAAAAAAAAAATCTCTCGGTTTGAATATATGATATAGCGGATGAATGTTTCGCATCTGGTAGAATAACCCACCCCCATCTAGAACAAACTGATAAGAAAAATTAAAAAAAAGAAGAAAAGCACACACACACACACACACACACACACACACACACACACACACACACACACACACACAGATATATGGACATATATATATATATATACATGCACGCACACACACATATACATATATTTACACTCACATATATGTACAAATATATACACACATACACATACATATACCTGCGCACACACATATATATTTACACTCACATATATGTACAAATACACACGCACACACACACACACACACATATATATATATATATATATATATATATATATATATTGCGCTACGAAACAGATACTGTCAAGAATTGTATAAGTCTAAATTAAAGGAATAAATTATAAGATGGTCAACATCATTACTTTTGGAATATAACTTTTTGTCATTTAATCTCTATATCGCTCTGTAATTACATTGAACTTCTTAAATAAGGATTGCTATATAATAAGAAAATATATCCTACAGAAATATATATATATATATATATATATATATATATATATATATATATATATATATATATATATATATATGTATATATGTATATATGTATATATATATATGGTAGCTTCCTTCAGTCTTGACAGACTATGGATACCCACTGTAAGGGTGCCTGCGCGTCAAATTTTTGTGACAAGAGTTGCGCAATCTTCAACCACACCTCTTCTGAGTCGACATTGTCAAATACCAGTGGCAAGTGGAGGTTCAGGACGACTGGAAACAATGCTGAGATAAGCAGAGAGCACATACAGCGTTTAGAATTCCCAAATGATCACCCATCTGGTGCTAACCAAGCTCAATGTTGCTTAACTTCGGTGATCCGACGAGAACCGGTGTGTCAACGTGATTCTGCAGTATAACACCACCCCCACACACACACACTATATATATATATATATATATATATATATATATATATATATATATATATATAACACAGATATTATACATGCATACACATACATATGATACATACACATATATACACATGCATGCATACACATATACACCTCATATATAAGTTAAAAGAAAAATACAACAGAAACTTTAATCTCATTATAAATTTATTTCAACCTTGTAGAGCATTATCAAATGAGTGTTACTTAAAAAAAAAAGAAGAAAGCCGTTTTTGTAGGAAATCCTAAATGTGAGAGCTCAATGCGAAGCAGAACATATATAAGAGAAAGACAACACAAACTTAGCCAAAAGGTTGAAATAAATCCATAATGGGATTGAGATTAGTTTACGAAAACTCACTAAATTCTAAAATGAACTTTGTTTATTTTTTGTTGTTGTTTTTTTTTTATTTACTAAGAATGGGCAAAAACATCTTTCTCGTTACAATTTCTTTCCCAATAATAATTGGTTATTATGAAATCTCAAATTTACTAAAACGAAGACTGAAAGAAAGAGGTAATAGATTTGCTTTCTCAATTCTCCGTAAATACTGGAAATGGATAACGAATATATATAAGTATATATATTCAACGGACATAACATTATTTTGATCTTCCATCGATACTTTCGATATCGTTTATTTGTTTATTTGATATTTATGCAGAATACGGACCGTGCTAATTTTTAGATGGGATTTTAAAGTTAAATTCAATTTTTACGGTATTCTTTGTTTATTAAATTGTTAGATGAAAGTACAGAATAGTTACATAATGATCTTTAATTCCCATGTTAAGAATGAGAGTCTAAATTATAACGTTATTATTTCAGCACAGTAAATAATCTGCATAAATACCGTTTATTTTTGTTTGCGATACTTTTTGAACGAAATTGATTATTTAGCATTTTTACCTTAATGCTAGTTGGGAATAATTTTCACTTCACCAATGTGATGTCTCCAGATGGAGAGCGGCATACATATTATATATAGATAGATAGTTAGTTAGTTAGTTAGTTAGTTAGTTACTTAGTTAGTTAGTTAGTTAGTTAGTTAGCTTGACAATTCAAGTTTCCACTTAATTTTCGGTTGATGTTAAGAACGGCATTTTTAAATAATAACATCAACGCCATTCTTAGCATGTGAGCGGAGCCGGAGGGTAGGTTGAGGGGGCCTTTCTTTTACCTATTCTATACCTTCACCTAACAATTTAATAAACCAGAAGATACCGTAAAAATTTCAATTAAAAACGAAACAGCAACCGGAAGTGAAGTGGAAACATGAATCGTAAAAATAACTATATATATATTTCAAATTACACGCGTACACGCGCGCACACATATTGTTTTTTTGTTTTTTGTTTTTTTAATATCGGATGGGGGTTATTAAAAAAAAAAAGAAAAAAAAGAAAAATAGAAAGAAAACATTTTTTTAAAAAAATGGGGGGGGGTAACTTACCCAGAAAAAGAAGGGTATTGTCTTGCATTACGTTCCATCCCTGGAAGGGCCATCACTACCGTCCGTCTGTCACATCCCCTGGGGGATAGTCACGCGTCTTCTCCTCGCCGAAGACTCGCAAGAATCAGAAAAATCCGTACGCCTTGCTTCGGTCGTCATCATAGCGGAGGCTGCAACGCTGTGCTTTCATCGACGCATCCTAATGCATCCTAAATAATATTCTCTTCTTTCAACAAGAAAAACATCGTATTTCGCCTTAAAATAAATCTATATCGCCTCCAAAACAGAAATAAATATCTATATTATTTTAAATCGTTATTCGGTTTGCTTCAAAAACCTCCTCTCATTCCGGTTCCCCGTGAAAAAGAAATTAAAAGTACGTCACGTTCTTGTTTTCGGGTAATATTTTCTTCTTTCTTTTTCTTCCTCTTCTTCTCCTCTTCCTTTTTTTTTTTTTTTTTTCTCTCTTAATGAATGGGGAGAACTTACAACATCACGAACAACTGGATTATAGCTTAGTTTGCGTACTAGCGATAGAACTAGTAGCGTAGGTCCATATAAGTAAAAATACGCGCAGGTGTTTGTTAACTGCGTCGTGTAGGCGCAGTTATTGAAGGTAGCGCTACTGTTGTTGTCGCTCTAGCATGCATCGATCTTAAAAAAGAAAGCAAAACCTCAGCTTCTTCATCCCCCTTTTCTCTCCTAGTCTGCTACTATCGCTCTCCCGTTTGGTGCTGCAACGCAAATACAGACATATACACTATCGCATATCACACATCTCGCGCATATTACACAAACATAATTGCTGCAGCTGCTTTTCTGCTGCTAACTACAACTTCTTACGGCAGCCTCAACTGCAAAAGCGATCTCCATCGACATCACTCGGCTTACTCTTTCGCTCCGCTTACTGGAGGAAAAAAATCTATTTTAAGAAGTCTATACAGAATTTGAAAAACGTCTGAAAATAAATCTAACAGGTTTAAATTCTAAACTTCAGAAAATAAAAAAATAAAGAAAACAATTTAAATAAAGAAATAAATTCGATTCAGTGTTTCTATCTATTATGACTTAGTGTTTGTTATTGAGCTAATAACGCCGGTTGTAGAGGTAAAATAAAATAAAATAACAAATTTAATCAAGTCTCAGGTGCAGGTGCAGGTTGCGAACCTGTAAGAGAGCGCTTACCCCCTAAAAATGTGTTTTTTTTTCACCCCCTTTTTTTTTCGGCGATTATCATAGATTACAGATTTAAGTATCACATTACCAGAAAAAAAAAAATTGAAAAAAAAAAAAAGGAAATTAATAAATTTTAAGAAGGGGGTTCACTTTCTCGTTATTATGTCCTAATCACGTGACACGTCGGTAAAGAAATGGACCGTAAGTCAGGTAGCAAAGAACGTTATAACGAGAAAGTCATTAAATTTTTTATTTTTTTCAAAAGTCTTTCTGTTCATCATCATCATCATCATCATCATCTTGCGGCCTCAGCCGAGATTGAACTCGGTACACTCTTCCAGTATCCCCTATCTGTCATAGCACCCAAAGCGATCTTCCTTGGAGATGAATGTATCTCGTTGTATCCTATCTGGAAAAGTTAACTTTCGTGATCGATTGTGAGATGCCTCCACAGTACAAATGATGAAACAAGTTCGTCTGTGGCACGTGCACAAAATGGCCAGCAAACTAAACACGTCTTTTGCAAACTGAGGTTGATACTCTCGATAATTCTCCATATATCATTTCTAGAGTTGGGTGGTTTCGCCATGAGAGATTAAGTACTCTTCTCAAAAGACGTGTGTAACATCCATCCAAACGACAATGTTATTTTGCTGAAAGAGTCCAAGTTTCAGATCCATAGAGTAAGATTGGCTCAATAAAAACGCGGAAAACTTGGATTTTTAATTTGCGAGCAAGATTGGATTTCAACATGTTATCCATTTTGTTAAAAGCAGTCCATGCCATGCCTTTTCTAATGTTAAAATCTTTCTCAGAATTCCTGGTGTGTGATCCTAGATGCTTGTAGTCTTCTACACAGTTTTTTTTTTTTTTTTTTACTGATAATATGATATTTAAGTCTGTTATCTATGATAGTCGTCGAAAAAAGTTTTTAAAAAGGTGTAAATACTCATTTTTATGGAGTGAGCACTCTTGTATAGGTCCGATATGCACTTTTTTTTTGTTGGAAAAACGATATAAGGGGAAGAAAGTGCAATAGGTACGTGCAGTTTAAAAACTGATAGAACCCATGGTTTTGAAAGTCGGGTTATTATAAAGTCTCTGATTACTTGTTGATTGTGTTTGAAAAATTAAAGCCTAAAACTTAATCTCTAAAAAGGAAAATGTATTTCACACGTAATAAAAAAGTTAAAATGAAAAATGTTTTCACGGTGGCCTCGGAAATTCGGCTAAATTTGAAAGCTAAAATAAATTAATTGTAAAAATCCCTTGAAAGATAAATATCAATTTTCTTGAACTATTTCAAAGATAATTAGTAAAGTTAAGTATTAAGATGCTGAATTAAAAACATCTTGTCTTTATTTTAAAAAAAGAGAGAAAAAAAAAACAAGAAAAACTTGCTTAATTATCCACAGAAAACGAGTTTAGTAACAGAAATTGGTCTTTGCTTAATTAAAACAAACGACAAGGCGACGCGCAGGGTTTTTATAGAAGTCCAAAATGTTAAACGTTTTATTTTATTTTTAAATTTATCGAGAAATTGAAACATTATTATACCTTAATTTATGTGTTATAAAAATGTTCATTAATTTAGGTAAAACTATTTTGCTGTAATAAAACGGAAGTACTTATTTAATTAGGACATTTATCAATGTATATCATTCAGATTTTACAAAAATTGAATATAACTTTGGCGTTAGTTCTAAGTTCAGGGACATTGTTAACAAAGTCAATATTATTATTGGTTAAAAAAAATTCCAAAATTCAGTAATATTCTGAAAATATTGATGAAATATGTTTACCAATGTTTTTTTTTTTTATTTGAAATAACTTTTGTGAAATACTCAGAGTGTCAATTTTAGTTTATTTTTATTTCATTTTTATATAATGGCTCAATTCATTCTTAAACGTGTTATAACGATAAATTAAATGAATTCTAAATAAAAGTAAAAGTATATTTTAAGTAAATTAACATCACTGGTTATACTGACAATCTATTCATTGAAAAAAATAATCTGCTGAGCTGGATGTCAGTGGGCACTGGTATAAGTAACCGGACGTTGTCAGGCTCTGGAGTGTGTAGCCTGACGTTGGCTGGCCCTGGAATGCTGCTGAAGACTGCTGAAAAGACTGCAGGAAGTGCCGAGGGTTGCTGGAAGCGCTAGAAACTGCAGGAGTGAGCTGGAGTACGCTGGTTGAAGAAGGGTAACTGCAGACCATAATAGTTGCATGGTAGTAGTTTGTGGATTGCATAAGAACAGTTTGTGATTGATTCACATAATTGATGTGGAAAAGTGTAGACCTGAAAAGTGCTGTTGAAACTACTGTTGCTGATGATGAGATCCTTTAGTTGCTGGGGTTGTCGACATGACTGGGAACGTTAACGTCGCATGTGCTCCCTAGACAGCTTAAGGTTTTGGCCACAGATGCGCTGTATTTATGTGAAGGTGTTGTTACAACGGGCGTACTTTCAGTAAAAAACAAAACAAAAAAAACAAACGAATTATCTCTACATCACAGACCACACAATAAACAAGTGCAGACCCACTTACACTCACTCAGCACTTTCAACCTCATCACTTAGACTCTGCAGATGCACTTACATTCAGTGATCATTTTCAACCAACCACGCTGAGACACGTACCACCAAACATTCTCATCAATCTTGCAGACCCACTTGCACTTGTGCGAGCCCTTTCTAGTCTCACACAAAACACGGGTTCACATCTCAAGCCATTTTTCTTGTCATATACATACGCACACACAAACATACGCACGCACATACACACACGTACATATATTCACGTTCGCGTACATACACTCACATTCACGTGCATATACTACACACACGCTTACATATACACATGTACGCACACATAAGCGCACACGTACACACACATAGGCAACGTCACTTCACCTTTTGAAGGAAATCCGCACATGTGTAAAAGACCACCAGAAACACCTATAAAAGCAAGAGCAATAAGCTGCTTCCTTCTTTACGACTTAGCTCGCGGTCAACGGACTATTCGCCCCTTTCGAGGTGCACGCGCCCACGCCTCATGCTACCTGCTACTGTGTGGGGCAAGAGTTAACAGACAGTACGTACACCTTACACTTTTCTTTCTCCATGAACTGGATTGACTTTCTCAAACTTTTTTCCCTTTTGCTTTAGTCCATCCACCAGACAAGTTCGCGTCCACAGCTAATGGCCTGAAGACATTCCAATGTGGACGAGTACCACCATGTGCGCGCAGCTTTACTGATGTCAACCCTTTATCTTTTTCTTTGTCTACATGCTGGACTGTCATTCCCATTTCCACTACATTACTCACTTTTTTTTGTACCAGTGACGTCATTTTGCAAATATTTGCATATAGCATGCTATGTTTGCATGTAGCACGTCATGTTTGCATATAGCATGTTATGTTTTCATATAGCATGTTTTGTTTACATATAGCATGTTTTGTTTACATATAGCATGTTTTGTTTACATATAGCATGTTTTGTTTTCATATAGCATGTTTTGTTTTCATATAGCATATTTTGTTTACATATAGCATATTGTGTTTTCATATAGCATATTTGTTTTACATATAGCATATTGTGTTTTCATATAGCATGTTATGTTTTCATATAGCATATTTGTTTTACATATAGCATATTGTGTTTTCATATAGCATGTTTTGTTTACATATAGCATGTTTTGTTTACATATAGCATGTTTTGTTTACATATAGCATGTTTTGTTTACATATAGAATGTTTTGTTTACATATAGCATGTTTTGTTTTCATATAGCATGTTTTGTTTTCATATAGCATGTTATGTTTTCATATAGCATGTTTTGTTTTTATATAGCATGTTTTGTTTACATATAGCATGTTTTGTTTTCATATAGAAAGTTTTGTTTACATATAGCATGTTTTGTTTACATATAGCATGTTTTGTTTTCATATAGCATGTTTTGTTTTCATATAGCATATTTTGTTTACATATAGCATATTGTGTTTTCATATAGCATGTTATGTTTTCATATAGCATATTTGTTTTACATATAGCATATTGTGTTTACATATGGCATGTTATGTTTTCATATAGCATATTTTGTTTACATATAGCATATTTTGTTTTCATATAGCATGTTTTGTTTTAATATAGCATGTTTGTTATCATATAGCATGTTTTGTTTTCATATAGCATATTTTGTTTACATATAGCATATTATGTTTTCATATAGCATGTTATGTTTTCATATAGCATATTTGTTTTCATATAGCATATTTTGTTTACATATAGCATATTGTGTTTTCATATAGCATGTTTTGTTTTCATATAGCATATTTTGTTTTCATATAGCATGTTTTGTTTTCATATAGCATGTTTTGTTTTCATATAGCATGTTTTGTTTTCATATAGCATATTTTGTTTACATATAGTATGTTTTGTTTTCATATAGCATGTTATGTTTTCATATAGCATGTTTTGTTTACATATAGCATGTTATGTTTTCATATAGCATGTTTTTTTTTCATATAGCATGTTATGTTTTCATATAGCATGTTATGTTTTCATATAGCATGTTTTGTTTGCATATAGCATATTTTGTTTTCATATAGCATGTTTTGTTTTCATATAGCATGTTATGTTTTCATATAGCATTTTTTGTTTGCATATAGCATGTTATGTTTTCATATAGCATGTTATGTTTACATATAGCATGTTTTGTTTTCATATAGCATGTTATGTTTTCATATAGCATGTTTTGTTTGCATATAGCATATTTTGTTTTCATATAGCATGTTTTGTTTTCATATAGCATGTTATGTTTTCATATAGCATGTTTTGTTTTCATATAGCATGTTTTGTTTTCATATGGCATGTTATGTTTTCATATAGCATGTTTTGTTTGCATATAGAATGTTTTGTTTTCATATAGCATGTTTTAATTTCATATAGCATGTTTTGTTTACATATAGCATGTTATGTTTTCATATAGCATATTTTGTTTTCATATATCATGTTATGTTTTCATATAGCATGTTATGTTTTCATATAGCATGTTTTGTTTTCATATAGCATGTTTTGTTTACATATAGCATATTTTGTTTTCATATAGCATGTTTTGTTTTCATATAGCATGTTTTGTTTTCATATAGCATATTTTGTTTGCATATAGCATGTTATGTTTTCATATAGCATGTTATGTTTTCATATAGCATGTTTTGTTTTCATATAGCATGTTATGTTTTCATATAGCATGTTATGTTTTCATATAGCATGTTATGTTTTCATATAGCATGTTATGTTTTCATATAGCATATTTTGTTTTCATGTAGCATGTTATGTTTTCATATAGCATGTTATGTTTTCATATAGCATGTTTTGTTTACATATAGCATGTTTTGTTTTCATATAGCATGTTTTGTTTTCATATAGCATGTTATGTTTTCATATAGCATGTTTTTTTTACATATAGCATGTTTTGTTTTCATATAGCATGTTTTGTTTTCATATAGCATGTTATGTTTTCATATAGCATGTTATGTTTTCATATAGCATGTTATGTTTTCATATAGCATATTTTGTTTTCATATAGCATGTTTTGTTTACATATAGCATGTTTTGTTTTCATATAGCATATTTTGTTTACATATAGCATGTTATGTTTTCATATAGCATGTTATGTTTTCATATAGCATGTTTTGTTTTCATATAGCATATTTTGTTTTCATATAGCATGTTATGTTTTCATATAGCATGTTTTGTTTTCATATAGCATGTTATGTTTTCATATAGCATGTTTTGTTTTCATATAGCATGTTATGTTTTCATATAGCATGTTATGTTTTCATATAGCATGTTTTGTTTGCATATAGCATTTTTTGTTTTTCATATAGCATGTTTTGTTTTCATATAGCATGTTATGTTTTCATATAGCATGTTTTGTTTTCATATAGCATGTTTTGTTTTCATATAGCATGTTATGTTTTCATATAGCATGTTTTGTTTTCATATAGCATGTTTTGTTTACATATAGCATGTTATGTTTTCATATAGCCTGTTTTGTTTACATATAGTATGTTTTGTTTACATATAGCATGTTTTGTTTTCATATAGCATGTTTTGTTTTCATATAGCATGTTATGTTTTCATATAGCATGTTTGTTTTCATATAGCATGTTTTGTTTGTATATAGCATATTTTGTTTGCATATAGCATGTTTTGTGTGCATGTAGCATGTTTTGTTTTCATATAGCATGGTTTGTGGTTTGTTATGGAAGAAGGTCACTCGAATATAATGCGTTAAAAAGATTGTTGGGTGGACAATTATTGCCATCATGAGAGAATTGGAAACAGTAGGACAAATAGGCAAAATATTTTTTAAGAGGTTTGATTTACTAATAGGACGTCTTGATAAGCATTAAAGATGATCATGCTGTAGTTGGTTGGAAAGCAGACTCATGGTATCTTGTTCCACATATGGGATGTTTTAAAAAAACTTTGTTCATGGAAGTTCCATTTGATTTTTGGCTCAAAGAGAGAGAGAGGGGGATACGTAGACAGAAAATGGTGGGAGAAAGAGAGAAGAGAGGGAGAAAGAGGGAAGGGGAGAGAAAGAGAAAAAGTGGGGGTAAAAAGAGAGAAAGAAGTACATTGTTGTGGTTGTAGCCAGACGAGTTTTTTATTTTTTAATGTTTTATGGTCGAGCACCTACCATGAACATAACGATAGACTAGAGAGAGACTAGCAACATCTCTTCTGTGAGAAAGGGACTATAAGAACGAGAACAAATCATCTCCCACTAGATTGTGAACTTGATTTTGTACTCTGTTACGATTAAAGGATATTCAAACTTGACAAAATCGGACTCATAAAATCGTTCATAGCATGGAATATGTGCTTACGTTAGAGATGGCTTTCCATGTGGTAGGGACATCTACAAAGAAGATCCTAATTTGCCTTATATGTGCTTCAAAGTAGGACTGGTTCACAGCACCACATTCATATTTGCCCTCTATCATCCCAATAACAACAGAGTTACTAGCTGAAAAAATGTACCACATTCTGTCTACTCATGCCTTGGTTAACATTCACATTCTATAGAGACTTCAATATTCACAATGCCGAATGGCTGGCCCACTGAAACAAGACGGATGATGAGGGGTGGTACTGTTATAATTTCTCGATTGCTTATGAACTAACACAAATTGTTTACGAACTGACTTGTATGCCTGACACTGAAAGACAGTGTGCAAGATTCCTTGATCTTTTTCTTACAACTTGCCCAAAATTGTGCTCCATTTTTTCTCTATTGGAATTTTCTGATCACTCAAGAAAACTGTGTGAATGACACAAAAAAAAAAAACTAGAAAAATACATAATGCAAATCACTGAAAAGATAATTATGGAAACACTAAAAAAATCAAACAGAAAACAGAGAGACAAAGGATAAGATGAAAAAAGAAAAATGGGAAAAGAAACAACTAAATGAAAGATTCATAAGGATGACAAAAAAATGAGAATAATGAAAACACTTGGACATGGATGCAAAAAGGATACGTAAACTGAGAAACTGAATCCTTAATAATTGCAACACAAGATAAATTGATAAGAACTAACCACATTAAAGCAAAGATTGACAAAACACAAGGAAAAAGCAAATGCAGACTCAATCGACAAAGAGATGAAGCGATAAACCATATAGTAAACGAATGCAGCAAACTGGCCCAAAAGGAATACAAGAGCAGGCACGACCAAGTGGGGAATAAAGCATAAGCCAGTACTTTTCTGATCTCAGTTAAAATAAAAACAACATATAATAAGTCATCAAATGTACTTCGCCATCGTAGTGTATATCGATATTCTATGGCTGATTAGGATAACTTCTGAAAATTTATATCAGATATACCTCTGCATTCCATGTTTAAAAAGAATGTGTCCTCTATAGTGTGTAACCTGACAGAATGGTTAATTGTTGATATAGACCGTTTCATACACTCCAAGAAATTCCAGTAAAAGACTGATAGTCATTCATGGTTCACTCCAAAATATGCTGCTGCCATTGTGCACAGAAACCATTATTTCCACTGCTTGCAGCGAAATAGATGTGCTGAAACTAAAACCGTCTTTAGGACTGCCAGCAACCACTGTAAAAAAGTAATAAAGAATGCAAGAGAGTTGCATGCTCAATAAGTTAAATCCAAAGTAGCTGAGCAGCGGTTTGGTTTTCATGAGTTTTGGCAAATATCAAACAAGAGTTCTGAATTGAAGTGTGTTCTCGATCCCAACCATCATCAATGGACCTGAGGTAATTTCATCAGCATCTGACAAAGAAAAAATCTTTGGCAAGAACATTACAGCAAATTCTACCATTTTCAAACATGGCTGCCTACCCACCGTATTTCCTCCTATGTTCGAAAATACACTATGCAACATCCAAATATCTGTACGTGATGTTGCCAAGCTTATCAAAGCCATTGATTTCAGTAAAGTAACTGGTCCTGATAGCATTCCAATCATAGTGTTCAAAAAGCTTCAACCAAAATTAGCTCCCATGCTTATAAAGCTATTTATATCTTGCCTTAAAGAGAAATGCTTCAAAACTCCTTGGAAAAACTTCATCAGTCTGCCCTGTATTTAAAAATTCTGGAGAATTGCCTCTCAATACAGACCAGTGTGTCATGGGTAAGTTGCTAGAATCTGTGATAAATAGAGAGGTGGTCAACCACCTTAGCAGAAATAACCTCCTTCTTAGTGACATGCAATATGGTTTCCGTTCTGCTAGATCTACAGCTGATGTGCTAACTGTAATATCACAGAGGATTAGTGAATCTCTCGACAGGGGCTTTGTTTCTAGAGCAATATTTTTTGACATATCCAAGATTTTTGATAACCTATGGCATAAAAGTGTACTTCACCAGATTTTCAGCTACGGAATAGAAATGTCCTCTCAATTATTAAATCCTTTCTCTCTGATAGGCTTATAAGAGTAGCCCTCGATGGGCAGAAATCAGAAGCTCACAGTATTAACGCTGACACTCTCAGGGTTCTATCCCGGGCCCAACTCTCTTCTTGATCTTCATGAATGATATCCCAAATCACATTCTTAGATCCTTCATAGACATTTATGCAAATGATGCCATAATCTTTCTATTGATGAAAATTTATTGATGAAAATTTATTGATGAAAATTTATTTATTGATGAAAATATATTTATTGATGAAAGTTTATTGATGAAAATTTATTTATTGATGAAAATTTATTGATGAAAATTTATTTATTGATGAAAATTTATTGATGAAAATTTATTTATTGATGAAAATTTATTGATGAAAATTTATTTATTGATGAAAATTTATTTATTGATGAAAATTTATTGATGAAAATTTATTTATTGATGAAAATTTATTGATGAAAATTTATTTATTGATGAAAATTTATTTATTGATGAAAATGTATTTATTGATGAAAATTTATTGATGAAAATTTATTTATTGATGAAAATTTATTGATGAAAATTTATTGATGAAATTTTATTTATTGATGAAAATTTATTTATCGATGAAAATTTATTGATGAAAATTTATTTATTGATGAAAATTTATTGATGAAAATTTATTTATTGATGAAAATTTATTGATGAAAATTTATTGATGAAAATTTATTTATTGATGAAAATTTATTGATGAAAATTTATTTATTGATGAAAATTTATTGATGAAAATTTATTTATTGATGAAAATTTATTTATTGATGAAAATTTATTGATGAAAATTTATTTATTGATGAAAATTTATTGATGAAAACTAATTTATTGATGAAAATTAATTTATTGATGAAAATTTATTGATGAAAATTTATTTATTGATTAAAATTAATTGATGAAAATTTATTGATGAAAATTTATTGATGAAAATTTATTTATTGATGAAAATTTATTTATTGATGAAAATTTATTGATAAAAATTTATTTATGAAAATTTATTTATCGATGAAAATTTATTGATGAAAATTTATTGATGAAAATTAAGTTATTGATGAAAATTTATTTATTGATGAAAATTTGTTTATTGATGAAAATTTATTGATGAAAATTAATTTATTGATGAAAATTAATTGATGAAAATTTTTTGATGAAAATTTATTGATGAAAATTAATTTATTGATGAGAATTTATTGATGAAAATTAATTTATTGATGAAAATTAATTTATTGATGAAAATGTATTGATGAAAATTTATTTATTGATAAAAATTACTTGATGAAAATTTATTGATGAAAATTAATGTATTGGGAAGAATTTTTTTTAATTATTGGGGAAATTAAATGTAGCTTCATCACTGCAAATGCAATTAATTTTTTTGTCACTTATGAATACCGTTTTTACCGCCTTTTTTACCACTAATAATTATTGCAATTCATAACGTATAACTTATAAATATGTTAACCATTTGAATTAACATATTTATTGTATGAGAAAAATCTTTACTCAGCGGAGAAAATAAATCCTAAAAAAAAAATGAATTTATATTTTTTTAATAAATTTAATAATGTGTGTGAATATTAAAATCTAACAAAACAAAATAAAAGCAAAAAGACGTTACTTTCATTGTTCATTTATTATTAGCTTGGGCTATCTCTCGATATTGAATGTATGCACAAAATGATTATGCCACCGATTTTACGCTGAAAATTGGAGGTCCCTATTGATCGCAAATGTTTTTGCGTTAATGATTTTGTCGCCACAAATTGATAAGGGACAGTACAAAACCCAAATTAACAGGAACAAAATCATTCCAGTCAAGAGAGAAAGAGAGAGAAAGAGGAGGGAGGGAGGGAGGAGTTTTTAATTCAGTGTAGCTAAAGGTGCTTAAGTCATATGGTGAAAACTAAACTTTACTTATTTTATTTAAAAAATATTTTAGAAAACTATTGACTAAAATAATCAATTATTTTCTGAAAAGATTTCTTTTTTAATCTAGTAAAAAAATTTAGTTTTCTTTAAACAAAAATATTTTTTCATGCCATAACCCCCTCCCCCTCCAAAAAAAAAGATGGTATTATTCTACAAAATACATAATACAGAACACTGAAAGGATAATTATGGCAGTGAGAGACACTGACAACATCAACAAAACAGAAAAAAGAGAGAGAAAAGAATAAGAGGAGAAAAGGAAAATGGGAAAGAAACAACTATACCTGAAGATTCATAAGCATGACGAAAGATGAGAATAACGAAAACATTTCGACATGGATGTAAAAAGGATACATAAACCGAGAAACTGAATCCCTAATAACTACAGCAGAAGATAACTCGATAAGAACCAACCATATTAAAGGAAAGATCGACAAAGCACAAGAAAACAGCAAATGCAGATTCTGTGGACAAAGAGACGAAACGATAAACCATATAGTAAGCGAATGCAGCAAACTGGGCAAAAAGGAATACAAGAACAGGCACACCCAAATGGGGAGGGCAGTACACTGGGAATTATGCAAACAACTGCATTTCAAACGCACAGACAAATGGTACAAACATAAGCCAGCAACAGTACTTGAAAACGAGAAGTACAAAATCCTATGGTACATGGTCATACAAACAGATAAACCTATCCTAGTAAGTAGAACGGATGTCGTAATAATTAACAAGAATGTAAAGTCCTGTCAAATCGTAGACTTGCTGTTCCAGCTGACCACAGGGTGAATATCAAAGAAAAGGAGAAACAGAGCAAATACACAGTTAACCAAAGAGCTGAAAAGGATATGGATGATGAAGAAAATCAAGATGATACCTATAATAGTAGGAGCACTAGGAACAATTCTGAAAAACTTTGAAATAAGAATGGGAGAAATTGGAATCAGAGGAATGGCTGGAAAGATACAACAAATAACAATAATGAAAACAGGTGAATTATTAAGGAACACCCTTGAATGCGGAAACTAATACACATGAGCCACATGCATGGGCTAGACAAACTGCTGCAAAGGCAAAACATGAAGAACCACTACATGGAATCAAGAACATTGAAGCTGCATATCTACAAGTTCTCTTATCCATTCCCATTGCCCCATCACCACCCTCCCCAAAAGAGTAATGCTAAGTAGACAAAGAGGCTCAAGGAGGATTGAAAGACTGAGGAGAGAGCGCTGACCAGACCTCCGCTGGACAATTGTGAAGAGAACTGGGAGGCTTCCTGACACTCAAATTCCAGTGGAGACCAATGGCTGCTGCCAGCGAGAAATTAATGTTGCGATAACGCAAAATTATTTGCAAATGTTATCGAAAAAGGTGGAGAGTCCTGGAAATTTGGGGAAACTTGTTGTCATTCAGCTTCCAGGGAACACCACAGGTTGTTTTTCAAGGAGAGATATTTGATGACCTATGTGAAAGCTCCTTGTGAGCCAATAATAATGTGTGTCTGTGTGTGTGTGTGTGTGTGTGTGTGTGTGTGTGTGTGTGTGTGTGTGTGTGTGCGTGTGTGTGTGTGCATGAATAACAAAGAATCTGCATTTTGCAGGTGGTGAGCAGAAAAAAAATGTATCCAAAAATATTAAATGTGGTTTATGCACTTCATTTTATTGTAGGAATTTTTTTTTAAATGAAATTTCATTTCTTTCAGATATTTGTCATAGTCAAATCATTTTTTTATATTCCACCCGGGCAATGTAGGGACATGGGTCTTGCTAGTTTTTGAATAAAACATTTAGACTTCATTGACGATGTATTTACATCGTATTCATTCGAAGATTTTTCAATAAATTGAAATGTTATCCGCATGAATTTAACTATATTCCAGATTTCTCGGTACATTTGTACTTGAACTAAAAAAAGCACAATAATCAATAAAAAGCACAATAATCAATAAAAAAGCACAGTAATCAATGAACAAAAACATTTAAAATAGAAAGAAAAAATTGTATTTATTTTCAGTCTTTTAAATCAATATGGCTGGATGTAAAAATCGAAATTTTTAAAATAAAATTTCAGTTTTAAAATTATTGTTTTTATTATTTGTTTTGTCAAATCCCTCCCCCACCCAAAGTATTTTCTAGAAGGAATTATGTTGCAATATTTTTTATATAAAAAAGACTTGCTCCCACCTCAGCAAGATGTGACAGAAGGTCGAGAAAGTGAGGATGTCAAGCAAGCTCTCCGAAATGAGGGGCACTCTTGCCTAGCACAAATCGCTTGGGCATCTCCATTGGTATTCTCCAGTTGGGGCGCTTCAGGCGTCAAATGATAAACTTACCCTATCCAAAAGCCAGGTGGTAAGGCCTGGGAGGATGGATCTCCGACGTAATAACCAAGTGGTGTACCTCAGTCCAACAGGTACTGAGCCAATTCCTAGCCGTGTACCTGTTGGACTGATTATCAAAAACAGATTCTTGACTGCTACTTTTCTACCCAAGTCTCCAAGCAACCGAAGCAGCAAAGAGACTTATCCTCTATAAAAAAAAAATAGGGTAGAGGATTTATTTGCTGCCCACCTCAGCAAAATGTGTCACAAGGCCGGAGATCCAGCAGGCTCCCCTAAAGGAGGGGCACTCCTGCAATTGTAAAAATTGCCTGAGTTACCCTGTCGGTATTCCCCGGTCGAGGCACCTCAGGCAGTAAGCAATGAACTTACACCATCGGAAAGCCCAGTGGCAAGGCCTGGGAGGGTGGACCTCCTAGGTATTACCCAGGCAGAGTACCTCAGTCCGACAGGTGCTGGGCCAGTTCCCGGCCCCTCACCTGTCAGGCTGAGTGTCAATAATGGATCCTTGATAAGTACTTCTACCCTGTCGCCCTGCAGCCGAAGCCGCTAGGAGACACATCCCATCATCCAAGAGGGTATGATCACTGAAAATTAGAAGATTCTACTTATAGACACTGGTGATAGGAACTGACCAATCAAATGGAGCCACGTTCTGTTAACAACCAATCAGAAACCAGAATTGCTCCATAAAAATTTTAAATCGCTTTCACCTTTTGATAAATTACAATTTTCTAAGCTACTTTCAGTAAAAGATGCTAAATGCTGTCACTCTAGCAATCCAAAGTTTACGAATTTTTTAAAACCTTTTGATTGAAAATAGATTTGATGACCCTTCATTCTCTGATCAGCACATATTCAATCTCTCTCTCTCTCTCTCTCTCTCTCTCTCTCTCTATATATATATATATATATATATATATATATATATATATATATATATATATATTGAAAACCAAATTACAACGCAATAGTAGGAAAATAAACAAATATTTTACTTGTTTGAAATTTATAATTTAAATATATTTCAGAGTCAAACTCCATTGTCAGTATTTTTGTTTGTTTCTTTTTTCTTTTCTTTCTTGCCATGTTGTAAAATTAGAGAACAACATAGCAAGAAAGAAGAAGAAGAAATATAGAAACAAAAATACTGAGGATGGAGTTTGACTCCAAAATATATTTAAATTATAAATTTCAAACAAGTAAAATATTTGTTTATTTTCATAATATTATGCTGTGATTTGGCTTTCAAGTGCACTTGATGCGTATTTTGTTTTATTCAAATTAAATCAACGCTTCTAGAATTGGAACTCACACCCCCTGACGCACACATGCGCATATACACACACACGTGCACGCACACACACACACGCGCACATACACACACACACACACACACATATATATACATTAAATCCATTGCTCTTTCTGATTCTCACATCTGAAAGTATTCTCTATCTCTACAAAATCACTAACAGGGTTGCTCAGACATTTTTATAGGCCATAATCCACTAATCCTAATGAACTAACTTTTCAACTTAACAACTGACCTTGTGCCTAATCTCCTTAAGAAGTAAATAAAATAAATGTTGTGTACAAGTGTATCCTCCCAGGCTTTACTTCCTCTTTAAGAAGGAATTACTTTATCACTAATTACCTGAAACGCTCTTCTCAAGAAATGGCAACGGGGTTGCTCAGGCATTTTTAGGATAAGAACGCGCTAATCCTAATGTGCTTGTTTTTCAACTTAACACCTAGACTTTGTTTCACCTCCTAGAAAAATAGAAAAATAGATAAAATAGATGTAATAGACCTTCTCATCATCAGGAAACGACAGGAAGTGCTAATGAATTTAAGTTGTAAAAAATTAAGACATTTTTCTTTCTAAAAATGGGGGGAAAATGATAAAAATGAAAAAGAAATATTCTTCCAACAGTGGTTGTTAACAATGGAATATTATTTAGAATGTCAAGCAAAAATAAAACAGGGGTGGTTACAATTGCGTTTAGTGGAACAATTTGATGAGTCGAGAGGCGAGATGAAAATTGGAGTGGCTTATTTTGAATGAGAAATCGGCAGAAATAGACTTGTTGGGACCTCTTACCTGTTTTGCTTCTTTTTTTTTTTTTTGGCTTCCTTCAGAAAAATATTATGAGCTCAATTGGCGTTCTTGCTCATCGCCAGAAAGACAAGCCAACAAAACACAATTTCAAACTTGAATGTGACAGACCAACAAAACACTATCTCAAAATTAAGCATGACAGACGAACAAAATGTTATTTCAAGCACTTAAGCTTGATGGAAAGACCAACAAAATTTTATTTCAAACTTAAGAGTGACAGACTAACAAAAATGTTCTTTCAAACTTAATTGTGACAGGCCTGGCAGACCAATAAGATGCTATTTAAAATTTGTGTGCAGCAAACCAACAAGATGTTATTTCAAACTTATGCATAACAGACCAACAGTTTCAGATGTAAAATGACCGACCTTATTAGATTCAACAATTGTTCATCTTCAGTTTCAGGAGTTTTTTTTATCATTTCTTGCAAAGAATTGTGTGTGTGTGTGTGTGTGTGTGTGTGTGTGTGTGTGTGTGTGTGTGTGTGTGTGTGTTAGATAGCATTCAACGACTGATGCTGGAATATTGCTAAGTTTGACCGCTTATTCTTAATTCCCTTATAACCATAATATTATTTAAACAAATAATTATAATTATTTTTGATATGACACATAAAACTTGTAGCAGTCAAAACTTGCTACAATGGCAGGCAAGGGTGAAATCTCGCGGCTGGAGATTAAATCAACTGTCTCTTCGGCTTGTCCAATCACAAGCCCGCTCTCAATCATGTGACCCAGTACATAAAGGGCGAAATCGGCAACCCTTCCTCCTTTTTTGCCCTGGCTTTCGCTGGCAGCAGACATTAACCTGGGCGTTTGATGCCAGGCTAACGTGAGTACAACAAAGCAACATGACTATCTTCAAACTTTATTCATCATGATGCAGAAGTGGTCTTGTACCCACTACAACATGTAAACACATATGGAATACCTTTCCATTTCTTTCTCCATTAACAGGCTTAGCTTATCTACATGGAATAACTGTCTAATTCTTTATCCCGATGACTATTGGCTTATAAAGAACTATTCTCCCCTTCAACAAGCTGGCATAATATTCAATCTATCTTTACAAACAAGAACACTTCCAGCTACCAACCCGTTTCTCTCTTGTACATTCTACTAATGTAGATGACAAATAAATTTAAGATGCCAAGATTGCTGGAAAAATGGTGAGATCCTTCTATCGATCCAGTAGATATCTCACTGCTGATGCAATTCTCTATCTATATAAGAGCCAGGTACATCCAAGGATGGAATACTGTTGCCACATCTGGGCAGGAGCTACTAGAAAGGACTTGTTCTGCCTTGATAGAGTTCAAAATAGACTTCGTAGCCTTGTAGGAGATGTCCTGTTCTCTTCCCTGCAACCTCTATCTCACAGAAGAGATGTTGCGAGTTTGTCTCTGCTTTATCATTATTTTCATGGCAAGTGCTCGACTGAGCTTCAATCTATGGTTCCCCTCTCATCAAACTTTCACAAGAAACACTCGTCTAGTTGAAAACACTATCAATAATTCCCCCCCCCTCTTTATCTGTGTGCCTAAACCTAAGCGTAGATTCCATGAACAAAGCTTCTTTCTTAGAACTGCACGCCTGTGGAATTGTCTTCCGTTTTCCTGCTTTCCAGCTGACTACAATATGATTGTGTTCAAGTCCAACGTAAACAAGTTCTTGATGAGCCGTTCCATTTAAGTTAACAAATTTACCAAATTTCCATTACTAACGATTACTATATTGTCAAATTGACTACTGTACACTCTTTACCATTATTCTCTGGGCCTTGATAAGTGTTTATGCCTATGTAAAAAAAAAATGTTAAATTGAGACTTCCTTTCGTTCTCTTCATATTTAAATATTTAATTAAAAACTATATAGCATAATATTTTGAAATATTGTAATGCTTTATTTAGGCAGACGCCTAAATTTTTCATTATATTACGTCTTAAATGTGTTTCGTTGTATAGCGAAAGATCACTGAATAACTCCTCAGAGACGAATGGATATTCTTTGAAAAGTTTAATGTGTGGAATGAGAAAAGAATTTGGAGAAGAAAAAGAAAAAAGTAGACAGTCACCATGTCTGCCATAACATCACGACTTGGTTGAATGCAGGCTGTTGACTTTGGTTGATGACGCACTTAGTATCGATCATGAAAAACCTTGGGCAGAAAAGGATATCCTTTATAAAACTGTTGCTTCATAACTTAGCGCCTTCACCTTGAAGATCTTGTTTCTTGGGAAATCGCCCATATTTTTATTTGGGCGTAAACAAATATTTTTATTTATTCATTTATTATTTTTTTAAAACAGTAATTTACTGACATGCATGCTTCGAGGCCCTACCTCTCTTCAGTGTATCATGTGCCTAGCAATCGAACCCCAAACCTTATGTATTACAGTCCAGCGTGTAATCCATTACGTTATGATGCCATAGATGATTTTACTGTTTATTTTTATCGCTTATATTTTTACGTAGATTTGTTGTTGATTTTTTTTTTAATGATAACTTAGCGTCTTCACCTTGAAGATCTTGTTTCTTGGGAAATCGCCCATATTTTTATTTGGATGTAAACAAATATTTTTATTTATTCATTTATTTATTTATTATTTTTTAAAACAATAAAACTCCTCTCTTTGGGTTGAGCACTTTGTAAATATATTTTCACTCGACCTGTATTTAAGCTATTAAGCGAATCCCGCTATTAATTTGTAAACAAACTGATGGTTTGAGCACTGTTGCGATGAGCGAGTATGGATCTAATACACAGTCGAGGAGAAATATTTACGGCACTGATTCATGGTCCGATGGTTAGAGCTGCCGATGGTTAGAGCTGCTGACTATTAGTGTGACGGTTGTAGGTTCGATCCACGGCTGGGGAAAGGTGTATGTCTAGCCGCACTAATGAGTTGTGATACAATGAAACAGTACTGTATGTGGATGACATATATATATATATATATATATATATATATATATATATATATATATATATATATATATATATATAAAGAGAGAGAGAGAGAGAGAGGGGGGGATTATCTCCCATCTATCAGGTCGCTAGAAGTCAGATAGGGGAACTGTTTTTAGATATGGAGGTTTGCTCAACCCAAAATAGGGAGCATATATATATATATATATATATATATATATATATATATATATATATATACAGGGTGGCCACAAAGTCACGCACCAATGTTAATTAAAAAAGTTTAAAAATTAAAAAAGTTATACTAGTAACATTTATTCAAATTCAATAATTAATAAAAAAAATAAATATTAACATTGGTGCGTGACTTTGTGGCCACGACATCCAGGAATTCAAAAGTCGACCACATGATTAAAACTTTCTAACCCTTCGCTTCCAAAGAGGGACCCTCTTCGGACCAAATTCAGCTCTGTCTTCCGCCTGTCCAACTCTATCTCCAACTCTGTCTCTTGTCTAACTCTTCTTCGACTCTAGCTCCTATATTGAGAATTCATTTCTGCCATGACGTCATATGCATGTTCAAAACGTGCTGGACCTCGTGGAGAACTCACGTGGTCTAAACATACTTTGTTTGGCACGTTTCTAAACCACTTTTGCAGACAATGAATTTTCTCTAACCTATCTTTCAACATAACTTATTTTTCAATATGTTTTTAATTTTCTATTGTTCATTCTTCTAACTGACCTTATTTTAATTCAGTTTTCATAAAAAGAATTGAATAATTAAATTCCTTTTCAAACAACATATCTAAACTATTTTATGTGAAAACTGAAAAATTCAATTTCTGAACCTATTCTTAAACCTTGCTTACGAGGTTCGAATCTCGGTCTATCTAATCTCATTTTTACTTATCTAATGTTTTTCTTACTTAAAGACCTTTCTTGTAACACTATTATGGCCCCTTAACATTTATTGTTTTGGGCTCAAATCAAGTTATTAAGTTAGATCCATGCCCAAGGAACCTATATCTAAAATTTCAAGTGTTTAGACTCCAAATTCTCGGAGGAGTTTCTGGCCGAAAACCGATCACATAGATTTTCCCAAATCTTAGTACCCTGTATATCAAATTTCGAGTCTGTGGACTGACAGTTAACAGAGTTATTGCATAGGGAAATGTACACGCACACACACAGACACACACACACAGACACTTTCACTTTTATAGATATACTAGCATTTCAGCCCGACGTTGCCCGGGTGTTTGGAGGTGTATGTTGAGCAAAAAAAAAAAAAAGCGGTCAATTTGTTTAACTTTGACCACTATTATGACCCCTTAACATTTATTGTTTTGGGCTCAAATCAAGTTATTAAGTTAGATCCATGTCCAAGGGACCTATATCTAAAATTTCAAGTGTTTACACCCAAAATTGTCGGAGGAGTTTGGTAGAGTTCTCAAATGTCAAATCGTTGAACTTTGACCCCTTAACAGCCAAATTTCTGGCCGAAAACCGATCACATCGATTTTCCAAAATCTCAGTACCCTATATATCAAATTTCGAATCTGTAGAGTTAAAATTGACAGAGTTATTGCGGTGGAAAATGTACACAGACACACAGACACACAGACAGACACGTTCACTTTCATATATATACTAGCATGGGCGCCTGGCGTTGCCCGGGTGTTTGGATGTGTATGTTGCAAAAAAAAAAAGAAAAAAAGTGGTAGTAGGAAGGCAGGCTCGAACCCGTACCACAAAGGAGGAAAAGAACAGGGTAAAACCTAACGTTTATGTTGTTATGACCACCGCCAAACCGGAAGCGCCATTTTTTTAAAATTAAGGCTAAAGGAGAGGATAACTTTCAAAAATATCAGCGAAAAAAGTGACTCCCCCCCCCCCCGTAGAAAAGTGCCTAGTTGAAGGGGAAGATATTAATGTTTTTAGCCAATTTTTCGATATTTGTCGTATGAAAGATCGAACTTTAAAACGATACTGATCTTGGTAAAATCCGTCGCCTCTATTGAAAGTTTAAGGCAGACATGCAAACATACATACATACATACATTTATATATTGGTAACTAAAAATTTTCAACCCAAACTGATGAAAAAGCTTGCCCTATCTCTGAATACCCTTTATGTAAAATTTCAAATATTTAGACCAGAAATTGTTTGAGTAATTTGAAAGAGACCGCAGAGGTCAATTTTTTTTAAATTTTGACCCCTATTATGACCCCTTAGAACTTTTTGTTTTGGGCTCAAATCAAGTTATTCATTTAGTTCCATGTTCAAGGAACCTATATCTAAAATTTAAAGTGCGTAGACCCAAAATTGTCGGAGGAGTTTAGTAGAGTTCTCAAAGGTCAAATCGTTGAACTTTGACTCCTTAATCACATCGATTTTTCCAAATCTCAGTAACCTGTATATCAAATTTTGACTCTGTAAACTAAAAATTGACAGAGTTATTTCGTAGAGAAATGTACACAGATACACAGATACACAGACACTTTCACTGATATATATATATATATATATATATATATATATATATATATATATATATAGATAGATAGATAGATAGATAGATAGATAATATTATCATAACTTATTTCCTAGTTGATAAGATACGTTTTTATTCCTGCAAATATCTTCCAAAATTATCCGTGCTTTCGAGAGATTTGAAAGCCAATCCTTGCGCATCCTATTTCATAAAAAGAAACCATCACAATCTCCTGCTATAAAAAATAAGTTTCATCTATCAGCAAAAAATATCTTTTTTTCTCCAGTATTTTAGCAGATTAGGAAGGTTCCCGCCGTGCAAAAAAGAAAAAAATGAGAACACAGTGAGATTTTGACCCAAATTCTAGGCAAATTATGCATTGGCATTCCTCCAATAAAAATTCTGAGGTGGTTGGGAGAATTTTTTGTACTCATTAGTCATTATTTATCAAGCCAAAAAGCCACTCAAGGATAAGGGTTAATCAGTTTGATTGTCGTCTGAATTTTGTTTTAATACTAAGTCACCATTTATCAAGGTCAAAAGTTACTTGAGGATAAGCGTTAATGAGATGGAAAGATTGTCAATTGAATGATGAAGAATATTATGAATGGATTGAAAAAAAAAATTGAATTCTTATACGGAAAGTATTTGTTGACATTGCATTGGAATCACACCAATCCAAAATTGATTTTCTTGACAGATGATGTTGATGATGATGTTGATGATGACGACGACGACGATGATGATGATGATGATGATGATGATGATGACAAAAACGATGTTGTTGATGATCATCATCATCATCATGACATGGATGTTACATAGTAAGGACCCTATGCCAGTATGTTGCGATTTAGTTAGCTAGTGTGAATTTTGACAAGGGTCACATTTAGTGCATGTCAGAATGACCGGATCTGCAAATAGAATTGATGTGATGTTGAGGTGTTGTGGGATGGATGCAGAGGTCAAACGTGATAGAAAAACAAAGTCGAACGATGACATTTTCGTCATGTTTTTAAGCGAGAGGAATAAGGGGTTTTAGTGAGTTCTTTAGAGAAAGCTCTATAAAGCAGACACAGCAAAATGATGACAAAAACTGGTAATCTTAGCGATTGTTACTGATGTCAATTCTGTTCTTGCCCTTTCTTAAGTTAAAATGCTAAATTAAAAAGACAATAATTATTTAGTTTTTAGTCCCTCTCTCTCCCATGTCCTGATAAAACCTTGAAGAAACTCAGCGAACGTCTTCTTGTGTCTTTCCTGCATGAGAAATTTTATTGGTCTTAGTTTAACAGACAAGACGATGGAGACCAAATAGATAAAACTGGCGATCATGAAACAGCGACATGGAAGAGAAAAAAAGGATGAGCATTTATAAACACCTTGAATGTATGTATAAACAATTTATTTGAGTTATTGATAGCTCAATGATGACATTGAGGTGTGAACTCAACATTTTTTAATCAATAAAAATGATTCCTGATTCCTGACATAGAGGTGTTAACTCAACATTTTTCAACCAATAAACTGTTTAAAATCCCAAAAGTAATCAGCCGATGACAAATTAACAAACCTTATAAAAAACAATGAACTGGTCAATAAAATCAGAGTTCTCCTAGATGATGACTCTTAACGACAACAATAACAACAATCGCCCATCCAAGAAACCTGACTGGAGTACCCAAAGCTGAAATTACTGTAAGAATGATTGCTTTCTATCTAGTAACAACTTTACCACCAAAAAAGGTAAATACACAACACGCTCACACATACAAACAAACACACACAAACAAACAAACCAACACACACAAACACACACACACACACACACACACAAACACACACGCACAATAGAAATGTGAAATGAACAATTTAGCACGAGTATCTTGTTCTTATTCAAGAACTTTAAACGCATCGAACTGCAAATTTTCTGGTCTTTCAAATTATATTTTACAGTTTTGTAAAATTGTTTTATTTGGATTGTTTGGAGTACTGTTCTCATTTTGAGTGTTTTTTTCAGAAAATGTTTCAGTGAATGTAACTGACTTTCAGGTGTATTTTGTCAAACTTATGAATCTTTCTGTCGAATTAGAAAATCTGCACGGAATTTTGAACAGAACCCGTTATTTAATCCACGGGAGTAACATGCTCTCGTTCCATCGGCCATAATTGGGAAGAAGTCTTAAATAATTCGTAATTGTATTGTTTGTATCACTTGCACCGAGGATTAAACTTTCAACCTTCAGAATAGTATAATTTAGAACAGAATTTTACGTGGTATTTTATCTTTAAAATTGTTCATATATTTTATTATTTAACTTACATTTTCGCCCTTTCATTTGCAAAATTCTGTTTTTGAATTTAGCACTTGCTAAATGGTGACCCCTTCACAATATTTATGTTTATATCCATTTTTCTCATTTGCTAATTTAGTTACTAATTGTTAGTGTTGTTTGTGGTATTTTTCAAAGAAGTTACCATCATGGAAATACATGATCCCAAACTGGAAGCAGTGCCACACATTTAAATTTAAATGGTAAAAGTTTTTAAAAATAGAAGACAGCCATGATTTTTTTAAAAGAAATTGCTCCAGATAAGGCATGAAGCCATTTGATGCAATGAGCAAAGACAAAAAAACAACAAAAAACGACAAAAAAACGACTACATCAAAGTAAAAAATAACCAATGATAAGTGTTAGATGGCTAGATTCCAGCCCGGAAAACAGCAATTCTTTCGCCTTTGTCAGAAATATCATTCAGCGAATGTGAGGACTAAAGGATTAAATAAGAGATTTCTGATAATGTCTGAAACTGAAACGTTCAGTCACTTGGATTTTAAGGAACATCATATATGTTTTTTAGTTGTAAGACCACATGGTCCCCCACTCAACAGCCCCGACACTGTGTGCCATGGATTTCTTTCTTGTTATCATCTCTCATTCAGACTCCAGCATTTTCTGTAAATATTTGTTGTACTTTGGATATGTGTGTAACATCTCTACATGCTAACGCCCATATCTTAGTTTTTCTGTCAAAAATTCGTCAGTTGATGTCAGCTAATATCAATCTCCGACTTGCAACAGTTCTCAACCGTCGGAAAAACTCATTGCTTATCTTAAAACTAACTCTAAATATATCTCAGGTCCTTTTGTCTGCCACACCGTGATTAACAATCTTATTCAATTTCCTTTATGTACCCTAGTGACAGCTTCCTCTCCATTGTTCTACCAATAAACCCAATTTCCCTTTCTTTTGTTATACTTCTTTTTCTCTTTCTCCCCACATTAATGTAGGCTGATTGAGGCGACAGTAGAAATGTCATTAACTGTCAAGTTGCTCTCTCTCTCTCTCTCTCTCTCTCTCTCTCTCTCTCTCTCTGACTGATACCTTTGTTTTCCTATGTTTTATATTAGAATTCCATACACCGGAATTTGATTTGCACTTATTTTGACATTCTTATTAACCAGAATTTCTATTGTTTAATTGCTTTGCATTTATAGCAATTCCAATCCAAGTTAAAATATATGTCGTCCCATTGTTCCATAATCCGCTCTTCGATCAGAATGTAGGGTTGATGTTATCACTCAGCAATCAGATTTAACATCTGGCTTTGCCCGGATCCTGAATTTGCATGTATGCAATACATCCATATGCTTCAGTGGCAATGTACCTTGTTTACGTCGAATAAAAGTAAAACAACATTAATTTAATTCATGCAAATTGCATCAACAATAGCAGCTTGTTATTTTGCTTTGAACATTCTGAAAAACAATGCAATTTGCAGATAAAAAATAGGATTAGCAACATCGTCTGTTTTACTAGTTTGTTTCAAACATGCATGTTGTGATCATTCAGCATCCTCTCAAAAAGATGTTCTACTTCGCTGCCATAATAATAACATGATTTATCATTTAAAATATGGTTGCTGTGCTGAGTGCATAGGTAGTACTACATTTAGAGTGGATAACAAAATTCAATAATATATAATGAGCACAGTTAGAAATGGGACCTTTCGATTAACGGACATTATAAAAATCCAGCACAGAGTATTTTATAAATAGCACGACATTTGCATGAATTTCAGCATCTACTATTTTGAGTTGTGCTTACTTGTTCCATCTCAAAATCTTGAAGTTTATCTACGTTCAAGACAACTCCCCCTCTATAAATAGAAGTGTTTGCTAGGCTTTAGGGTCATAGTGTCTAAGACACATCCTCCATTGTAAATATATATATATATATATATATATATATATATATATATATATATATATATATATATATATATATATATATATATATACCTGTGCTGACGAAGTCTAAAAAGCCAGAAACATGTGTGTCCATAGGTATACTTCTATGCACATAAAAAATATTTGATAATAAAAATAAATAAATACGTCCCATAAAAATAAGGGTGATCTATTCATATATATATGAATAACAATAAAAACATATAGTTCTTAAAAACTGCTAAGGTAGAGAAAATCCCCCCCCCCTAAAAATCAGCATTTTGAAGTTGTTAAAAAATGTGAATAACAAAATCTTAACTTTATAAGTGATAAAGTGGTAATTGTACATCGGTTAAGTATCAAAATGCAGATACTGATGTAATGTTCGATCCTGTGCTGACGAAGGTTAAACAGTCAGAAACATGCGTGTCCATAGGTATACTTTTATGCAAGTGAAAAATATTTATTAATATATATATATATATATATATATATATATATATATATATATATAATGTTGTTTAATTTTAAGTATATGCAGTTATTCTTTTTTCTTTGCAAATCCTGTAGAGTGAGTGTGCAACCAGTTGTCTGGCTTTTTTTCCCACCTTTAATATTAACCAGAAAATTTGCAGTAATAATTGCAATAACAAAAGTATGTATCTCCCCCAAATATATATATATTAGTGACCTGACAAGGCCGCAGGGGAGACAACCAAGCCAAAAATAACCAAGTAAAATACATCCCAAAGCAGTAAAACTGAAGCTGGCCTATCAGGACACTATATATACAAATGGAGGCAAATTTGAACATATTTTATTAGTTTAAAAATAAATTTTTTTTTATCAATAGTCATAAAATTTTAACCAAAATCTTCAAAAAGCTTGCAAGTTTCGTCACACTGAGGATTGAAGGTTTAATCCTCAGTGTGGGCGACCGAAATATACATTTGCGAATTACTTAGGACCTCTATCCAGTCATGGCTGACGGAACAAGAGCACGCTACCCCTATGAAGTTAATAAAGGATTCCGCCTGAAATTATGTCCAAATTCTCGAGTTTGACAGAAACATTCCTGAGTCCGACAAGATACACATGAAGAAGGTCGGAGGTTATATCGACCGAAACGTTGTGAAAATCACACTCAAGATGAGAACAGTAGTCCAATAAATAATAATACTATGTAATATTTGTTTATATATACATATATATATAAATTAAAAAGATAAAAACTATATATATATATATATATATATATATATATATATATTAAGATAAAAACTATATATATATATATTAAAAAGATAAAAACTATATATATATGTATATATATATATATTAAAAAGATAAAAACTATATATATATATATTAAAAAGATAAAAACTATATATATATATATATATATATATATATATATATATATATATATATATATATATATATATATATTAAAAAGATAAAAACTAAACTTAATTACATATCAGTTGAATAAGGATGAAGGTAAAAGGAAAAAAAATTGAGATGTTTTATATCGGAGCATTCCCATCTTACTCAGATTAATCTTCCAAGGACTTCAGTTGGATTACTTATAAAGTTTTTTTTTCTCTTTTTCCTATTTTTTTCTTTTCTTTTCGTACATTTGCTTAAATTTCTATTCTTTTTTACTTTCCTTACATTTCTGTATCTTATATTTATTTATGTTCTTTATAGTTCCTCATTATTCCCCCCCCCCTTCTTCCACTTTTTCCATTTTTTTTTCATGCATCTTCATCACATCATCAGCAACAAAGAATTTCTCATTTCTAATCTAAATGTTTTTAAGTCAGTGTTGTCTTATCACCCTTATTTTTGTATAATGCTAAATTTTCTTCTCTCTTGATGAAAAGCATTTTGCTTCGAAATGCCGTGGCCTAAAGAGTTGTTTTTCTTTTCCTCTTTTACTTTCATCCTTCATCGTGCATAACGTCGGGATACATATTCTCCCGGTTTTAATAATGTTAGTAATATAATGTAAATCATGTAAAAGGCGAACACATGCACATATACACACGCATAAGCACACACAAACACACACACGCATACACACACATATACATACATAGAAAGATCAAACTATGGGACATTTATTAATACCTTTCATCTATACACAAAAACATCATCAGAAATATTGAAAAAAATAAAAAGGTCTAAACAAAAGCCCTCTGTTGTCTTTTACAATGTTTATATATAAAGAGAGAGAGAGAGGGTGGGAGGGAGAGGGAAAGAGGAAGAGGGAGAGAGAAAATGAAAAATAAAAAGCAAAAAAGTGTTATATATTCATCAAATATTCCGTTTTCCCGTTCCATAATATTGGCTTATTGTTTTATGCTTATTATTTATGCTTATTATATATATATATATATATATATATATATATATATATATATATATATATATATATATATATATATATATATATATATTAAAAAACACTTTGAAATGAGTTAAAAACATATTTAATCTGAAAAGGAAACACTAGATAAGTGGATAGTCCTTAATCCGTGGAGTTTCGAAGAAATACTTTCCTTCTCATCAGAGGGTAGGAATTAGCAAAATGAAAAAGAGCTTATAATACGAGCAAACAGTTAATAAAACATGTTAAAAAACACTTTGAAATGAGTTAAAAACATATTTAATCTGAAAAGGAAACACTAGATAAGTGGATAGTCCTTAATCCACGATATTTATGCCTCAGAAGTAGAGTGAAAAGCCTATCTTATTTTTCTTTTATTAATATTATTGGAATTTTTCCTTTTTTCCCTTGTACACATTTTTGTGAATTATTGCATGGATTTCTGCATTTAGATTATTATGGACCATCTTCTTCCAATTACGGGATTTCCTTGGATTTTACTTGTCCAAATGGAAATTCAATTAACTTTCTTGAAGTTATACATTTGGATTTTACCGTCACTGGATTATTTATCTTCCACCAGATTATCCATTCATGTGTAATCCCCTTTTTCTTCACCATATTCCCTCGGCTTCACTTTTTTTGTTTTCAAGTAAGATCTTTGACTTACTTGTTGTTTCATCAAATACTTTTGCATGCAAAATCCGATCCCGCATTTTGCTAATTCCTACCCTCTGATGAGAAGGAAAGTATTTCTTCGAAACTCCGCGGATTAAGGACTATCCACTTATCTAGTGTTTCCTTTTCAGATTAAATATGTTTTTAACTCATTTCAAAGTGTTTTTTAAGATGTTTTATTAACTGTTTGCTCGTATTATAAGCTCTATTTCCTATTTGGTTTTATCGAGCTTCTACATCTGGCTGAGATAACTTTATAAACATTAATTCTTTAATATTTATAATATACTTATATTTGTAATATTTTACCATTTTGGATCATTTTGGTAAATTTAATTGTAATTTTCATTTTATATATATATATATATATATATATATATATATATATATATATATATATATATATATATATATATATATATATAATAGGAAATCTGTTTTAAATAATAATAATATATAATAGGAAATACTGTTTTAAAAGCACTCAATATTAAGAATTTAAGATTCAACGGTTGAAAAGACCAGATAAGTGCAAAAATAATTTTAATAAACATTTCTATTTATTAAAATTATTTTGAATTTTTTTTAAAATTTTCGATAAGTAAAATATTCGTCTTCGAGAAATACAGACAATTTTTTTTTTCTTCTTTTGTGTCATTATAGAGGCGGTAACACCTAGCACGTTCTCAGGGGTTTGAAATTGATGCTGAATGATATTTAAATGCCCGATAACAGTGTGACCGTTGGTCGAACGCATGTGTCAATAACAGTAGGAAATCCGATGTGTGAAAGGCACTCGATAATAAAAATTTAAGATTTAATGATTGGAAAGACCAGGCAAGTGCAAAATCGGTTTCATTTTTATTGATCAAAATTTAATTGAAGTTTTTTCTTTTAAATTTTCGAATTTAAATCTCATGCAGCCTTAATTTCCAAACTCTGAGGACGTGCCAGGTGTTACCTCCTCCATCGTGACACGAAAGAAGAAAATAAACTGTTTGTACTTCTTAAAAAAGAATATTTTACTATCCAAAAATTTGAAAAAAAAATCTATTAAATTTTAATAAATAGATATGTTTATTAAAATCAATTTTGCACTTTTAACTGTTAAATCTTTCGTATGTGTAATATATATATATATATATATATATAGGAGCAAACAGTTAATAAAACATGTTAAAAAACACTTTGAAAAAGAGTTAAAAACATATTTGATCTGAAAAAGAAACACTTGATAAGTGGATAGTCCTTAATCTGTGGAGTTGCGAAGAAATACTTTCCTTCTCATCAGAGGGTAGGAATTAGCAAAATGCGGGATCGGATTTTGCATACAAAAGTATTTGATGAAACAACAAGTAAGTCAAAGATCTTACTTGATAACAAAAAGTGGAGCAGAGGGTATATGGTGAAGAAAAAGGGGATTACATGTGAATGGATAGTCTGGTGAAAGGTAAATAATCCAATGACGGTATGATCAAAAAATATAACTCCAAGAAAGTTAATTGAGTTTCCATTTGGACAAGTAAAATCCAAGGAAATCACGTAATTGGAAGATGGTCCAAAATAATCCAAAAGGCCGAAATCCATGGAATAATTCACAAATATGTACAAAGAAAAGAAAAGGGGGAAAATACCAATAATATTAATAAAAGAAAAATAAGATATGGTTTTCACACGACTGCCGAGACATAATAAGAAAGACCAGGGAAGAAGAAGAGGAAAAAATTAAATGGTGATAGAATTAAATATAAGATAGAAAAACAAACTTAAAAATTTCATTGGATTTTCATTTGGACGTTCGAAAACATTTTCTGAGAGTCGTCTTAATTGATGGGCATCATAAAGTCTAACTTTTAATCTCATCCAATTATTTTCTTCCTCATCATGTCATCTAATCAGGTCATCGCCATGAAAAATGCTCAGAGTTCTCCCTGCTTAAGATGTGTCCATTCATTGTACACATTCAACAATGAAAATTTTATTTCAAACTTAAGCAAGACAGGTCAACGGACATATTGACAGACTAACGAACCGATTAACAGGCTATCAGAGAAATTTACAGTGCCTCTTATAAGGATGAATGTGTAAATCTAAAAATGCTATTGAAACATAATGAAAGCCGTAATCTCGGATGGAGATAATGATTGACAGACAAGGGGTTAAAAGAATGACCTTAGCAAACAGAAGTGACAAAACCATGTGATGAAGAAGGAAAAAGTTGCCACTCTCATATTAAGCTTAAATATATTCTTTTCATTTTTAAAAATCTCTCTTTTCTTTAATTAATATCAATATTAATGTTCAGTAAAAAGTTTTCTAGTCATGTAATAATTTCTTTTATTAAATTTTGAGATTTAATAAAGTGATACATATTTCTCCCAAATTTGTTCAAATAATAAAAGATGGTTGCCTAACAAGTAAACAAAATCCACGTTTATTAGTTTTTCCCTGTAAAAGAAAAACATGTAAAATGTATTTAAGTTTAATTCAGGAAAAAATGATAGGTAAGATTAATAAGTCCTTAGTCTCTCTCTCTCTCTCTCTCTCTCTCTCTCTCTCTCTCTCTCTCTCTCTCCATGTATATATATATATATATATATATATATATATATATATATATACATATATATATATATATATACTTTGTATATCATTTTAAAGAGCGTTTTTCGTTTTATCTAATCGTTTAAATTACAATCGTTTTAAAACAATCATGTCTTATTTTCAAAACGTTGAATACAAGATGGAAAAAAGCAAATTCGCACAATGTTCTTATATATATATATATATATATATATATATATATATATATATTAATTTTATTTATACAAACATTAATGGCTACATATGTGCATACATGTTTCTGTAATCCCCCAACGTGGGTGATTACAGAAACATGTATGCACATATGTAGCCATTAATGTTTGTATAAATAAAATTAATATACTTGCTCTGTTCACTCTGGTAGACACATGTTGTTTCATTGGATGTACTTCTAGGAAACTAAACTCTATTGGCTATTGCTGCTTGCTTTGGTTTTAGCGATATGTTTTGAATGAATTCAATTATTTACGAAAGTGCATTTTTACCTAAATGCGAGCTGGGAATAATTTTCCCTTTAACCAATTTGGTACCCCCACATGGGGAGCGGTATATATATTATTTTTTTAAAATGTAATTATCCATTGACCAGTCATCTCGCTATATTCAGCCACTCTGATGAGTCGTAGACGATGAAACACGTGTCAGTGGATAATTACATTTTAAAATTTATATATATATATATATACTAGCAGTTCAGCCCAGCTTTGCTCGGGTCATATGTACTGTTCATAACTTGCCTTACGTATGAATACACTTTATGTAAGATTTCAAATGCACGTAAAAATATTTAAATAAATATTTAAATAATAAAATAGTTACAAATAATACGTCCCAAAATGTGGAGCGACTAGAATACAAACAAAGGGCAGATAACTTCTCCCTTTAAAGCACTCAAGGAGTGAAAGGAAAGAAGAAAAATACCACAGAATCGTTTATAAAAAATAAATAAATAAACACTCTTATATATATATATATATATATATATATATATATATATATATATATATATATATATGAACAAATGATTAATAAAACATGTTAAAAGACATCTTGAAAAAGAGTTAAAAACATATTTAATTTTAAAAAAGGAAGCACGAAGCACAAGATAAGTGGATAGTCCTTAATTCGCGGAGTTTCGAAGAAATACTCTCCTTCTCATCAGAGGGCAGGAATTAGCAAAATGCGGGATCGGATTTTGCATATAAAAGTATTTAATGAAACTACAAGTAAGTCACAGATCTTACTTGGTTAAAAAAAAGAAAGGGTGAGGTAAGGGGAATAGGAGGTAAAAGAAAAATGATAAAAAGATTTCACATGAATGGATAGTCCGGTGAAGGGTAAAAAATCCAAGAATGGTAAAATCCAAAACGGTCGAATTAAAAATTTCCAATCCAATGGGTAAATTCCAAATGGTCCAAAATGATCCAAAAGGCAGAGTTCCTTGGAAAAAATCGCAAATGGAATGAATTCCAAATCATTAAAAGAAAAAGCACTGGAGAGAATATTTAAAACACGTCTGTCAAGGCTGGACGAATCTATATATATATATATATATATATATATATATATATATATATATATATATATATATATATATATATATATATTACGTTGAGAAGAAAGTTCTTGGAGAATTATTAATTTTGATTTTAAATGATGTATTTTCAAATAAGTTTTCGTTACAATACCTTTACTTTATATATCATTTTAAAAAGCGTTTTTCGTGTTATCCAATTATTTGAATTACAATCGTTTTAAAACAATTATGTCTTCTTTTCAGAACGTTGCAATATTTCGTCGATGGGATAGAGGCTGAAGCTTAGATGTCAGTTCAGGACTTATCAGGTTGGCGACTCTTTTTTGAACCGTATCCAGGAGTGAGAGACTAGTAGCAGATGCACCAGCCCAAATGGTATATATATTACTCTTATTTGCTCCAAATATATTTCACTTGGACGTAAGGAACTAGTATTTTGGATCATGTTGAATAGGGGATTGTGGGAAGTTAAATAGCAAGATTTCTGTTCACATTACATTTAAACTTCTGTGTAGTTGGGAAAGCAGGAAACTGGGAGGGGATTCTAAAGTATAGCAGTTCAAAGGATGAAACTATTAGAAGCCTATTGAACTAGAAGGTTTTTCAGCATCTAAGGACGTTTACAGCAAAGAGGTGGGATTTTGTTCCTAAACGGGATTGTCGCGTGTGTGTACGTCGAATGGGTACAAGTGCAATGAATTCATCAGACAACATTCCATAAAAGTAATTGTAAACACCGGTCGATAAATTCGAACCTGGCAACAAAGCCATTTCTGACTCCATTAGCAAGGGCCAAATCCATTCGGCCATCATTAACTGAAAGAAATATTGTTGAAATTTAAACATTTATTTTTGTAAAATGTTTTAACGTCTGTCAGAGTGATATAATCATTATGTGATGATCTGCTCATGCGAGCTAAATTGACCGACTTTATTTCAACTGAAAGTGCTCAACGATAAGAAACGAGTTTTTTTTTTTATAGGAGCTGACATAATTATTTATTATAGTAATTATTAAATATCTACAGACACTAGTGTTTCATCCTTTTGGGAATCATCAGTGTAAGGTGTCATGATTAACACCGGTTGATAGATTTGAACCCGGCAACATAGTAATTTCTGACTCCATTAGCAAGGACCAAATCTATTCGGCCACTGTTAATATATATATATATATATATATATATATATATATATATATATATATATATATATAAGGAACTGTGTGTGTGTGTGTGTGTGTGTGTGTGTGTGTGTTCCCTCTGAATTCAAAAACGGCTGGCCCGATTTTTATGAAATTTCACACGAAGGTACTTTATGTGTCTGGCAATGTTCTTAGATAGGTCTTGCATCGGAATGTCTCCGATAAATATCGATAATCAAAGTAATCCGATGAAAGAAGGAACAGATGATTTTGACCAAAGTTAAGATCTTACCCAGCCTAACATCACAAGTGCATTTGAGAAGTTTAATGACCACACAAGCCGAAAGGCCCGACATATAAAATCAAGAGTAGGTTCTTTGATATGATAGTGGCGCGTTCGAAATGAATGTTTCTGTTTAAAGCACAATTGAACCATGATACTTGAACCTTACGATTTTACACTTAAATTCAAACCATTATCATCACACAAGCTGTAAGACCAGGCATATAAAATATACAATAGGTTCTTTGATATGACAGTGGCCCTTTCGAAACGTATGCTTCAATTTATAGCACAACTGAACCATGATGCTTGACTTTTGTATAAACTTTCAACAGTATGTTTTCTACTGTGCAATGTAGACTACAATGTATTGTGGACTCAATCACTGTGGGGAGGCATGTGAAGTTTCCTCCCAGTGCACCGTGATGGGTACCCGACTATTGCAGGCAATCAATCGATTTAATAAAAAAATGGACAACTTCACTAATTTCGATAATAATAAAAATATAGTGATCATCATTCAATCCTGGGCAACTTCGGGTCTCCCTGCTAGTATAAGCACCCCTATTTTGAGATTGTATATATTTGGTATATCAGTGCCACTTTTTAATTAAAGGGTATTCTTTTTCTCTCTTTATTTTTTTTTGTTTTTGTTTGTGGAATCTATATTGTCTACATGTTGCCGAAATGGATAGTGAAACGTGTTTGAAACAATTAGACTCGTCGGAATTCCATTGGTTGGCAGCGGATGATGATGGTGGGGAACGGATTGGGTGGGAGCCAAGTGAAACTGGAAAGCAGATTCTTCCCGCTGGATGGGCGCGTTTTTTTTTTTTTTGCGGTGGCCAGTTCGATTGGCCTTCGACCAAAAGACGGAAAAAGAAATAAATAATAAAAATCGGATATTTTGAGGAACTGACCAATAATGCGAGAAACAATCAATAAGTATTGACGTATTTTTCTTTTTCAACTTCTCTTCCCCCCCCACCCCCACCCCTCTCTCTCTCTCTCTCTCTCTCTCTCTCTCTCTCTCTCTCTCTCTCTCTCTCTCTCATACTATATGTTTTTCTATTTATGTCCTGTTTTTTTTCTCTTTCTTTCTCACATCTATCTATCTATCTATCTATCTATCTATCTATCTATGCTTCTTTATCCTTCTGTTTTTCCTTTCTCCCCTTCTCTTGTTGCTTTAATCTCTCTAGATCTTTCTCTTTCTTTTCTATCCCTCTCCCTGTTTTTTTTTTCATTCTATCTCTGTTTGCTTTTCTCTCTCCCTTTCTTTTTCGTTCACTCTCTCTATGTCGCTCTGTTTTTATTCTCCCTCTTTTTTATTCTCTCTCTCTCTCTCTTTCTCTCTCTCTCTATCTCTTTCTCTCTGTTTATCATTTCTCCGTCTTTGCTTCTTTCTCTCTTATAATCATTCTAAAAAAGTTTTTGTTACGTCTTACACGTATTTCGTTGAATAGCGGAATATCACTAAATAACTCCTCAGATGCATATGTATGTTCCTCAAAAAAAAAAAAAATAAATAAATATTAGAAAGTTTTTTTCCAATTTATGTAACCAGATGGTCTCCAGTCCCTAAACACAGGAGCTAACCCTAAGTCCACATGGCTACACTTCTATCTTCGTCTAGTGATAGACCTTTCAAAATATAACTAGGCACTTGTTACTGGAACTACCACTCTGATGCTCAGAGCGTCCCAAACGCGCACGACCTTAAGTCTGTATGGCAGTACCTTTAACTTGTTAGATTGGCCATTCGTCACCAGATGTTGTGGTTGAGTTCTCTTCTCAAAGGTGCTTCTCGCAGCTGCAGTTCTTTGTCGGATTCAGGGTAGATTTGAACGTTAACTGGAATATTATCCACTATCAAAATAATCAATAGCCAATGCTAACTCGGAGACTCCTTTTTTTTTTTTTTTTTTGTAAACGAAATTAATTATTCATAAGATATTTAAGATAAACTTTGTGGAAAGTTAAGTTCAACCATTTTCTGGTGCAGGTTTTCGACTTAGATTCTCTCAGACAACTTCTTGGCAGGAGGAAGAAAAGCTTTCCACTTAGCTCTTTGTGGGAGGTTGCCAGCTTTTAGACTAAAGCACAAAAGCCGATGCGGTCCATCGTGTATTTATTTGCTTTCCCACGGAGCAAATCAGGCACAAGGCCGTTTTTTGCTAGGGAGAGAGAGGGAAGAGGAACTGCTCCCCGAGGGGGACAGGATAGTGACAATTGGTATAAAGGGTTTCCCCTACATTGACCAAAACTGATTGCTGGGGCTTCCCCCCACATATAGTCTTTAGTGCAGCATCTGCCAGAACAGATACTACACTTTGAGATATTAAATCCTTTATTCAGACCAAAATTTAACATGAACAAAAAATTTAGCCACAAGGCCAACTCAAAAGGGGAGGAAAATGGGGGTCGTTGACCATCCTTGTCACTCTAGAACTAAACAAAAGTTTCTCTTAGCTAAAATCTTCTTTCACCATAATACCGCATTTGCCCTTTCGTACTTGGGGACATGCTACTTAGCACCCAATTTTTAAAACATTTTTTATTTTACGTGTAAAAACAAAAAAGATAACAATAAAGGTAATACAATAATTCATTTGGGTCGAGGGCGGGGGGGGGAAAGAAAAATACAAGCAGTGGTTTGTAGGACCCTCCCAACTCTGTCTAGTTGATAGACCGCCCGTTCCACTTCACTTCAGTTTGTAAAGGCAGCTGAGCTCCTGTGGGCCAGTCTCTAAGTGGGGATGCTCTCTAGATAGGACAAAATGGAGAACTACACTTTGATCTTTGGTATGCGGTCCAACGACCATCGGGTAAGTCTCTTTCTCATCTATTAGAAGCTATTAAAGTAAAAGGCTTTCGGTATCTAAGGACCTCTACAGTGAAAGCATGGGATCTTGTTGCTAAACAGGTTTGTTGGGGCTATGTACGTCTAATGCTCTGAATTCATCAGAGTACAATCCATTAAAATACTTGCAAAACTGGTATAGTATACATTGTGACAATGCGACAGGGGTTAGAGCTTAGTTAACAGTGAGAAAGAAGGCTAAATAAAGACCTGGGCAGAGATAGATTAGTTTGGAAGTGAATTTCTTAAAACCATCCAACACACGCCAGCATGTAAAACAGAGGTTAAACCAGAAAATAATAACATTGTATAACAATAAGAAGTAAAAATTAGCTAGTCAGAAGCAACTATTTATTTATCAGCTTAAATGCTATACGGGTCTGACAGTGAAAATTCGACTTATATAATTTTATGGTTAGCTTTATTATGTTTCTGAAATTTGGAGATGAGGATTAATAATTTGTATTATTTGTACCATTCGAACTACTGTTCTCACCTTGAATGTTATTTTCACAACGTTTCGGTCGATGTAACCTCCGACCTTCTTCAGGCGTACCTTGGGGAACTCGGAATGATTAAATTGTATATAATAAAAATTTCAAAGAGGAAGGTAAAACAAGGTAGTCTTTGAACTGATGCTGATAAATTCAGAGCCAAAGTGATCGAAAATAAAGCCAAAATATTAGTATCGATTGACAGACATATACACTGGAGAAAAAACAAAACAAAAAAATAACAACAACAACAGCAGCAGCAGCAACAACAACAACAACAGCAACTAGCGGGACCCGTGGAAATTCCACAGAGGACTCATTCATATGTAATATATTGATGTTGGCATTCTGTAGATGTTCAGTGTAAATGGAGACACTTTGATATTATTGTAGCCTTTTTGTTAAAACTGCAAACGTATTTATCTAAGCTAGTACGAACGCCCGGCAAAGCCCACTCGTAAAGTATGCTTAAATATGACATTTTAATTCTTGCAGATTATAGAGTTAATGTTCTATCGATTTTTATATATTATAAATTGCGATTTCAAAAATAAAAAATATATCCATATAACTTGAGTGCATTAGCTTGAATCGAAACCGAAATAAAAACTTATGAATATATATATATATTGTTTTGAAGCTCTACCCTTCGGATGACAAATATCGAAAAATTGGCTAAAAACATTAATTCCTTCACCTTCAACTGGGCACTTTTCTACACGGAGGGATCGCTTTTTTCGCCGATATTTTCGAAAGTCATCTCCTCTTTTCGATTGTCTAGTCTTAATTTAAACTTTCGCTACTTCTGGTTTGGCGATGGGTGCAACAGCTAACGCATCATGTTTTTTTTTGTTTTTTTTTTCACGTTCTTTTCCTCCTTTGTGGTACGGGTTTGAGCCTGTCTGCCTACTACCACTTTTTTTTTTTTTTTGCTCAACACACACCTCCAAACACCTGGGCAACGCCGGACACTCAGCCTAGTCTATCATAAATAAAAGGGAATATCATTGGAAGTACTAATATTATTCAAACTGAAGAGAGAGAGAAATAGAAAGAAAGAGAGAGAGAGGGAGTGATATAGAGAATAGAAAGCAACTCATTTTGTCTTTTTATTTATTTGTTTATTTTTTAACTGCCTTTACAAACTTATTTTTTCCTCTTCCAAACAATTTAACCCCAATTAAACGGGTGACCCAATAGGTCACTTTCTTTCCTTTTTTTAATGCAAAAACCATTGCAGTAATGAGATAGAGATGCCAGCTTGGCCGACAGTGCTGAACCTATTAGTTTTGAGATTCTTTTTTGGGACCCTGTCTAAGAGTGAGGGATAAGTGGTAGATGCACCAGCCCAGATGTGGCAACAGTACTCCTTGCATGGGTGAATGGTGGCTTTGTAGAGGTATCTTTGTTGTGTAGGGGGTACATATTTAAAGATGACGGGAGTTCATATTGGAGTCATGTATAACGAGGATACATATAACGGGTATTCATAATACATGAATAACGATGGTGATGGTGAGGGAGAGAAATTTATAACAGTTCTTATTACCACAGAGGAGGGGAGGAGATACATTATTGTTGATGTGGGAGAGGACACATAATACTTGGGATGTTTGTATAAAGTTCGTTACAAGATGATGATAAAAAAACACGTTTACCTTTTTGGTTGTAAGGAATGACGACACGAAAACAACACTTACAAAATATTAGATGATATCTTTATTATTCAACTGGTGAATGATGATGTCAGGAATTCAACTTGTATGGCTACACGGTTTACTTTCCTCCCTTCGTTTCTAAGGGCTCTCTTCTCGATCTCTCCTGATTCTCTCTCTCTCTGACTCTCACTGACTCTCTAACCTCGATTCCTATGTAGAGAAATCTCCTTTGTTTATGACGTCAGAAGTGTGTTCCCCAACGTAACTAATTTTCACGTGGATTTCATATGTGTGTCCAAACATGCTTTTGGCAAACAAAGAATCCTCAAGTCTAATTGTTTAACATCAAACCTATTTTTAAACAATATTTTTTTAACTCGCATTGTGCATTTTTGTAACTGACATATTTAATATCCAGATTTCTAAAAGAATGGACAATCGACTCTTTTTCCGACATAATAAATATTTAGCTATTCTAATAAAATAAACAATGGACTGAAATCTTAGGATTCCAATTTCCATTATCTTTAACACTTGCGTACAGGGTTCGATTCTAGCCTTTTCCTAATATTATTTTCGTTTATCTAGTCTGCCTTCTTACTTACATGAGAAGAGGACAGCCCTTCTCATGTAACATCTTTATTTTTACTAAGGAGTCATTAAGACCAAAAAAAACTTTACAATTGTTGCAATATTTTTGATTCATAATGGGGTAGAGATTTATTTGTTGCCCACCTCAGCAAAATGTGTCACAAGGCCGGAAAGTGGGAAACCAACAGGCTCTCCTAAAGGAGGGGCACTCCTACAATTGTAAAAATTGCCTGAGTAACCCGTCGGCATTCCCTGGTAGAGGCACCTCAGGTAATAAGCGATAAACTTACTCCACCGGAAAGCCCAGTGGCAAGGCCTGGGAGGGTGGACCTCCTAGGTATTACCCAGGCGGCGTACCTCAGTCTGACAGGTGCTGGGCTGGTTCCCGGCCTCTCACCTGTCGGACTGAGTGTCAAGTGACGAATCCTTGACGAGTACTTCTACCCTGTCTCTCTGCAGCTGAAGCCGCTAGGAGACACATCCCAACATCCAAGATGAATGAGTTATTTAGTCCTTTCGGCCCCGGCCTTGGCATTATCTACTGCCAAGGCCTCATTTGGGGTCCGAAAGAGCTTAGGCATCAGGGCCAGGAAGGGGGGAATGAGGGAAGAAAACGGGACTTTGCTAATGGACTAAGCTAGACTTGCGTTGGAAAGCAAGTACTTTATTTATTAAAAAACCTATACTAGAGTTTCTATAATTCTGTACTCAACCGCCTACAGACTGCTCCCCAGCTTACGGGATGGCGGGTGACATGCTGAAGAGAAAAAGGTAACATATTTACAGGAAACAAAACAAAAATATATTTACAAAAACAAAAAGTATTTTTTTTTTTTATATAATGGGGGTGAGATGATAGGGAGGGGGGCAAACTATAAAACACCCAAAAAGAAAGAAAAAGAAAACAAATAAACAAAATGCTTATGGGAGCGGGTTAGTAAGGAGACCCTCCCTTCCTATCAGCTAGTCGACAAATGAAACGCCCACTGTCTTCCGGTCCCCTCCCCGGGGGAAGAGGTGAAAGCAGGCAGCTCGTTCCCTAGTATGGAGTGGAGGACCTAAAGGACAGCACTTTTGCGTGCAAAAATAACTTGGGGATGGGGACAACAGGGATGGATGGCGTCTTCCAAGATAAAGTGCGTAATGGGCAAAAACAGACTGGGGACAAAACAAACAAGTGGACTGGGCATCTTTGGAAGCCCTCCTAGTGCCGACTACCGAAAAATAAAAAGACTACGGGAACAGCATCGATACGCATACTTACTCTAGTCTAGGCCCTAATAAAGTACAAACTTTCCACTCTTGGTGGTTACGCAGCCTAACTAATCTTACTCCTACCCATATTACAAGGTAAACCATGTATTAACCGAAGGCTTGGTTCCGAGAAAAAAGGTAAACCCCAGCACCTTAGGACCAATACCACTAGGGTGGAAACACGAACTCAAACCTAGCGCCTTGTTGGATGCACAAGCTAGTGTTGTGCACCCATATTCTATAAAAGTCTATGCGGTGCAATCTTTCCCAATCACATCTGATCTTTATTTTAAGTTGATGCTTAAAATAAACGACCAGATCCTGATCCGAAACAGATCGCCCCTCATAGACAATGCCCAGACGTGAAACGTACGTCACTGACCTAGCAACAGCTAGGATCGCAAGAAACACCGCCCGTTTCTCTCTGGTAAACGGCGGGTCCACATTGTCAACAACGTATGCTAAATCAAGTGGCACCGACTGCTCAGGGTTGATGCGAGCCGTTACCTCTCCGACATACTTCCAGAGACTCTGCACCCCACTGCAATGAAATAACGCGTGTTCCCTCGTCTCCTCCTCCTCGTCGTCGTTGCAGCGTGGGCACAGGGGGTAATAATATTCACTGTCCCTAGAATCCCTGGCTAGTTTGCCGAAGAGTGGCAGCGCGTCCCGGACTAGCCTCCATGTGATGGAATACTCCACATTATTAATGTAGCTACTGGCAGACGCCCAACTCCACAGCGAGAGAACTTCCCCCCTCGACAGATGTAGCCACTCCACCAGCAGATCCTTTGCGGTACCCACCACTAACTCCTCATATAGCCTCCTCCTAGGCTGTGCAAAGTCACTGGACCTCGGCAATGCCCTAAGGGTGGCTCAGCATTCAGTCAGGAAACGCCATTCCCCTGCCGGTCTTCTGTGACCTTTAGCGGCGGGGTTGGATATGAGCCGTGGAAAAACTTGTTCCACGACTGGTACCCAGTGCGTTTCCTCCATCAGTGTCCAACTCAGGAATTCCAATCTTTCTGCGTGCTTATGACTTTGCAAGTCAGGCATTCCCAAGCCTCCCTCGCTAAGCTTCTGTGTACAGACCTGTCTGCGGACATACAGCTTTCCTCCCTTCCAAAGAAGTTTGAAAAGGAGGTGCTCTAAAGCCTTACAGTCATCTGCAGGCAGGAGAAGAACAGACAAGTGGTAAAAGATCAACGGAAACACATACGTAGCACATGCCTCCGCGTGACCCTTCAAGGACAATCTCCTACGAGTCCAAGTCCCTACTAACAACTCGACCTTCGTCTGTACTTCTGACCAATTCTTGTCCAGCTGGAGGTCTGGCCCGAACCACACTCTGAGGATCTTAACCGGGCCATCAGTCCAGCCAAACGCACCTGGAAGCGAGTTTACCCCTGTCCAGGCGCCCAACCGCAGGCCAACAGACTTGCTGTGATTGATCACGGCCCCTGTGACAACTTCGTACTCAGTGATCGCCTCTATCACCGCTCTAACATTGCTACGCCTTGCAGCAAGCAGCATATGCAGACACCCTGGCAAATTTGCCGCCAGGTAGAGCTATGCCACGCAGGACTGGTCTCGTCCCTTAATTTGTGAAGGAATAGTTCCAACGTCAGGACATATAATAGAGGTGACAGCAGGCACCCTGCCGCACCGACCGGGAGACCTCAAAGGACTCCGACAACCTACCATTGACTTGCACCACTACCACAGGATCACAATACAGAGTAGAGACCCACTTGCAGAAGTCTGGACCAAAGCCGGTGGTTTCCACAACAGATCTCAAGAACCCATGGTTGACCCTGTCAAACGCCTTGGACTGATCTAAATTGATCAGCACGGCTTCTGTGTTGGCTTCTAAACCCTCTATGATCGTGCGAACCGTGCAAATTGTTCTGAATCGATCGACCCTTCACAGCATAGTTTTGATCCGGTTCAACCAAATAACCGATAACAACCTGTAGTCGGTTCGCAAGAACACGGGACAAAATCTTGAAATCTGCGTTAAGCAGAGTTATGGGTCTATAGTCGTCTAGATTCCACCCTCCATGCTAATCCCCCTTCTTCAGAAGCATAACCACTCATTTGGTAACCTGCCTCGGATCGAGTCCTGGGCAAACCAGTTGGTTAAACACGCCCGTCAGAAGGGGCACCAACATGGGCGACAGCCTCAAGAACAGTTCATAGGGCAAACCATCGAGCCCCAGAGATTTGTTGTGGCCAACCTGCTTCAATGTAGTAATGACCTCATGCTCCGTAACCATCCCCTCGCAGCTAGCCGCTCGGGTCGCAGTAAGGCGGGGCGAGCAAGCTAAATAGCTGCCAAACTCCTGGCCACGGAGTCTGGGTAGTTGGGTGAAGCGTACCTCCAAATGTTGCCGAAAACCATTGCAGATCTTTCGTGTCGATACGAGAGAGCGCCCTTCCAGGTTTTTCACCTCCCGAATGTACCCATCCAAGCCGTGTCTTAGGGCGGCCTTACACTCAACAGCATCAACATTCATGGCTTCGTTGGAGACTATGTTTAACCTAGCTCTAACTACCTAACCTGCATATCGCTCGCTAGCCAAGCGATTCAGGTCCCCCTTAACTAGAGCTAGTTCTAAGGGAATACTCCCCTGCCACTGCCCGGGTCAGTCTATCATCTAGGTGCCTTTTGGTCCGAGCCCTAGTTAACACAAGGCTTTGACTGTATTGGACGCAAAAGTGCCTAATGGTGGCCTGAAGCCTAACCCACCAGCTACTCCCGGTAACCACCCCCACTAACTCCCTCTGAATTAGTGACATCAGCTGCTCCCTGAAGTCATTCGACTTCAACAAGGAGATGTTCAACTTCAAGTAGCCAGCCAACCTAGGCCTATTACCTAATTTCAGATGGGCCAACACGGGTTTGTGGTCCGAATGAACAAGCCAGTGGAACGTGGGACAAGATAGGAAATCTGTGTTGCCCCTTCTAATTAACATTCTGTCCAAGTATGTACTCGAACAGACGGCTGAACTAGCATGTCACGTCCACATCTCCCTCCCGGGGTGATCCAGACGGTACAGGACGGCATTCCAGTACCCAATTAAGACTACCTGCTCCGGACCCGAAGAGAGAAACAGCTCCACCCGCTGAAAAAAGGAAACCCTCTCGCTGTGGATGTTGGGCGCATAAACTGCCACAATCCGGAACGCGCCACTTTTAACGGCAACATTGAATATGACCAGCCTCCCATGAGCGTCCACGTGGATAACAGTAACTGTCGCAGACAGGGTGCGACTTACTAGCACAGAAAGCCCCCGGCTCTGGAGGCTGCCATATGCTGAGTAAACGTCAAAATCGCTTACCAGCACATCGCAGTCCCCAGCCCCAACAAAGTGGGTCTCCTGTAGTGCAGCTACATCTACCACAAGGGCCACGAGATCCCTCAGCAGGCGAGCAACATTGCTTCGAGATCTCATGCCCCTCGCATTCAAACTAGCTAGGTTCAAGCCCGCAGCCATGTTTCCTTAACTAGTAATATTCGTCAACTAAGGGTCTGAAGTCCTCGAGGGTAAGTACGTCGAAGGCCTGGCTGAGAATGCCCATGAGCAGGTCGGACGTAAGCTGTCTGTCTCTGGCCAGACCCCCATGTCCAAAGGGAACGTCAACTTAATAGCCCTATAAAAGGAAGGGTGAACAAAAATGGGGACCCTCCCCTCACAGCGCTTTGCCACTTGTGTCAACGATGGGTGCTTCCCGTCCATAAGCCTGAAGCCCGGGAACGAGGTTTTTCCAGCCTCCAACATCCTCCAAATTGCCTTTGCTCATCCTCCCCTATTCGACCTCACAAACGTTATAAGATCTGGGGTGTCGGCGAAGTTCCTCGGTTTGGTTACCTCCTTCCCGTCCACCTCCCTCAGGCCTTCAAGATTTTTATGGTACTTTCTCTGGGATCCGTTGAGGTCACCCGCCGTCATCTCTGCTTCACAGAGTCGCTTCCCCAGGCAGAAAGAAAACTTTCTGTTTTTTTCCACTCTGGGGCCGCCTTTTCTTCATCCTTCTTTTCCGCCGACACCGCTTTTGTTGTTACTGGAACTTCCGTTGTGACTGGAGCTTCTGAGGGGAGGGGTAGGCTGAGCGTCTTCTTGGAGGGTTGATGTTAGAGGCTCAGTGTTCTTGTCTTCCATCTTAGACTCTGTATGGGGAGCCTCTTTGAGAGTCTCCTTTCGCTCCCTTTTTCTTTGGGCTTCTCCTTTTCTTCCTTTTCCTCACCCTCTGATTCGGAGGAGCTCCCTCTCAGTTTTCGTTTGGTCATCGTCACTGCCACTCTCGTTGGTGCTGGAGGGGCCTCCTCCTCTTTTCTCCTCCCTTTCTTGGCGACGACTTTACTCCAATCTTCTCTGTCTTTTTTGCTTTCTGCTTCCTTCTTTTCTTCTTCTTCTTCCGCCGGCTTCTCTTTTTCCTCCGGTTTTTGTTGAGCCGGCTTCTTCCTCAGAGGACAGAAACGGGACATGTTCCCAGGCTTCAGGCACTGCCAGCAGAGTGGCCTCTTTCCTTCGACGATGATGGTCATCTGCCAGCCCTCACAAATGAGTAGAGCGTGAATTTTATAAAAAAGATTTCTATTCACTCTTATGCTCACTTTATAAGTTCCTGTTAATATGTTTCGGGGGGGGGGTCACCGGGTGCACCCCCTCCACCTCTCCATACTGAGATAAGGTGGCTTCCAGTCGGTCCTCCCTGATAAAACATGGGACCCCCATCACCGAGACCACCGTTCTTCTTTTTGACTGGTACTCAGGACGCAGCCAGATATTCTTCCATGTAAGGTCCTCCTGTGTCCCCCTCTCAGCTTCTTCTTTTGACAGCAACAGGAGCCCCCATGTAGCATGGTATTACCTTACTAAGTACTGGGCTGAGATTTTAAGGTCGCCAAGTACTTCTATAATCTTCTGCAGGGGAACACTGGTGAGCCCCTTTCCATTGGCCTCCAGAGTCACGAGAGACAATATCCTGTCTTAAATATCGTCCAAATTACCCTTATCAATATGCGTAAAAAAATTACCCTTAACAATATGAGTCAAATAAATTACCCTTGACAATATGTGTAAAATAAATTACCCTTAACAATATGCATAAAATAAATTACCCTTAACAATATGTATAAAATAAATTACCCTTAACAATCTGAGTACAATAATTTACTGTTAACTATATTAGTAAAATAAATTACCCTTAACAATATTTGTAAAATAAATTACCCTTACAATATGAGTAAAATAAATTACCCTTAACAATACGTGTAAAGTAAATTACCCTTAACAATATGCGTAAAAAAATTACCCCTGACAATATTCATCAAATAAATTACCCTTAAGAATATGTATAAAATAAATTACCCTTAAAAATATGAAAAAGAAATTATATTTTACAATATAAGTAAAATGAATTACCCTTAACAATATGTGTAAAATAAATTACACTTTTTTAGTAAGATAAATAATCTTTAACAAAATGTGTAAAATAAATTACCCTTTACAATGTGAGTAAAATAAATTACCCTTAACAATATGTGTAAAATAAATTACCCTTAACACTATATATAAAATTACTCCTTACAAAATGCATAAAAAAATTACTCCTTACAAAATGCATAAAAAATATTATTCTAAATAATATGTATAAATACATTACACTTAAAAATATGTGTAAAATAAATTACTCTTAGCAATATGCGCGAAATAAATTACCCTAAACAATATGCATAAAATAAATTACCCTTAACAATATATGTACAATAAATTACCCTTTATAATGAGTAAAATAAATTACCCTTAACAATATGTGTAAAATAAATTACCCTTAACAATATGTTTAAAATGAATTATCCTTAACAATACGCATAAAACAAATTACCCTTAACAATATGTGTAAAATAAATTACCCTTTATAATGAGTAAAATTAATTACCCTTAACAATATGTGTAAAATGAATTACCCGTAACGATATGTATAAAATGAATTACCCTTAACAATATGTGTAAAATAAATTACCCTTAACAATATGCGTAAAATATATTACCCATAACAATATACATAAAAAATTACCATTAAAAATATGCATACAATAAATAAGCCTTAACAATATGTGTAAAATAAATTACCCTTAACAATATGCATGAAACAAATTACCCTTAACAATATGTGTAAAATAACTTACCCATAACAATATGTGTAAAATAACTTACCTTTAACAATATGCATAAAACAAATTACCCTTAACAATATGTGTAAAATAAATTACCCTTTATAATTAATAAAATATATTAACCTTAACAATATGTGTAAAATAAATTACCCTTTATAATGAATAAAATAAATTACCCTTAACAATATACATAAAAAATTACCCTTAACAATATGCATAAAATAAATTACCCTTAACAATATGCATCAATTAAATTACTCTTAACAATATGCGTGAAATAAATTACTCTTAACAATATGCATAAATTTAATTACTCTTAACAATATGCGTAAAATAAATTACCCTTAACAATATGCATAAATTTAATTACTCCTTACAAAATGCATAAAAAATATTATTCTAAATAATATGCATAAATACATTACACTTAAAAATATGTGTAAAATAAATTACTCTTAGCAATATGCGCAAAATAAATTACCCTAAACAATATGCATAAAATAAATAACTCTAACAATATGCATGAAATAAATTACCCTTAACAATATGCTTTAAACAGAATTACCCTTAACAATATGCATAAAATAAATTACCCTTAACAATATGCATAAAACAAATAACCCTTACCAATATGCATAAAATAAATTACCCTTAATTATATGTGTAAAATAAATATGTGTAAAGTTAATTACACTTAAAAATGTGAGTAAAATTACTTACCCTTACAATATGTGTAAAATAAATTACATCTAAACAATATGTGTAAAATAAACTACCCTTAACAAAGTGCGTAAAATAAATTACCCTTACAATAGGTTTCAAGTTGATTACGTCTTAAGAATATATGTAGACTAAATTACCCTTTAATATATGAGTAAAATAAATTACCCTTAAAATGGTGTGTAAAATAAATTACCTTAAACAATATGTCTAAAATCAATTACCATTAACAACATGTGTAAAATAAATTACTTTTAGCAATATGCATAAAATAAATTACCCTTGACAATATACATTAAATATGTGTAAAATTAATTATCCTTAAAAATATGTGTAAAATTAATTACCCTTAACAATATGTGTAAAATAAATTAAACTTAAAAATATGTGTAAAATTAATTACCCTTAACAATATGTGTAAAATAAATTACCCTTAACAATATGTGTAAAATAAATTACCCTTAACAGTATGTGTAAAATTAATTAACCTTAACAATATATATAAAATAAATACCCTCATCAACATTAGTGAAATAAATCACCCTTAACAATATGTGTAAAATAAATTAGCCTTACATTATTAGTGAAATAATTTACCCTTAACAATATGTGTAAACTTAATTACCCTTAACAATATGTGTAAAATGAATTACCGTAAATAAAAAATGTCAAATAAATTACCCTTAAAAGATGTGTAAAATAAACTAACCTTAACAATATGCATAAAATAAATTACTCTTAACAATATGAGTTATTAAATTACATTTTACATTATAAGTAAAAAAATATTACCCTTAACATTATGTGTAAAATAAATTACCCTTTATAATGAGTAAAATAAATTACCCTTTATAATGAGTAAAATAAATTACCCCTAACAATATGTGTAAAATAAATTACCCTTAACAATATACATGAAAAATTACCCTTAACAATATGCATAAAACAAATTATCCTTAACAATATGTGTAAAATAAATTACCCTTAATAATATGCATAAAACAAATAACCCTTAAGAATATGTGTAAAATAAATTACCCTTAACAATATCTGTAAAATAAATTACCCTTTATAAGGAGTTGAATAAATTACCCTTAACAATATGTGTAAAATAAATTACTTAGCAATATACGTAAAATAAATTACCCTTAACAATATGCATAAAATAAATTACCCTGAACAATATGCATAAAAATCTTACAAATATGCATAAAATAAATTACCCTTAAAAATAGGTGTAAACTAAATTACCCTTTACAATATGTGTAACATACATTACCCTTTACAATATGCATTAAATAAATTACACTTAACAATAGGCATAAAATAAATTACCCTTAACAATGTGTGTAAAATAAATTATCCTGGAAAATAGATCAACTAAATGTCCCTTAACAATATCATAAAATTAATTACCCTTGACAATATGTGTAAACTAAATTACCCTTAACAATATGTATAAAATAAATTACCCTTAAGTATATGTGTAAAATAAGATACCCTTAACAATATGTGTAAAATAAATTACCCTTTATAAGTTGTAAAATAAGTTACCCTTTACAATATGTGAAAAATGAATTACCCTTAACAATTTGTGTAAAGTAAATTACCCTTAACAATATACATAAAAAATTATCCTTAACAATATGCATAAAATAAATTACTCTTAACAATATGCATGAAATTAATTACCGTTAACAATATGCATAAAATAAATTACCCTTAACCATAGGCATAAAATACATTACCCTTAACAATATGCATAAAATACATTACCCTTAACAATATGTGTAAAATAAATTAACCTTGACAATATACATAAAAATTACCCTTAACAATATGCATAAAATAAATGTCCCTTAACAATATGCGTAAAATATATAACTCTTAAAAATATGCATACACTAAATTACTCTTAACAATATGCAGGAAATAAATTACCCTGAACAATATTCGTAAAATAAATTACCCTTAACAATATGCGTAAAATAAATTACACCTTAACAATATGCATAAAATAAATTACCCTTAACATTATGCATAAAATAAATTATCCTAAACTATATGTGTAAAATAAATTACCTCTTAACTACATGTGTAATATAAATTACCCTTAAAAATGTGCGTAATATAAATTACCCTTACAATATTCGTAAAGTTAATGACCTCTTAACAATATATGTAGAATAAATTACCCTTTAAAATATGAGTAAAATCAATTACCATTAACAATTTGTGTAAAATAAATTATCCTTAACAATAAGAGTAAAATAAATTACCCTTTATAATGAGTAAAAGAAATTACCTTAACAATATGTGTAAAATGAATTACCCTTAACAGTATGCATGAAATAAATGTCCCTTAATTATATGTGTAGAATAATTACCTTCAACAATATGTGTGAAATAAAGTACCCTTTACAATATGTGTAAAGTAAATTACCCTTCACAATGTGCATAAGATAAATCACCCTTAACAATATATATAAAAAATTACCCTTTAAAATATAAGTAAAATAAATTACCCTTAACAATATACATAAAATAAATTACCCTTAACAATATACATAAAAAATTACCATTAAAAATATACATACAATAAATTACCCTTAACAATATGAGTAAAATAAATTACCCTTAACAATATGCATAAAATAAATTACTCTTAACAATATACATAAAATAAATTACCCTTTACAATATGCATAAAATAAATTACCCTTAACAAGATGCATAAAATAAATTACCCTTTACAATATGCATTAAATAAATTACTCTTCACAATATGCAAAAAAAAAAATTACTGTTAAAAATATACGCAAAATAGATTACCCTTAACAATATGTGTAAAATAAATTACTCTTTACGATACGCATAAAATAAATTACCCTTAACAAGATGCGTGAAATAAATTACTCTTTACAATATGCATAAACGAAATTACCCTTAACAATATGCGTAACATATATTACCCTTAACAATATGCATACAATAAATTACCCTTAACAATATGTGTACAATAAATTACTCTTAACAATATACGTAAAATAAATTACCCTTAACAATATGCATAATTAAATTACCCTTAATAATATGTGTAAAATAAGTTATTTTTAACAATATGCCTAAAATAAATTACCCTTAACAATATGCATGAAATTAATTATCCTTAACAATATGCGTAAAATATATAACCCATCACAATATGCATAAAATTAATTGCCCTTAACAATATGCATAAAATAAAGTACACTTAAAAATGTGTGTAAAATAAATTACGCTTAACAATATGCATAAAATAAATTACACTTAACAATATGCGTACAATAAATTACCCATAACAATATTCATAAAATTAATTACCCTTAACAATATGCATAAAATAAATTACCCTTAACAATATGCATAAAATAAATAACACTTAACAATATGCGTAAAATAAATTACCCTTAACAATATGTGTAAAATAAATGACTCATAACAATATGCATGAAATATATTTCCCTTAACAATATGCATAAAATTAATTATCCTTAACAATAGGCATAAAATTAATTACCCTTAACAATATGCATAAAATAAATTACACTTAACAATAAGCGTAAAATAAATTACCCTTAACAATATGTGTAAAATAAATTACTTAGCAATATACGTAAAATAAATTACCCTTAACAATATGCATAAAATAAATTACCCTGAACAATATGCATAAAAATCTTACAAATATGCATAAAATAAATTACCCTTAAAAATAGGTGTAAACTAAATTACCCTTTACAATATGTGTAACATACATTACCCTTTACAATATGCATTAAATAAATTACACTTAACAATAGGCATAAAATAAATTACCCTTAACAATGTGTGTAAAATAAATTATCCTGGAAAATAGATCAACTAAATGTCCCTTAACAATATCATAAAATTAATTACCCTTGACAATATGTGTAAACTAAATTACCCTTAACAATATGTATAAAATAAATTACCCTTAAGTATATGTGTAAAATAAGATACCCTTAACAATATGTGTAAAATAAATTACCCTTTATAAGTTGTAAAATAAGTTACCCTTTACAATATGTGAAAAATGAATTACCCTTAACAATTTGTGTAAAGTAAATTACCCTTAACAATATACATAAAAAATTATCCTTAACAATATGCATAAAATAAATTACTCTTAACAATATGCATGAAATTAATTACCGTTAACAATATGCATAAAATAAATTACCCTTAACCATAGGCATAAAATACATTACCCTTAACAATATGCATAAAATACATTACCCTTAACAATATGTGTAAAATAAATTAACCTTGACAATATACATAAAAATTACCCTTAACAATATGCATAAAATAAATGTCCCTTAACAATATGCGTAAAATATATAACTCTTAAAAATATGCATACACTAAATTACTCTTAACAATATGCAGGAAATAAATTACCCTGAACAATATTCGTAAAATAAATTACCCTTAACAATATGCGTAAAATAAATTACACCTTAACAATATGCATAAAATAAATTACCCTTAACATTATGCATAAAATAAATTATCCTAAACTATATGTGTAAAATAAATTACCTCTTAACTACATGTGTAATATAAATTACCCTTAAAAATGTGCGTAATATAAATTACCCTTACAATATTCGTAAAGTTAATGACCTCTTAACAATATATGTAGAATAAATTACCCTTTAAAATATGAGTAAAATCAATTACCATTAACAATTTGTGTAAAATAAATTATCCTTAACAATAAGAGTAAAATAAATTACCCTTTATAATGAGTAAAAGAAATTACCTTAACAATATGTGTAAAATGAATTACCCTTAACAGTATGCATGAAATAAATGTCCCTTAATTATATGTGTAGAATAATTACCTTCAACAATATGTGTGAAATAAAGTACCCTTTACAATATGTGTAAAGTAAATTACCCTTCACAATGTGCATAAGATAAATCACCCTTAACAATATATATAAAAAATTACCCTTTAAAATATAAGTAAAATAAATTACCCTTAACAATATACATAAAATAAATTACCCTTAACAATATACATAAAAAATTACCATTAAAAATATACATACAATAAATTACCCTTAACAATATGAGTAAAATAAATTACCCTTAACAATATGCATAAAATAAATTACTCTTAACAATATACATAAAATAAATTACCCTTTACAATATGCATAAAATAAATTACCCTTAACAAGATGCATAAAATAAATTACCCTTTACAATATGCATTAAATAAATTACTCTTCACAATATGCAAAAAAAAAAATTACTGTTAAAAATATACGCAAAATAGATTACCCTTAACAATATGTGTAAAATAAATTACTCTTTACGATACGCATAAAATAAATTACCCTTAACAAGATGCGTGAAATAAATTACTCTTTACAATATGCATAAACGAAATTACCCTTAACAATATGCGTAACATATATTACCCTTAACAATATGCATACAATAAATTACCCTTAACAATATGTGTACAATAAATTACTCTTAACAATATACGTAAAATAAATTACCCTTAACAATATGCATAATTAAATTACCCTTAATAATATGTGTAAAATAAGTTATTTTTAACAATATGCCTAAAATAAATTACCCTTAACAATATGCATGAAATTAATTATCCTTAACAATATGCGTAAAATATATAACCCATCACAATATGCATAAAATTAATTGCCCTTAACAATATGCATAAAATAAAGTACACTTAAAAATGTGTGTAAAATAAATTACGCTTAACAATATGCATAAAATAAATTACACTTAACAATATGCGTACAATAAATTACCCATAACAATATTCATAAAATTAATTACCCTTAACAATATGCATAAAATAAATTACCCTTAACAATATGCATAAAATAAATAACACTTAACAATATGCGTAAAATAAATTACCCTTAACAATATGTGTAAAATAAATGACTCATAACAATATGCATGAAATATATTTCCCTTAACAATATGCATAAAATTAATTATCCTTAACAATAGGCATAAAATTAATTACCCTTAACAATATGCATAAAATAAATTACACTTAACAATAAGCGTAAAATAAATTACCCTTAACAATATGCGTAAAATAAATTACCCATAACAATACGCATAAAATATATTTCCCTTAACAATAGGCATAAAATTAATTATCCTTAACAATATGCATAAAATAAATTACCCTTAACAATATGCGTAAAATAAATTACCCTTAACAATATGCATAAAATAAACTAACCTTACCAATATACATAACACAAATTACCCTTAACAATATGTGTAAAATAAATTACCCTTAAAAATATGTGTGAAATAAATGACCCATAATAATATGTGTAAAACAATTTACCCTTAACAATATGTGTACAATAAATTACACATAACAATATGCGTAAAATAAATTACCCTTGACAATATGCATACAATAAATTACTCTTAACAATATACGTAAAATATATTACCCTTAACAACATGCATGAAATAAATTACCCTTAACAATATGCATAAAATAAATTACCCTTAACAATATAAACATATATGTGTAAAAAAACATAACAATATGCATGAAATTAATTACCCTTAACAATATGCATAAAACAAATTACCCTTAACAATATGTGTAAAATAAATTACCTTTAATAATATGCATAAAATAAATTACACTTAACAATATGCGTAAAATTAATTACCCTTAACAATATGTGTAAAATAAATTACCCATAACAATATGCATAAAATATATTTCCCTTAACAATATGCATAAAATGAATTATCCTTAACAATATGCATAAAATAAATTACCCTTAACAATATGCGTAAAATAAATTGCTCTTAACAAGATGCATAAAATAAATTACCCTTTACAATATGCGTAAAATAAATTACTGTTAACAATATACGTAAAATAGATTACCCTTAACAAGATGCGTGAAATAAATTACTCTTTACAATATGCATAAACTAAATTACCCTTAACAATATGCGTAGCATATATTACCCTAAACAATATGCATACAATAAATTACCCTTAACAATATACATAACACAAATTACCCTTAACAATATTCATAAAATAAATTACCCTTAACAATATGCGTAAAATAAATTACCCATAACAATATGCATAAAATTAATTACCCTTAACAATATACGTAAAATAAAGTACCCTTAAAAATATGTGTAAAATAAATTACCCTTAACAATATGCGTAAAATAAATTACCCTTAACAATATGCTTAATATAAATTACCCTTAACAATATGCATACAATAAATTACCCTTAACAATATACATAGGACAAATTACCCTTAACAATATGTGTACAATAAATTACCCTTAACAATATGTGTAAAATAAATTACCCTTTACTATATACGTAAAATAAATTACCCTTAACAATATGCATAATATAAATTACTCTTAACAATATGCATACAATAAATTACTCTTTACAATATACGTAAAATAAATTACCCTTAACAATATGCATAAAATAAATTACCCTTAACAATATGCATAAAATAAAGTACCCTTAAAACTATGTTTGAATAAATTACCCTTAACACTATGCGTAAAATAAATTACCCTTAACAATATGAATAAAATAAATTACACTTAACAATATGCGTAAAATAAATTACCCATAACAATATGCATAAAATTAATTACCCTTAACAATATGCATAAAATAAATTACCCTTAACAATATGTGTAAGATAAATTACCCTTAATAATATGCATAAAACAAATTACACTTAACTATATGCGTAAAATTAATTACCCTTAACAATATGTGTAAAATAAATTACCCATAACAATATGCGTAAAATAAATTGTTCTTAACAAGATGTATAAAATCAATTATCCTTTACAATATGCGTAAAATAAATTACTGTTAACAATATACGTAAAATAGATTACCCTTAACAAGATGCGTGAAATAAATTACTCTTTACAATATGCATAAACTAAATTACCCTTAACAATATGCGTAACATATATTACCCTAAACAATATGCATAAAATAAATTACCCTTAAAAATATGCGTAAAATAAATTACCCTTAACAATATGTGTAAAATAACCATACCCATAACAATATGCATAAAATTAATTACCCTTAACAATATACGTAAAATAAAGTACCCTAAAAAATATGTGTAAAATAAATTACCCTCAACAATATGCGTAAAATAAATTACCCTTAACAATATGCATAATATAAATTACCCTTAACAATATGCATACAATAAATTACCCTTAACAATATCATAACACAAATTACCCTTAACAATATGTGTACAATAAATTACCCTTAACAATATGTGTAAAATAAATTACCCTTTACAATATACGTAAAATAAATTACCCTTAACAATATGCATAATATAAATTACTCTTAACAATATGCATACAATAAATTACTCTTTACAATATACGTAAAATAAATTACCCTTAACAATATGCATAAAATAAATTACCCTTAACAATATGCATAAAATAAAGTACCCTTAAAAATATGTTTGAAATAAATTACCCTTAACAATATATGTAAAATAAATTACCCTTAACAATATAAATAAAATAAATTACACTTAACAATATGCGTAAAATAACTTACCCATAACAATATGCATAAAATTAATTACCCTTAACAATATGCATAAAATAAATTACCCTTAACAATATGCATAAAATAAATTACACTTAACATTATGCGTAAAATTAATTACCCTTAACAATATGTGTAAAATAAATGACCCTTAAAAATATGTGTAAAATAAATTACCTTTTATAATATGTGTAAAATAATTTACCCTTAACAATATGCGTAAAATAAATTACCCTTGATAATATGCATAAAATATATTACTCTTAACAATATGCATGCAATAAATTACTATTAACAATATACGTAAAATAAATTACATTTTACAATATGCTTAAAATAAATTACCCTTAACAATATGTATAAAACAAATTACCCTGAACAATATGTGTAAAATAAATTACTTTTAGCAATATGCATAAAATAAATTACTTTTAGCAATATGCATAAAATAAATTACCCTTGACAATATACATTAAATAAATTTCCATTAATAATATGCATAAAATTAATTACCCTTAATAATATGTATGAAATAAATTACCCTTAACAATATGCATAAAATAAATTACCCTTAACAATATGCATAAAATTAATTACCCTTAACAATATGCATAAAATTACCCTTAACAATATGCATACCATAAATACCTTTAACAATATGCATAAAAGTAATTACCCTTAACAATATGCATAAAATTAATTACCCATAACAATATGCATAAAATAAATTACACTTAACAATATGCGTAAAATAAATTACCCTTAACAATATGTGTACAATAAATTACCCATATAAATATGCATAAAATATATTTCCCTTTACAATATACGTAAAATAAATTACCCTTAACAATATGCGTAAAATAAATTACCCTTAACAATATGCATAAAATACACTAACCTTACCAATATACATAACACAAATTACCCTTAACAATTTGTGTACAATAAATTACTCTTAACAATATGTGTAAAATAAATTACCCTTAACAATATGTGTAAAATAAATTACCCTTAATAATATGTGTAAAATAATTCACCCTTAACAATATGCGTAAAATAAATTACCCTTGACAATATGCATACAATAAATTACTCTTAACAATATACGTAAAATAAATTACCCTTAACAATATGCATAAAATAAATTACCCTTAACAATATGGATAAAATAAGTTACTTTTAACAATATGCATAAAATAAATTACCCTTAACAATATGCATAAAATAAATTACCCTTAACGATATAAACATATATGTGTAAAATAACTTACCCATAACAATATGCATGAAATTAATTACCCTTAACAATATGCGTAAAATATATTACCCATAACAATATGCATAAAATTAATTACCCTTAACAAAATGCATAAAATAAATTACCCTTAACTATATGTGTAAAATAAATTTCCCTTTACAATATGCATAAAATAAATTACACTTTACAATATGCGTAAAATAAATTACCCTTAACAATATTCATAAAATTAATTACCCTGAACAATATGCATAAAATAAATTGCCCTTAACAATATGTATAAAATTTATTACCCTTAACAATATGCATAAAATAAATTACCCTTAACAATATGCATAAAATTAATTACCCTTAACAATATGCGTAAAATAAATTACCCTTAACAATATGCATAAAATTAATTACCCTTAACAATATGCATAAACTAAATTACACTTAACAATAAGCGTAAAATAAATTACCCTTAACAATATGTGTAAAATAAATTCCCCTTAACAATATGCATCAAATATATTTCCCTTAACAATATGCATAAAATTAATTATCCTTAACAATATTCATAAAATAAATTACCCTTAAAAATAGGCGTAAAATAAATTACCCTTAACAATATGCATAAAATAAACTAACCTTACCAATATACATAACACAAATTACCCTTAACAATATGTGTACAATAAATTACCGTTTACAATATGTGTAAAATAAATTACCCTTAATAATATGTGAAAAATAAATTACCCTTAACAATATGCGTAAAATAAATTACCCTTGACAATATGCATAAAATAAATTACTCTTAGCAATATGCATGCAATAAATTACTTTTAACAATATGCATAAAATAAATTACCCTTAACAATATACATTAAATAAATTACCCTTAATAATATGCATAAAATAAATTACCCTTAACAATATGCATGAATTAATTCCCCTTAACAATATGCATAAAATAAATTACCCTTAACAATATGCATAAAATAAATCATCCATAACAATATGCATAAAATTAATTACCCTTCACAATATGCATAAACTAAATTACACTTAACAATAAGCGTAAAATAAATTACCCTTAACAATATGTGTAAAATAAATTCCCCTTAACAATATGCATCAAATATATTTCCCTTAACAATATGCATAAAATTAATTATCCTTAACAATATTCATAAAATAAATTACCCTTAAAAATAGGCGTAAAATAAATTACCCTTAACAATATGCATAAAATAAACTAACCTTACCAATATACATAACACAAATTACCCTTAACAATATGTGTACAATAAATTACCGTTTACAATATGTGTAAAATAAATTACCCTTAATAATATGTGAAAAATAAATTACCCTTAACAATATGCGTAAAATAAATTACCCTTGACAATATGCATAAAATAAATTACTCTTAGCAATATGCATGCAATAAATTACTTTTAACAATATGCATAAAATAAATTACCCTTAACAATATACATTAAATAAATTACCCTTAATAATATGCATAAAATAAATTACCCTTAACAATATGCATGAATTAATTCCCCTTAACAATATGCATAAAATAAATTACCCTTAACAATATGCATAAAATAAATCACCCATAACAATATGCATAAAATTAATTACCCTTAACAATATGCATAAAAATAAATTACCCTTAACAATATGCATAAAATAAATTACTCGTAACAATATGCATAAAATAAATTACTCTTACAATATAAACATATATGTGTGAAATAAATTACCCATAACAATATGCATGAAATTGATTAACCTTAACAATATGCATAAAATATATTTCCCTTTACAATATACGTAAAGTAAATTACCCTTAATAATATGCGTAAAATAAATTACCTTTAACTTTATATTCAAATAAATTACAGCCGTTTAATATCGTTTTTTTCTACAAAGCGGCAATAACTTCTGCACCAACCTGATATATTAAAATATTTTTAAAAGCAATATTTGTAAAATTTCATTTTTTAAAATACAATACATTTCATAATACAATTGTTTAAAATACAATATATTTCATAATACAATTGTTTAAAATACAATACATTTCATAATACAATAAAGATAAAATAAAAAGAATTAAACAAAAGTTTGACTTTTGAGTGTGCAGACTTCAAGGACACAAGTTCAGACAAGGTCATATTTTGAAGAGAGGAAATGAGCTGATGCCAAGCCAGATCGGGCCAAGTAAATCAGGCCTGACTGTAAAACTGGCATGAATCGTCACACGCACACACATCAGTCTAACATGGCTACCCCTGATATGACTGGTGATCTGGAAGGTAGCCACCCTTTGGGTGTTTTTAAAAAGGGAGAGGGATTGACACGTAACGGATTTTTTTGTTTTAGAAAGATGTGCTTCCTCTTTTTTTAACGTCTATGGTGAGAGAATGCTTATTACACTGCCCTTCCCCCTTCTAAGAAGGATGGTTCATGACAACGAAACAGATACTACACTCTCTAAGACACTCCAGAAAAGAGGAGATAATGCCTTGGAGGATAGTATCATTAAGAATATATATATACTACACTGCCTCTCCCCAGAAAGAAGGTTCTTGTTGAGAATTGTCCCTATATTTCAAAAAACAAAAACAAAAAAATCTGTATTAGGCTAGACAGTTATTCCTGTAATATTCATAAAATTTGATTTGTTTTTCTTCTATCTATTATTATATAAAAAGGACTGAATGTATGTGTGTGTGTGTGAGAGAGAGAGAGAGAGAGAGAGAGAGAGAGTTCCCCGTGGACTCCTAAACAGTTTGGCCGATTTTTATGAAATTTCACACAAATGTACTTTATGCATTTGGAAGTGATCTTAGATGTCTTCAAAAACTATCAATAATCGAATAATCCAATGAAAGCAGGAATATGTAATTTTGATCAAAGTAAATGCACCTTATACAACCTAACATCACAAGTACATTTGAGAAGTTTTATTACTACACAAGCTGAAAGGCTTGGCATATATAATCAACAGTAGGTTCTTTGTTATGACAGAGGCACGTTTGAACTGAATGTTTCCGTTTAGAACATAACTGACCCATGATACTTGACATTTGTATTTTTAACTTTAATTCAAGCCACTATATAAAAATAATTTTATAAAATTAACATTAGGTTCTCTACAGTGCAATGTAGACTACTATGTATTGTGGACTAAATCACTGTGAAGAGGTATGTGAAGTTTCCCTCCGGTGCACTGTGGTGGGTCCCCAATTAGAGCAGACAATCAATTGATTTGATTGAAAAATGGGCGATTTAATAAAAGAATGAGAATAAAAATATTGGAATGTGAAACATTCATTGATCATCATTCGATCCCGGACAAAGTTGTGTCTCCCTGCTAGTTTAAAAATAAAGCTACTTGGTCAATTTAGATGCTTTTTGGAATATGAGATTTTCGTTTCAATATGAGTACGTACATCATACCTATTTTCTTTACTTTTGTTTAATATAGGGTGAATTCTAGGCAAGAATCCAAAAGAAGGTATTAACTGGGAGGACACTATTATGACAACAGAATAGAGAGTTGCCTCATCTTCCCTCCTCCCCCAAAACAAAAAGATCATCATCTTAGGGACGATGGTATCATGATAACAGAACATTACTTTCCCCCACCGCCAAAAAGAGGAGTTAATGCTTGGGAGGATTGTCTCATAACAACAGTAGCGATATTAAACTCTCACCATGAATTAACAAACTCCACAGACTTTTAGTGCTACATAGATGAGCAAAAGTATGCAACCAATGGGAGCACAGTACAAAGTGCCCCTTTTGGGGAATTGTTTTGTTTTTGTTACATTAAAAACTGACTTCTACTAAGGTTGCTTCTTTCTTTTTCTTGTCTCAAATCACTATGTCTCATTTAATAGCTCTGTTTTCTAGGTGCGTAGCTGTAGAGACTGCATAGTTATAGTAGACAGCGTATGACTTATTTTTAATTGTTCTTTCTGGTAAACATGTTCCCAGGACTTGCTACTACTGCATTCAATATTTAACTTTTTACAGATAGTCCAGTGAAGAGATTTACACACTCAATTGTGTCTTGTCATATAGTAAACAGAACTTTACAGTTGGATATCAAATGGCTCACACTCTCTACTTCTGTGTGGCAGAACCTGCATTTGTTGTTATTGTTGAGATGTCTAGAATCTGTATTCCAATTTCCTCCAAATCCATTACTTTTGAATCTAAAAATGGCTAAACTCTAAGACATAAGCTTAAAAGGCCTTAATAAGAAATTAAAATTCGGGGAATCTTGATTACTTGGTGTCTAATGACTATGGATCAAATACAATGCAAATTTAAAATATTTCAATTTTCAAATATGAGTTTGTGTCTATCTTATGTAGTAATTTTTATACTGTATATTTTTCCTCAATGTCTTTGTTACTTTTTTTTCATTATTTATTTGTTACTTTTTTTCATTATTTATTTGTTATTTTTTTTCATTATTCATTTATTACTAGCCTGGGTGCCCAGCGTTGCCCAGGTGTTTTTAGGTGTGTGTTGAGCAAAAAAAAAAAAGCTGTAGTAGGCAGGCTCGAACCCGTGACGTAAAAGCAAAAAAGAAAATGGAGGTGGGTGTAAGGGTGTTGGTTGAGCAAAAAAAAGAAGGAAAATTGTGAGCGCAAGAAAAAAAAATAGAAGTAATAAGTAGGCTTGAGCAAAGGAGGAAAAGAAAGTGAAACAAAAAAAGAAATCTGACGTGTTTGCTGTTGTGCCCATTGCCAAAACGGAAGTGATGTAGGTTTAAATTAAGGCTAGACAATCGAAAAGAGGGAATGAAAATATCGTCGAAAAAAAGTGACCCTTCCCTATAGAAAAGTGCTCAGTTGAGGGTGAAGAAATGAATGTTTTTGGCAAATTTTTCGATATTTGTTCTCCGAAGGGTCAAGCTACAAAATGAAAATCCGTCGCCTTTGTCAAAAGTTTTAGGCAGACATGCAAACATACATACATACATTTAAACAGACAGGTGAGATTTATATAATAGAAGATTACTATTATTGTTGTTGCTGTTGTTATTAGTATTAGTAGTAATAGTAGTGTACAGGCGTTTTTCTCTGATCATAACTGAATAACTGTTGTTACCTATATACAGGAGGGTGCAAAAGTGGTACAGTGATAAAAAGAGAAAACAAATACTTCAGCATATCATGTCATTAATTTTACTTTATTGCATACCTATTTTGCACTCCCCCATATATAAATATTTGAAGAGGGAGAAGTTAAAGAAGTATTGAATGATTCTTTAAATGTGGGCCTCTCAAGATATGTAAAGCTCAACAGTTATAGCTCAAATATAATAATAAGATTATAGACAAGACAAAGTATAGATTTATTTGCCGACAAAATAAGGGAAAAGCATAGTGTATATCACCTACCCCAGTTGATGTTTTTTTCCTTCTTATATCAGCAAATAAATCTATATATACCAATATACAGCTTTGTCTTTATATATATATATATATATATATATATATATATATATATATATATATATATATATATATATACGGGGTGAAAGGACAAAATTGTCGCTCTAGAATAGACGACATGATTCCATTTCTGTTTGATGAAAACCGGTTTTCTTTTTTATACAAATCCTAAAAGCGATATGGGCCTTCTACCATGCCTAAAAGTGATATGGGCCTTCTACTATGCCTAAAAGCGATATGGGCCTTCTACCATGCCTAAAAGTGATATGGGCCTTCTACCATGCCTAAAAGTGACACAATGTTTGATGATCAGAGATGCGCTGCTCTACAACTCATACTCTCTACCGATCCAAATCATGACAACAGGACTATTGCCAATATCCTCAAAATACATCACTGAATAGCCAGGAATAACAGGGACGTGCCCAGGGTGCTGAAAACAAAGTTTCCAGCCAGGATTATAGTCTTTGGTGTGGTTTCAAGTGAGGGCCACATTATGCCACCTCACATCTTTGAAGTTGGCTTGAAATGTCAACACCAACGTGTACCTGAAGAGTGTGATGACCCTCTGGTGCAATCAGATGGCTGCTGGTAGAACCTGGGTGAGGCAGCAGAACTCAGTGCCAGCCCACAAGTCCAAAGAGACCCAGGCTTGGCTTCAGAAGGAGTACTACAATCTGACCTGGACTCGCTGGACTACTTCGTTTGGTCATATGTCGAGAACATCGCTTGTGGAAAAGGCATGCTTCCAGTTTCAGACCTATATCAAGAGAGTGATTGAGGCTGAAATCGGCTACATTGAATAGATGCCAGCTCTACTACATAGCAAAGTTACCTGAATTGATTTTTAAATAAAAGTTTTGAAATAAAACTATAGTGTTGCTTTCTTTAGAGCGACACTTTTATTGTTCTACCCTATATATATATATATATATATATATATATATATATATATATATATATTTATATATATATAGGTGAATAATTTTGGTATTTCTAATTGACTGAGTCTTAATGTAAAATTATAAAATTAAAACTTCAGGGAATCTTGTGAAGTAGACATAATTGTAATTAACACCAACAGGAGTGAATTCTTGCGGCTCAAGATTTTGACTATACTTCCTTCCTGGCTAGTCCAATCAGAAGCCAGCTCTCAGACACGTGACCGAGTTTATAAAAGGTTAAATCGGCAACACACTCACACACACCTCTCTCCTTCTTCCTAGATCTTGGACTGACAACAACTTCACATGGAACAAACCTGTCACCCCCAACTTCTCTCTTGGGACTCAAAAGATCTCACCCAGCCTTCGGGCTCGGGGTTCGACTAAGACATGAATACAAACAAGCCAACATGGTTATCTCCACACACGCACTCCAATGCGGTACACATACAAACTCTCTCCTCCTACAGCACTGTCTCTAATATTTTGTGACGTATGTTTCTACTAACTTTAAGGAGACAAATAATACATCATGGTTATGAACCATACCTTCAACACATTCACACATGAACACATTTCTCTTCCAACAGGCTTGTCTAATCTTTAATCTACGTTTCCACACCGGATCACCAACCGTTTCTCTATACAAGTCATAAAATAACAAAGATAATCAATAAAACTGTTTTTAAATGTTAGAATGAGATTTCTTATCTTCTTATTCTACAATTGCTTAATGGTTGTTGAATGACAATGGATCAAATATGATGCAAATTTGAAATATTTGAATTTTCAAATCAGGGATTGTGTTCATTATGGCCCCTAAAATCCTTGAAACTACTAAAATAAAATTTGGTGAATATTCATTAATTGATGTCTAATACCTATTGTTAAAATTTGACAAATTTTGAATTTTCACAACTGGCTTATATCTTCTCTTTCCCCAACCACTTTGCATACAATTAAATTAAACTATATGCAGTAGAACCCTGGGATACGCCATTAATCCGTTCCAGGGTTGGGATCATAAGGTGAAATCACCCTATGGCGGGGCATAGAAATATATACACATACATACCTAAGTTTATAGAAATAAAGATTATAATACGATAGGCCCACATGGTCCCCCCACTCAACAACACAAACATTGTTTCTGTGGTATTCTTCTCTGTCTTCTCTTCTGTCCGCGTCGTCATTTCTCATATTGCCAGCTGCCGAGGAATGCATGCATGGGTTCACAAATATAAAAAAATAAAATGAAAAATAAAATATGAAAAATAAAATAAAAAAGTAAAATATAAAAAATAAAATAAAAAAAATAAAATAAAACGAGAAACAAAAAAAAACACAAACACACAAACTCCAACATAGTCTGCAAATATCAGTTGCATTGTGTAACACCATCGACTCTCTACACACAAAGGTCCACGGCTACATAATCGTCTGCTGAGGTAGAGTTCATCAGTTGCTGTCAGCTCATCTCGATCTGCCCAAAGCTACAAGCGGTGTTCAACTGTATCAAACTGGAAACTGTTCTTCAACTCAAAACTGTCCTCAACTATCGCAAACCCTAGACTATCCGTAAACTATCCTTAACTATCGTAAACTGTTATAAAATTCACTGCAACTCCTAAAACTGCGCGTAAACTCTAAATATATTTGCCTTTATGTCCAGTCTTTTGTCTGTCATACCTTGATTAACAATCCTATTTCAGCTTCCCTTTGTGTACATTGATGAACAACTTCCTATACCCTTGTTCTGCTGATAAACTTATTTCCTTTTTCTTCTTTTTACTTCTTAACACTTAGTGGTGGGGGGACGTCGCTAGTATCACTTCCAACTCCTTCATTATCATCACTAGAACATGTAATGTTTAGCGTGTATATTGGAAATTAGAATTAAACTGCCAATAAATGTAATGTCTGACAAGAAATGGAGTATTGCGATTCAATTGTGCTCCTCCAGATCCAAACTAATTAATATTTCTCAGAGGAGTCACTGATCTAAAAAAGAACCAAATGTTCTGATTTGGTTGTTCTTATTTACTTACCATCGCATAAGTTAGACACAAGGTCAGTTAGCTCTCCAAAAAGAGAAACTTAAAGTTAGAACAAAAATAAAAAATCTCTCAGTCTAGGACTTCTTCCCTGACCAAGGTGAAAAAGGCCAAATGCAGCATTAGAACAGCTACTACACTTTGATCCTATCGTTAAATTCACAAAAATGAGATTTTGTTTAGAATTTCGACTGAAACGTTTCTGAATTTTGGAGATGAGGATTGGTTATTCGTATTATTTGGATATTTCGGATTACTATCCTCATCTTGAGTGTGATTTTCACGTTTCGGTTGTTGTAACCTCCGACCTTCTTCAAGTGTATTTTGTCAAACTTTGGAATTTTTCTGCCAAACTCAGGAATTTGCACATAACTTTGAAAAGAAACTTTTCTTTCAACCATGGAACATGCTCTTATTCCATCAGCTATGACTGGGTAGAAATCCTAAGTAATTCGCAATTGTATTTTGAGTGTCGCTCTCACTGACAACTACCAGAAGATTGTAACTTACAACTGAATATTACCAAGTATTTTATCCGTTATGTCATGGATCTTTGCTACTAAATAAAGGGTACCATTAGAAATTCTTTGTTGATTTGACAGAAAGATTCCAGAGTTCTACAAGGCACTCCTGCCAAAAGTCAGAGATTACATTGACTGAAATGTTGTAAGAATAACACACAAAATGAGAACTGTACAAGGAGCCATGGAATAATGGCTAGAGTGGCACAGAAAATACTTGCGAATTTCTTAGGATTTTGACAGAACAAAAGCATGCTATCTCCGTGGACTAAATAAAAGGTTCCATTTAAAATATTGTGCCAATAAATGAGTTTGACAAAAAGATTCCCGAGTTCAACGAAATATACCTGAAGGTCAGAGGTTACATCGACCGAAACGTGAAAATAACATTCCAGATGAGAACGGTCATGTCTAAAGAATCCAAATAATTTGAATTAAAATGTTAGGAAAATATTGATATTGGGTTTGGAGTAAACTTTGACCAACACTTTTTAAAAATGTTTTATATTCTAAGTTTTAAAAATAACGTTTATGACAAGCTAGCATGGTTATGTGATGTTGCCCAGGAGCATGGACAACAAAATTAATATTAAGTCAAAATGTGTGGGTAATATCTTTTAAAACTTCTATCTATTCCTCTCTCTTTCAAAGTCAAGATTTTTCTTCTTTCAATCAAGGACAGAACAGATACTACACTTTCTCACAGACTAAAGATTAAAAAAGTGTATTTTCATTTGAATTTCATACTAAATGCTGATGAAAAAAAAGAATAATGTTGTAAATTTTGTCCACTTCTTCTCTGATCAACTTTGTCCCTGGTGAACAGTAAATTAATAAAATATGTTTGTATTCTGAACAAAGTAATGCTGAAAATAGATATCAGTTTTATGGATGTGTCTTGTGTAGTTAGTGATTTTTCGCTGGACACACACACACACACACACACACAAGAATGCTTACACTATCCTCGAGTGTCTCTCTGTACAGTGGTTTGTCAAGACAACTTAACATGAAGATGCTTTGCTTTACAAGTAAACTGCAACCAAATATTTAAAGTCACATAGTATTCAAAGTTCAAATGTCTTCACACTAGGAATGCTGCACTTCCTAGTGATGTCACCTCAACTAACAATGCTAAACCAGATACTTCACCAGACCAGAAGAGTTCTTGTACTAAAAACCTCAGAAAAGACTGTAATAAAAAATAAGCTACAATGTAACCAAGTGTTGAATCTCATTTCAATCACGCTATCTGCAACTGCGTATATTTCCATTTGTTGCTAGGTTATCCTGACATGTACTCAATGCAACCCTCACCTATACATAATCTATACTTACTGGCGTAGGGTTCTACATATCAAAGCGATGTTTCAGCCTCTGTTGTTGAACACTATATGACTGAGTTTACTGCAGGTGTCTTTCGGATTCAACTTTAGAGTTTAAATTATCTTTTTCTCATTTTAATTGATGTTGGTCTAGGGGGTTAAATATCAGATAGCAGAATCAAATGTGACTGTCCAACTAGGTTTGAATCCTTCGACCAACATTAATTATTATCCCTACACTGAAGATTGCATAAACATGAAACTCTAGTGCCTGTAAGTAATAATGATAAATATTTATATATCTTCTCAACTAATGAACTGATTACTATGAAGTTAAATAGAATTGTAGAAGGCGGTACAATGCAGAAGTAACGGAAAGACACAAGCTGAAGCAGGTGAGAAATTTTATTAATACAACTTATAAATACATGTGTACATATTCATATATTTCATATACGCAATATATTTATATTTGCACAGTGGTCACCTGGTTTCCCAGTATTAATAAAATTTCTCACCTGCTTCAGCTTGTGTCTTTCCGTTACTTCTGCATTGTACCGCCTTCTATAATTCTATTTAACTACATACTATACAATGCTTCAAGCAAACTACACCCACCTCTTATCTTAGGTATAAAGTGATGTTCTATACAAACTCGAAACTTAATATATAGGGGATTCAGACCTGTGGAACAAATTTGATTTAGCTTATAGCCAGTAAAAATAGCTGCTAAGGGATCATTTCGATTCTAGCTGATGGCACTCAGGTCATTTTTTTTTTAACTATTGAAATCACTGCTCTATAATAATAAATATGAAATTTTCATAAATTATTATATTTAAACATATTTTATAACTAGGCAATACCAGACAGCATGCTAGTATTTATAAGTGGAGTTATCAACACAAAAATGAAAATTGTATCATCAAATGACTGTTTCAAGGTTAGTTATTTCCCCAAATTTTATCCAAATCCATGCGATACTCACAAAGTTATATTTTATTTTTTATCAAGTAATTTATACTGTCAATCGCTTTATTGCAGGTTTTTTAAAATGCCAAAAAAAGGGGCGATTAACAGTTATTGAAAAGGAAAGGATTGTTGCTGGACTCGCAGAAAGATTGTTCATCAAAGATTTAGCTATGGAGCTGAAAAGGGATCCAGGAACTTTGGATTCATTAGTGAACAATCCCGACACCAAATCCAGAAAGGATAAGGGCACCAAGAGAAACCTTTCACATCGTGATATTCGGAAAAATTTGTAGGGAAGTCAACCGAAACCTAAACAGCACCAGTACTTCCATTTTTGTAAGAGCTGGAATTGCTCCAAGATCCAGGCAGGCCCGATGTAATGTGTTGAATGAGATGGCAAGAAACATCAAAACTATTTCAAAGTCTCCATTGATCAAACAACATTGGGAAAAACGAAAGGCTTGGGCACAGAATTACATGAAAATGGATTTCCAACGTGTCCCATTTACAGATGAGACCCATGCTACTCCTGATGGTCCAGATGGATAGGCCAAAGTTTGGAACTCGAACGGAACTCCAACCCCTTACAGTGTTCATCGCCAATGAGAAGGTGGCGTCATGTTTTGGGCGGGAATCATTAGGGATAAGTTGGTTGGACCATTCCAAGTTCCAGATGGTGTAAAACTTACCAGCAATGCGTACACAGCCCTTTTTTGGATAAACATTTGTCACCATGGCTAAATGACCTACCATTGTCACGTCGCTTTCAGATGATTTTTATGTATGACAATGCACCATCCCATTCTGCTAGGGCGACTGCAGCCTTCCTTGAATTTATGGGCTTCTTTGGAGAAAATCTCATGAGCTGACCACTGTGTTCTCCAGACCATAACCCCATTGAATGTCTCTGGTCAATATTAAAAAGAGGAGTTTATGAGGGAGGAGAGCAATTTACTACAAAGGATGCCTTGTGGAGAACATAGTTGATATTGCTAGAGTCATAACTCCTTTTTAAGATCAAATAATTGACCTCCCCGGGAGACAAAAGGTTATTTTATTTAAAAAAAAATGGTGGATATGTCGATAAATAATCCTTTTTTTTTTTTTTTTTTTAAGGCCTAGCACCTAGGATGTGCTTTTTTCTCATTCTTTGACAGAAAAATATAATAAAAAATAAAGTTAGCATGATAAGATATTGTATTTTTGCCCTAAAACAACATTTTAAAAGATCTGCAATCAAGTGATGAACAGTGGAAATGTGGCACTATCACTCCCCGAGAGGGTTACTGGGTTGAGGAACGTCTTGGGAATGCAACCAGCTCCCCGGGCAATAAACGATATCCAACGATAGGCACATGCTGGAAACATCAATTAAAACGGGTCGATATGTCGTCGGTTATAACTGTCTGGCATGGGTCGCATCTTGTGTGGTCATTGCAGGCATCTTCCCATTGTCGGCATTAATGGCATGCTGAAATCGAACACTTGTATAAAAATAGCGACAAATGCATTTTTATAAAAATATATATAATTTATTTAACAGTTAACAAGTTGGAAACATATTTTGTCGACCCATCGCACATAGCGAGTAAATCTCGACTGTTTTTAAAACAATGAAAGTATATTTTATTTCTCCCTTCATTGAAAGAGAGAGAAAGAATGATGCGTTTCATGCAACGATTTGCTTTTCAAAATTATAATGTCAACATAGTTTGACTCCACATAAGTTAGAAACAAGGTTCATTAATATAGAAGACCCAACTCCCTCAAAAGGGGCTAGCCATTGTGCCACAGAAATTCTGTGATAAAGAATAAAATGTCATAACTTTGTGAATATCGCATGAATTTGAATAACATTTTAAGAAATAACTAACCTTAAAGCAGCCGTTTGATGATCTAATTTTTATTTTGTTGTGATGTATATTTAGTGAAATATTGATATTTTACTAATCTGCAATAAAGCGATTGACACAGTTTTTATATATATTAGGTTGGTGCAAAAATAATGTCGGTTTTCATAATGTCCTTTCATAATAAACTTTATTAATCGAAATAAGAACCATTAGGATCGGCCAATGAAAACAAGTTATTTATCCCATTAGCATAGAAATCTGAAGTTCTGGAAACGATGAAGTCATTGAAGGCCGATTCGGCATCATCTCGGTTTTTGAAGCATTTCTCATGCAGGAAGTTATCACGATGTTTGAAAAAGTGATAATTAGTGGGTGAGAAGTATCGCAGGTGAGGCAGATAGAATTTGTTCAGCGTCTGCAGTGTTAGTTGAGCAACATGCAGGCGAGCATATCATGGAGGAGAATTGGTCCTTTCATATTGACCAATCTTGGGCACATACGTTGGAGCTTCTGGTGCATTTTGTCAATTTGTCGGCAGTACTTCGCTGCCGTAATCACTTTGCCTGGATTCAAGGATCTGTGATGGACGAGACCGGCCGCAAACCACCAAACAGTCACCATAACCTTTTTTTGGTGCAATTTCAGCTTCAGGAAATGTTGTGGAGCTTCTCCAGCAATCAACCACTGTGCTTAACATCACCGGTTGTCGTAGAGAATCCACTTCTCATCATAATCCACTCAAGAAATGGGTCGTTTTTATTGTGCAGAAGGAGCATAGAAGACACCTCAAAACGATTTTTTTTTATTATCGTTCAATTCATGCGGCACCCATTTATCTAATTCTTTTGACTTCCTTATTTGCTTTAAATGGCGAACGACTGTTGAGTGGTTGACCTTGAGTTCAAATGCAACTTCTTATGTGGTTTTACAAGGATCGGCTTCAATTAAGGCTTTCAAATGTTCGTTATCAAGCGCAGTCGGCCAGTATTCATCTTGGAGGCTCTCATCACCATTGCAAAATTTCTTGAACCACCATTGTGCCACACATTCGTTAGTGGTTCCTGGGCCAAATGCATCATTGATATCACGAGCTGTCTCAGCAGCTTTTTGGCCTAGTTTGAACTGGAACAAGAAAATCGTGCGGATTTCAATTTTGTCCATGCTGTCGAAAAGCTTGCAAAAAAATGAATGAAGAGATTGAGAACAGTAACGAATAATACAATTTGATGGAGCAGAAAATGCGGTTCAAAATAATATATAACGTGGCTATATATATATATATATATATATATATATCAATGAAATAATTCAGAAATCATATATAAAAGTCACATATGATACAATATTGTTTTTGCACTAACCTAATATATATATATATATATATATATATACTGTTTTAGCAAAAACCAAGACTTCAAGAAATGGGTTGATAGCAACAAAAAGTGTATTTCATTTTTAGTAACAATTGTTTCAAGACCATTTGGACGAATTCAAACAATATGTCGTTTGAAAAATTTCACAACAACAGCCTTTCTTCAGGCTTATTAAATAAAAAAACACTTTAACAACGAAACATTAATGAAAAGAAACATTTCCTTTATGAGGAAAAGAAAACAAGCGGGAACAATTTACCTCTGTCGCATCCTTTGTAAAGTATTTTTTTAAAGACCAAAATGTATATATATATATATATATATATATATATATATATACACACACACACACACATTTATTATTATTACTTACAAACACACGTGTCTCCCTCACAAACTCCCGGCATCACAAGAGGCAAGACTGATCGTAACCAATTCCCTCCTAAAAATCAATGATTTGGCTCAAATTGAATGCTGCATGAATCAAGCAAACAATGCATCTTTTTTCAACAAAAATAGAAATTTACTCCAACACTGAAGGAGCATTTCAAAAACTCTAAACATTGAGCTTGCATGACCCATCCATCACAGACAAAGATTGGATCCCAACTGCTTGCCTCAGAATTCAGGTTTTCAACTGAATTAAAAATCTTCCTTTGTGGCAAAAAAAGCGAGAGGGATAGAAAGAGAGAAAGAAATAAAGGCAAAAATTTATTATTAGATAATAGATAAATTGATTTAAACTTTTGCCAGTATTAATCAACCTCTGATTTATGAAATGCTCTGAAGTTGCCATGTTTATAAGAACATGATTTAAATTACGACTACAGAAAGGCAGGCATAATTACATTTGCGGATTATGCTTGTCAAATAAGGTTTTTAAACATGAGGAGCTCAAGCTCTTCCGAAAAGGGCTTTTCATCATTGTTCCACACTTGCATGTATGTAGTGTGTATGTGCGTTTAAGTCAATGTATCTGCATACGTATGTGTGAACATGTTTTTTGTTTTGTCTACATGCACATATATTTTCACACGTATGTATGTGTGCTTTGTATGTTGTGTGTTTCTGCATATCATTTTATTTGTTCAATATGAATTTTGTTATAAAGTTTTCGGTTCTTGTCCAAAATTCCCCTAATATTAATAAAGAAAAACTTTTTAAATCTGTATGATGCATGTAACATTGACGAAATAAAATATCATATTCCAAAACTCATGTAAACTGATCAAGTATTTTTATATTTAAAAGAGAAAATAATACTTTCTGAGTAACTGAAAAGTAGCTGTCTTGTTCGCCATTTAGAAAACAATCTAAAAAACAAAACAAAAACACAGAGAGATAACTCAATAATTCAAACTTACAAGTAACCTGTAATGCCTATGAATTCTCATTAATCACTTAAAAATGATCTTGATCAATTTATGTGCTTTTTGAAATATGATATTTTCGTTTCGTCACAGGCACCTGCAGTGTACAGATTTTGCTTTACTTTTTATGGACAAGAAATAATTGTTTCGTGTGTAAGGATGTAGGAATAATCTTCATTTTGCAAAAGCAGCATAATCGTGTACATCATGTTCAACAAACCCGATGATGATGATGATGATGATGATAGGAAGAGAAAAGTGACCCCTGCAGAGGTGCATGTTCACACAAATACCAAACTTTTAACATGAATCTAGATTTTTTTTTTTGCAAAACTACAATATTTTTCTCAAAGTTAGAATATTTTTTCAAAATAATATCTGAAGAGAGCCAAACATGCTCGAAACATGTTATAAAACTGGTGTGTGCATAATGGGATTTCAACTGAATACATTTTAGGTGAAAACGCTATTATATGCGTGCCATGACGAAAGGAATAAAAATTCCAACGATTACGAAAATTGATCGAGGAGAAAAAGAATTCCAAATAAAAATAAAAGTATATCAAATTATAGAATTTTGAGTGTATGTGTTAATTTTCAAAACTCTTACAATCCAGGGGAAGTAACTGTAAACTATGATTTTGACTAAATAATTGTAATCTGCTATTGAAATGTATTAATGTGCTATTGAAATGTATTGATGTGTTATTGAAATAGCAGTTTACAATTATTATATAAAGATAGAAAATGGCATTTTTTTTGCTATGCTATTTTTTTTTTTATAAGAAATAGTTTTAGCAGATCTATTATGTGATCCTTTTTCGTAAGTTTTGGAATTTTACTAATTTTTACATGACTATGAAATAAGTTTATACATTATTGATTTAAAAAATATGCTTATTCAGTTATATTTCATCCTTTATTTATGGCAATCCTTTAATTTATGAAGCTCGATGTAATTAAATAAATGACAAAAAGTCTAAATTACAAGATGTTGTCCATCTTACCATTTATTTCTTTAAGTATGTTAAAATGTTCAATTCTTGACAGCACCTGTTTTACAGTGCAGAATCCTTTTTGTAATTATTATGCCAATTTTTTTTTACTCTATTCTACTCTGACTCATTATAAAAATATGAACCCATCAATTTTAACAGAAAATAAAGGAATATGGGTAGGATTGAAAAAATTCTGAAAAAAAAAAAAAAAAAAATTCAGAAGAGCAGTTGCAATTGTGTTTTGTTTTAGTTACACCATCTTTGATTCTACTATATATATATAACTACTTCATTTACTCACATAAAATTAATATACGAAAGTATATATTTATGCGTAAACTTTAAGTATTTACTTCAAAAGTGCTCAATACGTAGGTAGAGCTAGTTAGTAATTTATAAAATATATATGGCGATTAAGCTACACTGAATATTCAGCGTTTCTTGGATGATAATAATTATATAATATTCATTATAATTCCTGGATCAATATCGTAATTTATTCAATTTTATTTTTCATTATCAATTTTTCTTGATAGGTTACAATTTTAAGATATTAATTATCTTTGTAATTCTATTTGTTAATAAATATATATATATATATATTTATATATATACATATATTTATATTATGTGTGTGTGTGTGTGCACAATTAGGAATCAATCATTTTTTTACATGTATTAAAAACAACAAACACTGATAATATTGTTTTTTTAAATAAATTTTGATGTATGTTTTTTTTATAAAATTTTATTGTTTCCAGATCAAAAATCCATATCAAAATCGTTCAAAATGTCTGTTTGATGTTGAGCTTTCAAGTTAGTCATTTTCAAGAACGAATGAAATATTTAAAGTTCAGAATTGTTGAAAGAGAACACTGAGAGAGAGAAAAAAAAGAAAAAAAGTGAAAGAGAAAAAAAAGAAATAATGCCGATTACTATTGTTTCTGACGCTTCCAAAATCTTTTGACCTCATCATGACCCCTTCGAGCAACAACCATAACTCGCCTAGCTGGCTTGTCCCAAACCAAAACTCCAAGATCCTAATAAAAAAAAAAAAAAAAATTTAAGTGATTGTTGTAATTTGTTTGAAGTGTTGCGCATACTGAATATATTTGTTTTGAATTTATTTTAAGGATGTGACAATGCAAGATTATCACTGAATCGAAAGAATGTCTACATGAGAAATGAGATGATAAACACAAAGAGACAATATATAATGTAATAATTTTATTTTCTATTTACTGATTTTTAAAAAAAATCTTCAATCAATCGTGTCTTATACAGTGCTCAAGTTTTTCCAATATTTCAAAGTTATTTTTCAAAGTAAGTCTGTATCAGATATTTTCATTTAAAGGTATTTTAATTGTTTTTCCCATCTTTGTGTGTTATATGGCATCTAAGATTGATTAATATTTTGAGGTAATACCTCCTTTTCAAAGTAAGTCAATATACAACACACAGGCACGAAGCGATTATATAACCACAACTTATCAGACAAAAAGTATGCTACTTCCAAATATTTAAAACAAACAAACCATGTATCAGATTATATCAAATGCCAACCTCTGTCAGGTTTTAATATTTTGAGGTATACCTCCTTTTCAAAGTAATTCCACATCAATCTCATGTTTGCATTTATTAAACAATTACATTTGAATACATAGATGAAACGTAACATCAAAGTCAAACTAATAGATACCAAATTCCTGTCAGGTTCTAATGTAATACCACGTGGTTCCTTGCTCAGCAACACCAACCCCAACATTGTTTCCGTGGTCTTCTCCTTTGTCTTCTCTTCTGGCTGTGTCGTAATCTCCAAGGGGGGAACATAGATTCACAAGTACAAAAAAAAAACAAAAAACACAAACTGCGACACATTCTATAAATATCAGTTGTACTCTGGGTGTGTATGCGTGACCCCATTGATCCTCTACATACTAAGGACCACATCAACATAGTCTGTCAAGGTTGTGTTCATCAGTTGATGTCAGCTAATCTTGGTCTGCTAAAGCTATCTCGATCTGTTCCAAGTCATGACCTGCTTTCGACTGTGTTATACTCACAACTATTCTCAACTGTCGTCAACCCTCGCAAAACCAAGACGGTCCACAACTATCTTTGTCATGAACTGTCACAAAACTCATTATCACTCCTAAAACTGTTTATAAACTAACTTTAAAAATATTGAATTCCATTATTCAGTCCTTTTGTTCCTGTTAGTGCCACACTTTGATTAACAATCTCATTTTAGTTCTCTTTGTGAGCATTGATGAACAACTATACTTTTGTTCTGCTGATAAACTTATTTCCTCTATTTTTTATATTTTTTCCTCTTATTTTTTTTACTTTCTAACATTTGAGGTTGATTGTATCACATTAATATTTTGAAATAATGCCTCCTTTTCAAAATAATTCCAGATCAATTGCACATGTTTGCATTTATTAAACTCTTATATGTAATATATAAATGAAACATATCAAACACAAACTAATCGACACCAAATTCCAATTTATTTCATTAATTACACACTATATCCAACCCAATATTTCCTTTAGTAAGACACATTTACAACCTACACTTATTTTTTGATTGAATAATGGGCAGCCAATAAAAATGCGCTTGTTACTAATACGAAAATTCTAGTACTTGTCCAGAATTCTTCCTATATTAAAAAAAAATCTGTATGATGTACATACCTATGATGGAAAAAAAATATATAGCTCAGATAAATTGATCAGGTAATTTTATTTATAAAGAAAATAAATTTTTATGCCTAAAGGATGAGTGACAATCTCACAATATCATCTTCAAAGCAGGTTGAAAGAATAAGGAGATAACTCCAAATAATTCAAGCTTGTGAGATTTTAGAAAGCAATTCATAACACGGGAGGGAGGGGCATTGGAGAAATTGAAATTAATGTAAATATGATATTCTTCATAAAAATAAAATTAATCAATTTATATGTATGATTTTTCCTTATTTTTTAATAAGTGAGGGGGGATTTCTAGACAAGTGAAAAAATTCCAATTGTCTGTGGAAGTGATTTTAAATACTACTTTGTTTAAAGTATTTTTTCTTCATTCTTTTTCATTTTTATTTCTGTCTTTATTTAGAAATTAAAAAAAAAATAAAGCTAGCAGAGTCTGAGACACTCGCAGGATCTTAAATACCAAAATTGGATGAAGAAAAAGAAAAGGTTCTTGTCCAAAATTTCTTCTAGATTAAAAACAAAAATAAAGAAAAATCTGTATGATGTGCATACCCATGACGAAACTAAAATATCATATTCCAAAAATCAAGTAAATTGATTAGTATAAAATCATTTTTAAACAATTAATGGGAATTCATAGTGATTACAACGTTATTCCTGCAAGTTTGAATGGTGGTTGAGAAGATTTTTTGTAATTGTTAAAGGAAAGAAGCTTAGTCTTAGTAGCATTAAATGTTACCATCTTCTACATTCTTTCTTGCTTTTATTTCTGATTCTATTTACAAATAAAAAAAACTAAAGAGTCTAGGAGACTCGCAGGATCCTAAATACATAAAATCGAATGAAGAAAAAGGTTCTTGTCCAGAATTCATCTTATATTAAAAATCTAAATAAAGAAACATCTGTATGATGTACATACTCATGAAGAAACTAAAATATATTTCCAAAATCGCACAAACTGATCTTTTTATTTTTATAAAGAAAACATTTTTTTATAAGAATTCATAAGTTTTAATTAGTTATCTCCCTTTGCTTTTTTGTTTCGTTTAACGTTGTTTTCGAAATAATGGACAAGACATGTAATGTTGCAATATAATGGACAAGACATGTAATGTTGCAATATAATGGACAAGACATGCAATGTTTCAAAATAATGGACAAGACATGTAATGTTTCAAAATAATGGACAAGACATGTAATGTTTCAAAATAATGGACAAGACATGTAATGTTTCAAAATAATGGACAAGACATGCAATGTTTCAAAATAATGGACAAGACATGCAATGTTTCAAAATAATGGACAAGACATGCAATGTTTCAAAATAATGGACAAGACATGCAATGTTTCAAAATAATGGACAAGACATGCAATGTTTCAAAATAATGGACAAGACATGCAATGTTTCAAAATAATGGACAAGACATGCAATGTTGCAATATAATGGACAAGACATGCAATGTTGCAATATAATGGACAAGACATGTGATGTTTCAAAATAATGGACAAGACATGTAATGTTGCAATATAATGGACAAGACATGTGATGTTTCAAAATAATGGACAAGACATGTGATGTTTCAAAATAATGGACAAGACATGTAATGTTGCAAAATAACGGACAAGACATGTAATGTTGCAAAATAATGGACAAGACATGTAATGTTTCAAAATAATGGACAAGACATGTAATGTTGCAATATAATGGACAAGACATGTAATGTTTCAAAATAATGGACAAGACATGTAATGTTGCAAAATAATGGACAAGACATGTAATGTTTCAAAATAATGGACAAGACATGTAATGTTGCAATATAATGGACAAGACATGTAATGTTTCAAAATAATGGACAAGACATGTAATGTTGCAAAATAATGGACAAGACATGTAATGTTGCAAAATAATGGACAAGACATGTAATGTTGCAAAATAATGGACAAGACATGTAATGTTGCAATATAATGGACAAGACATGTAATGTTGCAATATAATGGACAAGACATGTAATGTTGCAAAATAATGGACAAGACATGTAATGTTGCAAAATAATGGACAAGACATGTAATGTTGCAATATAATGGACAAGACATGTAATGTTGCAAAATAATGGACAAGACATGTAATGTTGCAATATAATGGACAAGACATGTAATGTTGCAATATAATGGACAAGACATGTAATGTTGCAAAATAATGGACAAGACATGTAATGTTGCAATATAATGGACAAGACATGTAATGTTGCAAAATAATGGACAAGACATGTAATGTTGCAAAATAATGGACAAGACATGTAATGTTGCAAAATAATGGACAAGACATGTAATGTTGCAATATAATGGACAAGACATGTAATGTTGCAAAATAATGGACAAGACATGTAATGTTTCAAAATAACGGACAAGACATGTAATGTTGCAAAATAATGGACAAGACATGTAATGTTGCAAAATAATGGACAAGACATGTAATGTTTCAAAATAATGGACAAGACATGTAATGTTGCAATATAATGGACAAGACATGTAATGTTTCAAAATAATGGACAAGACATGTAATGTTTCAAAATAATGGACAAGACATGTAATGTTTCAAAATAATGGACAAGACATGTAATGTTTCAAAATAATGGACAAGACATGTAATGTTTCAAAATAATGGACAAGACATGTAATGTTGCAAAATAATGGACAAGACATGTAATGTTGCAAAATAATGGACAAGACATGTAATGTTGCAAAATAATGGACAAGACATGTAATGTTGCAAAATAATGGACAAGACATGTAATGTTTCAAAATAATGGACAAGACATGTAATGTTGCAATATAATGGACAAGACATGTAATGTTTCAAAATAATGGACAAGACATGTAATGTTTCAAAATAATGGACAAGACATGTAATGTTGCAATATAATGGACAAGACATGTAATGCTTCAAAATAATGGACAAGACATGTAATGTTGCAATATAATGGACAAGACATGTAATGCTTCAAAATAATGGACAAGACATGTAATGTTGCAATATAATGGACAAGACATGTAATGTTGCAATATAATGGACAAGACATGTAATGTTGCAAAATAATGGACAAGACATGTAATGTTGCAAAATAATGGACAAGACATGTAATGTTGCAAAATAATGGACAAGACATGTAATGTTGCAAAATAATGGACAAGACATGTAATGTTGCAAAATAATGGACAAGACATGTAATGTTGCAAAATAATGGACAAGACATGTAATGTTGCAAAATAATGGACAAGACATGTAATGTTGCAAAATAATGGACAAGACATGTAATGTTGCAATATAATGGACAAGACATGTAATGTTGCAAAATAATGGACAAGACATGTAATGTTGCAAAATAATGGACAAGACATGTAATGTTGCAAAATAATGGACAAGACATGTAATGTTGCAAAATAATGGACAAGACATGTAATGTTGCAATATAATGGACAAGACATGTAATGTTGCAAAATAATGGACAAGACATGTAATGTTGCAATATAATGGACAAGACATGTAATGTTGCAAAATAATGGACAAGACATGTAATGTTGCAATATAATGGACAAGACATGTAATGCTTCAAAATAATGGACAAGACATGTAATGTTGCAAAATAATGGACAAGACATGTAATGTTGCAATATAATGGACAAGACATGTAATGTTGCAAAATAATGGACAAGACATGTAATGTTGCAAAATAATGGACAAGACATGTAATGTTGCAAAATAATGGACAAGACATGTAATGTTGCAAAATAATGGACAAGACATGTAATGTTGCAAAATAATGGACAAGACATGTAATGTTGCAATATAATGGACAAGACATGTAATGTTGCAAAATAATGGACAAGACATGTAATGTTGCAATATAATGGACAAGACATGTAATGTTGCAAAATAATGGACAAGACATGTAATGTTGCAAAATAATGGACAAGACATGTAATGTTGCAATATAATGGACAAGACATGTAATGTTGCAAAATAATGGACAAGACATGTAATGTTGCAAAATAATGGACAAGACATGTAATGTTTCAAAATAATGGACAAGACATGTAATGTTGCAATATAATGGACAAGACATGTAATGTTTCAAAATAATGGACAAGACATGTAATGTTGCAAAATAATGGACAAGACATGTAATGTTGCAAAATAATGGACAAGACATGTAATGTTGCAAAATAATGGACAAGACATGTAATGTTGCAATATAATGGACAAGACATGTAATGTTGCAATATAATGGACAAGACATGTAATGTTGCAATATAATGGACAAGACATGTAATGTTGCAAAATAATGGACAAGACATGTAATGTTGCAAAATAATGGACAAGACATGTAATGTTGCAATATAATGGACAAGACATGTAATGTTGCAAAATAATGGACAAGACATGTAATGTTGCAATATAATGGACAAGACATGTAATGTTGCAATATAATGGACAAGACATGTAATGTTGCAAAATAATGGACAAGACATGTAATGTTGCAATATAATGGACAAGACATGTAATGTTGCAAAATAATGGACAAGACATGTAATGTTGCAAAATAATGGACAAGACATGTAATGTTGCAAAATAATGGACAAGACATGTAATGTTGCAATATAATGGACAAGACATGTAATGTTGCAAAATAATGGACAAGACATGTAATGTTTCAAAATAACGGACAAGACATGTAATGTTGCAAAATAATGGACAAGACATGTAATGTTGCAAAATAATGGACAAGACATGTAATGTTTCAAAATAATGGACAAGACATGTAATGTTTCAAAATAATGGACAAGACATGTAATGTTTCAAAATAATGGACAAGACATGTAATGTTTCAAAATAATGGACAAGACATGTAATGTTTCAAAATAATGGACAAGACATGTAATGTTTCAAAATAATGGACAAGACATGTAATGTTGCAAAATAATGGACAAGACATGTAATGTTGCAAAATAATGGACAAGACATGTAATGTTGCAAAATAATGGACAAGACATGTAATGTTTCAAAATAATGGACAAGACATGTAATGTTGCAATATAATGGACAAGACATGTAATGTTTCAAAATAATGGACAAGACATGTAATGTTTCAAAATAATGGACAAGACATGTAATGTTTCAAAATAATGGACAAGACATGTAATGTTGCAATATAATGGACAAGACATGTAATGCTTCAAAATAATGGACAAGACATGTAATGTTGCAATATAATGGACAAGACATGTAATGCTTCAAAATAATGGACAAGACATGTAATGTTGCAATATAATGGACAAGACATGTAATGTTGCAATATAATGGACAAGACATGTAATGTTTCAAAATAATGGACAAGACATGTAATGTTGCAAAATAATGGACAAGACATGTAATGTTTCAAAATAATGGACAAGACATGTAATGTTGCAAAATAATGGACAAGACATGTAATGTTGCAAAATAATGGACAAGACATGTAATGTTGCAAAATAATGGACAAGACATGTAATGTTGCAAAATAATGGACAAGACATGTAATGTTGCAAAATAATGGACAAGACATGTAATGTTGCAATATAATGGACAAGACATGTAATGTTGCAAAATAATGGACAAGACATGTAATGTTGCAAAATAATGGACAAGACATGTAATGTTGCAAAATAATGGACAAGACATGTAATGTTGCAAAATAATGGACAAGACATGTAATGTTGCAATATAATGGACAAGACATGTAATGTTGCAAAATAATGGACAAGACATGTAATGTTGCAATATAATGGACAAGACATGTAATGTTGCAAAATAATGGACAAGACATGTAATGTTGCAATATAATGGACAAGACATGTAATGCTTCAAAATAATGGACAAGACATGTAATGTTGCAAAATAATGGACAAGACATGTAATGTTGCAATATAATGGACAAGACATGTAATGTTGCAAAATAATGGACAAGACATGTAATGTTGCAAAATAATGGACAAGACATGTAATGTTGCAAAATAATGGACAAGACATGTAATGTTGCAAAATAATGGACAAGACATGTAATGTTGCAAAATAATGGACAAGACATGTAATGTTGCAAAATAATGGACAAGACATGTAATGTTGCAATATAATGGACAAGACATGTAATGTTGCAAAATAATGGACAAGACATGTAATGTTGCAATATAATGGACAAGACATGTAATGTTGCAAAATAATGGACAAGACATGTAATGTTGCAATATAATGGACAAGACATGTAATGTTGCAAAATAATGGACAAGACATGTAATGTTGCAAAATAATGGACAAGACATGTAATGTTGCAAAATAATGGACAAGACATGTAATGTTGCAATATAATGGACAAGACATGTAATGTTGCAATATAATGGACAAGACATGTAATGTTGCAAAATAATGGACAAGACATGTAATGTTTCAAAATAACGGACAAGACATGTAATGTTGCAAAATAATGGACAAGACATGTAATGTTGCAAAATAATGGACAAGACATGTAATGTTTCAAAATAATGGACAAGACATGTAATGTTGCAATATAATGGACAAGACATGTAATGTTTCAAAATAATGGACAAGACATGTAATGTTTCAAAATAATGGACAAGACATGTAATGTTTCAAAATAATGGACAAGACATGTAATGTTTCAAAATAATGGACAAGACATGTAATGTTGCAAAATAATGGACAAGACATGTAATGTTGCAAAATAATGGACAAGACATGTAATGTTTCAAAATAATGGACAAGACATGTAATGTTGCAATATAATGGACAAGACATGTAATGTTTCAAAATAATGGACAAGACATGTAATGTTTCAAAATAATGGACAAGACATGTAATGTTTCAAAATAATGGACAAGACATGTAATGTTGCAATATAATGGACAAGACATGTAATGCTTCAAAATAATGGACAAGACATGTAATGTTGCAATATAATGGACAAGACATGTAATGTTGCAATATAATGGACAAGACATGTAATGTTTCAAAATAATGGACAAGACATGTAATGTTTCAAAATAATGGACAAGACATGTAATGTTGCAAAATAATGGACAAGACATGTAATGTTTCAAAATAATGGACAAGACATGTAATGTTTCAAAATAATGGACAAGACATGTAATGTTGCAATATAATGGACAAGACATGTAATGCTTCAAAATAATGGACAAGACATGTAATGTTGCAATATAATGGACAAGACATGTAATGTTGCAATATAATGGACAAGACATGTAATGTTGCAATATAATGGACAAGACATGTAATGTTGCAATATAATGGACAAGACATGTAATGTTGCAATATAATGGACAAGACATGTAATGTTGCAATATAATGGACAAGACATGTAATGTTGCAATATAATGGACAAGACATGTAATGTTGCAAAATAATGGACAAGACATGTAATGCTTCAAAATAATGGACAAGACATGTAATGCTTCAAAATAATGGACAAGACATGTAATGTTGCAATATATTTGACAAGACATGTTGCAATATAATGGACAAGACATGTAATGTTGCAATATAATGGACAAGACATGTAATGTTGCAATATAATGGACAAGACATGTAATGTTGCAATATAATGGACAAGACATGTAATGTTGCAAGAACAAACAAAGGAAATAAATAAAAATTCAGGTCAGCATTTTTTCTTTTTTAACAAACGCTTTCATTACCAATTCTCTCCCGTCTCAACATAACTTAAAAAGTTTGTCGCTCGCTGCCACATGTCCATCTAACCTGGCGCGCATTTCTTTTTCTTCCGACCACACGTTGGCCACAGCCAGCCCGTTCTCGCCTTCACTTTACATGTTTATCTCCTTTGGCGTTGACTTAGTTTCTTCCCGACCATGTGGTGTCCTTTTTTTCTTTTTCTTCAGATGCAAGCCTGAGCACACTTGCCAATTTGCACACACATTCAAATGCTGCTCCTACTGCTAATACAATCGCTTGCCATCCATCCTTTGATGCTGATATTTTCATCCACACTCTGTTCAAACAGACACTCCTGTTACTCATAAAATTTTATTATCTTACTTAAAAATAAAACTACTTTATCAATTGATGTAATTTTTGGAATATGATATTTTTGGTTTCTCATAGATACATACATCATACAGAAAATTCTGTAACGAAATATCAAAACTTACCCGAGCATAATCTCTGAGAAGTTCAAAGTCACTCTGTGAAAGAAACTGATTGTAGAGGACGCCATCGGTGAATTTGAATCGATCTCGTTCTAATTCCCACAGGTGGATTTGATCTGTGACGGCCGAAGGTATGATCGGAATCTGTGGTCAACATAGAAAAAAAAAATAAAAAAGCAAATATTAAAAACATTTGTTTTCCTTTCAATAACAAATTAGTAATAATAAAATCCAAAGAAAAAATGAACCATCGTCAAAATAAATTTCTGGTACTTGTTTACATTTGTGATCTGATTTAAATTTAGATGAATATTGGTACAGAGACCCTACCATGAAATGCCTAGCCATGACAAGCTTGTTATCACTTCAAACTGTACACATTCATATAAAAAAAATTTATTTTATGGAAATTGCTCCAGACAAGGTATGAAACCCCTTGATGTAAGAAGATAAAAAATAATAAATACTACTTAAAAGTCAAAAACTAGCTAACAGTAATTATTAGATGTATAAATTTTGATCCAGAAACCAGCAATTCTTCATCCTTTGTCAGAAACGTCACTCATATAAGGACTAAAGAACAAAATAAGATTGACGAATGTGAACTCAACATCCAATTTTTACTCTCCTTAAATCTTATACAATTTATATTTTAGACAATTTAGTTGAACAAGAAAATGCTGTAAAGTTTTACCATTTTTTTTTTACAATAACATATAAAAATGTTTTACAATAACATGTAAAAATGCTTTACAATAACATGTAAAAATGCTTTACAATAACATGTAAAACTGTTTTACAATAACATATAAAATTGTTTTACAATAACATATAAAATTGTTTTACAATAACAAGTACAAAAATAGGCCAAAAAAGCATCTCTAAATAAAAACTTACCTTGAGAGAGATTTGTTCGTGAGCATGACTTTTTAAATAATGTATTATCTGAAAGTAAAAAGATAAAATATGTCATTAAAGAAGGTAGACTTCCTCTACCGAGTTAGAAACTTCTTACATCTGTAGTATCCTATATCTCTATAAAGCCACCATTTGTCCATGCATCGGATATTGGTGCCACATCTGGACTGATGCACAGACCACTAGTCTTTCCCTCTTAGGGTTCCAAAAAAGGGAAAAAAAAACTCTAATCTAATAGGTCCCACACTGTTTACCAAGTACCAGCCTCTGTCACATCACTGCAATGTTGTATCCCTGTGCTTGTTTCACATTGACGTAAATCAACTCAAGACTCACAACTAGTGGTGGGACGATTAATCGGAATCGTTAATCGTAAGAATCGTGTATTTTGGGAGGTATCGGAATCGGAATCGCATCGTTAAAAAATACCTTAATTTTCCGATTCCTTCATTACGATTCTTTTAGTCTGATGTTGAAAAAAAGAAAAAAAATTCCTGATATTTCTAGCCGCAAAAGAGAAATAAAAAGAAACCAAAGAAATTCATTATTAACAGGGCAATGCCTAGTGCCCCTCCCTTACAAGGTTCATTCATTCAGATCTATTGTAATCAAAACTACAAAAGAGTTAACTTGAAAAGAAGTATGCAGGGCTCTACATTGCGAGTAAAAATAAAAAAAAACGCTTATCTTTTTGGCGATTGTTTTTTTTTACTGACAAATCTTCTAATACTGAATGAAAATGCTTTTTCAACTTATATTTTCTTAAAATAAAACGAGCAAAGTCAAATTATTTAAACAGTAAAAAGTTTAATAGAACAATATACTTTTTTTTCTTTTTTTAAAAGAAGGCTTTTGAAAGAAATATCTCTAAAATGAAATTGATCACATTGTATTATTTCGCAAAATTTTGACAGTAGTCGGTTTCTTTTGAAGTTTCAAAAAAATCGACCCCATACCTATCTCTTCCAAACCTAAAGTTATTAAATAATCCCTTCGTTAATTTAAGGGTAATTAATTCAATTCAGTCAAGTTTTTTTTTTTTTAATTTCATTGAAATAAAATCCATTATTTTTATTTTTTTTTTCTCCAGAAAGATAAAACCCTGAATTTGATTATATTAAAAGCAGAATAATATAATCTTTTTTCTAGAATTTTAAATTGAAAATTAAAAGTGTTTTGCGCAGTTCTTTGCCGAACGAAAAAGAAATTAATATATATATTTTTAAAAGGTTTTGTAATCAGTTAATTTTTATGTCTAAATAAGATTTACGATTAATTAAATAATTTCATTTTAAAAAGTATTTATAAATAGAATTTTACTAAGGACTTATAGTTGGGTTTGTATTACTGTACACATAGATTCGAAAAAGTTGTCAAAAAACAAATATATAACAAATAAATGTTATCAAAGGCAAGATAAGTTATTTTTCTACCTAACTGGATATATTTTTCGGGTTTTTATTCAATGTAACATGTTTATTCAGCTCGAAAAGCATACAGTGTTTACCGATGTATTGGAAAATTCAAAATGGCACCCGACACTCTCTTTAACACGAGGAAGACAGGGTGAGAATCCAATCAGATCTGGATAAATCGTACAGACAAGAATATGAGAAGGTCAAAGGACGTCAAATCAAGAAGCTCACAAAGCTCAAAGACCAGAGGAATCTAACATCAAAACACTGCTCACCTGTGAAAGCGGTCATCAACCTCAGCAGCCGCCAACTAAGTCACTCAGAGGAAGCAGTACTAAATAAAGGTCTCAACTTCGCAACAACAACCAAACGCGTTCCATTCTAAGATATCATAACACCCATGGAAGATATAGCCTTGAGAATTCCATCAACCCAAGGTGATGAAATAAGATGGAAAGTGAGACAAGTACTCGAGAAAGCCAAGCCTCCTAAATCAAACATCTCTCGGGAAGATAGGCTAGCTATAAGAACCCTACAGGGTGACAGCAGTATAATAATTCTGCCAGCAGACAAAGGCAATGCTACTGTGGTGATGGACATGTCGGAGTACTCTGAAAAAATGGCAGACCTAATCGCAGATGGTAGCTACGGTAAAATAAAGAAGGACCCAACTTTGAAAACAGAAAGAAAGCTGTTACAAAACCTTACCAAAAACAAGGAACACATCGCTCCGATGAGATATAGACAGCTGGTCCAGCATTACAGTAAGCTACCACATATGTACGGTCTCCCCAAGATACACAAAGACGGTATTCCACTCAGACCCATAGTGAGCTGCCGAGGCTCAGCATGCCACCCACTGAGCAGGTAGCTTGTGGATATAATAAACCCATTAGCAGGCAAGTCAGCAACACATGTAAAGAATTCTGCCCACTTCACAGAACTGATCAAGGGAGCACCCATCAGTACAAACCAAATGGTAAGCCTAAATGTGGTTAGCCTGTTCACTAAAGTCCCAACTAGTGAGGCACTAGCAGTAATTCAAGACAAACTAGCTCCATAGAAGAGCGCACATGTGTACTATTGCCAAAATGGAAATGCTGACATTCTGCATAGAAACAACCTACTTCAGAATGGGTACTGACCTATATCGACAAGAGGAGGGACTAGCTATGGGCTCGCCATTATCTCCAGTGATGGCGAACATATACATGGAATACTTCGACGACATGGCCTTAGGTTCAGCTCCCTTAAAGCCCACCATGTGGCTAAGATACGTTGATGACACCTTCATACTCTGGCCCCATCAGGAAGACATCCAGGCTCTCCTAGACCATGTGAACTCAATAAGACCATCGATACAGTTCACAATGGAGAAAGAAAAAGATAACCAACTGGCCTTCCTTGATATACTCATATCATGCACAGAGCATGGGTTTAAGACATCCGTATATCGCAAACCTACCTTCACCGGACAATACCTAAACTTCAACTCCCATCACCCATACAGTATCAAACATGGAATCGCACGCTGCTTACAACATCGAGCAGAGACAATAAGTAGCGACACCATTACATACCACCAAGAAATGGTCAGGTTGAAGCATACCATCCGTCGTAACAACTACCCCGATAGCATACTATCCACCAGACGTGTTAATGGTACAAGAGAGGAGAATGAAACCCAAAAACCTTCAAAGGTCTGCCTACCATACATACGAGGCATCTCCGAAAAGATTCAGAGAATATGTGCCCCCTACAACATCAGGATGGTATTCAAGAGCGAGTCAACACTCAGACGACACCTGGTACGAGTGAAGCCCCGCATGGAGGAGAACATGACCAAAAACTGCATATACTCCATCCCATGCAGTTGCAGAAAGGTTTACAAGGGTGAAACATGCTGCCCTCTTAAAGTAAGGGTGGAAGAACACCGAAAAGCGGTAACTAAAGGGGAGACGGAAAAATCGGGTATAGCCAACCATGTCTGGATGGAGAGGGGGGACCATCGCCCCCTATGGGATGAAGTAAAAATAATAAACAGAGAGACCCACTGGAAAGTGAGAAAACTTAAAGAAACAGCTCACATGCTCGGACATAACAACCTACTGAGCAAACCAAGCGTAGAGCTGAATGCAATTTGGACACCTCTAATAGAGAGAGAAAACATTGAATAACAACATAGGTTTAACATTAACAAAAACCAACTAAGAATTGTTCTAGTGACATATGGTCGAGTGGTCCTAGACGTTGTATCAAAGTTTACAGTTACCCAAAGGTGCTGAGTTCAATCCTGAACGAAGGCAGTGAAAAAGTAACATTCAAAACAGAATCAGCAAAGCCTAGCTGGAGTCCGAACACGGTACCCCCGTAATAATAATAAAGGGTTGGGTTCGAGACTCCTAACAAACGGTTCCCCAGTTCGATACAAAACACCTGACGAAGGCCAGAGGGCAAAACGGCCGAAACGTTGTGACAATAACAACCAAGAAGTCAGTCCGACAATCTCAATCAAGTATCCTCAGATTTCCAACATTTTCAAATGTTTCGATAAACCTTGCAGTTATTTTGCATTACAGTAACACGAGTTTAACATCAATTTATCGTTAGCATTGTTAGTCTTCTCGGGAATCTAAATCGCAATAAGCCTCCTGAACCTTTCAGTGAAAGTCTGGTTGGTGCTTTCTATCCTCGGTCTTTCTTCCTTCCTTAACCCTTCATGACTATTTTGTGTGATATCAGCTGCAGTTGATGCCATCATATATGTGCATATATGCAATTTGGTGGGGGTGGGGGTGTAATTTATGGTATTTATGATTATTATTTAACCTTTTGTTCATTAAAAATGGGAAAAAGTTATGGCCCGTTCACTCAGAATGAGTGCTTTATGCCAAATTAATGGTTGTGCTCATTTTCGCATTAAATACCAATCCTATTAATCCCTAACTGTGCATTGAATGCATACCATAATACTTAGTTTGATGCACCTTACCACAACAAAGGTCCTTACAAAATTTTACCTAGATCAGACGAGTAGTTTCTGAAAAAAAAAAAAAAAGCGAGAGTAAATGTGGTACTGTGATGACTAATCATGATTAATCTCTATTTGTGCATTGAATGGATACCATAATACTTAGTCTGCTGCACCATATCATAAAGGTCTATACAAAATTTCAGCTAGATTGGCCAAACAGTTTTCTAGAAAAAGTGGAAGAGACAAACAGACAAAGAGAAATATAGAATAACTGTGCAGTTTAGTTACTTACTTGGTCACTGGTGATACCACAACTTAAGGCTGAACGTACACTATCTCGGGTGATGTTCCCAACGACCATGTTCGGAAACCTTCAGAAAAAAAAATGAAGAACAAGTTTTAAATTAAATGTTTTTTTTTCAAGTTTTAAAATGAGGAGTAATAATTTGTATTGCTTGTATTCTTTGGACTATTTATTTTGTTATTATTTCGATCGATGTATCTGTTGTTGTGGATTTTATGAGGTGAGGTGCCTTTAACAAGTTTCCGGACTTTTTTGTACAAGCATTTAAAATTGTTGTAGACACTTGAAAATCCAGTATATTATTGCTATACATCTTATGAGATGACTGCCCAATTTTTATGATTTCAAGTTCAAATGAACAGTTACAGCAGGAATTGGAATATACCCTACTAAAGCCTGATTGTCACAGCTGTTGAATTTCAAAAATGCAATCTGGATGTGTTTGATGTCAGTGAGGAATTGAAGATGCGGAAGAGTTGCGCAAAGTTTGTTGCCAAGGTGCAGTCCACAACCCCATCCTTGTCACAGACTATTTGACCAAGATGGACATCAAGACAGTTCTTCACCCTCCCTATAGTCCAGACCTTGCTTCTTTGGGACTTTTGGTTATTCCTTAAGTTCAAAGAAACTTTAGAAGCTACCATTATGAGACAAGATGAAAGAGGCTGTGACGAGGGTCATTGACACACTCACACAAGAGGTCTTCCATGGGGTCTTCCAGAAGTTGTTGAAATCAAAAATACAAATCAATGTTGTAACAAGTAAATGCACTTATCAACAATAGGTTCTTTGATACAACAGGGGCGCATTCGAAATGACGATTTCTGTTTGAAGCACAATTGAACCATAATTCTTCACCTTTTCATTTTAAACTTAAACTCAAGCTCTTATCATCACACAAGCAGAAAGGTCAGGCAGGTAAAATCAACAGTAGGTTCTTTAATATGACAGGTGTGTGTTCAAAATGAATGCTTCTGCTTAGAGCACAATTAAACCATGATACTTGACTTTTGCATTTTAAACTTTAATTCAAGCCATTATATATAAAAATAATTTTATAAAATCAATAGTAGGTTCTCTACAGTGCAATGTATTGTGGACTAATTCACTGCAGAAGGGCATGTGAAGCTTCCTCCCGTGCGATGGGTTCCCTATTGGATCAGGCAATCAATCGATTTGATTGAAAAATGGGTAAGTTGCATTTACTTGTATTGTTGATTTATATTGTACAACAAGTGCATTGCAGCCGGAGGAGATTACTTCAAAAAGGCTAGAGTTTCATGTGTGTACTATCGATAAAAGTGTGCATATAAAAAAGTCTGGAAACTTATTGAAGGCACCTTATATGTCAGATGAGCTCATGCCCTACTTGTCTTGCAATCGTTTGTGTTCTCCAGAAACTGACTAGTAGTAGTAGTAGCTTCAATGTTCAGGGGCGTCTGTATAGAAATGTGAGGTGATTGGTTATTCCTGGTATAGAAATGTGAGGTGATTGGTTATTCCTGGTAGAGTTTTCCCAGTCGTTTCCATTTTAGAATCAATTCACGTCTGTACAGATTTTATAGATTTCAGAATTTTTGAGAGGAGGATTGACAATTTGTATCATTGGAATTATTTGGACTACTATTCTCATCTTGAATGTCATTTTTGCAGAAAGATGTGAACAGCATTCGGAGTAATCCAAATAATACGAGAAATTGTAACTTTCATTTTGTCATCAGACTAGGATGGTTATTTGGGAAGAAAAAAAATAGTTTGGATTTTTTTTTTTCTTGATGGCAGTCCCTGTGTATTATGGGTCCACAAAAAGTGTAATATTAATTCCTACGCATTATGGGTCTACAAAAAGTGTTATTGTAACCCCTGTGTATTATGGGTCCACAAAAAGTGTTATGGTAACCCCTGTGCATTATGGGTCCACAAAAAGTGTTATGGTAACCCCTGTGCATTATGGGTCCATAAAAAGTGTTATGGTAACACCTGTGCATTAATGGGTCCACAAAAAAGTGTAATGGCTTGTCCAGAATACTGGCATGACACTCCAAATAGTAGTTCTCGACGGTAGATAGACCCATTTAACTGTACTAAAATAATAAAATTTCTATGCAATAATAAAAAATAAAAACAAACTTATAATATCTAAAAATAATAAAAACTTGTAATAATATATAAACTTGTATATTAATACTTCTATATAATAAGAATAATAAATATACTAATAATAATATATGAAAATAAGTAAGATATATATATATATATATATATATATATACTTATATAATAATATTAGCAGGTCGCCTGATGTTGCCCGGTCATAAAATATGCATAAATATTATATTTTAATTCATACAGAAACCGAAACATGTGCATGCGAATATTATGTATTTTTCTGAACTATTCAATTCTTGTAAGTAAAAAAAAAGAAAATACTCAAGCTGAGATTGAAACCAAAATCTAAAGACAATAACCATTAGACCAGCTTGATACGTTCTTTAAAAAGTGTTTTCAAACCTACTTATTCTTGACATAAGGAATCTGTCATGTGAACTATTCAAGCATGCACATTTGTGAAACAGTTGACAAACAGATAAAAATCCAAAGACCCTTTACGTACCAATTTTTTAATTTTGATCCCTTAGAAACCCATTTTTATGGATGAAAACCGATTAAAAAGTTTTCCACATGTCTGAATATCCTATATACCAAATTTCGAGTCGATCAACAATTTGTTGAGTATATAGGTTGAGTGCTGTCCTCACACACACACTTCAGTAGATATATTTATATAAACTAATAATAATATATAAAAATAATAATACTTCTATCTAATAATAAGGACTTTTTATTTTTACCTTTGTTGAAAAGTTTATGTTTTCAATCAAATTTGTTCATTTTTACATCCATATCACTTGACAAATCGCCACCAAACTTGACTCAAATATTGGTTATGGATATCAAATATTGAGAACCAATTTAATTTGAGTATATCTGGGTGAAGGTCAATAAAAGGTAGGTCGCAGGTAGGTTTAATATCTTTAAAAGAACATTTGAAATTGATTTGTGCTGAGTCATTAGAAAAAGCCTGTTAATCCAAGGATAATAGTTACACAGCAGCAGACTTTTTCAATCTTTGATAGACTATAAATACTCATGCAGGGGTGCCTGCGCATGAAATTTTTGTGGCAGAAGTTGCACAATCTCTAACCACACCTCTCATGAGTCGATATTGTTAAATACCAGTGGCAAGTTAAGTGTATGTGCAGGACGACTGGAAACAAATGCCGAGATAAGCGGAGAGCACATACATCGCCTAGAATTCTCAAATGGTCACCCATCTGGTACTAACCAGGCTCAATGTTGCTTAACTTTGGTGATCTGATGAGAACCGGTGTGTCAACGTGATTATGCTGTATATATAGTTACACAATCACAAATGATAAAGATGAGAGGAAAGAGAAATAACTAGAATTTTTTTTACCGATAAAGCATTTCACAAAATAAGGCAATCAGGGCAATTTGGAGTTGAGAATCTGAAACAAAAAAAAAATATATCTGAGATATTTTGTTTAAGAAATAAAACATACAAAATGATTTTACATATTTGTTTTAGAATTTTTTTAAAAATAAGTATCAATTATACTAGCAGATAGACCTGACATTGCCTAGGATTGAATGATGATCAACAATATTTCACAATCAAATATTTTTATTGTCATCAAAATAAGTGAAATTACCCATTTTTCAATCAAATCGATCGATTGCCTGCTCCAATAGGGGACCCATCGCAATGCACTGAAGGAAGCTTCACATGCCTCTACGCAGTGACAGTCCACAATACATTGCACTGTAGAGAACCTATTATTGATTTTATAAAATTATTTTTATATATAATGGCTGGAATTTAAAATGCAAAAGTCAAGTATCATGGTTTAATTGTGCTCTAAACATTCATTTCAAACAAACCCCAGCCATATCAAAGAACCTATTGTTGATTTTATATGCTTGGCCTTTCTGCTTGTGTGGTGATAATGGCTTGAATTTAATTTTAAAATGAAAAGTTCAAGTATGATGGTTCAATTGTGCTTTCATAGTTTCTAAGAAGCAATTAAGAACATCAAGCACGTCTCAAGAGATTCAATTAAATTAGAATTTCAAGCGGGAAAAAAATCATAATTATATTTTATATTGCAATTCATAAGCTCCGCTCTTCTTTAGAGCATGAAATTAAAATCATTATTATTTGTATAATATTATATATTGTTAATTACAAATTATGTTAATTTGTTGTGGAAAACTGTTTCGCTCGTTCATATGTTACTATTCCCTAACCCGACAAAAGTATTTTATATATATATATATATATATAAGGAACTTTGTGTAAGTTAGTTCCATATGAACTCCGAAATGGTTGGACCGATTTTTATGAAATTTCACACAAAGGTACTTTATGTGCCTGGCAGTGTTCTTAGATAGGTTTTGTATCAGAATCCAATGACAGAAGAAACAGGTGATTTTGACCAAAATTAACACCGTACACAGCCTAACATTACCAAACAAACAGAAAGGTCCAGCATATACAATCTGCAGTTCAATCAAAAGGTTCTTTGATATGACAAAGGTGCATTCGAAATGAATAAAGATTGCCAGCTGGAGTGATTTACTTGTTCATATTACATTTAAATTTTTGCATCTTGGTATGATCATGGAAACAGGAAGCAGGGATGGATTTCCCATAGCAAGCAGTCTGAGAAAATAAGCTATTAGAATAGAAAATCTTTTGGCATCTAAAGAAAAAGGGGTGTGGTTCTGCTACTAGTTGGGTCGGTTTGGGGTGTTTTTTCGTTGAGGAAGTGCAGTAAGTTCATTGGAGCACATTCCATAAACCAAAGATGCAACGCTGCAGCGATAAGATACGAAACCTATTTGGTTAGAAATTCTTTTTACAACTTGTCCTAAAGGGAAAGGCTAGTGGTTTGTGCACCAGCCCAGTGTGGAAACAATACTCCATAAACGAGCTTTAAAAAGATATGTCATCGAGGTGATCCTCCTCTATGACTTTAAGGCATCCCAATGAGAGTGAATTTTGAAAATGTCTGTCTCTGCAGCATTTTGCATTGTCAGCAGGTTAACCATGTCACAACAGGTGTTTTCTGTCAACACCTCAATTTAAAGTCTCAGCCATTTGTCCTGTTGCAGTAACAGTAACGTTTATAGGATGTTGATTTTTTATGAAAATACTAGGGGCATTCCAAAAGTAATGCCTCCTTTTTTTTTTATTATGTTCAAATGGATGAGAGAAGATTGCAAATTGCATTGTTATGATGACTGAACTTATGCATTCATGATCTCAAAGTTTCATCTCTCTAATACAGATAGTGATGGTGTGAGACCCTAAGAAAGCAACCCCTGTCATGGATGCGTGTTAGAAGCAGAGATGAGTCATTGAATTCTTGCGGAAAAAATTAAACTGATCAACATTGACCGGCACCTGTTGAACATTTATGAAGCTGACACAGTTGATGACAGCACAGTTAGGAGATGGGTTTGTAGATTTCAAAGTCGTTACAGAGATAGGAGTTACAAAGTGCACTCCAAATGCCCATGCACAACCAATATCCCATTGCTGTCAAAAATGCATTTGAGAATAGTTGCAGGAAAATAAATTCTGGAGAACAAAAGGTCACTTGTTTTAATAATAACAATCCTGTTTTCGTAGCTCATCAACATTTTTTTTTTAAGTTAAAATAATAGAATGTATTACTTTTGAAACGATACTCGTATATACTTTTTTGAAGGATATATTCCTTATAAAATAGTCAACATTGTTACAAATAATAAGCTCAATGAAGATGTATTCCCAGCTTCAGAGCATATATAGTTAAATTACATTTCAGTAAACACAATTATGATATTGATTTTTTATCTTTTTTCCAGAAGTCGTATGAAGATATTTTCTTAATTTCTTTATCTATAGATATTTCTTAAAATGATTTTATAATCGGCTTCTTGTAAACTCTGGAGAAGTTTTCTCAATTAAATTCAAGATGATGCTGTGGGATATTTTCCTCATGCGATCAAATATTTGTTTGGTGGGGCGTTTTCCTTCGGATACCATATTTTAGTAAGTGTTATCAAATTTGTGGAATACACATTTTCCTTTCTTGAAGCAAGCATTTTTCCCCTTCTTTATTCTATTCTGCTATGTGTGACTGTCTCTATAATTTGTCTGTTCCTGATGATTTGTGTGATGGCAGCATCAGCTATATGCACAATGAAATACGTATAAGATGCTTATGAAAAAAGAAAATATAGAAATATGCCTATATATATATATATATATATAAGTAATGTGATTGATAATTTAAAATTTAAAAATCAAATTATAATAAAATTAAAAATCCGTTTCATAAGAAGGAACAACAACAAAATCAATTATCTGTACGATCGTTTTGGAAAACAATGCTTTTTATTGTGGTATACATCAAGTTACGTACAATAATTATATATAGTTTTTTGATAAGCAAGGTCTCCTCATCAGCAAATTTTGAAGGGTTTTTATTAAATTTAAAAGACACCATAAATAAACCTAGCATTAAAAGTAAGGCAGATGAATTTTTTAATTTTTCGCTTTTTGAAATCAGGAACTATGGTTAAAATACTCATTTAGATGTTTGCAATAGCTTTTTATTTTATTGAAATAAATTCAATTATTATTCAATAAAATAAAAAGCTATAGCAAACATCTAAATGAGTATTTTAACCATAATTCCTGATTTCAAAAAGCGAAAAATTAAAAGATTCATCACCCTTAAAAAGTAACCAATCGGAAATGACTAATCAATAAGTACTAATATTAAATGAAACAACTTTTTCATTCATTCTTTTTTCTCTGGCTTAAGAATGTTAAGAATAGGTTTAAATTATTAAGTGATTTTGAGATGAGAATTGATCATTTGTAAAAATTGTACTGCTGTTTTGCAAAACTATACATATATTACACCCTTGTTTAAAATTATTACATTTTGAACAAACTGTCTCTCGCAAATATGTACTCTCACAAAGAAGGTAGCAAACAGTTTTACTCTCCATCAAATAAGTCCTCTCACCCACCCCCCTCCCACATCACTGCGTGATTTCTTTAAAAAGTATAATTATTTATGCACTACTGCTTATTATTTAATTTCTAACCTCACATATTCATACAGACAACTCTGGTTGTGGGTTTCGGAATTTTTTAGATCGATTTTTCTCTTATTTAAGAAGGATTTAATTATGTTAAGTAGTCATCCAGTGATACTGTATGATCTAATGAAGACCATCATGCCATATAGTATTCCAAAAATCATGTAGATTGATCAAGTAGGTTTATTTTTAAATCAGAAAATCAAATTTTATGGCTAACTGAGCAGTGACTGCCCCACAATGCCATCTCAAAAATAGTCTGAAGGAACAAGGGAAATAATTGAAAATAATTCAAATTTATGAGATTTTTGAAGGCCATTCTAAGATGGAAAGGAAAAAGATATTGAAAAAATTCGCTTAAAAATGATTCTTTTTAAAATAAAATTTACTTGATCTATTTACATTATTTTTGGAATACGATATTTTCTTTCCATCACAGGGACATACATCATACAGATTTTTCTTTATTTTTTTAATATAGGGGTACTCTGTACAAGCACCAAGAATTTACTTACTTGTGTATGCATATAATCTGTAATTTGTCTCGACAACGATGAATCCTTTTTGGATTTTTGTGGTGCTGACTTGGGATAAGCCAGACGCCAAATTAATTGCTAACCTTGTTGGATAATACCTCTGTGATTTTCTCTGGAAAAAAAAAAGTTTGGTAAATTTGTAGATAAGCACCCTCCATTAAAATAACCCTTCTTACCATTCAAAATGTGAGATTAGTTTGTTTTTAAGATAATTATATGTGAACGATCTTAAAAACATGGCAGAAAAAAGAAGAAAATAAACAATTATTTTAGAATTTACCGTAAGAGGATCAGTTTTTTATATATATATATATATATATATATATATATATATATATATATATATATATATGTAACGTATAATGATTCTCCATTTGTGGACTATTTTAGTTAACGAAAAAGCCCACCCCTGCAAATACCTCATTTAACTTTATCACTAACCTTAAGTCTGAATGGCAACCACCCTAAAAAAAAACTCCTACCAGCCCAAATATGACAGCAATACTCCATACATGGGCGAATGGTTGCCTTATAGAGGTACAGGATACTTTCGGGTGTTAGTAGTTTTCTAGCACGGTAGAGAGCCCACCTTCCTTGCAGAGGCCCTGGCAATGCCCTCAATGTAATTGTTCCAACTCATGTTTCCTGTGAACGTTAAGCCAAGGAGCTTGAGAGACGTACTCTCAGATAAAGAGTCGTTGGCCATTGCTATAGGTGGTAGAGAAGGTTTCTTGTAATTATTGAATGAAACTAGTTTAGTCTTGGCGGCATTGAACGTGACCATCCATTTTCGTCCCCATTCCACTACAGATTGGAGGTCTTCTTCTAGTGTTTCTACCATTTCTTTAGATATGTGTTCATTCGTCTTCCTGTCGTGCCTGCCATAGAGTGTAGTGTCATTAGCATATATACCCATCTCAGAGGAAATTTTGTCGGGGAGGTTATTTATGAATATCAGGAACAGTAGAGGTCCAAGGATAGACCCCTGGGGCACTCCCGCATTTATATCATATTGTTTAGATGCACGACCATAGAGGACAACCTGGATTTTTCTCTTATCTAAGAAGGATTTAATTATGTTAAGTATTCTACCAGTGATACCATATGATCCAATCTTCCTGAGGAGACCCTCATGCCATACCCTGTCAAAAGCCTTAGATATATCTAGAGCTACCGCTCTAGCCCCCCCCCCCACGTTTTGTCCAGTGAATGGTATATACATTCAGAGATTACAGTTAGGATGTCTGCTGTGGAACGGGCTTGTCTAAATCCATATTGTTGGTCAGTCAGAAGCTTAGCATCTGTAAGGTGATGGACTAGAGCATGGTTAATTAAGGTCTCAAATATTTTGGCAAAAAGTGGGAGGAGGCTAATTGGGGGATAATTTAATGGGTCAGTTCTTTCGCCAGAATTCTTGAATACTGGTACCACAGAAGCAGTTTTCCACCAGTTCGGAAAGCAAGATCCATTAAGGCATTTGTTGTAGAGTTTGGAGAGAACTGGAGCTACTTCGGCTAAGCACTTTTTTAATAGCACAGCTGGGATGAGATCGGGTCCACATGCTTTTGAAGTGTCAAGGTTTTTTATGATAGCAAGCACCTGAGCAGGGGTGATTTTCAGATCGTCTGTCTGCATAGGAAATTCAGGTAGGGGGTAGTTGGAAGGGTCCAGTGTGGAGTTTGAGGCAAACCGACTGGCAAGCATGTTAGCCTTTTCGGTTGCTGAGCAAACAACCTCGTGATTGTTGGTTAGTGGGGGAATTGTTGATTGCCCATTATTTACTACACTGTTGTAGATTTTCCAGAAGTCACGAGTTTCTAGTTTTTGTGCTTCGATGCGTTTTTTAGTGGTTTCAGTAAATTCTCTCTTGGCTGTCGCTATTTCTTTCTTAACGTTATTTCTCGCTTCTATGTACTTCTGTCTGTTTGAACTGGATTTATGTCGGTTAAATCTGCGGTATGACTGCTGCCTTTGAGCAATGGCAATTGCGCAAGTCGAAATAAAACATTGGGGAGAGTGAGGCTTGCTATAAAATTTCTGCATGGGAACATGTGCTTCGATTGCAGTTTTGAACCATTCAGTGGTCTCATTTGCACACTGTTCAGCAGGAAGAGAAAAAATATTTCCCCATGGGGCATCTCTGATGGCTTCCCAGTCAGCCTTTTTATAATATCTCATTGTTTTGAGCAGTGGCTCTTCAGTTTTGGCTCTAGAGTTTAGGGCGATTTCAACCATTATCACTGCATGATCAGCGTTCCCAAGTGGGCTGTCGGCATTCGTTATACATTCGTTATACAATCATCAGGAACTGTGGTCAAAAACAGATCTAAAAGTGATGCGTGTTGTTCTTCCTGGTCAGAGAAACGGGTTGGAAAAGTAACAATTTGTGATAGGGAGTGAGATATAGAGAAGCTATGAGTTGTGGTGCCCGCTGCATCTGTGTAAGAGAATTTTTGTGATGGACATTAAAGTCACCAAATACATGTACTTGTGCGCTAGTGTCAATGAAGAGTGCTGTGTCTATACTGTTTCCACTTCTCTTGACTTACTTGTTGTTTCATCAAATACTTCTGCATGCAAAATCCGATCCCGCATTTTGCTAATTCCTACCCTCTGATGAGAAGGAAAGTATTTCTTTGAAACTCCGCGGATTAAGGACTATCCATTTATCTAGTGTTTCCTTTTCATATTAAATGTTTTTAACTCATTTCAAAGTGTTTTTTAACATATTTTATTAACTGTTTGCTCATATTATAAGCTCTATTTCCTATTTGGTTTTATCGAGTTTTTACATCTGGCTGAGATAATTTTATAGATATTAATTCTTTAATATTTATAATATACTTTAATTTTACCATCTTGGATCATTTTGGTAAATTTGATTGTAATTTTTATTTTATTTTATATATATATATATATATATATATTAAGCCAGTAGAGTTTAGTTTCCTAGAAGTACATCCAATGAAACAACATGTGTCTACCAAAGAGTGCTCAATGAGTGAACAGAACAGGTATATTAAATTTATTTATACAAACATTGATGGCTACATATGTGCATACATGTTTCTGTAATCACCCGCGTTGGGGGATTACGTCTTCAGGACAAGAATTATCGTCGATAACTGATATTGATTGATTGCCTACTCTAGTTAGGGACACATTACAGTGCACCAGGAGAAAGCTCACATGTCTCTCGCAGTGACTTAATCCACAATACATTGTAGTCTACATTGCACTGTAGAGAACCTACTGTTGATTGTGTAAAATTATTTTTTATATGTAATGACTTGAATTAAAGTTTAAAATGCAAAAGTCAAGTATCATGGTTCAGTTGTGCTCTAACTAGAAATATTAATTTCAAATGTGTTCCTGTCATATCAAATACCTACTTTAGATTTTATATGTCGAGCCTTTCGGCTTGTGTGGTAGCAAAACTTTTTAAATGCACTTGTGATGTTAGGCTGTGTAAGGTGTTAACTGTTGTCAAAATTACCTGTTCCTTCTTTCATCCATTGGATTATTTTGATTATTAATACTTATCAAAGACATTCCGATACAAAACCCATCTAAGAACACTGCCAGGTACATAAAGTACCATCATGTGAGTTTTTATAAAAATTGGCCCAGTTGTTTTCGAGTCCATAGGGAATGAACTCACAAAGTTCTTTTTATATATATATATATATATATATATATATATATATATATATATATATAAAACAGCAAATGGAAAACTTTAAGACGTCCAGACCTTATTCTAAACCTTACTTCAAAACCACTCTCGGACATTGAAATTGAAGCTCTCAGTTTCGGTCTTAAATTTGCTACCGGCAAACATTCGAAAATCACCACTAACACAACCCTAAAAAATTATAGACAAGATGACTCAGATTTCACAAAGGGCTTCATACAAGGAATAATAACGTTAACAACTACCCAACCTCAAGAATTAGCATTACCAAAGACATACATTGATGCTTTAAAATTTAAAAAAAAAAATAAAGACATCATCATATCACAAGCCGATAAAGGAGGCGGTATAGTTATAATAGATAAAGACATATATCTAAAGAAAATGCACACATTATTGGCAGGCGGAAATATATATACTCCGATAGATTTAAAATCAATACAAAAAGATTTTGAAACTTTTAATAAATCCGTAAAAAATCTTATCGGAAATGATAAAAAATGGATAAATAACATAGAATACCACCCCACTATTCCTGTATTATACGGCCTCCCCAAAACACATAAAGAAAACGTCCCTATGAGACCTATAGTATCTAACATCGGAAGCGTCACCCATAAATTAGCACGAGCTATTGCCCAAATTTTAACTCCACTATTGGGCACCATCAGCACTTCACATATCAAAAACTCTGGTGACCTCCTAAATAGAATAAAAAATATGGACATACAAAATAAAACCATGCATAGTTTAGACATAATTTCCCTCTACACCAATATTCCAATCAAAAAATGCCTCAATCTTCTTCAGAAGCACCTAATCAAAATTATAGCCGACCTACCTTTTTCCCAGATACACTAATACAAATCATAAAACTCATCACCGATAGAACATACTTTCAGTTTAATAACTCTTACTACAGACAGAAATTTGGACTCCCTATGGGTAACCCCCTTAGTGGTGTACTAGCCTGCTTATTCTTAGAATTCTTAGAAACCAACTCTTTTAAACACAGACTTCCTAACAACTCCACATATTTTAGATATATAGATGACATTCTTATTTTCCTACCTAAAAACACACAAATAGAACAAATTAGAAATAAATTAAATTCAGTGGAACCATCTATAAAATTTACACATGAATCCAAACAAGACAACTCCCTAGCTTTCTAGACTCCTCATCAGATCAGAAACCAATCTGAGTTTCAAAGTACATAGAAAGACCACACACAAAAACGATTATATTCACAACTACTCGCACCACAATGATAAAATAAAGACTGGTATGATTATTAATTTTTTTCTTGCGTGCTTTTAGAATATGCAGCCCCCAATATCTTAATGATGAATTTCAATACATTACGAATGTTTTAAAAAAACTACAGTACCCATCCTTTTTCATTTCTTACGCAAAGAAAAAAGTTACGAAAATACACTATAATATAAACAGACAGAAAAATAAAACAAATACCTCGCAACTAAACAGACATCTTTTCATTCCCACCCACACCAAAAATACAAAAATCTACGACACTCTTAATAGACTTGGTTTTCACTTGATACAAACAACTTCCTCAACAATAAAACAGACATTAAAAACTACCAAGCACTCTCCCAAAACCCTCACATCCGACGCCGGTATATATTCCATCCCATGTAACAACTGTCAACAAGCGTACATAGGTGAAACACAGCGAAAATTGAAATTAAGACTTTACGAACACAGAAGAGATATAAGGAATGGTAACGCCCTAAATGCACTCTTTTGCCATTGTGCAGAACACGATCACTCATTTAATTTAGATCATGCGAAAATTATTAAATACGTGATAGATAGAGCTAAAAGAAGACTTTTAGAATCAGCACTAATATTAAATACTAATACTATTACGCAAAGAAAAGGCTTCTACCATTTAGCCCCTAGCATAGGGAAAATAATAATCAGAGAACAAAATATCAAAACAGATCCTGGCTAACCGTTTTTTCTTAAATATTTCAACAAAATGAAGTTTACAGAAGAAAAAAAAAAAAAAAAGAAGTGTACATATTTATTTAACGCATTTTTAAAAGTGTATATATAGACATTGAACAACCCAACCTTCCCATACGCACACATGTTTGTCCTTCCCGAAATGGGTAGGATTCAAAAACTGTTCTTTTTCGTATGATCTATGACTTTTCCTTTTCTTGCATTTTTACTTCAATATCCTGAAGATGTCCTCTGAAATAAGGACGAAACGTTGATTATTTTAATAATTTCATTCAGTTTTTCTATTTTTTCTCAAAACATATATATATATATATATATATATATATATATATATATATATATATATATATTAGTGATGGGACGATTTCAATATTTTTCCCGATTCCAATACAATTACCAATTCCGATTCTTACAAAATCTCTAAATATTTAACTATAAAAGTGTTAGTTTGTCCCGATTACTGTAAAAACACATTTTAAATGTGTATGCATTTTCTCAAACGTAAAAACACACTTGTGATGGGATGATCTAGAGATTTTAGTCTTACTGGAAGTTTTAATCAATAAATATTTATTATTTCATTATTACTACAAGCAGGGAAAGATGTTTGATAAAAACAAATAAAATAAAATAGATAATTAAAGGAATCGGTTTTGGCATCGGAAAATAGGCTCAAATTTTCCCAATTTCGATACTGATTCCAATACCTCAAAAACTCTGATTTTTCCGATTCCAATTAATCGTCCACTAATATATATATATATATATATATATATAAATTGAATGTCATACTAATTAAAAAGACAAAAAAGCAAGAGAACTAAAAAAAATAATAAAGAAAAAGTTACCTTTCTTTGATAAACTAAACCAAACTCTCGTAAATGCTGTAACAACCGTAATTGTGCCTCAGACATTCCTTCTGTTGCATAATCCTGGAAATAAAACCATTCTTTTATGACAAACATAAAGAAAACAAAACACATAATTGTGATCATGAGATTACATGTCTTTTTTTTTTCAGTGGAACAAAATTTTTAAATCATCTTTATCTGTGAATATATCAGAAATTAAAAAAATATTGCTTCTTGTCCAGAATTTCCCTTATATTAAAAAGAAAAATCTGTATGATGTATATACCTGTGACAAAACGAAAATGTCATATTCCAAAAATCACAAATTGATCAAGTAGTTTTTTAACTAAGAAAATCAAAATTTATGAGTAAACAAAAAGAGACTGTCTTCCATAGCCATCTTGAAGAAACAAAGGCAGATAATTCCACAATTTTCAAACTTGCGGCATCAGCCTTGTAATGCCTACAATTTCCCATTAATTGCTTAAAATCGTTTAAGAATGATTTTCTTGATTATATATTTTTATTTTTATAACCAAGAAAAAAAAACATCAAGAAACAAAGGGAGAGAACTCAACAATAATTCAAACAAACTTGTAAGATTTTCGTTGCCATGCTTAAGATTTCCGATTAATCGTTTTAAATTATTTAAACATGATTTTCTTTATTAAAATAAAACTACTTGATCAATTTACGTGATTTTTAGAACATGATCTTATCGTTCAGCCATGAGTACATCGCAGATTTTTCTTTATTTTTGTTTTTTAACGTAAGGGGAATTCTGGACAACAATCAAAATATATTTTAAATAAAAATTGAAAATAAAATGAAATATATTCATGAATATATAAGAATATAATCGAAATAATAAATTTAAAAAAAATGGAAAATTTCAAGTTTCATTAAAGAGTTCTATTTAAGGGAAACTAGCATATTATTTGACTAATGTCAACATTTTGATGATTTAGTTTAAATTTAAATAGTGTTTATTCAATAAAATTACATAAATTATGATTTTAGTACAGAATAATGCTGAAAAAAAAAAATGGATGACCTTAAATTAAGAAATTCTATTATTTCAAATTTTTAAAACTTTTTAAAATTTTATTTATAGTCTCAGGTGTTTAAAAAAAAAAATGTAGGAAGTCGACCTTTGGCTTTCTCTCGCTTTCATTATTTTGTTCTTTAGTTCTTACATTCCACATGTAATACTTCTGACAAACAGGAAAGAATTGCTGTTTTCTGGGTCAATATCTATTCTATCTATCATTAGTAAGTTTTTGACCTTGAAGTACTATTTTTTAGCTCCTTACATCAAGTGGCTACATGCCTTGTTTAGAGTTATTTCCATAAAAAATAAATAAAATAAAGAGAAAAATAAAAATTCTGAAACTTGACTTTATATTGTGTCTGTGTGCGTGTTTAAATTTTTATTATTTAATAAGATATGTAGTAAAATCAAAAATAAAATAAGAGAAAATTACATGATTTTTTTCAATCATAAAATAAACAGTAGACACCTATAAGCCGTCTAAACTAAGCACTAAACTGAGCCAAGTAATAATTGTAAAGTAGACAACTCATATATCTTCAATTTAAAATACGAGTTATCTCCCTTACATTATTTGAGTCAGGCTTAAGAATGAAGACTGTTTACAAATGATGTATCACATGACCTTTTGCAACATCAAAATTAAATCTCCTTCTCTGCATCCTCTCTCTCTCTCACAGATGTGATGTTGATAGTCCCACTTGACGGTTCTTGATAAGTGCATAAACCTATCTAATTTGATTTGCTACATCCTTTCTTCTTCCTTGCAACCTCTCTGATGTGATGTTGCTAGTCTCAGTCTTTTCTATAAATACTATCATGGCGTGTGTTCTTCAAAATTGTCTGATCTATTTTCTGCTTCCTTTGTTCAAGTTCGCTTGACTTGTTGGTCTAGTGGTCTTCATCAATTCATTGTTTTGGTACCTCATTCTGATACAGATTCTTATTTCAGTAGCTATTTTCCAAGAACTGTGTGACTCTTCCTGCTGACTCTTTTCCTCTAACTTACAGCCTTAGCGTTTTTAAGATTAAGGTCAATAGGAATCTTCTTTCTTGGCAATCATCTTTTGTTCTTGTTAGGATCTTACATTAAATGGCTTCATGTTTTGTCTCAAGGATTTACATCTAGCTCTAGATATATCTAAGGCTTTTGACAGGGTATGGCATGAGGGTCTCCTCAGGAAAATTAGATCATACGGTATCACTGGTAGAATACTTAACATAATTAAATCCTTCTTAGATAAGAGAAAAATCCAGGTTGTCCTTGACGGTCGTACATCTAAACAATATGATATAAATGTGGGGGTGCCCCAGGGTTCTATCCTTGGACCTCTACTGTTCCTGATATTCATAAATGACCTCCCCGACAAAATTGCCTCTGAGATGGGTATATATGCTGATGACACTACACTCTATGGCAGGCACGACAGGAAGACGAATGAACACATTTCTAAAGAAATGGCAGAAACACTAGAAGAAGACCTCCAATCTGTGGTGGAATGGGGACAAAAGTGGTTGGTCGCGCTCAATGCTGACAAGACTAAACTAGTTTCATTCAATAATTACAAGAAACCCTCTCTACCACCTATAGCAATGGCCAACGACTCTTTATCTGAGAGTACATCTTTCAAGCTCCTTGGCCTAACGTTCACAGGAAACATGAGTTGGAACAATTACATTGAAGGCATTGCCAGGGCCGCTGCAAGAAAGGTGGGCTCTCCCTACCGTGCTAGAAAACTACTAACACCCGAAAGTATCCTGTACCTCTATAAGGCCACCATTCGCCCATGTATGGAGTATTGCTGTCACATCTGGGCAGGTGCATCTGCTACTAGTCTCTCGCTCCTTGACAAGGTTCAAAAGAGAGTCGCAAACCTGATAGGCCCTGAACTGGCATCTAAGCTTCAGCCTCTGTCCCATCGACGAAATGTTGCATCCCTCTGCCTTTTCTACAAGTATTTTAGTGGTGAATGCTCTGACGAACTGCAATCACTTATGCCCCCACGACGTGAGCACCCTCAACGAACCCGACAGGCTGCTAAATCCCACCTCCACACTGTAGAGATCCCTAGATGTAAAAGATCTTTTTACTCCAATAGTTTCTTCCCCAGAACCGCTAGACTCTGGAATTTCATTCCAGGTCCCTGCTTCCCCAGCAGTACTGACGTGCAGAAGTTCAAGTGTAACGTGAACCGACATCTTGCTGCCCAAATCCCTACATAGTACCCCAGTAGTTGTTGCCCCTGATAGTAGTCCCCTACACCAAAGTGGCAATTTGCTTTGTTTGGTGTGAAAATGTAATAAAAAAAAAAAAACATTCTAGCTAGGAGCAATGTATAGTATCTGTTTTGATATCACATGTCATCTTTTCTATCCAAGGTTAGTAAAGGAGAAATACTTTTAGACTGAGGCAATTTTTAATTTTGTTCTAATCCAGAGTGCCCCTTTTTAGGGGATCCGGATTTTATCCACATTAAAAATTAACGGTGTCCAAATCAGTCCTATTGAAGAGGCACGTAAATAAGGATCCCATACAGCTTGTCAGAAATTCTTCTAGACTGAGGCTATTTTTTTTTTGTTCTAATCAGGAATATTCCTTTCCAGTTACCTGAATCTTCACCAAATTAAAAAAAAATGCATTCTCTTTAAATTTTCACACGCATGTTGCCTATCTTGGTTTCTCGACTCCGATTGACTAGAAATTCTGTTCTGTCCCCCAAACACGTGACATCATCAACACTTGCATTTCTAGTATGTTTTGACTAGGAAGGTTTTGACATGGAATCTTTAAAAACAGACTCTTTTTCCCCCCTTTTCTTTTGCTGTTTAACATATAAGATGTTAAACAAACTTCATTAATAATTAATGATATTTCTAAGTATGGTTGACATTTCATTTTTAATATCTCTTCTCAATTTTAAAGATTATTGTCAAGGAATATTTAAAAAATAAGATTAAATAACCTTCATTTTATATATATATATATATATATATATATATATATATATATATATATATATATATATAGATAGATAGAGAGAGAGATATGTGTATTGATTAAAAGGTTATAGAGTTTTTTTTCAAGCATTAAAATGTATTACTTTTTGTATTTAATATTTTATTTTTATATTTCAAGTAGTCCTCTGCTCTTGGTTACAAAAAAGTATTTTTACTATTTCACAATAAGGTAAAGATATATCTTTGTAAAGCTTTTTTTTTTTTATACTTTTTTGTGACCAAGAGCGGAGGACTGCTTGAAATATAAAAATAAAATATTAAATACAAAAAGTAACATCGTTTTCATGCTTCAAAAAAAAAAACAAAACAAAACAAAAATCAAAATCACTATTCTAGAAGCACACGTGGACTTTTAAGACACACATATACATATATATATATATATATATGTATGTATATTATTCTGCTTGTTCTTTCCTTTGAAAAAGATCAAATATAATTTCCTATTCGCTTCTTTTGCTTTTGGATAGATGGGTGTAAGTTTTTTTTTTATCATATTAACCTTATTTTTAGATACTTGCATCTAAATCTTAGTACAAATGTTCAAAGGCTTATCGACAAATCAAGATAGTGAGAGACAGAAAAAGGTTTTTGGAGGAAGTTAATACAAGATTTCTGTAGAGAAAAAATTTAACAAATAAGGTGAAAAATAATCTTGGGTTCTTCTTACCTTGCCAAATATGGAGAAGCTGAGTTGAAACAAAAATGATAATGATTCGACAAGATCCATTCCACGAGACTAAATAAAAAAGAAATTAAAAATTTCACCTGTTAATTTGGCAAAATAGTCAAAGATCTGACAAAGAAAAAGCTATCAAAATCACAAAAAAATTAAATTCCTATGAAAAAGCATAGTTTTATAATTAACTAGCTGTCCCGACCCAGCATTGCCTGTAATTTATCAATGCTCTTTTACCTAAAAATTTTTTGGTTGTATATTTTTAGTTATATAGGAAAAGAAATAAAATTTTATTTTATTTTTTTTTTTAATAATTATCTCAGTAGAATTTAGATTAAAAGTAAAAAAAAATAATACTATACGAGTTGAGAAACATTCACAGAAATTGCTCTTGACAAACACATCTGATAGAGTATACTCACAAGATTTCCAGCTACAAAATAGCTGGGAATATCCTTTCAACCATTAAGTCTTTTATCTCTTATAGATTTATAAAAGTAGTCGTCGATAGGTAGAAGTCCGAAGCTCAAAGTATCAACGCTGACATTATTTAGGGTTTCATCTTGGGCCCAATTCTCTTCCTGATCTTCATCAAAGATCTCCCAAATCACATTCTTAGATCATTTGTAGACATTTATGCAGACGACACTGTGGCAGCATTTAAAAGGCAGATAATAACCAAGATCTCTTTCATTTTCTCAACTTCTGAACTTGAGCATGTAATGCAATGGGGGGGGGTGAAAGGTTAATTTTAATGCATCCAAAATCAAACTTCTATCTTATCACTATCAACTAACCCTAATCCTTTCCTGCCTGGACAGGATAGAAAACAAAGTTTAAGACGTCTTTTTCTCCACCCTACCACCCTTTCCTCACATAATAGAAGTAGCAAGTCTATCTCTGCTCTATCGTCATTTTCATGGCAGGTGTTCGACTGAGCTTCAATCTATGCCCCCCCTCCTCATTGTAAACATTCACAGCAAAATGTGGCAACAATACTCAATACATGGGCAAATGGTGGCCTTGTAGAGATACTTGATACTCGCAGGTGTAAGTAACTTTCTAACACGGTAGAGAGAGCCCATCTTCTTTGCAGATATAAAAGCAATCACAAGCAATACAGCTACACATTTGGTCTGATCATCTCCTGTGGGAATGAAACATTTATGTATAGCTTACTTGTCATAGATATATTTTCATCTATTATATAAAGGGCAGTTGTCTGTGTGCATGTATGTATGTATGTATGTATGTCAAAAGTTGGTTTTGACAAAAATCATCTGAAATCACACAATCAAAGACAGGAACGACAGTCTTATGAGGAGGATTTTACAGCATATCCAGCAACACTAAGTTGTTATATTTGTGGTCTAATCTGCAAATCTAAAAGTGGCCTGACACAACATTTGATTTACAATATTATCACCTTTACAAGAAGGAAAGTTTTTATGTCACATATGTGTACTTTTATGTAGGACTAAAGCTGGATTAAAAAGTCACCTACGTACACTCAAACGCGCAACAATTAATTGAAAAGATGGCAAACTTCTGCCAAAAAGTAGTAATCATCATGTATGTATGTATGTATGTGCATTATGTACGGCATAAGCACGTTGACACACCGGTTCTCGTCAGATCACCAAAGTTAAGCAACATTGAGCCTGGCTAGTACCAGATGGGTGACCATTTGGGAATTCTAGGCTTATCTCGGCATTGTTTCCAGTCGTCCTGAACCTCCATTTGCCACTGGTATTCAACAATGTCAACTCAGGAGAGATGTGGTTGGAGATTGTGCAACTCTTGCCACAAAAAACATTTCACGCGCAGGCACCCTTACTGTGGATATCCATAGTCTGTCAAGACTGAAGGAAGTCTTTTTATTTTTTATTTTTTTCTTAAATGTATGTACATCTAGCTAAAAATCAGAAACTACTAACCAAAAATCCAAGTGTTTTTTTAGAAGCCTTATGCTAGTAAATAGAGATTAAGTCAGTTAGTATGAATTTCAAGAACATTTCATTAAGTGCATGTCAGGACGGACTGGTGGCAAATGGAAATAAACTTACCAAGTGAAGCAATAAAGGTCAAAGGTTAACTTCCGAGACAAATCAATGTGAGAAGCAGGTGTCAAATTGTCAGATGTAAATTGCGTCACGCGTTCAACACAAAGATTTGAGTTTGCGTGAAGAAATCAAGCAACAATACATGCTGACAATGTAGAAACCTGAGAGAAATTTCTTCAAGACGTGTTTGTCAACCAATTTTTAATTGAGCCGGAAATAGGAAGAAATTAATTTTAGCTTACATTTTATATATATATATTCTATTAGGAAGAAATTCTCCTCTCTCCCCTTTTTTCTCACTAATAAAACCTTTAAATTGTTTTCATGCATGAAATTTATTCATTTTGAGTAACAGAAGATCAAAACTACTGGATGATCAACAATAAAAATCAGTGGTCACACATGAAGAAAATTGATAACAAAAAAAATTTAACCCTTATGTACAAAGACTTTTATTTAATTGAATTGTTGCTTGATTGTACATACCAGCGATAATGCACGTTTGTTGAATGCACACATGTGTAAAAAGACGTTCTCATGTGTGTCAATTTGTGTAAACTGCAATTGTAAAACTTTTCTTTGCTATGAAATTGTTATACCTAAAATTTATATTTTCTTAATTGGTGTTGCCCCAGATGTATAATATCTAAAATTGAGAAAAAAATATTTATTCTTTAACCTTAAACTGGTCCCGGTTTTGTTGAGGCGTCTACTAATTTGGATCATTTCGAAGGTTATCATTTACTGATTCGGACCTTTTTGATGATTATTATCCAACAATTATGAAGTTGTTTGCTCAGCAACCGTGAAGGCTAACATGCTTGCCAGTCGGTTTGCCTCCAACTCTACACTAGACCCTGCTAACCACCCTATCCCAGACTTTCCTTTGCAGACAGACGCCACACTTGACGATCTGAAAATCACCCCTTCTCAGGTGCATGCTATCATAAAAAATCTTGACACTTCAAAAGCATGTGGACCTGATCTCATTCTGGCTGTGCTATTAAAAAAGTGCTACACCGAAGTAGCTCCAATCCTCTCCAAACTTTACAACAAATACCTTAATGAATCTTGCTTTCTTGCCTGCCGGAAAACTGCTTCTGTGGTACCAGTTTTCAAGAATTCTGGCAAAAGACCTGACCCAGCAAATTACCACCCCATTAGTCTCCTCCCACTTTTTGCCAAAATATTTGAGTCCATAATTAACCAAGCTCTAGTACAGATGCTAAACTTCTGACCGACCAACAATATGGATTTAGGCAAGCCCATTCCACAGCAGACATTCTAATCGTAATCTCCGAGCGTATATACCATTCACTTGACAAAGCAGGGGAGGGTAGAGTGGTAGCTCTAGATATATCTAAGGCTTTTGACAAGGTATGGCATGAAGGTCTTCTCAGGAAAATCAGATCATACGGTATCACTGGACGAATACTTAACATAATTAAATCCTTCTTAGATAAGAGAAAAATCCAGGTTGTCCTTGATGGCCGTACATCTAAACAATATGATATAAATGCGGGAGTGCCTCGGGGGGGGGGGGGTATCCTTGGACCTCTATTATTCCTAATATTCATAAATGACCTCCCTGATAAAATTGTCTGTGAGATGGGTATATATGCTGATGACACCACACTCTATAATAGACACGACAGGAAAACAAATGAACACATATCTAAAGAAATGGCAGAAACACTAGAGGATGACCTCCAATCTGTAGTGGAATAGGGACAAAAATGGATGGTCACATTCAATGCTGCCAAGACTAAACTTGTTTCCTTCAATAACTACAAGAAACCTTCTCTACCACCAATAGCAATGGCCAAAGACTCTTTATCTGAAAGCACATCTTTTAAACTCCTCGGCTCAACGTTTACAGGAAACATGAGTTGGAACAATTATATTGAGAGCATTGCCAAGATCGCTGCGAAAAAGGTAGGTTCTCTCTACCGTGCTAGAAAGCTACTAAGGCCTGAAAGTATCCTGTACCTCTATAAGGCCACCATTCGCCCATGTATAGAGTATTGTTGTCATATTTGGTTTGGTTGTTTTGTTTTATGGCATATCAACCCTTTTCAGGTTATTTAATGCAATGGCAATTAAAAGGTGGCTCCACACTCCCTAAGGCCTGCAAGCTGGGGCCCTCACCATCGGATATAGTTTAAGGTCATATCCAGGACCTTGTCATATTTGGGCCGGTGCATCTGCTACTAGTCTCTCACTCCTAGACAAGGTTCAAAAGAGAGTCGCCAACCTGATAGGTCTTAAACTATCATCCAAGCTTCAGCCTCTGTCCCATCGACGCAATGTAGCATCCCTCTACCTGTTCTACAAGTACTTTAATGGTGAATGCTTCGACGAACTGCAAGCACTTGTACTCCCTCTACGTAAATAACCCCCGACAAACTCGACAAGCAGTACAATCCCACCCCTTCACAGTAGAGATCCCTAGATGTAAAAGAGCCTTCTACTCCAGTAGTTTCTTCCCCAGAACTACTAGACTTTGGAACTCCCTACCAGGTTCCTGCTTCCCCAACTGTACTGACATACAGAAGTTCAAGTGTAATGTGAACCAACATCTTGCAGCCCAACTCCCCACCTAGTACCCCTGTAGCTTGTGTCCCTAATAGTAGCCCCCTACATCAAAGTGGCAATGTGCCTTGTTTGGGGTGAAAATGAAATAAAAAAAAAAAAAATTAAAAATAAAAAAAAATTTGGAAAAAAATTGCCGACTCATCTTTCAATACAAGAAAGAAGTTAGCATGTTTTCAAATTTAAATGTTAATAGCTGATTACTCCAAATTTTATTTGCTTGATGAGATTATAGTGAAGCAAGGGTTGTTTAATCCTTAACATAACCCCCCTTTCTGAATTGGCACTATCTATAGTGAAGCAAAAGTTGTTTATTCTCCAACTGTATTCCTTGGTATTTCATTTTTGTCTCTGCGCAACATTGAGTAGCCCTGCGCAATGCTACTATATAAGAGAGAAAGAAACACATTTTCGTTCTGCCTCGACAGGACGAGCATAAAAGTTATTTACAAACTCTAAGTGGATCATGAAGATAAAGGTCAACGTACCACTAAGGTGTCCAGGTATTGCAACATGAAAAACCAAACTTGTGATGAAGAATCCATCAATAAGAACTGAAAACCGAGTGGTGTTATGGTGGGTGTCGCCTCTTCATTTTCACTGAAATAAAAACAGGAAAAGACAGAACAGATTTTATTTGGTGATTTATACTTATCCCATTATTTATACTAAATTAGTATGATGACAGAACATATACTACACTATCACACCCTCGTCTATTCTTTGAATTATGAGGATGAGTCTCCTTGCTGCTTCAATGCAAAAAAAAATATATATATATATATATATATATATATATATATATAGCAAAAGAAATTAGCCTTCGATATAAATGTGTCCTTTATTTCAATACTAGCAGGCGCCTGGCAATGCCCAGTAGTAAAATACGCATAAATGTTATATTTTAATTCATACAGAAACTGAGACATGTGCATATTGTTTTTCCTAAACAGTTCATTTCTTGTAAGTAAAAAAAAAAAAAAAAAAAATACTTGAGCTGAGATCGAAACCAAAACCTAAAGACAGTGAGTCAAGAACAATAACCATTAGGCCAGCTTGACATGATTTTTAAAAAAGTGTTTTCAAACCTATTTATTTTTAATATAAGGAATCTGTTATGTGAACGATTCACACATGCACATTCGCGAAACAGTTGACAAACAGATAAAAATCTGATGTCTCCCCACCTACCAATTTTTCAATTTTGACCCATTAGCAGCCCTTTTTACCAGATGGAATCTGATTAAAAAGTTTTCCACAAGTCTGAATACCCTATATACCAAATTTTAAGTCTGTAGATCCAAAATTTATTGAGTACATAGGTTGAGAGTTGTCCTCACACACACATTCTCACTTTTATAGATGTAGAGATGACAAAAAGTTTAATAGTTCAATTCTATCTGAATGCAACAGCAACAAATCCAATGCGCATATTACAATTGTTCAAAATTAACAAATAATCAAACTCTTTTCAGGTTTTATCCTGATGCGTGATGTCTCTTGTTGATAATCTTTGGTATATCGGGCTGAAATTTCTGTGCATTTCAACCTAGTTCTTTGAAAAGTTTCTACATGAATTATTGTAAATCCCTCTTAAGTTTTAATAATTTGACTGCCTGTAACTTCTTTGATAAAGATAAGTAAAAAAAAAAAAAAAAAAAAAAAAAAAACGTTGTGTCTGATATTTTAAAGTTTTGATCAGTGGATTCAATGCCAAAAAATCTTTTCTAAAGTGAACATAGATAAGAAATTCTCATTTTTTGACATCCAATCATATTGATATTTTCTTCTTCCTTATTTTTTCAAAGTTGCTGTCTGTGTAGGCTGCAAATGCTTAGCATGCCAAATATAGTGTTGTGCTAAACTCGTGTCTTTCAATTGTCAGTAAAAATGGGGAACGGGGTGCTGAAAATATTTGCTAACAAATTATATACTTACGCTTTCATAAGGCCTGCATGAAGCAAAACTCCTTTGATATCACGGCTAACACATTCAGATGAGCCAACCATATAATGAAGAACGCACTAAAAAAATAAAAATTTAAAAAAATTTTTAAAAGTAAATAATAAAAAATATAAATAAATGAAAAACTGATTAAAATGATTTTGAAATTACAAGGGAGATTGTCATATGCAAAATCAGGTGCTTGTGCAGAATGGTGAATTTTGAAAGCAACACATTTCAGGTGAAAACACTTATGTACTTGCATGTCATGTCGAAATTAGTATAAATGCCAGAAATTATAAAAAATGATCCAGTAGAAAAATAATTATGGTACTTCTATATCATACAAACGAAAAAAATATTGAATTTCAAGTGAAACAAATGGTACCTATGTAATTGTCAGGTCTCAAATAGTAACATATTCAACAATTATGAAAAACGATAAGGTAGAAAAAATAATTACTAATGAAAAAAGAAATTTTTGAAAGGAAATGAAATCACTATATTACACTTCCTAAAAAAAAAAAGATTCTGTTGCTTACGTCACATGACGAACATAATTCAGAATGTCGGACAAAGTTTATTCCTCATATAAAGTTTATCGGAAACAGTTTTTCATTTGTAATTATTTTTCTACCTCATAGTTTTCTGTAATTTATTTGTGACATGACAATTTAACATTACAAGTTGATTTTTTCTTTTTAGATCATTATTATTTTTTTTCAACTTGCATGGAAAGAGCTATGTAAAAGATGCTTAAAACCGTTTGAATTATGCAAATACCATCAATAGTTTTGAAGTTATGAGAATTTCAAGTGCCAAAATTTAGGCATTTCCGTGGACATTTTTCTTTAGAAAAAGTGGGCTAAATTACAGACCTCAACATTTCAAGAAATTTGGTAATTTCGCCACCATTTATTTATTTTTAAAGCTATTCTCATGAAACTTGGCACTCTTATGTAAAATTGTGTGCTCTTTCTGATTATGCAGTCAAATCTGATGTATCTCTTTACCATAAGCCATGAATTATAAATTCAGATGTACAAATTTCAATTTTTTTTAATCGTATTATACAGTGAGTGTCTATTCATGAACAAAACTAAGTATTATAGTGGTATTTAAATATAACTTTATTGAGAATAGACATTTTCCTGCCTCCTCACCAAAGGAGAGCTTAGTCTGGAGTGAAGCCATTGAATGCCTAAAGAGCATTCATAGCCGGTATTTACTACTCCCCTCAAAGAAAAAAAATTGAGTAGATATGAATCAATCTCAGAAATAAATCGAAGAAAATTTTTTATATAGATTTTGGATTTCTGTAAAAGATGGAAATTCCCATAGTCGACCAGAACTTATGCATTTTGGGACCAGTCCAATTTTCAATTTTGTAAATCCTCTCTATCTGATCCAAAAGATACCCCTATTTTCTGAGATGCAACCATAAATCATACTCTACATGAATCCTTGATGTATCCTGATAAGCAACAGCTATATATTCACCAGTTGATGGTAATTTTTCTAATTTCTATTCTGTTGTTTACTGAAAATTCAACTATGTAAACAAAGAAATAAAATGGTAATTTTTTACCTTGTTTCCACCTTAACATTTAAAATGATTACTTTATAGGTTTTAAGGTATGCTGAAAACGAATATCGCATTTAAATTTTCTGCAAATTAGTGGTTTTCCAGATATTAAGCAATGTCATTTCCTATGTTATCGTTGGTGGCCATCTTGGTATGCGCGAGTGTGCAAATGTAACCCCAAGAAACTATGCGCAAATGCACATACCAAGATGGCCACCAGCAATAACATAAGAAATGACATTGCTTAATATCCATAAAGCTACTTATTTGCTGAAAATTTAAATGTAATATTCGTTTTCAGCATACCCGAAAAACCTTATGAGGTAGTCATTTTCAAGAAAAATGTTAAGGTGGAAACAAGGTAAAAATTTACAAAATGCATCACAATGAAATTCTTTATCGACCATCTAATTATTATTATTATTATTTAGATATCCTCAGTTAAAAAAAAAAAAAACAGGTTTGTCTTACAGATTCGAAAAAATGGTCTTGACAATGATTTAAAAATAAATTCAAGTTTCACCATATCTTTTTTATTTAATTGTTTGTTGAAAATACAGAATAGCTAACAAAGCACTCTTCCTTCCCCATGTTAAGAATGGGTTTCTAAATAATAATGTTAAAAACCACAAAATAGTACTGTTTGAAAATCAAATTTGAAAAACTTGAAAATAATTTTTTTTAAATTGACAAACTCAGAATATAAAATGAAACTGATTTCTCTGCTTTCGTTTTGAAAGCAGAAAAAAAGTTTTTTTTTTTTTTATTCTTTAGTCAGCTGAGCGCATAGAAAGCTGTTTTCCCCAAGCGAATTTGAATTTCTATAAAAGATAACATTTTAAAGAAATTTCCACACAATTAATAATTATCAAATATTTACATATTATACATGAAAGTAATTCTGAAACTATTATCTATATGAAAATGGATGATATATACCAATTTATCTTATCAATTTTGAAATATTCTTTGTCAACTTTGTTCGGTTGTAACTTTGCTTCCCGTGGTCGTAAAAATATAAATCAAAGGTCAGTAGAGATGCTTATATAGCCTGTAAGCTTACAGCCATATCCAATCAAATTTGAGTCTGCGCATATGTATCCAAACATAACATATGAAATGTAAACATTGAAAAATCTGTTTCCTTTTTTGTTGTCATTTTTTACGTTTTTTTTCATTTTTAACTTAGAGCATAAAAATATTGAACGCATAAAAGAAAAATATATTAACATCATTGGAATGCTTATTCTATTCTCTTTCCAGCAATGTAATTCTTTTAAAAATTGACCCACAAATAAAAAAGATATAACTTGTTGAAGCACATTAGGTATGTAATATTGCCGATGTCCAAGAAATAGTTTCCAAGAAAATAGCTTGTAATGCTAGGCAATTTTTTTTTTTTTTTTTTTTACATGGGGGTCACCACTTATCAAGGCCCGAAGGCCACTCAGGGATAAGGGTTATTGCGTGTACAGTAATCAATGAGATAGTATTGTAGTAATCATTAGTACTGATGGTTTTGATAGAGTGTCTTATTTAACGGGGCCGTTTGTCAGGAGTTTGTTTATGTTGGACTTGAAGACGTCCAAGTTGTAGTCAGATGGGAAACAGGCAAGCGGCAGAGAGTTCCACTGGTGTGCAGTTCTAAGAAAGAAGCTTTGCTCATGGAATCTACGTTTGGATTTTGGCACAGATAAAGAGTGGGGAAAATTATTGACAGTAGTTTCAACCAGACGAGTGTTTCTTGTGAAAGATTGGCGAGGGGGGATGAGGGATTGGAGCTCAGACAAGCACCTGCCATGGAAATAGCGATAAAACAAAGACAGGCTCGCAACGTCTCTTCTGTGGGAGAGAGGTTGCAGGGAAGAGAAAAGGGCATCCTCCACTAAACCACGAAGTCTATTTTGTACTCTGTCAAGGCAGGATAGGCTCTTTTTAGCAGCTCCTGCCCAGATGTGGCAGCAGTACTCCATCTTTGGACGTACTTGGCTTTTATACAGATAGAGAATTGCATCAGTAGTGAGATATTTTCTGAAGCGGTAGAAGGATCCCACCATTTTCTCAGCGACCTTGTTTGTTTTATTTGAAATTCAGTAATTTTTTTGTTATTATAATAAAGAAGCACCATAATTACAAGTAAAAATAAAATTTTTAAAAGTTTATTGATTTATAGAATTTTATCATGTGTTAATATGGAAGAGTTAAATTCTAAGGGAAATAACTGCAATCGATCATTTTGATGAAATAATTTTAATTCTTGAAAATCTGATATTTTAAAATACAAAATATTGGTCCGCTATTGTGGATGATTTCTTTTTGTAAAAACAAGATCCAGCACATCTACTGGATGATTTTTCGTAATTTTTAGAATTGATACTAATTTTGCCATGACATGTAAGTATGTAATAATGTTTTCACTTGAAATTTCAAAATCCAGTATTCTGCAACAGTATCAAAGAATTTCTGAGATCATAAAAAGTACTTGAATACCCATTCCAGTGTTGTAGTGTCAGTTTATATTGAGAACCGTGTATCAGTGTGTATATGTATATATGTATCGAGACTGTATATCGGGATGACAGATGATGGGGATACATTCATAAGTGAACGAGACATTTATATATCACCGTTACACAGAACGAGGCGTCATTTGTATAACGGCGTAAACGGCGCTGACAATTCTATTTGCGCATATTATTAATACGGAGCTGGGAGAGATATTTATACAGTCTTTTAACTCATCAGAGGGGAGATACTTCTCTATGATGATAATGGTGGGGACACATAATACTTGGAGGGAGTTATACAAAGTTCATTCACAGATGATAGACAAAAATACATTTACCTTTCAGTTGTGACGACGACGACGACGACAACGTTTACAAATATATGATGCTCCTTTTATTCTACGAGTTGTTGATTGATGAATCAGGAACTCAAGCTCTTTTACGATTACATTGTGGTATTTTCTCTTTTCTTCCCCACTTTGCCTCAAAGGGGCGTCAGCTCCCAGTTTGGCCGACTCGACTCTTGACTGACTCCTAACTACGAACCCTGCCTCAATATATTGGGAATGTTCTTTCTTGATGACGTCAAAGCAGGTCTCGCCACGTGAATGAATTTCACATAGATTTTACCTATGTATGTCCAAACAGGCTTTTAGCAAACAAAGAAATTCCTAAATTGAACTGTTTCATTTATAACCTATTTATTTCATAATTATTTCTAAACAGCATTGTTTATATCTAATTCTGACATAAATAATATTTAGTTATTCCCAAGAACAATGACAATCGTTCAACATCCCTAGGATTTCAATATGTATTATTTTTTAACGTTTCTTACTGGGTTCGATTCTAACCGTTTCCAAATATCATTTTAAAACTTATCTAGTTTGCTCTTTTAATTACTGGGGTCTGTCCCTTTTCATGTAACATCAGGACAGATGAAATTAATTGAACAGAAAAATTTTGTATAAAAAATTACAAACAATGATCCAGTATGAGATGTGTTAGATGCATTCACAATTACCTTGTGTTTAACAGTGGCGGACACTTATTTCAAGTCAAGGGAGCTAAGTCAGTTTGTCATACTGAATTGGTTGCCCAACTATTCCACATTAAAACATCCGATAAAACTCGATAATTCAATAAATTCTATTTTTAATTGTAACTAGCAGTTCAGCCTGGCTTTGCTCAGGCCCTATGTACTGTTCATAACTTTATGTTCATATGTATATATATATTAAAAAGTTTGACTCATGTCCAGGTAACCTACATCTAAAATTTTAAGTGTTAAGACCCAAAATTGGTGGAGGAGTTTGGTAGAATCTGCAAAGGTCAACTCTTTCAACTTTGATCTCTTGGCAGCCAAATTTTCACCCCAAAACTGATTAAAAAGCTTGCTGCATGTCTGAATACTCTTTATGTAAAATTTCAAATGTTTAGACCCAAGATTGGTTGAATAGTTTGCTAGAGACCGCAAAAATCAAATCTTTTGAACTTCAACTCTTTGGCAGCCAAATTTTCAGCCAAAATCTGATTAAAAAGCTTTCCCTATGTCTGAATACACTTTATGTAAAATTTCAAATGTTTAGACCAAAAAAATGGCTGAGTAATTTGATAGAGACTACAGAGGTAAAATTTTAAAAAACGTTGACCCCAATTTTGACTCCTTAACATTTATTGTTTTGGGCTCAAATCAAATTAAAAATGTTTGATCTATGTCCAAGTAACCTATATCTAAAATTTCAAGTGTTTAGACCAAAAATTGAAGGAGGAGTTTGGTAGAGTTTTCAAAGGTCAAATCGTTGAACTTTGACCCCTTGACAGCCAAATTTCTGGCTGAAAACTGATAAAAAATATTTTCCCAAATTTCAATACCTCTTATGTCAAATCTCGAGTCTGTAGACTGAAAATTGACAGACTAGTTTGATAGAGAAATGTACAGACACACAAACTCATAGACAGACAATTTAACTTTTATAGATATATAGATAGATTATTTTTCTACTGGATTGTTTTTTTGGAACTTTTTGAATTTATACTAATTTCCCCCATGACGCTTTTTTTTTTTTTTTCCCCACTTGGGAGTCACTACTTATCGAGGCTCAAATGATAAAGGCTAATTAATCTAAGGTGGAGGGTGGAATGATACATTTGTTGCTCTAAAGGAAACAACACTTTTGCTTCATTTTAAAACTTTTAATGAAAAAATCAATTTAGGTAACTTGATTATATAGTACAGCTGACATCTATTCAATGTGGAGAATACTCAGCAGATGGCGGCAATCAGGCTGGCTTTAGTGTTGTGGGAGGTCATCTTCTTGACGGATGACCAAACTAAGTAGTCCAGTGGGTTCAGGTCAGGGGAGGAGTCTTGCCAGTGAAAGAAGGATATAAAGTCGTTGCACTTCTTCTGAAGTTAAGCCTTGGTTTCTTTGGACCTGTGGGCCGGTACCAAGTCCTGCTGCCACTCCCGGGGTCTGCGAGCAGCTACCTGATTGCACCAGGGGATCATCACTCTTAGCACATCCAGGTACATTTTGGTGTTGTGAGGTGGCATGAGGTGGCCCTCACTTGAAACCACACCAAAAGCCATAACCGTGGCCGATAACTTTGTTTTCATCACGCTGGGCACGTCCCTGTTATTCATGTCAATCCAGCGATGGTTCTGGTTGTTGTGCACTTGGTCCTGGCAGATTCTTTTTGTCTGAAAAGAACAAGAGCATATTTGGCTTTTCGGGATGCTTCAGTTTGTTGAGCAACCTGATGAACTTGATTAGCCTGAGGTTCTTTTTCTTCTCAGTCAAAATCTGGCTCGTCTGCCGCCTACAGGATCGACACTTCAAGTCCTCCGTCACACATGCATCTACAGTGTGTCTAAAATACCTAATTCTCTGGCAATGTTCTAAGTAGGCCACTGGGGAGTTTCATCAATGATTGCCTGGACCTTTTCGATGAACTCCTTTGTCTGAATCTTCCTGGCAGTGTCCTTGGCCTTGGGTTTCCACTCCATCATTTCCAAAAGGTTGTCCGATATGTTGAGCAGTACCCTCAAGCATTGAACCGCCCGGATTTGCATTTTGAGGGTGTTGGCAATGGTCCTGTTGTCATAACTTGGATCGGTAGAGAGCAGGAGTTGTACAGCAGTACATCTCTGATCTCGCTTGTCGAATATTATATCACTTTCAGATATGATAGAAGGCTCCTATCGCTCTTGGGATTTCTACACAACTGGTCAACTAGTAGATAGTCCGCAAAAAAAAAAAAAAAAAAACAGTTTTCCTCAAACGGAAATGGAATCATGTCATTTTATCTAGGGCGACAATTTTATTGTTCCACCCTGTAGTAATCATTAACAGTGCAAGTTGGATTAAATTTGATTATTTATGGGACGCTTAAGTACGTAACATTTTCACCTGAAATTTGTTTGTTTACATTGTTGATCTTTTAAACAAACACCCACGATTTCACTTAAAGAGGAAGAGTCCAAAAAAGATGTCTCGGTTGAAACAAAGGAAGAAAATTTTTAAAAATAAAAAGAAATTCAGAAACCTATTTTGTACTAATGTATTAATGTAGAATAAAACTAAAAAGAAAATTAAACTAAAATTATTTATATACAAAATTCCAATTACAACAAAATCTGGTACTTCTGCAGTTTATGAACCATGCTATTTTTTATAGAGCATTTTCGGTTCTTGTCTAGAATTCCATCTATATTAAAAAGAAAAATAAAGAAAAATCTGTATGTTGTACGTAACCATGATGAAACGAAAATGTCATATTCCAAAAATTATGTAGATTGATCAAGTAGTTTTGTTTTTAAATGATTCATGGGAATTTGTGGGCATTACACCATAAATCTAGTAAGTATAAATTATTGTTGAGTTATCTGCCTTTGTTTTTTGACAATTTTTCAAAATGGCAGGCGAAACAGTCATTTCTCAGATAAAATTTGATTTTCTTATTTAAAAATAAAACTACTTGATCATTTTGTCACAGGTACATACATCATACAGATTTTTTTTATTTTTGTTTTTTAATATAAGAAGAATTCTAGACAAGAACCAAATTTTCAAGTTAAATTCGATTTTTATGATATCTTTTGTTTATTAAATTGTTAGGTGAAAGTACAGAATAGTTAACAAAGCACCTCCCTCCACATGTTAAGAATGAGTTTTTAACTAACCTTATTTCAGCACGGTTCATAAACTGCAGAAGTACCACAAAATCTTTATTTTCACTTACTTCCCACCGTTCATCAGCATAGTTATCAAGAAATGCTGCATCTTTGCCATGTTTGTCTGGTGGTAAAGGTCCACCACCCGTCCATGCGTCACCTCTGAGAGGAAGAAAACAATTATAGAGTTAGCAGAACTCAAAGCAAAATAAACAATCCAAGAAAATCAAAATAGAAAGTAATAATTCATAACAATGGCCTGCGTTTTTTTTTTTTTTTTTTTTTTTTTTCAAAGGTGGAAGGTTTTTCAAGTGAATTATAGGTTTTTTGGTACGCAATCCAAAAATACCATCCGTTTCCTTGGATCAGGTCTTCTAATTTTTGAGATATGAGAAGTGTGATTTTTTGGGCCTTGTATAGTACTAAGTATAAGGAAAATGAGGCTGCAAGTATAGCCTCTTCTTTTTTTTTTTTTTTAGCATAAAAATTATACTGTAGCATCCCGAAACTGATTCTGAAACCTAATGATGTTTTTGTTTTTGCTTTCAGGAAACCGAAACTGAAACTGCATTGACAAACTGCAGTGACAACAATGAAACTGAAAATGGTTTCGAAAAGTGTGATCTCCAATCAATGTGACTGATTTTACAAGAATCTGTGTTTCTTGTGTTTCTATTTTGGATACGTATCTTAGATTGACAGAAAATGGAACGTAAATGCACAAATCATCCTGATAGATTGTGCTACATATGTGGTAATGTGATTCTTCCTCGTCGACTAGAAAATATAATTGATTTTGTGAAGAATGCATATCATGCTTACTTTGGAGTTAAGCTTGGGGACCAGGACAAGTCATTTGCACCCCATGTTAGCTGCAAAACGTGTTGAAAACTTGCGTGATTGGAGAAATAAAAAAAAAAAGAATGAATATAGCATTCGCTATTCCAATGGTTTGGTGAGAGAGTAAAGATCATGTGTCAGACTGCTATTTCTGCATGACTAATCTTAAAGGAGTCAACTGCAAGAACAAGCATTGTATCCAGTATCTTAATGGTCTGTCCGCCATACAACCAGTCCCTCATGGTCCAGGCCTGCCCGTTCCCAAGCGAGATGTTGTAATGGAATCTAGCTCTGAATCAGAATCTGATAATGCACTAGACAGGGCAGAGGGTGGAGAATACATGCCAGAAAAGAACAACCGGCTAATGCCTCTAACACAAGCAGATCTCAATGACCCGACACGGGATCTAAACCTATCAAAGGTATCAGCACAGCTTCTGGGTTCTCGTCTTCATGAGAAAAATCTGCTAGCACCTGAGACAACATTCTTTTGGTAGCGAGAGCGTTAAAGAGAATTTAGACAATTCTTCACAACCCAGAAGGACTCGTCATTAGTTTCCAGTAACAACATTGCTCGTTTGATTCAATCAATGGCGCTGGACTATGTTGTTACTGAATGGAGATTGTTGCTCATCGACTCTTCCAGCAGAAGTCTCAAGGCAGTCCTCCTTCACAACGGAAATAAATAATCTTCAATTCCAATCAGTCATTCGGTGCAAATGCAAACATGGATCAGCTACTGTCTGCTCTGAACCACAATGACCATGATTGGGTGATCTGCAGAGATCTTAAGGTAGTTGAATTGGTTTTGGGACTACAGGATGGGTATACAAAGTATCCATGCTTTTTGTGTTTATGGGATAGTCGGGCTGGTGATCAACATTTTGTCAGACAACAATAGCCACCACGACAACATTTGGAATGTGGTTCACACAATGTTCAGGCTCCTTCTCTTGTTGAACCAAACAAGGTCTTACTCCCACCTTTACATATCAAACTGGGATGAAGAACTTTGTGAAGGAAATGGCAAGGACAGTATGGGATTTACTTTTCTTCAGCAGAAGTTTCCTCGGATCAGTCTGGAAAAACTTACGGCTGGCATCTTTGATGAGCCTCAGATAAGGGAACTTATGAAGGACTCAATGTTTGACGATGCACTGAATGCAGCTGAGCTGTCCGTTTGGTGGTCGCTTATGTCAGTGATAAGAAACTTTCTAGGAAATAACCAAAATGCAGAATACAAGAAAGAAGTCGATGAGTTCTTGAACAGTTTTCAAAATTAGGGTTTCGCATGTCAGTCAAAATGTACTCTCTACGGTCCCACTTAGACTATTTCCTTCAGAACTGTGGTGACTTCAGTGGGGAACAGAGAGAACGTTTCTACCAAGATATCCATGTCATGGAAGAATGCTACCAATGCTCGTGGGATGTGAACTTTCTTGCGAACTACTGTTGGTGTTTGAAACAAGATGTGGTGGCTGTCCAACACAGAATAAAGTCACTGAAAAGGCCCTTCATCCATGATTAGATTTTCTGTAATATATCCTCTTTATCTTCTAAACTATGCAAGAAAAATTTATTTTCTCAAGAATTTTTTTCCAAAATTAAAGGGAATAAATAGCATTAAATGGCATTTTTAATTATTTTTACCACCTCGTATCTCAAAAATATGACCTGATTGAACAAAATGAGTTTGATTTTTAGATTCTGCACAGCAAATTACCCTAAAATCACCTATCAGATGCTTTACCTTCGAAACTTTGCAGATCAGTGTAATGCATGCACACACACACTCATCATACACACACACACACTCATACACACACTCATCATACACTCATACACACACACTCATGATACACTCATCACACACACACACTCATACACACACATCATGCACTCATACACACACTCATCATGCATATACACACGCACACAGCTCACATCATCTTTTGTTTAACATTCGTTTTACATGCTGCCATGCATTGGATGGCTTTAAGAGATTGACTTCTAAACTAACAAAATTTTTAATTCTTCATCTCAAGTGTCTCACCATCACTTTAACATTTCAACTGGTGCTTGTTAAGATAGAGTTGATAGATTTAGTTTTAAAAAATGTCGTTTGTAGCAAAAACAATATTACATACTTAACTGTCATGTCGAAAATAGTAATATATCCAAAAATTACGAGAATTCATCAAGTAGAACAACTGCTATTGTGTTTTTAGTAAAAAAAAAATGTCTATTGCTAGAGAAAACAAATATTGCAGCTATATGTATAAGTCATCTAAAATAGTTATTTCAGAGTTATGTCCCCTGTCTGTATTTACTTTATAACGTCTAAGAAAACTAATTTTACATTAAAAAAAAAAATACTATAATTGCTATAGACAACAAATATTGCAACCATGAACAAATAATCTAAAATATTCCTTTCAGAATTATGTCCCCTGTGTGTAGACTTTTACTCTCTACTTTATAACTTCTAAGAAAAATGCAATTTTATACAATTTTTCCATAAAAATTATTTTTAATTATAAATAACTTTCTACTCAATGAATTTTCGTAATTTTTGGATATATTACTATTTCCGACATAACAATTAATTACGTAATATTGTTTTTACTAAAAATGACCTAGTTTTAAAAATCAGTCTGTCGACTATTTTAACAAGCACCTTTTTCATGTTAATTAAACAGTTTGTACGTTTTCAACAAACGCACAGGGTGCACGTTTCTGACGTTCAAAATAGAAAGTAATAATTCATAACACACACACACACACATACTTACTTACATGCCATATTTTGTTTAACGTTTATTTTTACATGCTGTCATGCATTGGACTGCTTTAAGAGTGACTTCTAAACTAACATAACTTTGGTCTTTCGGCTAAGAGCAAAGTGTAGTATCTGTTCTGATATTGCACTTCACCTTTTCTGTTCTCGATTATTGGAGGAGAAATCCTTTCTAGATTGAGACAATTTTAATTTTTGTTCCTATCCAGAGTGCCCCTTTTTGCCACATTAAAAATCGACCCTGTGTCTAATTCTACCCTCATGGGGATGCAAGTAAAGAGGAACATAATTTTGGCCAGGTCTTTATATATCCTTCTCCATCTCAAGTGCATCATTATCACATTTTCGCGTTAATCAAACGATTTGTACATGTTGTTTCCAACAAATGCACAGAGTGCATGTTTTCATTAGTGAGTGATCAAGAGAAAAATCAACAAAACAAAGTCTTATATATATCTATCTATATATATATATATATATATATGTATATGATTACTTCATTTAATCACATAAATTAATATACAAAAGTATAAATTTATGGGTAAACTTTAAGTATTTACCTCAACAGTGCTCAATACGTGGGTAGAGTTAGGTAGTAAGTTATAAAATATATATGGCAATTAAGCTATACAGAATATTCCACGTTTCATCAATGCCTGGATGAATCTTAGTGTGGATGAAACACAGAATATTCTGTGTAGGTTAATTGCCATATATATCGATATATATCTATATATATATATAGTAATTAAGCTACACAGAATATTCCGTGTTTGGATACGGTCTCCGCTAATCGAGCCAGAGATGTCTCGTGTTGCGGGGTTCGAATCGTTCGACTGGTGTTAATCGTGACACCCTGCACTGAAGAATCTCGAAAGGATGAAACACTAGTGTCTGTAGGTATTTAATTATTACAGTAAAAAATAATTATATATATATATATATATATATATATATATATATATACACATTGCGCAGTTGCTGGTCTTATTTCTCCGATCATCACTTTCCCATGTGTGGGCCGTTGATCCCTCCTTGTTGTCGATCTTCTGTTTAACACGAGACAAATCTACTCATGCAGGAAAACATGATGGAGACTTGCTGGTTTTCAAAGGTTTTATTTAGAGAATGAGTGTTCGTGGGAGGAGAGACCAATATATAATTCTAATTACTTCTTAACTTGTATCTCAGATATTCATAAAATTTGACTTTCTTTATAAAAATGAAATTACTTGATCAATTTATGTGATTTTTGGAATATGAGGTTTTCTTTTTGGCATGGTTATGTAGATCATGCACATTTTTTCTGTATTTTTATTTTTTAATATAGGGGGAATTATTTCATTGGTTTGAATATAATCTTCGACACCTTGAGGAGGAATTCATTTGCAAGTTGATAGCTCCAATGAGATCCACTGGAGAAAGTACTAATCTGCTTGATAGCAAATGTTAAAACTCTTTTTCCATAGTCTTCTCTTTTATCTTCTTTTCTGGCCGTGTTATTGTATTTCGCATTGGCAATGTGCACAGGTTCACAAGTATAAAAGCAAATAAATCAAATGAAAAGAAAACACACTCTGTAGATGTTGGGCTCTGGGCGCATGTGTGACATCATCACAGAAAGCTGACCTCTGAACACTAAGATCCACGTAATCTGATGAGGCTTCTTTGTCATCAGTTGACGTCAGCTCACCACAATCTGCCTTTTACTAATTCCAACTAACTTAACCTCTATTGTTCAGTCTTTTGTTCTCACTCACTGCCATACCTTGATTAACAATCCTATTTTAGTTCCCTTTGTGTGCGTTGGTGAACAACTATTTGTTCTCCTGATAAACTTATTTCATCCATTTTTTTTTTTGTTATATTTTTTCCTCTTTTTTTTCTAATTCTTAACACCTGGGGGAAAGGGGCTAATGTTGATAGTATCATAAAAGCGGCGAACAGAAAACATGGATTAAAATGGTGGAGAAAGAAATGGAGCTGGTAACTGAGTGTCAGTCTTTTTGTTATCGTTGCTTGAACTGGAAATGGCTGCCAATGTATGTGAATGGATCATCTGGACTTGGTGAACTTGTTTGAAACCAGCTCAACACACCCAAGTTACAAAACAAACAAAGGTGCATCAAAGCAGCTTCATAAAAAAAAGAGAGAAAAAAAATCCGAGAAAGCTACTCACCCTCCTAACAATGCAATTTTCATGTTGGAACGAAACGTTTGGTTCAAAATGAATCCTAACATGCCCCCTGGTAGAGGCTGCTCATGCCACACTCTCAGGTCTGTGAGGGCTGCCATTGCCAGCTTATGTTCCCTGAAGAACAAGAAAGAAAGAAATCATATTCATGATAATCAGGATCTTTAACGAGAAAATCCAACATTGCTGCCGCCAATATCGAATTTTATAAAGAAAAAGTTTGGTCCAAAATTTGAAAATAATGTTAGAAAATATTTTATAAACTGATTAAAATCATTTTTTCTGAAACTTTTGGTGCAAGACAATTTATTCATTGAAAAAGATTTTTTTTTATTAGTTTGCTCTTCATTTAACATGTTCCTTCTATTTAAAATACATGCCAACCACACATCGATTGCAGACTAAAAACAACCATCAAAAACATCAGATATGTTTTTTTCTTTCTCCATGAGGGGTTAATCCCTGACTTCTCGGGGTTAATACCACTAGTGAAATGAAGAGAGAATTTTCTTTTCATATTTCATTTTATTTTCAATTAATTTTCGTTTTTACATAAAACATTATTTCTATCAGTGGACATGCCAATATTATCACAAGTTAACAGACAGGATCTTCCATGTATGCAGGCCTTCAAATATCTCCATTCGACACTGAGCCATGATGGCAAATTTCTTGGAGAAATTACTGCATGCATCAATGTGACGTGGCTCAAGTAGTGCACCGCTACTGGCATTCTCTGTGACCGCAAGATATGTGGACCGTCTAAAGTAAAAAATTTGCCAGATTGTGAGACAACTCGGAATGCTTACTGATAATGAGAAAGGTTAAGTGTTGAGACATTATGTTGAACAAAGATGGCGGAGGCGGTAGTAAACCAAATTGGCAAAGAATCAATGCAGTCAAGATCTCGAGTATTAAGTAATTTTTAGTAACAAAGATGGCAGCGAAGAATCAATGTAGTCACGATTCAGTCATTTTGAGACAGAGGTTGACAGCAAACTGAATTGAATCCAAACTCGATATTTTTTACAATAACGTTTGAAGCCTCTGATTGGTTGATTGCCATAACCGTTGTTATAAAAGTGATCATCAAAATCATTGGAGTCATGACCCCCATTAGTAATCAAAAATGTTTTAACAAGAAAGGTTGAGCGAATCAAAATACACATTTGAAGCTGCTACGACATCATGCTGATTAATCGCAAAATGACAGAATGGTCCCCACTGATCACCATTTGTTAAATTTGTTATCGCTCTCATCTAATTTTCCAATATGAAGATTTTTTTTTTCAGTAAAATTTTATTGTGTGCCTTTGTGAAAGTTATCAAAATGGATCAGACATTTATTAGAATTACATAAAAAAAAATGTGAAAACTTCTGTTTGCAACTTTTCTCTCACAAATGTGATGCTGCTCGTCTGACATTTCTATAAAATCTATTGTGTGTCTGAATTGTCTGATCTATTTTCTGCTTCCTTTGTTCCAGCTCGTTTGATTTGTTTGGATCATGGTCTTCACCAATTTGCTACCAATTTTTGTAGCTTCTTTCCAAGAACTGCAGGTTTGTGGAACTCTCTCCCTGCTGACCGTTTTCTTTCTCGATATAAACTTAATATTTTTTCAAGACTAAGATATAAGGTATCTCCTGTCTTCAAGATATTAATCTTTCATTCTTGCTAGCTACTAACATCAAACGGTTTCATGCCTTGTCAGGAGTAATATAAAAAAAAGAAAAAAAATTATTCACACACACAGATACATAACTGAAGTAAAAATAAAATAAACCTTTTTTTTTTTTAAGACTAAGGTCAATAGCATCTCTTATCTTTTTGATAATTATCTTTCATTCTTCTTTCTAGCTCTTTAAGTGGCTTTATGCTTTGTCTGGAGTGATAATTATATGAAAATTAAATTCACTTATAAAAAAAAAAAAAAAAAAGCTTACTTACTCATGATGCTTGCTCGATACCCAGTGTGCAACGACGGCCTGTGGGACGGCTTGTTCGACAAATAAAATTCTCATCACACAATGTTTGGCTAATTCGGGAAGTTCTCTGAAAAACATTTTAAAGAAGCATTGAAACATGAAACATTTCACAAAACCAGTTTTAGCTTATTTTATTTATCTCCTCTCTGGGGGAAGTTAGACAAAAGGTCAGATGTTAAGTTGAAAAGACAGTGCACTAGCATTAGTGCACTCTGGCCTACAAAAATGCCTGATAAGCCCCATCTGCATTCCCCAGTAGAAGTGCACCAGGCAATTAGTGATAAACTAATCTTTTCACAAAGAGAAGGTAAAGCCTGAGAGGATGGACCTCTAGACAACACATTTTTTTTTATCTCTCCAGGAAGTTAGGCACAAAGCCAGGTGTGTTTGAAAATCCGGCTCACTGGGATTAGTGCACTCTGATGCTCAAGAATTGCTTGAGCAAGCCCATTGGCATTGCCTGGTAGGGGCAGCTCTGGCAATCATCATTAAAGTAACGCACTAAGAGGTGGTGACAGTGGTTAAGTGATTAATGACACAAACTGACAACCTGGGTATGTTAAGTTCAAATCAAGTTTGTTCCACAGAAACATTTTCATCAAACCCACACTGGTTCAGCTGCAGCCTGGGTGGAGAGAGGTGTTGTCTAAAAAAGTGGTAGTAGGCAGGTAGGCTCGAACCCGTAATATGAAGAAGGAAAAAAAAAAAACAATGTCTTCGTTGATGCAGCCATGGTGCAAAGCAGAAGTCGAGCTTAAAATTAAGTGTAGTCAATCCAACAGAGACGATGACTTTCAAAAATGTTGAGGAAAAAAACGACCCCTCCGTGTACAAAACTGCCCACTTGAGGGTGAAGAAATGAATATTTTTGGCCAATTTTTCGATATTTGTCGTCTATTTATTTTTTTTTTTCGGAGATCTTCAGTTCAAAACAGATTCGTACAATATAACCTTTTTTCAATATTTTCATTTTTAATGTCTTGATTAAACTGTACAAGTGCCACTTCTTTTAAACGTTTTAGGGTAGTTAAAAATTTTTTTTTTTTTTTTTTTTTGCTATGGGAGATAATTTCTGTTTTGTTGTTGTCTTTTGTTTTTGTTTTTAAGCGAAAATTTGTGGTTTTAAAGCATTGCCAGTCAGACTTAGTGTTAAAAATGTTGACACTTGTGTTTGTTTAGGTTTGGAGATTTTTTGTTTTCATTTTTGAATAATTCTACTAGAAACAAGGGGTGACAATTGAGAAAGTTGCTAAAGTTTCCTGTAACTAATTAATAAAAGCGAATCAAACATTAAATTAAAACAATAACACAAACTAAAACGTTAATTATCATTTGTTGAATTTAAATATTTTTTTAGTTTTTATAAAATAATCAGAATTTCCAAATAAAGTTTTAATTTTTTTTATTCAATGAACAATCAGAAAAAAAAAAAAAAATATTCATTATATAAAATTTAAAAAAAAAATGACTAAAAATAATGTTTTTTAAAAAGTAAGTTTTCATAATAAAAATCATTTTTTTTTTTTGTGTTTAACGGCATGTCCACCCTTGTTGGGTTATTTTTAGCCGAATCATGGTTTAGTGTTTAAATATATTTTTTATTTATAAACAAAATTATGTGAATAAATATATTTATAGTTGAAGTATAGTTTGCACTAAGATTTAATTAAATTCGTAAACATTTTAATAAAAAAATTAAAAAAAGTAAATGCATGAAATGTACTAAAATGCGAGTAAATTAAAGTAAAAAAATTTAATATGAATTTGCATTATGTGTGTAAATTTGTAATGGTAAATATTTGCTACTTAGGTGTAGTTGTGTTTGTGTAAATCTGTGATGATAAATATTTGCTACTTAGGTGTAGTTGCATTTGTGTAAATTTGTGTGAAAGTATTATACTTGCGTAAAAATATTTAAAATGAATTTGCATTACGCGTGTTAAATTTGTATTAGTAAATATTTACTACTAAAGTGTAGTTGCATTTATGTTAATTTGTATAAGAAAGTAAAATTTTATTTAATTATACTTATGTATATTAAAGTGCAAAGGATTAGTTTAGAAATACTAATCCGTATCGATTTGTATTGTCTTGCTTATTCACATGTATATGAAAATCTATATTTTTGTATATATATATCAATTTCTTTAAGGTAATCGATTATGTGTTTGACTTTTATGTTTTCAAAAAGTTCTTTTATATTGCTGTCTTTGTAATATTTTCGTCTTATAGGCAGAAAATCAATGCATCCAGTAAGGAAATGTTTTGTTGTCAGCGGAACCTGACATGCCATACACTTTAAGTAAATATGATTGGGTTATGTATGTGTGACCTATACACAATCTCGTCAATACAACCTCTTCCTTTCTATTTTTCCTGGAATATTGTTCCCAGTTATCAATTGTTGGTTTAATGGCATATAGTTTATTGTTAGTGTAACCATTCCAACAAATTTGCCATTGTTTTTTAATGCATTCATTTATATATTTTTTTTTAATCCATATAGGGGACTTTAAAGTTTTCATCTTGATTTTCATTTAGAGAAGCTTTTGCTGTTATGTCTACCAATTCGTTTTCTGATACCGATGTGGCTAGGTATCCAGCAGAGTACAATTTCTTTTGTTTTTAAAAATTTGCTTATTCTAGCCTGTAGGGTTGTTAGACTTTTGTGTTTTTATTGCTGTTATAGCTGATAGCGAGTTGGAGAAAATTACATATTTTGTGTTGTTATCCCTGGAGATGAAATCAAGCGCTAAATCTATTGCACAAACCTCTGCATTAAAGATTGAGGTTTCTTTCAAGAGATGCTTTTTTTTTTTTTAATTTTTATTACATACAGCTGCACTGCCTGTTGCATCTACCTGTTTTGAGCCGTCCGTAAAGATGTATGCATGTTTAGGATAATTGTATTTGATTTGTTCAAATTCTTCTTGATAAACAAGAGAGTGAGTTTTTCCTTTACAGTGTTTGCTAAGACTTAAGTCAACTTTTGGTACTATAATGTTCCAAGGAGGTATTTTTGGAGTAAATGTTTTGTGAATTTTTGTTATCGGGATCTCTGCGTCTTCAATAATGGGTTCCATTCATAGGCCAAATATTTTAATGGTTTTTTCTTTTTGTTGAAATAAATCTTTGTACTTGGGATAAAACGTGCAGTCCTGTGCAGGATTGTGGGGATCTGCCTTCAATTTTGTATAATATAGCAGTGTTAATTTGTTATATCTGAGGTTAGGTGGAGGCTCATTTGCATACAAACTTTATACTGAAGATGTTCTGAAAGCTCCCAGTGCAAGTCTCAATCCTGTATGGTAAATGGGATTTAAAATTTTAACATAGGATTTTCTTGCTGCTTGGTATATACAGCTGCCATAGTCAATTTTTGACCGAATTAGGGATCTGTACAGGTTTAACAAGGTCTGACTGTCAGCTCCCCAGTTTGTATGAGCCACAACATGCAGAAGTTGCAGTGCTTTATTACATTTTTTTTTAACATAGTTTATGTGGGGAATAAAATTTAGTTTTTTATCAAAAACAATTCCTAAAAACTTGTCTTCATCAACAAAGGGGATATCTTCTCCATCGAGTTGTAATTTGGGATCATTGTGTAATTTGTGTTGATTGCAAAAATGAATGCATTTAGTTTTATTTTTTTTGAAAATTTAAAACCATTTTCTTTTGCCCATTTATTCATTTTGTTTATGCTGTGTTGCAATTTTCTTTCAATACTATGGATCTGCTTGGAACGATAGCAATCATCCACGTACAATGTTCTATTTATGTTGGGGGTAAGTTCCTTTACTATGTTGTTGATTTTTATATTAAATAGGGTTGTTGATAATATACTACCCTGTGGCACACCTTCCTATTTATTTATATCGCTTAGAGTAGACTCTATACGTACCTTGAAGGTTCTGTTTGTTAAAAAATTTTGAATAAATTCGGGAAGTCTACCTTTAAGTCCAAAGTCAAATAGATCTTTCATAATTCCGAATTTCCAGGAAGTATTGTAAGCTTTTTCTAGATCGAAAAAGACAGTTGTGGCGTGTTCCCCTCTTATGAAGGCTTCTCTGACATAGCATTAAGTTGACCAAATGGTCAAGACATCCACGATTTTTATGATAACCACACTGTGCATTGGTTATTAGTTTGTTTCTCAATACCAAATTAGGTGATGATTTACCATTCGCTCTAATGTTTTGCACATACAACTTGTTAGTGAAATTGGTCGATAATTTCCAGGATCTGAAGAATCTTTTCCTGGTTTTGGTATTGGAATAATCGTTGTATGTTTCCAAGATTCTGGGAACTTTTTTTTTAATCCAGATGTCATTGTAGATTTTTAGTAAAAGTTCCAATGAAGTTTTTGGAAGTATTTTCAAAAAACTATAGTTGACCTCATCTGGTCCTACGGCTGTGTTGTGTGATTTGTTTATGGAATTTTCCAATTCACTTATTGAAAAAGGTTTATTATATTCTTCAAGGTTTTTGGAATTGAAGTTTAGCTTGTACTTTTCAATATTTTCCTTGATGGTTTGGAATTCTTTGTTATAGTTTTTTGAAGAAGAGTTCTCTGAAAATGTTTTGGCTAATTTGTTCGCTAGAGCCTTTGTTTCTGTTATTTTGCTATTTTCAGTAAAAAGATGTTTAATTGGTATCAGGTTATGTTTTCCATAAATTTTTTTAACCATTTCCCAAATTGTCTTTGGTTTAGTGGAAATATTGATCTTGCTGACATTCTTGCCAGCATTCTTTTTTGGCTTTCTTTATTATTCTGCGTGAATTTGCTCTATGCAATTTGTATTCAATTAAGTTGCTTGTTGTTGGTTCTTTATTAAATTTTCTTAATGCTGCTTTTCGTAGATTTATTGATTCTTTACATTCTTTGTTAAACCATGGTCTATTCTTTTTCCTGGTTTTTGGGAATGCACTCGTCTCCTATTAATATTAATTGGTTTTTGGGAATGCACTCGTCTCCTATTAATATTAATGTTTGTGTAAATGTTTTGATTGTATCGATATTGTTTTCTGTCAATTGTTCTGAGCAGAGATTCTTAAATTTTTCACAGTCGGCTTTGTTAAGTTTCCATCTTGGTGGATGTTGAAATATTTTTTCATAGCTTTTGAGAATGATTGGGTAGTGATCACTACCACAGGCATCGTCGAATACGCTCCAAGAAAAATCCAGATAAGTGGAAGGGTCACATTAAGTTAAATCAAGCGAACTAAGCAATCCATTTGTTGGATTGACGTGAGTGACTTCTTTTTGGTTGAACAAGCATAGATTATTTTTATTCATTAGATTTTCAATTTTCTTTCCCTTTCTATCAGTTTCCTTGCATCCTCATAAGGTGTTGTGACTATTTAAGTCCCCTAGGAAAATAAAGGGTTTGGGTATTTGCCCTATTAAGTTCTCCAATTCATTTTCATCGATTTGTTCCTGTGGAGTTATGTATAAAGAACAAATGCTTGTCGATTTGTGTAAAGTTGCTCTTATGGCAACCATTTGCAAATTTGTTTTGAATTCAATTTGGACCTGGGGTATGTCATTTTTAATGAATACTGATACACCACCAGAGGCTCTAAGTTCTGTATTATGAATGTAGTTATATTGTTGATAGTGTTTTATATTCAAATTGTCCTCATTCTTAAGGAAGGTTTCTTAGAGAGAAATAACCAAAGAATTAAATTTGGTTTGCAACAATAAAATTTCATTGTAATTTGCCTTAAATCCACGGCAATTCCATTGGATTATCTTGTAATTCATGATGATTTTTTTTTGGTTTGAGGAGTAACTTCAGTTTCCATGTCTTCTAATTCCGTAAATTTATTTGTAGTAGTAGTAGTGGCTTCTGTTTGTGGTAATTTCTTTATATTATTTTGTTTTTTTAGATGTATTTTTTGTTTGTTTTTCAAGTGTGTTTTTTTTACCATGGAGAAGACGTATTGGTGACCTGTGTGGTCTTTCTTTTAACTGATTTTGTTTTTCCTTAGTTTTGTCTTTTTCAACATCTGCACAACATACTGGTGATTTTTGTGGTCTTTCTTTTGATCGACTGTTTTCTTGGATGTTCTGATTTTGGTTGAGAATTTGTTTGATTGGTAATGTTAGTTGATGATTTAATGGAATGATTAATTTTTGATGATATGATTGGTCTGATTTCATTTATAAATTTGGACCAGTCGTTTGGTACCAATTGTAACAATTTGTTTATTAGTATTTCGAGTCTTGGTTAGTGATGTTGGATGATATACAACTTGAGTTGACTTGAGAGTATGTCTTTTCCTTCATGTATCCATCTACTATTTTCCTGGTTTCGAGGAAGGAGATGTTTTTGGTATGTTTTATTGACACGACTTCCTTTTCTTTCTTCCAGATTCTGCATGCTCTAGCATAAGCAGGATGCTTTTCTTCACATTTTTCACATTTGCAATCAAGATTGAAGTCATTGACAGTGTGGTCTGGATCTCTCTGGCCACATCTGCCGCACACTGCTCGTCCTCTACATGCATCCTCATGGTACCCAAACTTCTAGCATTTAAAGCACCGAAGTGGGTTTGGTATAAAGGGTTCAACTTCTTCAATGTTGAACCCAATTTTTATTTCTTTTGGGATAGTGGGTCTATCGAACAGCATAATGTAAGTGTTTGTATGTATAGTCTGATTCTCTTTTTTTATTGCAATTCTTTTAACGTTTATTACTCCTTGGTTTTTAAGTTCTTTTGTTATTTCTTCAGTAGTGCACATTGAGAGGTCTTTCGATTTTACTACACCTTTGGATGTATTCAGATTCTTGTGTGGATAAGTTTTGATATTTATGTTATGGAAAGTTTTTATTTCTAGGATAAAAGTGGCATGTTTTTCCCTTTCTACTTCCACCAGTAGGGTTTTATTTTTTAAAGTTTTTACATTTTTTGGGGAGTAATATATGCCAATATAATTTTGTGTATAATAAACGGTGATAAGTCCGTTATATTGGTTTCTTCGGTGGATTCTAATACAATAAATTTTGAGAATGTTTGGTGTAGTTCATTATCTGAACTATTCGAGTCAACGTGTAAGCGCTTGGAATTTTTATAATTTGCCATATATGTATATTCTAAAATTCATTGTTTATGCTCCCCACCCACCTCCGAGTCCAATATTGGGGCGTGTTAAGGGGAAAACCCATTCGCCTTGTCATGCCAGAGCTACATAAACAGTATGCATGTTCCAAATGGGAGCCATGCCCATGAGCACCTATATTCCTTAGGTTACACAATCCAAGTAATTTGTAGTAACTTCCGGCACTATACAGCCATGTCATGACTTTATTCATTTGGCATACTAAAAATCATGGTACTAGTGCACTTATTGATTCGTACTGAAATAACGTTATTATTTAGAAACCCATTCTGAACATGGAGAGGGGGGCGTGTTTTGTACATATTCTGTACAATTTCATAAAAACATATAAAACTTTAATGAAACTTGAAAATACTATTTAAAAAATAGTGCGGATCAATAAGTGCAGTTGCAGTACTGTACTACTAGCACCAAAATCAAATTAAGCATTAAAAGTTAGAATTTTGAAGTCATTATTGGAACGTGCGTGATTTTGTCTTTTTTTTTTTTTTAATTTATTTTTCTTTGTATGAAAAACGAATATTTTTTAAAAGAACTTTTCGAGTTGTATTTCCTTGTTCATTGTTGAATTCTCCAAAAATGAAGACTAAAAAATTTGTTTTTTGAACCTAAAATGCACAAGTGCCAAAGTTCTTCGTTAACCGCCCTACAAGGTTAGAATAGGCCGGAAACAGAGAATCAGTTTGCTTGAAAATTATATGCGAAATTGATTCCTCACTCTAAATTCTAATATATTTAAAAAAAAAAAAAAAAAAAAAGTTTTTCGCCAAGTTAATCGCTTAAAATTTGTGGAGTGAGGTAGTTGAGGGTGTTAATCTACAAATTTATCAAATAATACAACCATCAGCATTTCTCGAAGGCGCCACTACTCTAAAAAAGAACCGTTTTTGTTTCGTTGTTTACAAAGTGTATTAGAATGATTTCAAATATGTAATGGGAATAATTTATAAACCTGCAAAAACTGAAATCAGAATCAATAATTTTGTTGTTTTTAATAAAATTACAAATTATGTTTTGTTTTTTTTCGATTTCCGAACAATAACATGTGTTTGTGAAAGCCGAAAATGGCTCATTTCCAAAATAAAGCCACCCCGAAAAGGAATTAAAATATTTGTTAATTATATAAATTATCTATTCATAGTTTACCTGAACACAGCTAGACATGTTGCCGGATGGTTATATAACTGATCAAGGATATTTGGGGGTAGTGTCCGTAAGTAACCGTATAAATCTTTGCAGTCTAACTTTCGACTTGCGGTCTTAGCGGCCATGACACCTAAATGGAAAATAATTGACGCCCCCCCCCCCCCCTCGTCGTAAGGGAGCAATCATTATTTTCATTTTTGGATTTTTTTTTTTTTTTTTTACGTTGAGTTAATCCTTATTTTCAGATTTAGATAGGAGAGGACGAATGTTAAATAAAATTGTTTCTTTTTAGTTAAGTTTTGCCAAGCCTTGCCGGTGAAAAGAAAAGTTCCTTCTGATTAATACTTACATAATTCCAGTTTAACTTTAAAAGACTACATAAAAACTAGTCTTAACTTTGAAAGTATATTTTAGAAGTTTACATAAGAAAATTTTTGAAATATCTTGTAATAAAAATATTTTTAATATTAATGTAAACTTAAAAAAATGCTTCAACGTAAAAATTAAAACTTTATTTTTTTCTTACAAGATATTAAAAAAAAAATTTCAAAGTAAAGACTACTTTTTCTTTTAACTTTTAAAATATATTTTTTATTATATAAAACTACTCTGAAAAATAAAAACATTTCAAAGTAGAGACTAAAAAGTATATTTTGATTTTAACGTATTGCTGGTCGTAAAATAAGCTTAATATATTTTAATTTATGCGGATCTCATTTTTATTATCATAGACGTAAGGGGCAAGGTTGGGAAATTACCAATTTGTAATCGGGATTTATCAATTTGTAGGACTGAGGTTGTGTGGGTCGCAATTTTATTGAAGTTGAGAGTAGGAGTGTGTTGCGGGGCCGGTCCTCCAGGGACAACCGACCCAACAACTAACACCAGGTAGACACCAGGGAAAAAGTAAACAGCAAAAAGGCAAAGAAGAATGACAGACACAGGTTGTTTTGTTCACCTTTTATTTGCAAAGGAAGCGAAAAATTGTATGATCTGGATTCTGGTTGTCCGGAAGGTCGCATGTCACTGGAGGCGAAGGTCTGGAGGTCTGGAACAGATACTCTAGACGTAGTGTGGTTTAAGGTTGCTCGCTGGGTCTGGAATGATCGGCTGGACGTCAGGGTGATCCGGAACAGACGGTGGACACTGAGAATGTAGGTTCAGTGTTAAGGAACAAATGGCACTGAGAGCGTGCGGTCAGTGTTAAGGAACGGACAACACTGAGAGCGTAGGGGTCAGTGTTAAGGAACAGACGGTCGGTAGGGAGGCAGGTGCAGGTGAGGTTGCAGACCAAAGGAGTAAGGTGCATGCGAGGTCGCAGGTCGGAGGAGCGAGGTTGCAGACCAGAAGAGCAAGGTGCAAGCAAGGTTGCAGGCTGGTGGAGCGAGGTGCAGGCGAGGTTGCAGGTCGGAGGAGCGAGGTGCAGGCGAGGTTGTCAGAAGACTGCAGGAGTGATGTGGAGGCAGGACTAATAAGTTTTTCTACTAATGCGATTCACTACTTGTTTAGCCATGATAAGGGCTGTTTGAACTACTGCTGTTGCTGGGAATCCTTTGGCTGGTGAATTCGGTCAACGTGACTGGTAGTGTCAGTTGTCACTTCGGGAGCCTCCTCCTACTCCCCTGGTTGGGCCGAGGCTGGCTGTATTCATTTGGCCAACGTGATGTTAGAGGCGTCGCTACCAATAAGACAAACAAACGACTCTAATTAACTCTAGAACAAAATTTATGCAATCAAAGATAGCTTGGGAGTTTGTTGGTTCCATTTAAATTAATTTCGTCTCAAAGTAAAAAGTTCATTGCCTGAATTATTGGCGTTTTGTTTGATATATTGGAATTCCGATGTGCGTAGCGAAGTTGATGATGAAAAGAAAGGGAAGGTGAATGTATTCCCTGAACTGGATATGTTCATACGTTTAGCTCGTGTTAGCCTATCACATCCTTTGTTTATGGGAAGGGAAGGTGAAGAGACAATGGGGGAGGGGAAGAAAGAAGGAAAAATGGAGGCAGTGATTTTGACCCCGTGACAAGTGTGTCCGCAGGACCATTAAGGGTAAATTTAATGAGATCACTGATTAATAAAAAGGTTTCACCAATCCACATCCTTACATAAAGAAATAAAAATGAAATTCTGAAAATAGCAACACTCGATAAAGAACACAAAATCACTGTATTAATATGAAATGAACAACATTTATTTACGTGTTAGGAATATTAGTTTAAATTGTTCCAACATAAATGTTTTCTTGTGTGGAATGTTTATAATGAACGATTAATGAAGTGAGGATTTTGCGGAAATAGCACGAGGCTTGAAATTACTGATTTTTTTATGATCAGATGCTACACAAGCATTTTAAGTCGATGTGACTATTTTTGAGAAGAACAGTCCAAAAATCAAATAAGTGAATACATGTGTGTGTGTTTGTATTAGTAATTCGAAATAAAATTGTGTGAAGGAAAATTTAAGTCCTCATTCAATGTGGTAAATTTCCATGGGGGTAATAAAGTTCATGCCTGTCATGCGCAAAATCATGATGGATGTTTGTACGCCTCCCGGAATGGAGTTTATTCGAATATGTGCTGACACTTGAGAAATTGAAGAGAAAACTAGTTTGATTTTGGCAAATCCTTATATTTCGAACGTTACTGTATTCCTATGCAAGGAAGCATAACATAGTTCCTTTTGCTTTATGTGTGCAGTGGTTGTTTCACGACGTCATATTCCTATGTGTTCTTCATATACATAGGTGTGGTTTTTTTTTAGTTTTTTTTTACAAGGGGGTCACCACTTATCAAGGCCCGGAAGCCACTCATGGATAAGGGTTATTGTAAGTACAGTACGTTAGTGTGGACATTTTAGAGTTTCTACTTAAGGGGGTGGTTCATCAGGAATTTGTTTACATTGGACTGGAAGACATCCAAGTTGTAGTCAGGAGGGAAGCAGGCAGATGGGACAGAGTTCCACAGGCATGCAGTTCTAAGAAAGGAGCTTTGTTCATGAAATCTACGTTTTGATTTAGGCATAGATAAAGAGTGGGGAAAGTTTTTGACAGTGGATTCAGCTAGACGGGTGTTTTTCGTGAAAGATTGGCAAGGGGGGGAGCAGAGATTGGAGTTCAGACGAGTACCTGCCATGGAAATAACGATAAAACAAAGATAGGCTTCCAACGTCTCTTCTGTGGGAGAGAGGTTGCAGGGAAGAGAAAAGTGCATCCCCCACTAAGCCATAAAGTCTATTTTGTACTCTGTCAAGGCAGGATAGACTGTTTTTAGCAGCTCCTGCCCATATATGGCAGCAGTATTCTATCCTTGGACGTACTTGGCTTTTATATAGATAGAGAATTGCATCAGTAGTGAGATATCTTCTGGAGCGGTAGAAGGATCCCACCATCTTTCCAGCGACCTTGGCAACAGACTTGATGTACGTGTTCCATTTCAGATCAGGAGTGAAGGTCAAGCCCAAAAGCTTGTCAAAACATGGGGCTTCTCCTAGACGAGAGCACTCCATTACAATTGATGCCAGATGGGGATCAGAGCGTTGATGATGTAAAGATAGGAGTTTGGTTTTAGATGAATTAAAGGTAACCAGCACGTCTTCCCCACTGAACTACTCGTTTGAGATCAGAGGAGAGAGAATCAGAGAGAGCTTTGTCATTTACAGCCTTTGATGTGTTGCCGTAGATGGTCGTGTCATCAGCATAGATATCAATGAATGATTTAAGTATGTGTTTAGGGAGATCATTGATGTAGATTAGGAAGAGAGTTAGACCCAGGATGGAACCTTGAGGGACTCCAGCATTAATACTGCAGGCCTTTGATAGGGTATGGCATAAAGGTTTACTTCATAAGATCGCTAGCTATGGTATAGCTGGAAAAGTCTTCTCAATTATTAAATCATTTCTTTCTGATAGGTTCATAAGAGTAGTAGTTGAGGGGCAAAAATCAGAAGCTCACAGTATTAATGCCGGTGTCCCTCAGGGATCCATCCTGGGCCCAACTCTTTTCCTGATCTACATTAATGATCTTCCAAATCATATCCTTACATCATTTGTAGACATTTATGCTGACGACACTACCATTTATGGTACCACATCTAAGACAGTAAACGACCAAGTTCTCTCCAATTCTCTCTCCTCTGATCTTGAGCACGTAGTACAATGGGGAAAGGAGTGGCTGGTTACTTTTAATGCATCTAAAACCAAGCTTCTCTCTTTACATCATCAACATTCTAATCCACATTTGTCATCAATTGAAATGAATGGCTCTCGTCTTCAGGAGGCCTCAAGTTTTGACAAGCTTCTGGGCTTGACCATTACTCCTGATCTTAAATGGAACACGTACATCAAATCTGTTGCCAAGGCCGCTGGAAAAATGGTGGGATCTTTCTATCGATCCGGTAGATATCTCACTGCTGATGCTATTCTCTATCTATATAAGAGCCAGGTACGTCCAAGGATGGAATACTGTTGCCACATCTGGGCAGGAGCTGCTAGAAAGGACTTGTCCTGCCTTGATAGAGTTCAAAATAGACTTCGTAGCCTCGTAGGAGATGTCCTTTTCTCCTCCTTGCAACCTCTATCTCACAGAAGAGATGTTGCGAGTTTGTCTCTGATGTATCGTTATTTTCATGGAAAGTATTCAACTGAGCTTCAATCTATGGTCCCCCCTCGCCAAACTTTCACAAGAAATACTCGTCTAGCTGTAAACACTATCAATAATTTCCCCCACTCTTTATCTGTGCCTAAACCTAAACGTAGATTCCATGAACAAAGCTTCTTTCTTAGAACTGCACGCCTGTGGAATTGTCTTCCGTTTTCCTGCTTTCCGGCTGACTACAATATGGTTGTCTTTAAGTCTAAAGTAAATAAGTTCTTGATGAGCCGTTCCATATAAGTTATCAAATTTACCAAATTTTCATTACTAATGATTACTATATTGTCCAATTTCTACTGTACACTCTTTAACCCTTATCCTTGAGTGGCCTCTGGGCCTTGATAATGTGATGATGCCTATGTAAAAAAAAAAAAAAAAAAAGGCCTCTGATTTTTGTCCATCAACCACTACTCTTATGAGCCTATCAGAGAGAAATGATTTAATGATAGAGAGAATATTTCCAGTTATACCATAGCTGGAGATCTTGTGAAGTAGGCCTTTATGCCATACCTTGTCGAAGGCCTTTGATATGTCAAGAGCAATTGCCCGGGAAAGAAAGCCTTTGTAAAGAGATTCATTAATCCTATGAGATATAACCGTTAGCACATCTGCGGTAGATCTTGCAGAACGGAAACCATATTGCGTGTCACTAAGAAGGTTATTTCTGCTGAGGTGATTGACTATTTCTCTATTTAATATGAATTCCAGCAACTTACTTACACACAGGAGACCTATTGGTCTGTACTGAGAGGGAGATGACTTATCACCTGAGTTCTTAAATACAGGGCATACTGATGAGGTTTTCCAGGGTGTTGGAAAGCACTTCTCCTTAAGGCAACGTTTAAACAGTTTCGTAAGTATGGGAGCAAGTTCTGATTGAAGCTTTTTTAACACTATAATTGGGATGCCATCAGGGCCAGTTGCTTTACTGAAATCTAGGTTTTTTATTAGCTTGGCGACCTCATGCACGGATATTTGTATGTTACCTAGCTTGTTCTGTGTTATAGGAGGAAATATGGGGAGTTGATGGCCTTCGTCGCATAGGGTAGAATTAGCTGCAAAGTTCTTGGCAAATAGTTTGGTGGACTTGTCTGAAGCTGAGGAAATGACCTCTGGTCCGTTGATAATGGTTGGGATAGAACGCACACTTCTGTTCAGGATCCTATTTGTCATTTGCCATAACTGGTGGGAACCAAGCCGCTGATCAGCTACTTTGGATTTAACAGACTGGGCATATAGCTCTCTTGCATTTTTTATTACTCTTTTACGGTGGTTGCTGGCAATCCTGAAAGCAGCTTTTGTCTCAGTGCATCTATTATGTTGGTAGCTATGGAAAAAGTGATTTCTGTGCGCGATGGCAGCAGCACATTCTGGGGAGAACCATGGCTCGCTGTTAGGTTTTTGTTGGAATTTTTTGGATGGTATGAATTCGTCTATGCCTACAAGTAACCATTCGGTCAGGTCTGATACTATAGAGGACACATCCTTTTTAAACATGGAATGCAAAGGTAGATCAGATATGAATGTACGGAAGCTATCCCAGTCAGCCATAGAGTATCGATATACAGTACGGTGGAGAGGTACGTCTGGGGACTTATTACATTTCATTTTTATCTTAACTGTTAAAACTGATTGCTGTGACTGGACAAAGCGGGGGAGGGTAGAGCAGTAGCTCTAGATATATCTAAGGCTTTTGACAGGGTATGGCATACAACTGATTGCTGTGACTGGACAAAGCAGGGGAGGGTAGAGCAGTAGCTCTAGATATATCTAAGGCTTTTGACAGGGTATGGCATGAGGGTCTTCTCAAGAAAATCAGATCATATAGCATCACTGGAAGAATACATAACATAATTAGATCCTTCTTGGATAAGAGAAAAATCCAGGTTGTCCTTGACGGTCGTACATCTAAACAATATGATATAAATGCGGGAGTGCCTCAGGGGTCTATCCTTGAACCTCTGCTATTCTTAATATTCATAAATGACAAAATGGTCTGTGAGATGGGTATGTATGCTGATGACATCACGCTCTATAACAGACATGACAGGAAAACAAATGAACACATATCTAAAGAAATGGCAGAAACACTAGAGGATGATCTCCGATCCGTAGTGAAATGGGGACAAAAATGGATGGTCACCTTCAATGCTGCCAAGACTAAACTTGTTTCCTTCAATAATTACAAGAACCCTTCCCTACCGCCAATAGCAATGGCCAATGACTCTTTATCTGAAAGTACTTCTTTTAAACTCCTTGGCCTAATGTTCACAGGAAACATGAGTTGGAACAATTACATTGAGAACATTGCCAGGACCGCTGCGAATAAGGTGGGTTCTCTCTACCATGCTAGAAAGCTGCTAACGCCTGAAAGTATCCTATACCTCTATAAGGCCACCATTCGCCCATGTATGGAGTATTGTTGTCATATTTGGGCTGGTGCATCTGCCACTAGTCTCTCGCTCCTAGACAAGGTTCAAAAGAGAGTCGCCAATCTGATAGGTCCTGAACTGTCAGCTAAACTTCAGCCTCTGTCCCATCGACGAAATGTTGCATCCCTCTGCCTGTTCTACAAGTACTTTAACGGAGAATGCTCTGACGAACTGCAAGCACTTGTGTCCCCACAACGTAAATATCCCTGACAAACCCGACAAGCAGCTAAATTTAACTCCTTCACAGTAGAGATCCCTAGATGCAAGAGAGCCTTCTACTCCAGTAGTTTCTTCCTCAAAATAGCTAGACTTTGGAATTCCCTTCTGGGTCCCTGCTTCCCCGACTGCACTGGCATGCAGAAGTTCAAGTGCAATATGAACCGACATCTTGCTGCCCAACTTCCTACACAGTACCCCTGATGCTTAAGTGTTTATCAGTTAAATATTTACTCACAGACAGTAGATACCAGTAGTTTTAAGAGTTTATCGGTTAAATATTTACACACAGACAGACAGGCTGTTAAATATTTACACACAAATAGTAGAGACCAGTATTTAAGAGTTTATTAGTTAAATATTTACACACAGACAGACAGACAGACTGTTAAATATTTACACACAAGCAGTAGAGACCAGTAGTTTTAAAAGTTTACCGGTTAAATATTTACACACAGATAGACAGACTGTTAAATATTTACACACAAACAGTAGAAACCAGTAGTTTTAAGGGTTTATCGGTTAAATATTTACACACAGACAGACTGTTAAATATTTACACACAAGCAGTAGAAACCAGTAGTTTTAAGGGTTTATCAGTTAAATATTTACACACAGACAGACTGTTAAATATTTACACACAAGCAGTAGAAACCAGTAGTTTTAAGAGTTTATCGGTTAAATATCTACACACAGACGGATAGACTGTTAAATATTTGTACACAAACAGCAGAGACCAGTAGTTTTAAAAGTTTACCGGTTAAATATTTACACACAGACAGACTGACTGTTAAATATTTACGCACAAATAGTAGAAACCAGTAGTTTTAAGAGTTTATCGGTTAAATACTTACACAAACAGTACAGACCAGTAGTTTTAAGGGTTTATCGGTTAAATATGTGCACACAGACAGCCACACATATCTGTTATATTTATTAAAAATAAAACTATTCAAAAAAAGAAGCATTTCATTTTCTTTAACATTTTTTTACAAGTTGAGTCACTACTTATCGAGGCCTGCAGGCCACTCGAAGATAAAGGTTAATAAAGGCATGTCACTGGGAAAACAGTGTAGCAGCATCGTAATAACCACAGTAATAATATAACCTAACATATATTTCTCCTCACATAGGAACAAAAACAGATCATTTCCGTATTGTTGTCTCATACGAATGATGAGTAAGGTGGGGGCAAGAACAAGCTTTCTGTTATATGAGCAAACTAGTGTGCTTGAAGTTCATTCAGGTATCTTTTCAGGCAGTGTTTATATAAGAATCAAAAACCTAACATTTAGTTGGTACTACTGCATTTTAAATCCCGTTTTTCTGTGAGTCTTGCTCGGAAACACCCAGTGGACGACACAAACTGCCGGATACTGATCAAACTGATCAATACAAAAAAACAACAACCTACCATAAGAATTTAATGGAATTTACTGTTTTATTTATTTTTTTATTATCAACTGGTTTTTATTTTATTTTTCTATTTTGTATGAAAATTATTTTTCTTTGAATTAACAAACAATTATTTTTGCAGTATTAAAGAACAAATATTGGTGGTGGGGGGGGGATATTCATAAATTTTTTTTTTCAAAGAAAAGGTATAATTTTTGGTAATTGTAACAATTTTGGAGTTTTTTTTCCTTATTTTCTTTTTGCATTTTATGAATCAATTTTTTTTTTTCCAAAGAAAAGTTTTGTTGTTTTTATAAGCAGCCAACGACGATGGCAAATTTTTTGTTTAATACATTTTATGCAAAAATTTCTTCATAACACGAGGATTGTTTCCAGCAACTTCACGATAACTTCCAGCCTAGAATGGTTCTTATTACAAAAATAAACATTTTTTTTTGTTTTATTTTTGCAATGTGCGAGCCTTTTCTAGGCTCGCACAAAAACACACATTCACATTTCAAGCTATGTCATATACATACGCGCACACAAACATACGCGCCCACGTCCACACACGTACATATATTCACGTTCGCGTACATACACTCACATTCGCGTGTATATACACACACGCTAACGTATACACATGTACTCACACACACGCGCACACGAACGCACACGTGGACGACGTCACTTCCGCTTTCTAAGGAAATACACTCATGCGCAAATGACCACCGGAAACAAGTATAAAACAAAGAGCAACAACCGGCTTCTTCCTTTTTCGAGACTAGCCTCCTAGGTGGCTGGTCGGCGCGCTAGCCGCCGCCATTTCGGCGCACGCACACGCGTACCTCATGCCAACTTACTACTATGTATGGCGCACGAGCTAACAGACAGTATGTACACATTCACACTCTTTCTCTCTCTATCTACTACTGTTCCCGTAAAAAACCTTCGCGTAGCTGACTACTAACTGATATCAACTCTCTATCCTTTTCTGTGTTTACACGCTGGACTATCATTCCAATTTCCACTGAAACACTCATTTCTCTTCCCACGCGTGAACAAACGATAGTGACCTGAACTTGAGATGAACACACATTTCCATTTCTTTCTACACCACCAGTCCCGCAACGAACATTGGTTACATACACGCGGACATGAACACATGTTGTATCTAAAACATTCTTTGAACAGTAAATAAACGACGTTTATCTTATTCATCAATTAAGTTTTTGTTTCCTTCAATTCCATTCGTTTCATTTTAAAAAATAACGGGGTCACCACTTATTGTTGAGAGAATGGAACGTATGTTTTAAGTATAACATGTGTTCATGGTTCATGTCCGCGTGTGTGTAACCAATGTTCATTGCGGGACCTAGAATGGTTCTCATTACAAAAATAAACATTTTTTTTTGTTTGTTTTTGCAGTAGATTTGTTGAAAAGCAAGGAAACTCTTTCCTTTCTTTTCTTTTTTCTTCCAATTTGGAGTCGTCTGCTCGTTCCTGTCTCTTTTAATGACTCGGTTTCTCTTTGGATAAGCTCACTCAGCATTTTCTGGGACAATTTACGCTGTTTGCTGGATGTTGCCGAGTGAAACTTGAGGAAAAACGGTATTTAAAATGCAGTAGTACTCTTTACTTCTTCTCACAGAGAGCAATCCTTGTAAGATGGAGATAACCAGAAATGTTAAAGTGGTTAGAGAGGATGGAGGAGTGAAGGTTAGTTTTATTTAGCACTAAGATATCCGGGGAGTTTGCTAAGAGAAATGATTCTACATCATTTAAGTTAGTACTAAGTTTGTGAATATTTGTGAATGCAAGCCTCAAGGGAGGAAACTAATTGATTTTGTTTGAGTTTGTGTCTCGCTTGATCATATTTTTTATTTGAGCTGTCATTTTATATTAGAACATGAAAGTTGTAGGGGTTCCGAAGTTTAAGTAAAATTAAATTTCCTTGCCCCAAACAAAATAATAAAAACAAAAAGGAATGAAATAAAACGACACCTCATTCTGATTTAAATGCACTGCATTTATTTTTTTAACAAAAACAATAAGGTGATTTCCCAAAGGTCCAATCGGTGAGAATTCTTTCAAAGTCATTATGATTAAAATGTTAGGTGAAAGTCCTTCGTGGAATTAATGAGTTTTGAAGGTTAAAGTCCTGTGTGAAAATAATAAGATTAATTTAAAGTTTGTGTTTATCTGGCAAAGTTCACCTTACTTAAAGAGTCCCATGAGGAAAGTAATTCGAGAAGAGAGTGATTTGTTTTTATCAATTTAGAAGATGTGCGGAATGAATGCGTGTGTGTATAAGTCATTTTTGAGTGTCTGCGTGGCGTGTGTATGGTGGTATTGGCAGTGACGATGTTGTGAACATGAGAGGCATGTTCTCGTGTTGTCGAAGTGCGCGAGCCTTTTCTAGTCTCACACAAAAACACGAGTTCACATCTCAAGCTATATTACTTGTCATATACATACGCGCACACAAACATACGCGCGCACGTCCACACACGTACATATATTCACGTTCACGTACATACACTCACATTCACGTGTATACACACACATGCTAACGTACACACATGTACTCACATACGTGCACACGTACGCACACATGGGCAACGTCACTTCCCTTTTCGAAGGAAATCCACACATGTGCAAAAGACCACCAAAAACAAATATAAAAGCAAGAGCAATAAGCTGCTTCCTCCTATTTTTTGACTTAGCTCTCGAGCTGAGCGGTTGTCGGACCATTCATCCCCCCTTTCGGGGCGGCCGCACGCATCACGTCCCCTGCTACTATGTATGGGGGACGAGCTAACAGACTGTATGTAAACCTTACACGTTTTCTATCTCCATGGCCAGGATTGACTTTTTCTCATTTTCTCTCTCTATATATACTACAACAGACTTTCCTTCTCACCAGTTAACAGCGAGAGACGCACACCAAACTGGATTGACTTTCTCCCTTTCTCTCTCTATGACAATAGGCTTTCCTTCTCACCAGTAAACAGTGAGAGACGAACGTGGACATGAACACGTGTTGTACCCTTTTCTTTCATTTGTTTCTTCACGAAATAAATCCTAGTTCGTTTAATTTAATTTAACATGTACTTCATCTCTTTTTCAATTCAATTCATCTTCCCTATTTTTCACCACCATCACAGAAGTGAGCTGAGAGGGAAAAAGCTCAAATCTCTTAGTAGACGACTGTTTTATAGATTTTGGGCGGCTCCAGAACACGATTGCTACTGCTGATATTTTGGTTTTTGGAACAGCGTTAAAAAAACAATCTTCTAAACTTTCTCATTGGTTACTTGTGTCACGTGATTGTGTTTTCAACTACGTTCGCCAAAAATATGTTCATTTTACTTTTGTTGTTTGAGAAAAGTGTGTGGGCGTATTTGAAATTGTGCCGTTGCTGAAAAAAGATATTTTTTTGCAAAATGCGCGGGGAAAATTGAAATGAATAAAGGTTCGTTTATTTGCATGTGTGTGTGTGTGTGTGTGTGTGTGTGTGTGTGTGTGTGTGTGCGTGAGTGACTGCACAAAGTGACCTCTCTTTGATGTAGCCTTGGTTTATAATTTTGGGTTTGTATTACTGTACTCTAAAGCTGTCAAAAAATCAAATATATAACAAATAAATGTTATCAAAGGCAAGATAAGTTACTTTTCTACCAAACTGGATATATTTTTCGTGTTTTCATTCAATGTAACATGTTTATTCAGCTCGAAAAGCATAAAGTGTATACTGATATATTGGAAAATTCAAAATGGCGCCCGACTCTCTCTTTAACACGGTAAGTTTGGGAAAAGGTATTATAAATAATAAACTAGACAAAATACTGTTAGAAATTCGCTCAATATATGTTACCATGACATAAGTTGACATATATTCGGTGGTTTTTTAATAGTATTTTGTCTAGTTTATTATTTATAACACCTTTTCCCAAACTTACCGTGTTAAAGAGAGAGTCGTGCGCCATTTTGAATTTTCCAATACATCGGTAAACACTGCAACTGCATGTTTTTCGAGCCGAATAAACATGTTACATTGAATAAAAACACAAAAAATATATCCAGTTTGGTAGAAAAGTAACTTATCTTGCCTTTGATAACATTTATTTGTTATATATTTGTTTTTTGACAACTTTTTCAAATCTATGTGTACAGTAATACAAACTCCAAATTTTTTTATTATAATAATATATCGTCATTGTTGTAATAGTGTAAGAAAAGAAACTCGGAATAATTTTGATGTGCAGTTTTTTACTGAGGAAAGCAGTCAGAAAAATGTTATGTAAAAAAGGCCAACATTCGAAAAAACAGGGAGAGAAAAAAGAAAAAAAGACATTGTCTGCTAACGGTGCTGAACTGAAAGAGTAAATTGAAGATTGTTTCTTACAATGTGGTTTTATTATTTGTATTGAATTATATAATGCAATATTACTTTCTGAGTATCTATCACTCAGTACTTATTAAGTTATCTCATTTTAATCAGTTCTATATTTAAAATATAATTTATGCTACTTGGAATCTTGAGAATCACCCAAAACTCGAAAATAAAACAAAATACTGAATGAAATCCATCCCAAAAATGTCACAATGATATTTATTTGTTTAATTTTTAGCATTATTTTTCAATTATTTTCGAGTTTTGAGCGATTCTGTAGACTCATGTCCATCATATTTGTTATCGTTTTAACTTAAGCGCTCGCTATTACTTGCGTTTCAAATTTAATGAACGCTTTAAAATAAGTTAAAATACTAAAAACGTATTCATGTTGATAGGAGAGTAACTTATCTTGCCTTTGGTAACATTTATTTGTCTCTGGACCATTTTTTAGGTTTGTTGTCTATAGTAAAACATGATTGCAAAGTTTTTTTTTTTGTTTTTTTTTGCTTTGTTTTACTTTTTTTATCTAAAAAAATCTACATTTTCATGTTGGCATTGGGTTGCCTCAAGAGATTGGTTATAATGTGTCTGATAAGTCGACAATAAAAAAAGCGAAAATAATGATTTCTCCCTCAAGTGTGCAACTCTCCTATTTCCGAAAAGCAAAAAAGACCAACGTTAAAAAAGAGCGAAAAGTCTTCACCGTGATGGCAGCACGCACTTGTGTTGCCATGCGGTTTTACTATTCTTGTTTCGGAGTGAAAGGGTTTCGTCGGAAGGTTACCCTGAGAGGCATCTACCCCGGCGGAGACGGCCATCACCTCGTATTTGCCTGCACTGTCTACCCACGAAGGACTTACGTGACCCCACCGATTGATAACACCGAGAACAAGGCAGCGCCCTCCTCATCAGAGGTGAGCGTAAATCTCTACCCACCTAACTTTTCATGTTTTCAATATTTCAGGCCTTATTTTCCATCGACTAACCTTTAGAAACCCCTTAAATTAAAGAGCAGAAGCTGAATATTATATAAAATCTATTTAAGGCCTTCAATTCGATTATTAAAAGTTACTTTTTAAGGCTTTTTTGAAAGGCAAACATCCTTGACATTCGTGTTTTTTTTTTGGATTTTTTTCGCGTAAACATTTTGAAGGACGATCGCGTAAATACCGTGACGTTTCGACTTCCTTTAGTTTTCGTCAAAATTTGGGTACTTATGCAGAGAAGGTACTGTGCTATTTATTTGGGTAGTGGTGCAGGCCCAGTGGTGCACTTATTGATCCGTGCTGAAATAATAACGTTATTATTTAAAAAGCCGTTCTTAACATGGGGAGGGGAGGGTGTTTTTGTAACTATTCTATACAATTGAATAAAAAAAACATCATAAAACTTTAATTAAACTTTGAAATACGATTTAAAAAATAAGAAAATGCCTTTCAGAATACCCCCCTCCCCTCCACATGTTAAGAACGGCTTTCGGAATAAGCACCCTTTGGTGGTTTGGGCAACCAGTGCAAGTGCACATTGACATATTTTTTTTTTTTTTTTTTGATTTGAACTTTTCTATCGAATTTGTTCGGATTATGTTGGGTTTTACGGCATATCAACAACCACCGAAGTCGGACATGATTAATTTTAATATATTTACAATTGGTCTTCCCCAATGATCACTCATTTTGTACTGGCCAGGTTCAACGTTGCTTAACTTCATTGGATTTAAGGGAATTTATATATCAGCGAGATCATAGCCAAATTTGTTCAGATTTGGAACCAGTTTCTATTTTTTAACTAATGTATCGACACAAAACCATTCGAGGATAAGAGTCAATGAGATTGTCGATGCTTCTGCTTCAGCATTAATGAATCGGCAATTTCCACAAAGTTACTCCACTGCCCGGCAGATGACGGGAATAAACGTTTCGATCGGGCTAGCCTTATTACAAAACACACACACACACACACACACAAATTGTTACATCTCCCTATGTTAAGAATGGCGACGACCACTGAAATTTATAAAGTAATACATTAGTAGGTACGAGCAACAATGGCGAAAATCTGATGGGGTGGGGGCATAGTTTTGAAAGCTGGTTTATCATAATTTCTTTGTAGGTTTCCGATTGCTTTTTAATTATATTTGAAAGATTAAAGCGTAAAGTTAATCCCCAAAATATAAAAAAAATATTTGTACACCTGAAAAAACAAAAAATTAAAATGAAAAATCGGGTTTGTATTACTGTACACATAGATTCGAAAAAGTTGTCAAAAAACAAATATATAACAAATAAATGTTATCAAAAGCAAGATAAGTTACTTTTCTACCAAACTGGATATATTTTTCGTGTTTTTATTCAATGTAACATGTTTATTCAGCTCGAAAAACATACAGTGTTTACCGATGTATTGGAAAATTCAAGATGGCGCCTCACTCCCTCTTTAACACGGTAAGTTTGGGAAAAAGTGTTATAAATAAAAACCTAGATAAAATACTGTTAAAAACTCGCTCAATATATGTTACCGTGACATAGGTTGACATATATTCGGCGGGTTTTTAGTAGTATTTTTTCTAGTTTTTTATTTATAACACCTTTTCCCAAACTTACCGTGTTAAAGAGAGAATCAGACGCCATCTTGAATTTTCCAATACATCGGTAAACACTGTATGTTTTTCGAGCTGAATAAATATGTTACATTGAATAAAAACACAAAAAATATATTCAGTTTGGCAGAAAAGTAACTTATCTTGCCTTTGATAACATTTATTTGTTATATATTTGTTTTTTGACAACTTTTTCGAATCTATGTGTACAGTAATACAAACCTGAAAAATGTTTTCATGGCGACATTCGGAAATTGACAAGTTCAGCTAAATTTATGAAGTTAAATAAATTCATTGTAAAAATCCCTTGAAAGATAAATATTAGTTTTCTGTGACTATTTCAAAGATAATTAGTAAAGTGAAGTCCTAAGATATTAAATAAAAAAACAAACAAACACACCTTGTTTATACTAAAATATAGCTTAATTAGCCCCCAAAAGCGAGAGATTCTGGCTTCGCGAAAACAAAACGAACTCATCTAAGTATGGATTCTATGGAAGCCCAAAATGTAGGCACGACCAAAGAAATGGTAGAAAAACCAAGTTGTTTTTTTGGTTTTTTTTTAACGGATTAAAATCTGTTAAAATCCATTAATCTTGAGCAACTTTTTTTTTCCAGAAAGATAAAAGTCTGAAAAGCAGAATAATATATGAAAATAAAATAACATGAAAAGCAGAATAATAAAGAACTTTTTCCACTATTTTTAATATAATTTAAATTTTCCCCCAAAAAACACCATTCACCACCATTTTTGTTTTTTATCTCAATGGATAACACATTCAAATATTTCTTTTAAAAGGTTTTTGAATCAATTTTTTTGTCTAAATAAGACTTAGAATGATTTGCTATAAGGACATGCAAAAATATTCTAACATGAATTCCTGAATTTCAAATAATTCCATCCTTTATCTCACTCTATAGATTTTGCGTAGTGAAATTAAAAAATCCAGAATTTAATGATAGTTTAGAAGAAATTACAGTAGCCTTTGACTTTTGCATTTTAAACTTTAATTCAGGATATTATATATAATATAATATATAATAATATAATATAATAATTGTATAAATTCAACAGTAGGTTTTCTACAGTGCAATGTAGACTACAATGTAATGTGGATTGTCACTGTGGAGAGGCATGTGAAGCTTTCTCTCAGTGCACTGCGATGGGTCCCCAGCTAGAGCAGGCAATCAATCAATTTGATTGAAAAAATGGGCGATTTCACTGATTTCAATGACAATAAAACATGGGAATGTGAAACTTTGTTGATCATCATTCAATCCCAGGCAACGTCGGGTTTCCCTGCTAGTTGTTTTATAAAAATGTGATGTAATTAACAATTTAATGACTAAAGTACTACTGCCACAATGCCACATCTTTTCTCTTTTCTGACAGTACAAAATCAACTTTGCAATCTAGTGGGAAATGATCTTTTTTATTCCTTGCAGGTCCTTTCTTACAGAGGAAAATTTGATAGTCTCTCTCTAATCTACCGTAATTTCCATGGTTCCAATCTCTGGTTCCTACTCCTAAGACATTCACAATAAGAACTTACTTCCTTACCACAACTGTAAATAACTTTTTACTCCATGTGCCTAACATCAAACAGAGCTTTCATGAACATTTTCTTTACAAAACATTCCCACCTGTGGAACACCTTATCATGAAATTACTTCCCTGCAGACTACAACATGGTCGTCTTCAACTCCAATGTCAACAGATTCTTGTCATAAGTAATTCATTCTATTCATCATTTTCTCTCCTCTTATCTAAACAAAAATTCCATGAGCAAAGTTCCTAGAATTATGTCTGTGGAACATAGTACAGTGGCACTGCTTCCCAACTGACTATAACATGAAATTAAAAACCTAAGAAACTCTTTTTGGACCATCCTCTCCTTCATAAAACCATATTTTTGGCAAAAATTTGGACTTTAACAAAAAAAATAAATAAATAAAATTGATTTTATCATTTCATAACATTTTCAGGTTTTCAAATTTTCAGGTGTTCTCATTTAAATTTATTACATTTGTGTAGCCAATTTAACATTTTTTAATAATTTGAATTATACGTTTTTGTTTTGTAAAATATTTGGTTTCCTTTTGTTTGTGTATTCAGTCTTTAATTTAACAATTTTTTTTTTAATAATTTGAATTAAGTTTTTGGTTTTGAAAGAATCTTTGGTTTTCTTTGATGACGACTGTATATGTATAGGAGTGCTGTAATAAAATGAAAGTCTACGACTAATAGCAGCAGTCTCAAATCAGACCCTTGATTGTAGTTCCATGAAAATAAATATTTTGAAGGCTTTCTGGAATTTTGAAAGTTAACAAGTTATTAAATGCTGGCAGAGGTGGGGGCAAATTTTACAACCATCCCGGGCAGCAAAAACAGTTGCTACGTCACTACTTTCAGCCTTGATAAGCAATGACTAATTTAGTGGTTCCCAACCAATATGCCATGGCACAATTACTGGAGTTCCACAAAGAGGTTATAGGTGAAAGTTACAAGTTTTCATATCGTTATAAGCAGAATTGCTTTTATTAATAAATACAAACTCCCACATTATTACTTTTGTGATATTAATGATTAAACGATAAAAGATTTTTTGATATAAATTATTTGTTTAAATTATTAAATATTTTCATTTTTCCATAATAAACATTGGTAAACGTTATGTTTTATATCATTAATCTTGTTTACCATATTAACAGTTTGTTGATATTTCTTATCTGATATTTAGGTTTGTAAATTAAGGTTTTAATTTGAGAAAAAATATGATTGAAGATGTTAAAAATCCTCTTTTATTTGTTCAATGTTAAATTCAATTCAACCTTAATTGTGGACAAATTTCTAAAAAGAAAAAGTGATGATGATAATTCTATAAGATTATTTTTTTAAAAGCAAAAGTTTACCGGTTGTATGGTAATGATTACGTGAAATTTAGATTTTACTGGACTGGAGATATAAACGTTCCTTCTCCATTGTGTGTTATGTGCAGCCAAACGTTGCTTAATGAAGTAATGGTTTCAAGGTAGATGAAAAGACACCTTACTACTAACTAGTGTTGGGACGATTAATTGGAATCGGAAATCAGAAAAATCCGAACATTTTAGAGTACTGGAATTGGAAAAATTTGTGCCTCTTTTCCGATGCCAAAATGATTCTTTTTATTGTCTTTTTTTTATTTGATTTTGTTGAAAGCAAAATATTCCACTGCTGGTAGTAATGATAAAATAAAAAAATTATAGATTTTAAACGACCAGTAAAACTACAATCCTCACAAGTGCATTTTTATGTTTAGGAAAATATCTGCCCATTAAACATATGTTTTTATAATAATTGGAGAAAAAAAAATAACAATATAGTTAAATATTTAGTTAAATAATCAAAATTAGGAAGAAAAATATTGGAATTGTCCCATCAGTACTACTAACCTAAGCTTCCGACTAAACTTTATAATTTTATTGCATAAAAAGGTTTTATGAGTAAAAGAATATGGATTTTTGGTGATGGGATGCTGTGAGAATTTAAAGATCTCTGTAGTGTGCCACTATATAAAAAAAAGTTTAGAAACAACTGTAAAATAAAAAAAAATGAATAAACAAAAAATAAACTTATAATTAAATTCAACTTTTAAAACTCTATTTTAAAAAATGGTAATCTGGTCAAAAAAAAAAAAATGGCAAAGTTTAAGAAAAAAAAAAAGACAAAAAAGAAATGGAAGTAAAGGCTCCCGGGTAACACCGGAGAAATACAGCAAGTAGAAATATAAACATGCATGTTAAAGGACAGAAATAAATAATCAGATTAACGACCTTTAAAATTTAAATATAGAAATGAATAATTAACCTTATTTTTTTTTTTTTTTTTTTTACTGCCCAGTGTTGAGCAGAGAAAAGATTTCTCTTGTTGAGAGAAGGACTTTATGCAATTATTTTAAAATAGTTATGAGATGTCTAGACAATATTTTGTTTATAAATAGATGAAGTTATGATGTTCAGTGTCTGTTGTTGATTTCAGGGGTGAGGAATGATGTTGCTGACTCAGAAAAAGCCAAATATGTTTCATTGTTATGTAGTCATTTGGATGAATGATGAAGCATCGTTGGAGATGTGTCAGGGAATGGGGAGGGGGGCAGCATAAAATAAGTTTGCTTTTATTTTACTACTAGCAGGTATTGCTCATGTAGATAGATTACTGGTCTGAAATAATTTCAAATATATGTTTTAAATTTGAAAGAAAAGTTTAAAAAGATAACAAAACTTTTTTAACGTCAAGGGTGTAAGTTCCATTATAGAAGCGTTGATTATATTTGAATGAAATAAAATGTGCATCAAGTGCGCTTGAAAGCCAAATCACAACACAATATTAGGAAAATGAACAAATTTTTTAACTGCTTGAAATTTATAATTTAAATATATTTCTAAGTTAAACTCCATCCTCAGTATGTTTTCTTTCTTTTTTTTTCTTTTCTTCTTTCTTGCCATGTTGTAAAGTTTGAGAAAGAAAAGTCTGTAAGAATCTGCACATTATCTCTCAGCAGTTGTATTTTGAAATGTTGGAATGTGGCATTGGCTACGCGAAATTTATGTTAAGGGTGTGAGTTTCATTATAAAAACGTTGATTTAATTTGAATAAAATAAACATCAAGTGCGTTTGAAAGCCAAAACACAATGCAATATTAGGAAAACAAATATTTTAACTTTCTTAATATTGTGTTGTGATTTGGCTTTCAAGCACATTTGACGCATATTTTATTTATTTTTTTTTTTAACTCTTTTTCATCCCGAACAAGACATATTGTCACTTGGAACATAAGGAGTTACCCTTTGGGATTGTAGCAAGATGTCTGTTCACATCGCATTTAAACTTCTGCATATATTATTTTATTTATTATTTATTTTTTTGGAATCCTTTGAGATGAGGCTTTATAATTCATATAATCATTTTTTTTTTGCAGACTGTTATCCTCATCCTCATCATTGTTTCACAAGCAAAGAAATGAATACACTAATTCTGCAGGTTAGAACAGTCAAAAAAGCAGGAAACAGTTAGGGAAGTTTAAAGTCTAACAGTCCAAAGGATGAAATTATTAGAGTAGAAGGCTTTTTAACAGTAAAGAAGTCGGATTTTGCTGTTCGTCTCGTTAGTCAGCAGTATGTATGTCAAGGGAGGGGCACTGCTAGGAAGACCTTATCCTGCTTTGACAGACTTCAGAATAGACTTCGTAGCCTAGTAGGAGATGCCCTTTTCTCTTCCCTGCAACCTCTTTCTCAAAGAAGAGACATTGCAAACCTGTCTGTTTTATCGTTATTTTCATGGCAAGTGCTCATCTGAGTTCCAATCTATGGTCCACCCTCGCCAATCATTCACGAGAAATACTCGTCTGGCTGAAAACACTATCAATAACTTCCCCCACTCTTTATCTGTGCTTAAATCTAAATGTAGATTTCATGAACAAAGCTTCTTTCTTAGAACTGCTCGACTGTGGAACTCTTCCATTTGCCTGCTTTCCAGCTGACTACAATATGGGTGTCTTCAAGTCCAATGTAAACAAGTTCTTGAACCATTCCCCTTAAGTAATCCAATTTACCAAATTTACACTTCTCACGATTACTATATTGTCCTTTTAACCACTGTACACTCTTTAACCCTTATGTTCAAGTGGCCTCTGGGCCTTGATAAGTGGTGATTCCTTTGTAAAAAAAAAAAAAAAAAGTGCTATGAGCTCATTGGATGCAACATTGGTTGATAATGTGGGACATATTATATTGGAGACTGCTTTTTAATCCTGTCGAAGAGGGGAAGACTAGTGGTTGGTGCACCAGTTCAAATGTGGCAACAATACTGCATGCAAGGGTGAAGGGTCGTTTTGTAAAGATATAGGATACTCTCAGGTGTAAGTAATTTTCTAGCACAGTAAAAGGAGCCCATCTTCTTTGCAGCGACCTTTGCAATGTCTTCAATATATTTGTTTCAAATCATGTTACCTGTGGATGTTAAGCTGAGGAGTTTAGATTCTCATCTTGAATGTTATTCTCACGTTTCAGCCGATGTAACCGCCAACCTTCTTCAGATGCCTTTTGTCAAAATCTGGAAGGGAGGGATCTGCATGAAATTTCCATGGTTTGATTCCCTACAGATTTCTGACTTCAACAAGATGAATAAAGCTCGGAGGTTACATCAGCTGAAACGTTGCGTGAATAACATCGAAGATGAGAACAGTAGTCCGAATGATTCCAAATAATACAAATTATCAATCCTCATCTTAAAAATTCTGAAACAGTCACTGCTTATCAAGGCCCAAAGGTCACTCAAGGATAAGGGTTAATGAATGTACGGTGGTCACTGGAACAATAGCGTAGTAATCATTAATGGTGGAAATTGGGTATAATTTGATTATACAAGGGGACAGCTCATCAAGAATTTGTTTACATTGGACTTGAAGACGATCATGTAGTCAGCCAGAAAGTAGGTTGGTGGAATAGAATTCCACAGACAGGCAGTTCTTGGTAAGAAACTTTGTTCATGGAACTTGTGTTTAGGTTTTGGCACATGTAGAGAGATTATTGATAGTGGTTGTAACTAGTGTTTTATGAAAGTCTGGCAAGAGGGGAGACCATAAATTGAAGCTCAGATGAGCATTTGCCAATGATAGAGCAGAGATAGGCTCACAATGTCTCTTCTGTGGGAAAGAGTACAGAGAAGAGGGCATCACTTACTAAGTTTCGAAACTGGTTCTGAACTTTGTCAAAACGGGATATAGTGCTCCAAGCAGCTCCTGCCCGGATGTGGCAACAGTACTCCATCCTCGCTCTTACAGGTAGAGTGGATTGGCAATGAGATATCTACAGGAGCACTAGAATGATCCAACCATTTTTTTGGCGATCTTAGCAACGGATTTGATGCATGTGTTTCATTTCCGTTCAGGAGTAAAAAGTCAGTTCCAGAAGTATGTTAAACTATGGTGGTAGTACTTTGCCATGACGAGAGACATTCATTTTAATTGATTCCAGGTTAGAGGTCAGAGCATTGATGATGAAAAGAGAGAAGCTTGGTTTTGCAACCTTTTTCTCTACATGCACCACGTGTTCAAGGTCAGAAAAGAGAATCAGAAAGATCTTGGTCATTGCTGGCCTTTGAAGTGTTGCCATAGATGGTAGTGTCATCTGCATAAATGTCTACGGATGATCTAAGAATGTGATTTGAGAGATCGTTGAAGATCAGGAAGAGAGTTTGGCCCAAGATGGAACCTTGAGGGACGCCAACATTGATACTATGAACTTCTGACTTCTGTTCATCAATGACTACTCTTATAAATCTCCCAGAGAAAAAGGATTTAATAATCACGAGGACATTTCCAGCTATTCTATAGCCGGAAATCTTCTGAAGTAGACCTTTTCATATTGACAATAGCAATTGCTCTAGAAACGAAACCCCATCAAGAGATTCACTAATCCTGTGTGATATTACAGTTAGCACATCAGCTGTAAATCTAGCAGAACAGACACCATATTGCATGTTACTGAGTAGGTTATTTTTACTGAGGTGGTTGACTACTTCTCTAAGTAAGTATGGGTTAAAGCTTTTTTGAGCAATATGATTGGAATGCCGTTATAGCCAGTTGCTTTATTGGAATCAAGGTTTTTGATAAGTTTGACATCATGCACCGATATTTGTATGCCTCATAGCATGTTTTCAGTCACAGGAAGAAATACTTCTGATTGCAGAGTAGAATTTGCTACAAAGTTCTTCACAAAGAGTTTGGCTTTGTCAGATGCTTTTGAAATTACCTCAAGCCCATTGAAAATGGTTGGGATAGAAGACCCGCTTCTGTCCAGGACCGTCGGTTTTGTTATTCACAAATTCATGGAAACCAAGCTGCTCTTCCATATTAGCAGTTAGGGCTGATAGGCTGCTACTGATTTCAAACAAACTCCAGACTTTAAGTAAAATGTATATTTTTAAAAACTAGCATTTTTTGAATTGGCAGTTCAGCCCGGCTTTGCTCAGGCCATATATACTGTTCATAACTTTATATGCATATGTATATATTAAAAAGTGTGCATATGTACCGTAATGCCTTTCTATATAATAGGCTTCCTTAACTACCATAGAGAAAAGTTGCTAGAGACTGGCAGAGGTCAAATTTTTTCTTTTTACTTTGACCCTAATTTTGACCCTCCTTAACATTTATTGTTTTGGGCTCAAATCAGATTAAAATGTCTGACCCATATACAAGTAACTTACATCTAAAATTTCAAGTGTTAAGACCCAAAACTGGCGGAGGAGGTTGGCAGAATCTGCAAAGGTCAACTCTTTCAACTTTTTTGCCCAAAAACTGATTAAAAAGTTTGCTGAAATCTGAATAGCCTTTATTTATGTAAAATTTCAAATGTTTAGACCCAAAATTGGCTTAATAGTTTGCTAGAGACCGCAAAGGTCATATCTTTTTAACTTTGACCTCTTGGCAGCTCAAATTTTAAGAAAAAAAAAAAAAAACAATTAAAAAGCTTGCCTTATGTCTGAATATTTTTATGTAAAATTTCAAATGTTTAGACTAAAAATTGGCTGAGTTATTTGTTAGAGACTGCAGAGATCAATTTTTTTTTTAAATTTTGACCCCAATTTTGACCCCTTTAACATTTATCGTTTTGGGCTCAAATCAAATTATAAAGTTAGATCCATGTCCAAGTAACCTATATATAAAATTTCAAGTTTAGACCCAAAACTGGCGGAGGAGTTCAGCAGAGTTTACAAAGGTCAAATCATTGAACTTTGACCCCTTAACAGTCAAATTTCTGGCTGAAACCCGATTAAAAAGATTTTCCCAAATCTCAATACCCGGTATTTCAAATTTCGAGTCTGTAGACCGAAAATTGACAAAATTATTTGGTAGGGAAATGTACACACAGACAGACACACACACAGACAATATCACTTTTATAGATATATACTAGTGTTACACGAACAAGTCGCTTCTTCTTGTAAGTGAGTAAATATGAGATAGGATAGCCGAGGATTTGAACCTGCGAAGCTAGGATTGGAATTAAGAATTCCGATCATAAGTTAAAATAAATAACACAGAATGTTATTGAAAATGGAATGTAGAATTAACCATTGTTTAGTTCACATAAAATAGATATCTGTTTATTGAAAAAGGAATGTGATAATGCAATTTTGTTTCTGTTAATGAAATTAAAATAAGGAATCTAGATCCGAACAATGGAAAATGTTATACTTATTTGTAAAGTGGAATAATCAAAAATTAGGTTAGAGAAATCTGCTTTGTAGAAACGTGAAAAACAATGCATGCTTAGAGACGGAAGCATATCAGGCCACGAGTCCGAGATGCATGTGTTTGTTCACGCAATGACGTCATGAGTTCTCAATATAGAGAGCTTTAGGTCAGTAAGTCAGGCAGTCAGGGGAGAAGAGAGAAGCCCGTGAGACAGAGCTGACACCGAACCTTAGAAGCGACAGGAAGAAGAAAGAAATCATGTAGAGACTTTGAATTCCTTGATGCAAAACCATTGACCGGTCGAAATGGAATAAACGAACATCACCATATTTTTGTAACTGTCGTCTTCGTGTTATATTATTCAACAACAAAGGTATTGTGAATTTGAATTATAAGACTTGTGTTCCACTCATTTGTATTATAAGGAGTTTGTGTATAAACTAATCTAAGAATGTGTCACTATCATCTTAAGAATGTGTCTCCCCCTCAGCTATTATAAATGATGAATGTTCCTTCGTTATGATAAAAGACTGAAATCCTCATCTCAGAAATATGTGTCAATGTTATAGAAACACTCGCATTCACAGAACTGTCAAACAGTATAAATGTCAATAGCTCTATCAATCTCTCTATCTATATATCTATATCTCCCTCTCATTGAATTACATGTTCTCGGCTCTCCTGTATTAAAATGTACCCTGTCCCTTAATATATGAGATCTGTCACTATATCCAACAATATGAACAGTTATTACATAACACTAGCATTTCAGCCCAGCGTTGCCCAGGTGTTTGGATGTGTCTGTTGAGCAAAAAAATAAAAAAGTAGTAGGAGTGCAGGCTTGAACCCGTACCACGAAGGAGGAAAAGAACGGGGAAAAAAAAACCTGACGTCTTTGCTGTTACGACCACCGTTAAACCGGAAGTGACTTATGTTTAAATTAAAGCTAGAAAATCGAAAGGACAAGATGACTTTCAAAAATATTGGCGAAAAAAGCGACCCCCTCCACACTGTAGAAAAGTGCCCAGTTTAAGGTGAAGATATTAATGTTCTTAGCCAATTTTTCGATATTTGTCGTCTGAAAGGTAAAACTTCAAAACAATAAAAATCCGTCGCCTCTGTCAAAAGTTTTAGGCAAACATACATAAATACATACATTTATTTATTGGTAACTAAAGATTTTTGACCCAAACCAATTAAAAAGCTTGCCCTATCTCTGAATACCTTTTATGAAAAATTTCAAATATTTAGACCAGAAATTATCTGAGTAATTAGGTAGAGACCACAGAGGTCAATTTGTTTTTACTTTGATCCCTATTATAACCCCTTAAGCTTTATTGTTTTGGGCTCAAATCAAGTTATTAAGTTAGATCCATGTCCAAGGAACCTATATCTAAAATTTCAAGTGTTTAGACCCAAAATTGTTGGAGGAGTTTGGTAGAGTTCTCAAGGGGCAAATCGTTGAACTTTGACCCCTTAACAGACAAATTTCTGGCGGAAAACGGATTACAAAGATTTTCCCAAATCTCAGTACCCTGTATATCAAATTTCGCGTCTGTAGACTGAAAATTGACAGAGTTATTGTGTTGGAAAATGTACACAGACACACACACAAACATGTTCACTTTTATATATATATATATATATATATATATAAATGGAAAATGAATAATGAGCAACTATAGATCAAAACAAACAAATTTAATTATTTTGTTCCTTTTATACCAATGATAAAAAAAAAAAAAGAAAATTGTCCTTCATTCCTCCTTTCCAGACACTTAGCATTATAAGGTTGGGGTCAAAGGTAAATGGAGTAATCCAGCAAAAGGAGTAACATCTTCTATATTTCTGGGAACAGAGTTTTTGGATCATCCTCTACTACAGTCAAGTTAATATTATGCATTCCAACCCAAAGTATTAAATTTCATTAGCTGTGTATACCCAGCGTTGCCAGACTGAAACGTATTGGTGAATGGTGGATTTAGTCCTATACTATATAAGATACACTGAATATCTTAACTTCTTACAGTTTTCCTTAAAGTGGATCACATGTTGGATTTATGGAAGCATAAAATACATCAGTTTTTATCTATGAAAATTAAACGGGAAATAACTTTCACAGCTTAAATAAATAAACTTTCATTTTTATAGGCAATCGGTGTTGCCTGATAATAATTGAAAATAAATATAAATTAAATTAAAATAAAGTTGAAATAAAATTTTTAAGTAGAATAATGAAGACAAATTTATTACCACAAATTATTATTAACATGGATCTAATGGATCCAAAGTAGCTGATCAGCGGCTTGGTTCCCACCAGTTTTGGCAAATAACAAATAAGATCCTGAACAGAAGTGTGCGTTCTATCCCAACCATTATCAATGGACCTGAGGTCATCTCGTCAGCATCAGACAAGGCTAAACTATTTGCAAAGAACTTTGCAGCTAATTCTACCCTATGCGACAAAGGCCATCAACTCCCCATATTTCCTCCTATAACACAGAACACACTAGGTAACATACAAATATCTGTGCATGAGGTCGCCAAGCTAATCAAGAACCTTGATTCCAGTAAAGCAACTGGCACTGACGGCATCCCAATTATAGTGTTAAAAAAGCTTCAACCAGAACTTGCTCCCATACTTACGAAACTGTTTAAGTGTTGCCTTAAGGAGAAGTGCTTTCCGACTCCCTGGAAAACCTCATCAGTATGCCCTGTATTTAAGAACTCAGGTGATAAGTCATCTCCCTCTCAGTACAGGCAAATAAGTCTCCTGTGCGTCATGAGTAAGTTGCTGGAATCCATATTAAATAGAGAAATAGTCAACCACCTCAGCAGAAATAACCTTCTTAGTGACACACAATATGGTTTCCGTTCTGCAAGATCTACCACAGATGTGCTAACAGTTATATCTCACAGGATTAGTGAATCTCTTGACAAAGGCTTCCTTTCTAGGGCAATTGCTCTTGACATATCAAAGGCCTTCGACAAGGTATGGCATAAGGGCCTACTTCACAAGATTTCCAGCTACGGTATAACTGGAAATGTTTTCTCAATCGTTAAATAATTTCTCTCCGATAGGCTCATAAGAGTAGTGATCGATGGACAAAAATCAGAGGCCTGCAGTATTAATGCTGGAGTCCCTCAAGGGTCAATCCTGGGCCCAACTTTCTTCCTGATCTACATCAATGATCTCCCTAAACACATACCTAAATCATTCGTTGACATCTATGCTGATGACACGACCATCTACGGCAACACATCAAAGGCTGTAAATGACAAAGCTCTCTCTGATTCTCTCTCCTCTGATCTCGAACGAGTGGTTTAGTGGGGTAAGATGTGGCTGGTCACCTTGAATGCATCTAAAACCAAACTCCTATCTTTACATCATCAACGCTCTGATCCCCATCTGGCATCAATTGAAATGGATGGCTCTTGTCTAGGAGAAGCCCCATGTATTGACAAGCTTCTGGGTTTGTCCTTTACTCCTGATCTGAGATGGAACACGTACATTAAGTCTGTTGCCAAGGTCGCTGGAAAGAGGTGGGATCCTTCTACCGCTCCAGAAGATATCTCACTACTGATGCAATTCTCTATCTATATAAAAACCAAGTATGTCCAAGGGTGGAGTACTGCTGCCACATTTGGGCAGGAGCTGCTAAAAACAGTCTATCCTGCCTTGACAGAGTACAAAATAGACTTTCTGGTTTAGTGGGGGATGCCCTTTTTCTCTTCCCTGCAACCTCTCTCCCACAGAAGAGATGTTGCGAGCCTATCCTTGTTTTATCGTTATTTCCATGTGCTCGTCTGAACTCCAATCTCTAGTCCCCCCTTGCCAATCTTTCACGAAAAACACCCGTCTAGCTGAATCCACTGTCAAAAATTTTCCCCACTCTTTATCTGTGCTTAAATCAAAATGTAGATTCGATGAACAAATCTTCTTTCTTAGAACTGCACGCCTGTGGAACTCTATTCCATCTGCCTGCTTCCCACCTGACTACAACCTGGATGTCTTCAAGTCCAACGTAAACAAATTCCTAATGAACCGACCCTTAAGTAAACACTTCATTAAATCTCCACACTAACGTACTGTACTTGCAATAACCCTTATCCCTGAGTGGCTTCTGGGCCTTAATAAGTGGTGACCACCGTGTAAAAAAAAAAAAAATTATTAAAATTTTTTTTCTTTAATGTAATATGCAAATGATGTTATTCCTTGAATGTAGATTTCCTTTGTATATATACATAGTGTGTATATATATATATATATATATATATATATATATATATATATATATATATATATATATATATATCATGCTTGAATATAAATATGTAAATGTCTGTTTTCAGTATGAAAATTAATTTGTGAAACAGTATACCTTTTGTACATCAATTTGTGAACAAACTGACAGGAATATGACTTTATAATAAACTTCAAGCAAGCAAGAGTTTTATAATCATAAGATTATATCTAAAAAAAAATTTAATGAGGCCACATGATCTCTGCAAAACATAAACAATGATACCAGACTGATAGAAATTCACTATGAAGCAAGCAATCAACAGAAGATTTGGAAGAAACGGCTTACCTTGTAGATTTGTATATACTTGTGTTTATCAGCTGTTTTCACTTGTGGTGTATTTCATTTCAGCCTCCAGATAATGCCAGGTCATAAGGAGAGAATATGCAATATTTCAGGGCATTCTCAATGGCTTTTCTGCATACCACTCCCCTTTTACTGATGTGAAGCCTTACTATTTGAATTGTATTTAAATCAAAACTGTTCAATATAATCAAAACTGAATGCTTAATGACTTGGTGTCTTCCATGTCGTATAACAGCTTTGTATCTCGCATGTAATATTATAATTTAAAATTTATTTTGATAGCACAATTAGCCATTGAATTATAACCATTCAAATTTTGTCGGAAGTTTGAAATCTGAAGTTAGACAACTCCTATTATATTCTTCAATTTAAAATGAGTTATCCCCCTTGCTGACTTTTAATTTTTAGTGATGATTTAAATGTTTCATATTAGCAATCATCTGGATGAAACTAATGTTTGAAATTTTAGTTGAGTACATTATTATTTTGCCAATTAAACATTACAACAATAACAATTGAAAAGGGCATAGTGCATAAAGTATTTGGTAAAATTCAGTTGTAAAAGTTATTCTTCTGGAGGTTGAAGGTTCAACCCTTATTGCAGGTGACACTCAAAATACAATTGTGAATTACTTAGGACTTCTACCTTGTCATGACTGATGGAATGTGAGTATGTTACCCTTGTGGATTAAAGGGTTTCTGTTTGAAATTCTATCCAATAGAAGGACTGCCAAGTTCGACAAGATACACCTGGAGAAGGTTAGAGGTTATATTAACTGAAGTGTGAAAAATAAAACTTAAAATACGTGTGAAGAATACAAATAATCTAAATAATTAATCTTCATCTAAAAAAATTTACAACTGTAAATTTTGATTTTTCAGCTTAAATGCTATTTGGGTTTGACTTGGAAAATCCAACAAGATAATTTTATGTTAAAAAAATTATTTCTAATACTATTAACTGGGCTTGTCGAGTTGAATGTTTTGGAAAAAGATGATATCTGACTCATAAGAATGTTAGAAGTCAAAGTTAGATTTTTTATTTTTTAAATCTCCAAAGAATCAGCAGTTTAAATACTGGAAAACTTTAAAATAAGAAATCAGAGTTGGATATTTTCAAATTCTAGGAATTTGCGTCAAAATTTTTTTTAATCTTAGAAATCGGAGTCAGACCTTATACTTTCCAATTATGTAACAATTGTAATGTTGTGACGCTTTCGGCTGTGATAATAGCGTAGTCTCTGTGTTAACTGTGTCAAGCAGGGTCAAGGGGCAAAACATTCTTATTATTATTACTAGTTTATCGAGCAATGGCGGGTCGCTGGATCAATTATTATGAATAGAAAAATAAACAAATTGGGGAAAAAAAGGATTGACATATAATAATATTGCAAAAAGAATGTGAAAATAGAAAATAGATGCAAACATTGTTTTTGGTTCGCATAAACAAATAACTAGATTGGGGACATCAGCTGTTCATTAGCTGGACATCAGAGAGAACAAACGACTCAAGAAGGGAGTTGGTCTCCATGATGCAGGGAGCAGCATCATCTCAGGCAGCCAAGCTGTATAATATCTGAAAATGCCGGCCAGATCATGAAAATAAATGTTCGTAAATAATTCAGGTATGTGTTGTGTTATTTACATATGTTAAAAAGAACTGTTTGTCTTCAACTGTTTCGATACGTCCACGTCAATCGTTTCCTGTTAGAACTGTTGCATAAATGTTAAAATATACACACTAGACGATCAACTAAATGATACGATGTATATACATACACGCATTTTAGCATGTACGTCGTTATAGAACATATTCAGACACACAACGTCCTGGATATGACCTTAAACTATATCCAGTGGTGAGGCCCCAGCTTGCAGGCTTTGGGGAGTGTGGAGCAACCCTTTAATTGCCATTGCTCTCAGGTCCACTCTGACCTGGAGTGGTAGTACCTGTTAGGATCCCAACTATGGGTTAAATAGAAACTGACTTGAAAACAACAAATATTCTATTAAAAACTTTTCTTCAAAATCTTTGGATTTGGCATTAAATAACCTGAAAAGGGTTGATATGCCGTAAAACAACCAACCAACCAATCATACACACAACGTAACACAATACTAAACCTTTCTGAAACACCATTTAGATGTAGCGCGTTCCATTCTACTCTCAACAATATATGCACCATACGTGGATAAGACTGACGGAGTTAGAGCACTATGGCTAGAGGTCTCTGAAACCTTCGACAAATCTTGTACGAATTAAAGGTTTTTTTCAAGAAAATTAATTTATTACTAGACAAATATTTAATATAATCAGATCTGTTGTAAGACCATTTTGAAAAACATGGCAAGAAGCAAAGGATAGATAACTCTACATTATTTAAACTTGTAAGATTTATGTTGTAATATCTACAATTCCCATTAATCCCTTAAAAATGATTTTCTTTATAAAAATAAAACTTGATTAATTTACATGAATTTTGAAATATGATATTTTCATTTTATCGTAGACCATACAGATTTTTTGTATTTTTGTTTTTAATTTGTTTTTAATATCGGGGAATACTTGACACGCACCAATATTTTTTGTTTTTTCACATTTTTATTTTGTTTTTAATATCGGGGAATACTTGACACGCACCAATATTTCTTTGTTTTTTCACATTTTTATTTTGTTTTTAATATCGGGGAATACTTGACACGCACCAATATTTCTTTGTTTTTTCACATTTTTATTTTGTTTTTAATATCGGGGAATACTTGACACGCACCAATATTTCTTTGTTTTTTCACATTTTTATTTTGTTTTTAATATCGGGGAATACTTGACACGCACCAATATTTCTTTGTTTTTTCACATTTTTATTTTGTTTTTAATATCGGGGAATACTTGACACGCACCAATATTTCTTTGTTTTTTCACATTTTTATTTTGTTTTTAATATCGGGGAATACTTGACACGCACCAATATTTCTTTGTTTTTTCACATTTTTATTTTGTTTCTAATATCGGGGAATACTTGACACGCACCAATATTTCTTTGTTTTTTCACATTTTTATTTTGTTTCTAATATCGGGGAATACTTGACACGCACCAATATTTCTTTGTTTTTTCACATTTTTATTTTGTTTTTAATATCGGGGAATACTTGACACGCACCAATATTTCTTTGTTTTTTCACATTTTTATTTTGTTTTTAATATCGGGGAATACTTGACACGCACCAATATTTCTTTGTTTTTTCACATTTTTATTTTGTTTTTAATATCGGGGAATACTTGACACGCACCAATATTTCTTTGTTTTTTCACATTTTTATTTTGTTTTTAATATCGGGGAATACTTGACACGCACCAATATTTCTTTGTTTTTTCACATTTTTATTTTGTTTTTAATATCGGGGAATACTTGATACGCACCAATATTTCTTTGTTTTTTCACATTTTTATTTTGTTTTTAATATCGGGGAATACTTGACACGCACCAATATTTCTTTGTTTTTTCACATTTTTATTTTGTTTTTAATATCGGGGAATACTTGACACGCTCAATATTTCTTTGTTTTTCACATTTTTATTTTGTTTTTAATATCGGGGAATACTTGACACGCACCAATATTTCTTTGTTTTTTCACATTTTTATTTTGTTTTTAATATCGGGGAATACTTGACACGCACCAATATTTCTTTGTTTTTTCACATTTTTATTTTGTTTTTAATATCGGGGAATACTTGACACGCACCAATATTTCTTTGTTTTTTCACATTTTTATTTTGTTTTTAATATCGGGGAATACTTGACACGCACCAATATTTCTTTGTTTTTTCACATTTTTATTTTGTTTTTAATATCGGGGAATACTTGACACGCACCAATATTTCTTTGTTTTTTCACATTTTTATTTTGTTTTTAATATCGGGGAATACTTGACACGCACCAATATTTCTTTGTTTTTTCACATTTTTATTTTGTTTTTAATGTAAACTTTTTAAAAATAATTCACAATTTTATTAATTTTTTTTTCTAATGAATTTTTTGCAATTTTTGGTTTCTTTTCAGAATCCGGAAAAAAAAGATCTCAATTTTGTACCATGGCAAAAGAAAGGTATGCCTCCATTTTTATTTATTTTTTCAAAAGTCTTGAATATTTTCATATTTCTTAAATTCTAATATAAATTCTTTAACTAAAAACAAACAAAACCAAATATTTATGAATTTATGTTTGTGTCGAATTTTTTGTTTCAGATGTTGCGAAGAAACTTCCGAAAGCATATGACCCTGCGTATGTTGAATCTGGCTGGTATAATTGGTGGGAAGAGAAAGGTGTTCATCAGCCAACTCCTCTTGAGGTAAGAAATAGAAGACATTCGTTTTTTTTATTTTTATTTACTCCCCACTTCCTAAATAAACTAAAAACGTTTGGATTCGTGTAATGATTTCATTTGAAAATTTATTAAAAAGGAAAATGTTGGTAAAACTGCATTTTCAGGGCAATATCATAAAACGATGCAATTTCCAAAACAATATTTTTTCTGAAGAATTTTCCTTGCTACATAAATATATCTTGAAATTGAAAATTGGCATTGAAAGAGAAGAAATACGAAGATAGCTATTAAGAATGCAAGGTTTCAAATTTTTTTTATTACATTTTCACCCCAAACAAGGCACAGTGCCACTTTGATGTAGGCTACTATCGTGGACATAAATTGCAAGGATACTATGTAGGGAGTTGAGAAGCAAGATGTTTATTTACATTACACTATAACTTGTGAATGTCAGTACAGTTGGGGAAGCAGGAACCTAGAAAGGAATTCCAAAGTCTAGCAGTTCTGGCGAAGAAATTATTAGACTAGAAGGCTTTCTGACATCTGAGTATCTCTACAGTGTAGGGGTGAGACTTTGCTGCTTGTCAGGGGTATTTATGTGGAGGGGTACAAGAGCTTGTAGTTTGTTGGAGCATCTCCCATTAAAATACTTGTAAAAACAGGCAGAGGGATGCAACATTTCATCGATGGGAAGGGGGTTGAAGCTTAGCTGACAGTTCGGGACTTATTCGGTTGGCGACTCTCTTTTGAACCGTCCAGGAGTGAGAGACTAGTAGCAGATGCACCAGCCTAAATGTGACAGCCGTATTCCATACATGGGCAAATGGTGGCCTTATAGAGGTACAGGATACTTTCAGGCATAAGTAACTTTCTAGCACGGTAGAGAGAGCCCACCTTCATCACAGTAACCTTGGCAATGCTCTTGATGTATCCGTTCCAACTCATGTTCCCTGTGAATATTAAGCCAAGGAGTTTGAACGAAGTAATTTCAGGTAATGTATCATTAGCCATAGCTATTGGTGGTTGAGAAAGTTTCTTGTAATTATTAAAGGATCGAGCTTAGTCTTGGCAGCATTGAACGTTACTATCCATTTTTGTCTCCATTCCACTACAGACAAGAGGTTTTCCTCTAGGGTTTCTGCTATTGCCTTGGATATGTGACTATTCGTTTCCCCTTATATATAAAGACCACTAGCCTGGGTGCCCGACATTGCCCGGATGTTTGTTGAGCAAAAAAAAAAAGTGCTAGTAGGCAGGTAGGCTCAAACCTGTGACACGAAGGCGGAAAAGAAAGCGAAAGAAAATCTGACGTCTTACCGCTTCTCCATGACGTGACCGGAAGTTCAGAACATTAAAATTAGACAAAGTCAATCCAACTGATACCCTGACTTGCAAAAATGGCTCACAAAAAATCGATCCCTCCTTGTAGAAAACTGCCCAGTTGAGGGTGAAGGAATTAATGTTTTTGGCCAATTTTTCGATATTTGTCGTCCAAGACATTGAGTTTCAAAACGATACCATCCCATGAAAATCTGTTGCCTTTGTCGAAAGTTTTAGGCAAACATTCAAACAAACATACATACATACATTTAAACAGACGTGAGATTTATATTATAGATGGTGTTGTCAGCAAATATGCCCATCTCAGAGACAATTTTATCAGGGAGGTCATTTATGAATATCAGGAATAATAAAGGTCCAAGGATCGACTCTTGAGGTACACTCGCATTTATATCATACTAGACTACCTGTGATCCGTTGGGTCAGTATGTTATATTAGTTATGGAATTAATGTATGAGTGTGACACTTGTGACATAAAGAAAATAGATTTTGTGGAATAACAGAAACATTTCTATGAAAGTATATTAAAATGAAAAAAGAATATACATAGATTTCTATGAGTCGTTCTGTTTATAATTGTTTATTTTTGAAAAGAAAAAACTTACAGCCATTGAATTATTAGTGGTTTGCCATACTTATAGATAAATGTGCACGGAACAGATACCATAATACTTAAGTTAAATTCAAATTTTGATATATCTTTTTAATTTAAACGCAAAAAAAAACCCAATTGGGATGCTGAAAACGTACACAGTAAAACAATGTTTTATTGTCGTGTTGATTATTTATTTGTAATGCAATTTAAAAAAAAATATTTTTGGGGTTATTTATTTATGTTGGTAGTGTAGAAGAAAATGTATGAATGTTTTTAAGAAAGGTTTATTAAAAAATGGAGAATAAATTTTAAAAAAAGAGGAAGGCGGTGGGTAAATCGCCGTTGTAAAATGCTCTTATGGTTGTCAACGGGTTAAAGTAGATTTATTTGTAAGAAAATTGCGTTAAAATAACTTAAATGTAATATGGAAATGAACAATGTAAAAAATGAAGAAAGTATTAACAATTGTTTATTTGGATAATTTAAATACGAAAAAAAACAATTGGGATGCTGAAAACGTAAATAGTAAAGCAATATGTTTTATTGTCGCGTTGATTATTTGTTTGTCGTCTGCATGCACAACCGGAAGTTGTAAACCAGATGTTGAGTTACAACACCTGTTACAAGGTCATTGGAGTTTTATAATTATATAGATTGTTTTGACATCCAACCATGATGGTCAACCTGAATTTATTTAAGAAGGATTTACAGGCATGGGAATATGTAAAAGATAATACAAATACCTAATTGATACTTGCATTCAGATACTTCAGACTACTGTCCTCATCTTGAGTGTTATTTTCGTAACGTTTCGGTTGATAAAACCTTTGACCTTCTTCAGGTATATCTTGTTCAACTTGAGAATTTTGAATGGAACACTTTATTTAATCCATGGGGGTAGCATGCTCTCGTTCCGTGAGCCATGACTGAGTGGAAATTGTAAGTAATTCACAATTGTATTTTGAGTGTCACCCGTACTGAAGAAGGACTCTTGATGTAATGAATAAAGTACTTGGTAAAATTTAGTTTAAATCACACTCTTTTGGAGGTTGAAGATTCAGTCGCCAGGGTGTGTGTGAAACCCAAAATATAATTGTGAATTATTTAAGACTTCTACCTTGTCATGGCTGATGGAATTGACCATTCCCTCTCTTATATATTTATGTAGTCATAATGAAGAGGAGCAGATAAAGAGTGAAAGGGGGAGGAAAGAAATAGAAGAGAAGGGAAAGAGTGAAAGGGGAGGATTAAATAAATGTGGATTAAATAAAAGGTTTTGTTTAAAATTTTGTGCAGATTCTCGAATTCAACAAGATTGCATGAAGATGATCAGAAGTTACATCAACCGAAACGTTATGAAAATAATACTCAAGATGAGAAGAGTAGTCCAAAGTATCCAAATGATACGATGTAATTAATCGTCATCTAAAAAATTCAGAAACTTATCAGTTTAGTTGAAGAATTCACTTTTAATGCACATTAAAATGTGAGCTTTTAAAAATAGTTTTTCTTTCTTCCTCTTTCCTTTTCTTTCTTCCTCTTTCCTTTTCATTCTTCCTCTTCCCCTTACATACTTCCTCTTCCCTTTTCATTCTTCCTCTTCCCTTTTCATTCTTTCTCTTTTCCCTTTCTTTCCTTCCCTTCTCTTCTCTTTCTTCCCCCTTTTTTATACTTTCCCTTCTCTTTCTTCCTCCCCTTTCACTCGTTCTCTTCTATTTCTTTCCTCCCCCTTTCATTCTTTACCTGCTCCTCTTCATTATGACTACATAAATATATAGGAGAGGGAATGGTCAAATGACACCTCAAATGCATAGATTTCACCAAATAATTATCTGGCTGAAATAAATTAAATTTTTTTTTTAACTTTTTGTTTTTGTATTTTTTACATAGGAGCTTCCCAAAAAGAAAAAGTTTGTTGTTTGTCTCCCTCCACCAAATGTGACCGGTTCTCTTCATCTTGGACATGCGTTGACCTCTTCAATCCAAGATGTTCTTGTCCGATGGTCAGTTTGTATTTTACACCTATTTTATTTCATGTGAATTAATCTTATAGAACAGGGTCGGCAACCTTTTGTAGCATGAGGGCCAAAAAGCTATGCTGATTATAGGAGGTGGGCAAACAGTTTTGACTACATTGCCATGGAGGACAACAATGTTATTAAATAAGTAAATAATTTTATGTGCGTTTGAAACAAGTATTAATATGAGTTAAACAGAAACACTTGTTTTACTTCAGAAATATTAAAATAAATAAAAAAGAAAGAAAAATTGCATGTTTTACAAAAAAAAATGTCATTATATTCTGCTCTGAGTAAGATGGCGGGCCAAACAAAATTCACTAGAGGGTCAGATTTTGGTGAACAAACACAGTACGACAACAATTAAAAAATTGTTTATTCATTTCTTTGGATTTTCTCTAAAAGAAAAATTTTTTTTTTTATTTATTTATGTAATTTTTTCAACTGCAACAGTTAAGTTGTTCTGCTGCTGGTTAAAAAATGCTGCATTAGTCTGAAATAGTAAACTTAATTCGGTATTAACATAGTAATAGTATGGTTCGGCTTCAGACAGATACCAAATTTTCATTATTAATAGAATTTTGAGTTCTTGTCCAGAATACCCCTTCTATTAAATAACAATTATATAAAAAATTTTTTTTTAAAATCTGTATGATGTACATACCTGTGACAAAATAAAATTATAATATTCCAAAAATTATGTAAATTCATCAAATAGTTTTTTTTAATAAGAAACTCAAGTTTTATGAGTAACGGAAGAGCAGCTGTCTTGTCTGCAATTTTGAAAATAATTAAAAAAAAAAAAAACACAAAGGGACATAACTCAATACTTCAAACTTATAAGATTTATTTTTTAATGCCTATGAATTCTCATTAATCACTTAAAAATTATTTTCTTCATAAAAACAAAACTACTTGATTAATTTACATAACTTTTGGAATATGGTATTTTTGTTTCATCACGAGTATGTACATTCTGCAGATTCTTCTGTATTTTTACTTTTTAATATGGGAATAAGAACCAAAAATTGACTTATGGAGGTGGGGAGATTTCTTTTCTTTTCTACAGCCCTTTTTTACACAGAAGAGATGTTACTAGTCTTTCTCTACTCTGTCATTATTTTTATGGTAAGTCTTTGACTGAGTTCCAACCTCTTAAATCATTCACAGCTTTGTCTAACTACAACCACTGTAAAGAATTTTTTCTTTCCTCCGTATACTTAAAACTAAATGGAATTTCCATGAATAAAGTTCTTTTCAAAGAATTTTTCATCTGTGGAATACAATACCACGATACTGCATCCCTGCAGCCTACAACATGGTCATCTCTAAATCCAATGTCAACAATTTTTTATCAAGCCATCCATTTAAGTGTGTGTGCAGTCAGCACAACCCTATTCGGGTTTAACCGGCTTCCTACGAAGGAGGAAGTTTCATGGGAGCATGAAATTCACAAGCAGTCCCCAGTCACATGTATATCCCCGTTAGGTTTTTGCAACTTTTTGCAGGGAGGTGTCAACGTCCTCCTACATACAGCGCCTAGAACATCCAAATTGGTCACTCATTTTAGTAATGACCAGACTCAACGTTGCTTAACTTCGGTGATCTGACGGGAACCGGTGTGTCAATGTGATTATGCCATATATAATTTAAGTAGTCAAATTTGACCCATTTAATGCATCATTTCCAATCCTCTCGTGTTATTATTCATCATCAATGGACAATCTCTTTAACTCTTATCTTTGAGCGACTTTCTGGTTTAATTAAGTGATGATTTATTAATAAAAAACAAAGAGTATAGTTTCAGCTTCGGAAAGACAGATCCCAAATCTCCATTAGTAATAACATTAGTAGAAGTATAAACACACTCCTCAGCTATGTGTAAAATGGCAACTTGTGTTCCATTCATCGCTTCCAATAAATTTTTTTTTTTTAGTCTTGTTCTCTTCAAATAAGTTGCATTGCTGCTTGGACATAAGGGGCTACAACATAGTCCCCTATAAACATGGTCCTAAAGGACCATGTTTACAGGGGACTATATAAGGAGCTGAGTGAAATATTGGTTTACATTACATTTAAAGTTTAGCATGTCAGAGCAGTCAGGACAGCAGGGAGGGAATTCTAACGTCTAGCAGTCCGAGGGAAGGAGCTGTTGGAGTAGAATGCTTTCCTGCTTGTAGGGACATCTATAGTAAAGAGGTATTTTCTGACATCTATAGTAAAGAGGTATTTTCTGACATCTATAGTAAAGAGGTATTTTCTGGCATCTATAGTAAAGAGGTATTTTCTGGCATCTATAGTAAAGAGGTATTTTCTGGTATCTATAGTAAAGAGGTATTTTCTGGTATCTAGGGAATAGTATGATTTTGTTTCCGAACAGGTTTGTTGGAAGGTATGTACATTAGGGGGTGGGGAGGGGTCCAAACGCAATGTGTTTATCATAGCACACTCTATTAAAATACTTTCATCACTAAATAATCTGAAATTGTTGATTTTATTTTATTTTTTTTCCTAAAACAGACAAAACAAGACTGAAACTTTTATTCCTTCTCTTCCAGGCACCGTATGCGGGGTCACCAAGTCTTATGGGTACCTGGCACTGACCATGCAGGAATTGCTACCCAGGTTATTGTAGAAAAACATTTGTGGAAGACAAAGAAGACCAAGTTAAACATTGGACGAGAGAAATTCGTTGAAGAAGTTTGGAACTGGAAAAATCAGTAATTTTTTTTTGATTGTGTAGACGTTTATAGATCACAAATTTTTTCTTTAATTCACCTTCCCCCCCCCCCCCCCGCCCCAGTGTTGGGAAGTGAAGAAGGAAGAGAAAAATGTATAACATAAAGAAAGGAAAAATGAATTTATCGGCAGAAAAATAAATAGGAAGTTGTTCGCAAAGGCACACAAAAAAAGGTGAGATAGGATAGTTGATCAGTGTGTGGCAATAACATGAACAAAAGATTGCTCAATAATATTTTGGAGTTAGTTTTAGGAGTGACAGTGGGTTTTATGGTGGTTGGGAGGAGTTTTTAGACAGTCTTGGGTTGCGATGGTTGACAATAGTGACAGTTGGACACAGTTGAAGATAGATCCTGACTTGGACAAGATCGAAAAGCTTCAGAAGGCCGAGATAAGGAAATGAATTGATCAACTGATGACAGACTTTTCCCACGATGGTGTCACACACCCAGAGCCCAACTGACACCAATAGATTGTGTTTTCTATTTTTTCTTTTGAGTGGTTTTATTTTTTCATATGTACTTGTGAACCTGTGTGCAGCCATTAAAGTGAGAGACAACAACACGGCCAGAGGAGAAAATGAAAGAAAAGACCATGGAACCAGTGTTGTGGTCAGCAATCATTATTGAGCGTGGTAACACGTAGGTATCACAAAGTTTGTATGCGTGTCCATCAGGCATTCTAAGTGGGGAGTTGTGCAGCCAGATGTTTGTTCACATTACATTTAAACTTCTGCATGTTGATACAATCAAGGAAACGGGGAGTAGGAAATAAATATCAAAAGTTAGCAGTTTAAGGAAAGAGGTAGAAATCCCTCAAGCATTTGGGGACCTCAGCAATAAAGGGGTGGGGTTTAGCTGATGTTGAGTTGGTTGGAGGTATGTTCGTCAAAGGAGTACCAGAGCAACAAGTTCATCGGACCACATTCCATTGAAGTACTTATAAAACAAGCACATTGCAGTGATAGGACAGAAGCTGGAGTTCTGCAGACTGTAGGACCTTTTAAATTAGAGATTCTAGATATTTTCCAGTTTAGCTAAGAAAACAAAAAATGTTGTAAAAAGAAACAAATGTTACCAAAAGCAAGATGAGTCTTCTATCTACCTGGATAAGTTTATTGTGTTTTTAATTGAATAAACACTTGAAAATAATTTGAAACTGTTGCGTTTTAAGTTAGAAATAATTGGCTGACATTAGCTGTTCATTTAGGGAGTCTCAATAATCGCTCAAAAATTGAAAATTAAACAAAATACTAGTAGAAACCCACACAATAAATATTATGGTTACATTTATTGGGTATAACTTATCTTGCCTTTGGTAACATTTATTTGTTGCTTTTTTTTTACCACTTTTTTTATTTTCTTAGCTATACTGGAAAATGCCCAAGATTCTCTGTTTGAGAGAAAGAGACTAAATCTGAAAACAATACTCCATGCATGGTCGATCGGTGATTATTGTAGAGATAATACTGGGGCAGATTGCTGAAACAATCTTTCATTTGGTGCTTATTTCCATGGCAAGTGCTCGTCTGAGCTCTGATCTCTGGTCCCCCCTCGCCAATCTTTCATGATAGACACTCGTCTAAATGAAACCATTGTCAATAATTTCCCCCACATATTATCTGTGCCTAAATCAAAACGTAGATTCCATGAACAAAGCTTCTTTCTTAGAACTGCGTGCCTGTGGAACTCTCTTCCATCTGCCTGTTTCCCACCTGACTACAACTTGGATGTCTTCAAGTCTAACATAAACAAATTCCTGATGAACCGTCCCCTTAAGTAAGACACTTTATCAAATCTCCAATACTAACGATTACTACGATACTATCTCATTGATTACTGTACACACAATAACTCTTATCCCCGAGTCCGAGTGGCTTCTGGGTCTTGATAAGTGGTGACCACCATGTAAAAAAAAACAAAAAAATAAAGGCAGTTTTTTTAAATTATCTAAAAAATTTTTTCTTTTCTTTTCCTTTCACCATCATTCACGTGGGAGGGTCCTTCCTCTTTCTTGAGCTTCATTTGCATAATCAAGAGTTTTCCAAAATGCCATTTCATATAAGTAAAAAAAAATAAGTAAATCGGTTATCTTTTGGAATAATCCTAAGGCCTAAACAACAATTAATGGCCATTTGAATTCATATCTGCTATCTTGTTTTTTTTATCCAAAGAAACTCATAACATCTTACCTATATTTTAGGTAACTTCCCAAACAAATTCAACCACCCCAAGGAATTCAATTAACTGTTTCTCTTAACAAGAGTGGCATTGAGATGAGACTTGTCGAATTGCTAAAAGGCATCATTTCTGATATTTTTTGGAGACATTTCATAATCCAAGGTGCCAGCTTTTTCAGCTAACATATTTTTAATGGCTGTTGGGTGTCATCCCAATTATCAGGAAACAAAACAGATTTCTTCTTTATCAATTCAATATATCCACAATTTAATGTGTATTAAATATTAAATCAATACCATAACAACCTTTCTTAATGCTCTTTTTTCCACGACCATTATCGTCATTATTGTTACGTTCAACGATACTGTCACAAAAAAACAATTCTCCCATTTAAATTACTGTAAAAGAGAGCAATTCCTTAATTCTTATAAACTACTAGATTACCCGTGACCTGTTGGGTCAGTATGTTATATTAGCTATGAAATTCATGTATGAGCGTGACACTTGTGACGTAAAGAAAATAGTTTTTTTTTTCACATAAAGAAAACATTTCTATGAAATATATTAAAATGAAAAATCACGGACAGATCACTCAAACATGAAAAAAAAATCCTCCCTATTCGTGTAAAGTTACCTATTTTTCCAAATAATCGCTCAAAAATCGAAAATTAAACATGATTTTTCTACGAATTGAATGCTGACGGAAGTCATTTAGCAGAAAAAACGCACAGGAACCTACCGATGAGAAATATAAGAATGAAAAACCCATATTGGAATCCTTCAACCAAGTTATAGAAACTTAAAATCTAAAAAAAATAATTAATAAAACCTGAAGCAAAAAAATAAAACCTGAATAAATTGATTGTCGTAAAATGATTTAAACCAAACTACAGCTATCAAAAATATAGATTGGTTGAAAATAAAATATTGGATTGATTAGTGACAGTTGTTAGCTGTCAATCACAACAAATTGTGCTCTTATTAAATGTAATCTTTTTTAATTTCAGAAAGGGAACTCGAATTACTGAGCAGTTGAGACGACTTGGAGCTTCTCTTGATTGGTCAAGGGAATATTTCACACTGGATGAGGTAAACTTGATTTACTTTGCTTTGCTAGACACTGCCACACCTCTTTCTTTTCACCTAACCCAACTCTTCACTCCTATGAATTCCTCTTTCCTTCCCCACCTCTATCAATCACCTCTTTCCTTCCTCCACCCTCTTTCCTTCCTCACCCTGACTAATCACTTCACAACCCTATCACCTCTTTTCTTCTCTATTCTTTCTTTACTCCACTCCATCTCCTCTTTCCTCTTCTTTGGCTCACCATTCTATTCAAGTTTGAATTCTTTCAAATTTCTTTGTAATTTTGAAGGGTTACAAAGTAATCTTTTCTTTTTATTTTTCAACTATTAACAAACTATTAAACTTGTTTGGTCTTTTAGATTTTTAGATCTATGAGTGTGGCTTCTGTCTGCAAAGGGAAATTAGGGAGGAAGTGGTTTGAGGTGTCTAAGGTAGATGGATGAATTGTTGGAATGCTTGCTACCTTTATGCAGTGGCTGCACACGTTGAAATAAACCATTGAGGAGAATGGGGATTGCTATAGTACTTCCATATGGGAACGTGCTTCAATGTCTGTTTTGCACCATTCAGTTATCTTATTAGCACATTGTTCAGCAAGAAGAGAAAAGATGTGTTTTCGGATGGCTTCCCAATCAGTCTTTTCGAAGTAACTTGTTATTTTAAGCATCAGCATCTCAACTTAAGGACAAGAACTTATGGTCTGTTCAAGTGGTTTTTTGATAGTTCGTTTTTTATCCATTATCCTTTTTGATGGATATTGAGGGCATTTTCTTGTATTTTTGTCTATAGCATAGATTATATAAACTCTGGATTGCTGGCCTGATGAGTTCATCTGGTCATTCTTCATGTCCCTCCTCTCCCCAGGTGTTGCAGGTCTATTCCCTGTCACCATTCAACTGAAAGTCAACAGACTAGACATGTCTCTATAGAATATTTGCTACCAAAACAGTAGCAGAAACTTGCTATGAAACAAGCGACCAACAGAAGATAGCGTTGTTTGAAAAAAAAACAAACTGTACCGTGTAGACTTGTATATAATTGTGTTTATCAGCTGTTTTCATTTGTGGGATATTTCATTCCGGTTTCTAAATAATGTTGGATCATCAGGAAAGAATATGCACCGTTTCAGGGCATTCTCGGTGGCTTTTCTGCATATTGTCCCCTCTTCACTGATGTGAGGCTCCATTATTTGAATTGCATTTAAATCAAATGAACTGTTCAATATAATCAAAATGATAAACAACCTCATTTGATTCATTGCTTTATACATGTTTTCGCATCAAATAGATAAAATTACGCCATATTTTCAACTTCAGATCTAAATAGATTCCTTCCAAAAGTATCTTGGTGTTACCAAATCAAGCTGTCTGAAAATTGTTTAAACTCCCCCAGCTTAACATTCGCACCCAATATGAATTGGAAGAAATACATTGAGGACATTGCCAAGGTAGCTGCAGAAAAAAGTGGGCTCCCTCTGCAAAGCTAGAAAATTATTCACACCTGAGAGTATCTTGTATTTTTACAAAACCACAATTCACCCATGCATGGAATATTCTTGTCACATCTGGTGCATCTCCTGTTGGTCTCTCCCTCTTAAAAAGAGTTAAAAAAAAAAGAGTCTCCAACTTAATAAGTCCTGTACTCCAACCTCTGTCCCATCGCCAAAGTGTTGCATATCTGCCGGTTTTCCGAGTACTCTAAACACTATGCCACGGGTCCTTGCAGACACAAGGACCCGTCGTGCAGTGGTTAGAGTACTGGGAAAAATCAATTGTAAAAGTGACCTTCTCCTGAAGGTTGAAGGTTCAATCCTCAGTGTGGGCGACTGAAATATACATTTGCGAATTACTTAGGACCTCTACCCAGTCATGGCTGACAAAACAAGAGCATGCTACCCCCATGAAGTAAATAAAGGGTTCCGCTCGAAATTCCGTCCAAATTCCAGAGTTCAACAGAAACATTCCGAAGTTCAACAAAATACATCTGAAGAAGGTTGGAGGTTATATCGACCGAAACGTTTTGAAAATCACACTCAAGATGAGAACAGTAGTCCGATGAATAATAATACAAACATCTTGTTGCTCAACTTCCTAAATGCTTCCTTGTAGACGTGATTCCAATTAGAAACTGCTCACGTTCAAATTACAATACACCTTGAAAAGGACGAATAAAAAAAAATACACTAAACATTGATGTTATCGGGGTTTTTTTTTTCATGTCTGAAAAGCTAAACACAAAAATAACAACCAAATTAAGCAAACCAACTGCCATGAATAAATATTTGAAGATATGAGATGCTGTAAATAAGTTTCCACAGTGACATCAAACTGTGCACTTAATATCTCTATAGATATGCGATAGTTCTTATTGATGAAATTCTTTATTTGGTCAATCAACTCTGGTGTTCTGATTTCCTTACTCCTCCCACACCTCTCATCATCCCTCACAGACTCTCTGCCTTCCTTAAGTCTCTTATGCCACTCAAAAATTGATGTCGATTCATGCAAGATGGTCCAAAAGCAGTTTGAAGCATTCAATACATTTCTATGGCATTTTTTCCAAGTTTAAAACAGAATTTTATTGCATATCGTTCTTCTAAAGTGTCCTTATGTTCAGATTGCATTTTTGAAATTCACCAGCTTTAGTAGTATGTATTCCAATTTCTGCTGTAGCTGTCCATTTGAACTTCAAATCATAAAAATTGGCCAGTCATCTCATAAGATGTATAGCAATAACATACTGAATTTTCAGGAATCTACAACAATTTTAAATGCCTGGACAAAAATAGTCTGGAAACTTATTGAAAGGACCTCATATCTTGTGAAACTTGGAAATTGCAAGGATCTGTGGTATAGTGGATAAAGTATGTGGTAAAATTCAGTTGTAAAGTTAAACTCTTCTGGAGGTTGAAGGTCCAATCTTCACTGCAGGCAATACTCAAGATACAATTGCAAATTACTTAGTACTTATATCCAGTTATGACGGAATGAACGCATACTACCTCTGTGGATTAAATAAAATATTCCATTCAAAATTCTGTGCAGATTCCCAAGTTCGACAAAAAGATTCACCTGATGAAGATCGGAGGTTATATTGACCAAAATGTTATGAAAATGGCACTCAAGATGAGAACAGTAGTCCAAAGAATCCAAATAATATAAAAACGTGTTTATTTTCATATTCAGTTGATGAATTTTCTTTTGCATTTAAAAAGAATTGCAAATCTATATAATTATTTCATTAAAAAGTATAATTGGAAATAATTTAGAATTTATCATTTTTTTTTTAATAAAAAAATATTTGATTTCAGAAATTATCAAATGCAGTTGTGGAAGCTTTCATTCGTTTCCATGAGGAAGGTTTGATTTATCGAAGTGATCGTTTGGTAAACTGGTCCTGTCAGCTTCAATCAGCTATATCAGATATTGAGGTGAGTGTAAACATTTTACTTGAAATAATTTTTCATGAGAAAAGTGAGGAAAAAATATGGAATAAAAATGAAAAAAAATATAAAGTTTTCTATGATTAGGGTGGATGCCATTGAAAGTTTCAGAAAAAAATTATATAAAAAAAATGATTTTTCATTTCATAAATTGATTTTCAAAAATTTTCAAATTTAACCTTATAAAATAGTACTTTTAAAAGATGCAACTATCTCCTCCGAATAAATGATTTTTTCCTTCACCAATGTGATGCCCCCATATATGGGAGCGTGTATATTTTAAAAATATAATTATCCACGGACACATTTTTTTGTCAGCTTTCTGATGCATCAGCATGGCTGGATCTAGCAAGATTCTAAACTAAGAATTCAGAGACTGATGTCTGAAGCTCTACAACTGAGCCAACCCCCAGTAGTAAAATTTGAAAGAATGTATCATAATTTATAGATATCATTTTATTTTAATGTGGACTCAAGGTTGGGAAAGAATGTATCACAATTTATTTTATTATTTTATTTATATTTGTTTACTTGAGATGCTTTGAAGATATTCAACTATTTATATGGAAAATCATTTTATCTAAATGCTAGGCAAAAATAATTTTTCCTTTCACCAGTATAATGCTGCTGTATATAGGAGCATATATATTTTTAAAATATGATTATTCAGTGATACGTGTTTTCTCATTTTACATGTGTGTGCATAATGCCTGAAGAGAACTTGAATGCCGGCTAGACACTCTTTGTGTAGGTCAACCTGGCATGAGGATGCTTTTCCCTTCAAGTAAACCCTGACCAAAAAATCACATAGTATTCACTACCCAGAGAAGATCCCCTCAATATGGCTAATCCACACTGGGCTTTTACAAGGAATGGTGCACCTTCTCCAAGTGATGTTACCTCAAGTAACAACACTAAGCCAGATACTTCACCAGACTAGACAAATTTTTGTCCTGGAATCCAGTAAGAGACCAAAAGAAAGCTAATACTATAACATATTAAAATGGCCAATTGAAAAGAGGAAAATTATGGCATCAACTTCTTTACTCAGTGTTTAAGAGATAAAGGAGAAGTTTAATGAAATATTCAAATATTTATGGATCTCGTATAGATTAGATCAAGTGTTTATGTATCTCATATAGATTAGATATTTATGGATCTCTTATAGGTTAGATCAAGTGTTTATGGATCTCATATAGATTAGATATTTATGTATCTCGTATAGATTAGATCAAGTGTTCATGGATCTTGTATAGATTAGATCAAGTGTTTATGTATCTTGTATAGATTAGATCAAGTGTTTATGTATCTCGTATAGATTAGATCAAGTGTTTATGTATCTCGTATAGATTAGATCAAGTGTTCATGGATCTTGTATAGATTAGATCAAGTGTTCATGGATCTTGTATAGATTAGATCAAGTGTTCAAGTATTTTGTATAGATTAGATCAAGTGTTCAAGTATTTTGTATAGATTAGATCAAGTGTTTATGTATCTTGTATACATTAGATCAAGTGTTTATGTATCTTGTATAGATTAGATCAAGTGTTTATGTATCATGTATAGATTAGATCAAGTGTTTATGTATCTCGTATAGATTAGATCAAGTGTTTATGTATCTCGTATAGATTAGATCAAGTGTTTATGTATCTCGTATAGATTAGATCAAGTGTTTATGTATCTCGTATAGATTAGATCAAGTGTTTATGTATCTCGTATAGATTAGATCAAGTGTTTATGTATCTCGTATAGATTAGATCAAGTGTTTATGTATCTCGTATAGATTAGATCAAGTGTTTATGTATCTCGTATAGATTAGATCAAGTGTTTATGTATCTCGTATAGATTAGATCAAGTGTTTATGTATCTCGTATAGATTAGATCAAGTGTTTATGTATCTCGTATAGATTAGATCAAGTGTTTATGTATCTCGTATAGATTAGATCAAGTGTTTATGTATCTCGTATAGATTAGATCAAGTGTTTATGTATCTCGTATAGATTAGATCAAGTGTTTATGTATCTCGTATAGATTAGATCAAGTGTTTATGTATCTCGTATAGATTAGATCAAGTGTTTATGTATCTCGTATAGATTAGATCAAGTGTTTATGTATCTCGTATAGATTAGATCAAGTGTTTATGTATCTCGTATAGATTAGATCAAGTGTTTATGTATCTCGTATAGATTAGATCAAGTGTTTATGTATCTCGTATAGATTAGATCAAGTGTTTATGTATCTCGTATAGATTAGATCAAGTGTTTATGTATCTCGTATAGATTAGATCAAGTGTTTATGTATCTCGTATAGATTAGATCAAGTGTTTATGTATCTCGTATAGATTAGATCAAGTGTTTATGTATCTCGTATAGATTAGATCAAGTGTTTATGTATCTCGTATAGATTAGATCAAGTGTTTATGTATCTCGTATAGATTAGATCAAGTGTTTATGTATCTCGTATAGATTAGATCAAGTGTTTATGTATCTCGTATAGATTAGATCAAGTGTTTATGTATCTCGTATAGATTAGATCAAGTGTTTATGTATCTCGTATAGATTAGATCAAGTGTTTATGTATCTCGTATAGATTAGATCAAGTGTTTATGTATCTCGTATAGATTAGATCAAGTGTTTATGTATCTCGTATAGATTAGATCAAGTGTTTATGTATCTCGTATAGATTAGATCAAGTGTTTATGTATCTCGTATAGATTAGATCAAGTGTTTATGTATCTCGTATAGATTAGATCAAGTGTTTATGTATCTCGTATAGATTAGATCAAGTGTTTATGTATCTCGTATAGATTAGATCAAGTGTTTATGTATCTCGTATAGATTAGATCAAGTGTTTATGTATCTCGTATAGATTAGATCAAGTGTTTATGTATCTCGTATAGATTAGATCAAGTGTTTATGTATCTCGTATAGATTAGATCAAGTGTTAGCCCCAAGAAATGGAGCCCCTTTATTTCTGAGAACTTTGACTGAAATAAAATTAAGTGAGATATATATCTTCTATATTGAATTTCTGTTTGTCTGTTCTGTTTTTTCTCGGAAAATGGGCTGATCTGGCTAAAATTTTGTATGGACCTTTGTTATGCTAAGGTGCAGTCAACTGAGTATTATAGTATTCATTCGATTCACAGTTAAGTATTAATAGGAATTAATATTTAATGCAAAAATGAGCACAAACGTAACCATATTCAACCATTAATTTAACGTAAAGCACTTATTCTAATTCAATGTGGCTAAAAATCTAGTATATATTAAGGCAGCAAGTATGGAATTTAATGTTTTGTAATCTTAGTGATTTTTTTGTTACAGCAAGCAAGCTCTTGGGTGTCAGATAGTAGTTGTTGAGGTATGGCTTCTAGGGGTCTTTTTTCGACCATATATATATATATATTTCTATAGTGCAGATGCATTTACTGGCACTAACCTAGTGAGGTGATGAAGACTAGTGCTCTTATCAAGACATCTATAGATGATTGCCTACCGAGAGTGCTTTACCTGCCCTTAAACATGAATGTTCCTATTTATTTTCCTCCTCATGAGCACAATAACCGTTTTTAATGTGGGGAAGATCCAGCTCCCCAAAAAAGGGCCCTCTGAATGGAAATTAAAATTGTTGATATCATCCTGATTGTAATTGTGTGTTATGACTTTCAAAAAATGATTGCAAATCTAACCTATGTAAATTTAATCAAATTTCTGTAAGAAGTAATTTTAAGCATAAAGCTGGATGGTCTTTCTGGCGCTAGCCAATTTAGGCGGTAGGGATCAGTAGGGATCAGTGCTCTTATCAAGACACTGCCTCTATGTGATTGCTTACTAAGTTTGATCTAGTGCTAACAAAAATAACATACATTTTACTTTTCAAGTTTGTAATGCAAATAGTGAAATCAATAATAATCTTCTGATGTTATATAGAAAGTCACCATTCACCCATGCATGGAGTATTGTCACCACATCTGGGCTGGTGCATCTACCACTAGTCTCCTCCTCTTAGACAGGGTTCAGAAAAAAGTCTCAAATTAAATTAAGTATCACACTATTGGTCAAGCTCCAATCTATGTTCCAGTGCAACAATGTCACATCTCTGTGCCTTTTTTTTACAATTACATTAATGGAATGTGCTTTGATGAACAGCAATTTTATCTTAATTTCCAATTCCAAAAACGATTGCCTTAATTTTATGTTGTTTAGAATTTCATTTTCCATAGCTGTGCTAGCATTGATAAAAAGGACACACATTTATTGATTTTAACTACCAGTAAAACTAAAATCTATAGATCATAATAACAAATTTCAGTATAAATGAGACCAGAAAAAATAACTGTTAAAAATGATACAAGTAGATAAATAATAAAAAAAATATCACAGGTGAAAAATATAGATTAAAATGTCACAATGAGTTTCTCGTTTTATTTATGATTAAACGTCCAGAATGGGAAGAGAAGATGAAAGGAATACACGACATGCAACGTTGGGGTCAGCAATCATTGTCGAGCGGAGGACGACCTCGCAAGTAGATGAGAACTTAAAAAACTGAAATTTTTATTTTTTTTTTAGATGATTAAGCAATTTTAGAATTGAAATATGAATTTAGAACAGAATCTGTAATTGTGTTGGAATCTGGAAACGTATTAGTATCATTCTATCAATTACATTCAAATTATCACACAAACATTTTGCTATGTTTGACAAAATTTTAACCGACATATACTTGCTGCCTTCTGGCTATTATGTTTTAGTTTTCCTTTACATTTTTAATTTGTCTTTTTAATTTATTTTTTATTTATGTTTTATCTCGTATGTAATTTTCTTTATATTTCAAGGTTGAAATGTTGCCAGTTGAAGGAAAGAAGTACCTCAAAGTTCCTGGTTATGAAAAAATGGTAGAATTTGGAACTCTGACATCTTTTGCCTATCCTGTTGTTGGATCTGGTAAATGTTTTTGCTTTGGTTTTTCTGGAAATATAAAAATGGTAAAGATTAATGCTAAATTCCAGTTGAAAGAAAGACGTTAAAAGCATCTGTTTCTGCAGAGAAAAATGTGAGCATGAAAATTAATATGGTTAAGATTGAGCTTAGAAAAGAAAAGGACTAGTTAAAACTGGTAAAGAAAAAGACAAGATATTCTAGTAAAAAATATAATAAATTTATAACTTTTGCAGCATTAAGAATTTTTTTTAAAAATTCAATTTAACATTATATATAAATTCTTAATGCTGCAATATTTTAATTTATAAATTTATATTTTTTATTCGAATATCTTGTCTTTTTCTTTTCCAGCTTTAATAAATAATCCTTTTACTTTTCTAAGCTTAATCTTAACCATATTACTTTTCATGCTCGCATTTTTCTATGTATCTATGATTTTTCCAGGCTTTGCTTTGAAATATTTTCTTTTTTGTGTTAAATATCATACACATTGTCAACAATCCATAAAAAAATTATTACCAACTTCTTAAATTGACTAAATAAAAAAAAATCAACTAAAAGATGTAATTAAGTAAATAAACAGAAAGAAAGGATAAAAAAAAGAGAGAGAAACAGAATTAATGGGTGACATCATAAGCGAAATATTATCAGTCCTAGCACGGCAAAGAGCATCACTTTTGTTAACTCTCTCTATAATGTAACCCAAATAAGATGGCATGTGAGCAACATTCCTGCTATGATTTATGAAGGTGTCTACGACAAAAAGTTGCTATGGTAACCAACAGCCAATCAGAAGAAACCGTCCCTAACATACCTTACTAATTTTGAAGACTTTTGAACACCAGTAATTTTATTTTAACTTTTGTTTTAATGAACGAAAATTGAAAATTTTTTTTTTTCAAAATATAGCTGAGAAGATGACCTATGAACTGTAAAAATTGTTTGAAATTTGGTCGTAAAATGAGTGAGCGGTGAAGCTTTAAAGCAGTTCAAAATGAGTAAAACTAACACTTAAATATATCATTCTAACACGGTAGTGGTTGAATGATACAAGAATAGATGCTTTTAAGATATGATCATTCAATTTGCATATTTAACAAGAAAACTTTGTGAAACTTTGTTTCTACAGCAAAGCTTCCTATGCTAACTATAAGAGATCCATTTTGTTTATATGTGTACACAATATCTTGCGTTATATATTGTAGTAGTTCAGTCAACATATTAATACATTAATATTAATACATAGGCGATTAGCACACCACTGACATTCGCTCTGAAAGCCTACTGATTTCAGCCCAGCTATTTCCCGGGCAAACACAAATCAGTTTGAGTCGATGACTTCAATGAAGACAAACTGGCATTCTTTCTCTTCCTTCGTCATTATCATGGTGATGAGACAAGAATAAACTCAAAAGCAAATTATGTTACCTTTATTATATTTCTCTTAGCTTTTCTGTCCGTCCATTTCACTTTTTCTTGGAAATTACTGAGTTGATCTGGCTGAAATTTTGTATGGATCGTTGTTATGATAAGGTGCATCTAACTAAATATTGTTAGATAAGAAGGGCTGGCCCCTTCTCATAAGTAAGACAGACTAGATAAGTGAAAATGATATTAGGAAAAGGCTAGAATCGAACCCTGTAGGCAAGTGTTAAAGATAATGGATAATTGAAATCCTACGAATGGTGTCCATTGTTAATTCTTTTAGAAATAATTAAATATTATTTATGTCGGAAAAAAAAACCGATTGTCCATTCTTTCAATAACTGGATATTAAATATGCCAGTTAAAAGAATGGACAATGCGAGTTAAAAAATATTGTTTAAAAATAGGTTAGATATTAAACAATTAGAATTGGGAATTTTTTGTTGCCAAAAGTGTGTTTGGACAGATGTATGTAAATCCATGTGAAAATTAGTCACGTTGGAAACCACACTTCTGACGTCATAAACAAAGGAGATTTCTCTATATTTAATATAAATATTTAACGCAAAAATGAACACAGATTTTAACTATAATGAACTATCAATTTAGCATAAAGCAATTCATCTGTTCACTAAGTTTTGCCCATTTTTGACAGGCTAAAACATCTAGTTATATATATATATATATATATAGAGAGAGAGAGAGAGAAGACAAAATTTTCCATGTGACCCTTCAAGTTGGATACATGCAGATTTGGACGAGGCCACAAAATGACTATCTCCTGTCTCGATACTCTCAGCAAACACCACACTCAAACAATATTTCCCTCCTATCTTTTGGGTTTGCAGATCCCTTTGGGCTATAACACTTTTCTTCTAGCATGATATAGCATCTCTATGTTTTCTTAATGTTTTATAAGGTAAGCTGATCTATCCATTTTAGAAATAAATGAACTTGCCCGTATACAACAAATATAGTTACATCTAAACATCATAGCAGCAATGGCTCCAGAATCATGATGTGTACTTCTATATTTTGTTAAATATACTGTTTGTGATATTCTTACAACACAGAATTAATGCCTTTTTAATGTAAGCAATATTTACAAGTATTGAATTTTGGCATGAAATAATTTCAAAAGTGTTGATATGCCATAAAACAGACAAACCACATTAATAAATGTATCATTAAAAAAATGATTAAATAACTCAAATAATTTATGTGTTATACAATTGACACGATCATGTCAAACCCGAATTTTATTTCTATTTTTTATTATTTGTCTGATTTTAGCTGAGGAAGAAATTATTGTTTCTACAACCCGTCCAGAAACGATGCTTGGTGACGTTGCTGTAGCAATACATCCCCAAGATGAACGTTTTACTCACCTTCATGGAAAACTCCTTCAACATCCATTCTTAGATCGTCAAATTCCCATAATTCTGGATGAGTTGGTTGATAAAGAAATGGGAAGTGGTAAGGCTTTTGTTTCTATTTTTTTCTGTTTTGTTTCTATTTTTTCTGTTTTGTTTCTATTTTTTTCTGTTTTGTTTCTATTTTTTCTGTTTTGTTTCTATTTTTTCTGTTTTGTTTCTATTTTTTTCTGTTTTGTTTCTATTTTTTTCTGTTTTGTTTCTATTTTTTTCTGTTTTGTTTCTATTTTTTTCTGTTTTGTTTCTATTTTTTTCTGTTTTGTTTCTATTTTTTTCTGTTTTGTTTCTATTTTTTCTGTTTTGTTTCTATTTTTTTCTTTGTTTCTATTTTTTTCTGTTTTGTTTCTATTTTTTCTGTTTTGTTTCTATTTTTTCTGTTTTGTTTCTATTTTTTCTGTTTTGTTTCTATTTTTTCTGTTTTGTTTCTATTTTTTTTCTGTTTTGTTTCTATTTTTTTCTGTTTTGTTTCTATTTTTTCTGTTTTGTTTCTATTTTTTTCTGTTTTGTTTCTATTTTTTTCTGTTTTGTTTCTATTTTTTCTGTTTTGTTTCTATTTTTTCTGTTTTGTTTCTATTTTTTTCTGTTTTGTTTCTATTTTTTTCTGTTTTGTTTCTATTTTTTTCTGTTTTGTTTCTATTTTTTCTGTTTTGTTTCTATTTTTTCTGTTTTGTTTCTATTTTTTCTGTTTTGTTTCTATTTTTTTCTGTTTTGTTTCTATTTTTTTCTGTTTTGTTTCTATTTTTTTCTGTTTTGTTTCTATTTTTTCTGTTTTGTTTCTATTTTTTCTGTTTTGTTTCTATTTTTTTCTGTTTTGTTTCTATTTTTTTCTGTTTTGTTTCTATTTTTTTCTGTTTTGTTTCTATTTTTTTCTGTTTTGTTTCTATTTTTTTCTGTTTTGTTTCTATTTTTTTCTGTTTTGTTTCTATTTTTTTCTGTTTGGTTTCTATTTTTTCTTTTTTGATTCTATTTTTTTATTTTTTGTTTCTATTTTTTGTTTTTTTCCTTTTTTCCTTTTTCCTTTTTTCTCTTTTTCCTTTCTTTTTTGTCTTGATTCCTTAGTCTAATTTAGAGATTATGGGAACAGATCGATGCATCACAGTTTGAGTAAACTTGGTCTCATGATCATAATAGTTTTGTCAGAAGTTCTTGTTTGAGAAGAATCCCCAACTCAACTGGGCTTTTGATTTAATCTAGGAGTTTCTTGGTTTTTGTAAAATGGTTCTTTTTATGCTTGGCAGTGAGTAGTTGACTCTTTAGAAACTTTTGTGTTATCATCCAAAGAATAGATGAGTCAGTACATTACAAAATGACCACAGCTTTGTCAATGGGATCACAAATCCAGCAGCTGCCACCCCATGCAGAAGGATAACCTCTAACCTTTCTGAAAACAAGTCCACCTGTAAGCTGTGGTTAGCAACCCGTGATGCATTAGGATCAGATCCTGCTTACTGAGCCATTCTGTCACTTCAGCCTGAACTTTGGCTAGATGGGAGGTTGGAGAAGTTAATCTGATTCTTCAAAAGAATAGCAGAACTTTATTTCTCCTTTTTTAATTTTTTTCACAAATAGGTACTGGAAGATGGTAGTTGAGGTTTAAAACAATAAAGATTACCAATGCAAAGAGTAATATTTTCAAAGACTATAGCATTCTGATACTAATGCATTCTAGAGATATAAATAATGAATTATTTTACCTATATATTTTTTTAACTTTATTTGGAATGAAATAAAGATGTGTGTGTGTCGGCACTAATCCTATTCGGGTTTAGCCGGCTTCATCCTTCAGAGAAAGTTTTCATGGGAGTATGAAATTCACAAGCAGTCCCCACCAGGAGAGATGACGACGTTAGGATTTTTTTTTTTTTTCAACTCTTGCAGGAAGGTGTTGATGTCCTCCTACATATAGCACCTGAAATTCCTAAATTGGTCACCCATTTTAGTAATGACCAAGCTCAACGTTGCTTAACTTCAATGATCTGATGGGAACCTGTGTGTCAATGTGATTATGCCGTATATAAAATGCTGTATATAAATAAATATAAATAACATATGCATGGCTGGTATAGCATAAACCAAACTAAATATAATATAATAAATATTGAATATAATAATCAAAATGAAGACAAAACATTTTAATCATTGAAATTAAGGAGAGTAGAAAGTGAAAATTTCGGTATCCTCGTAACTTTCACTTCCCTTATTTTGTCCCTTTAGTCCTCCCATTCCATGAACAATATTTCTGACAAAGGGGAAGAATTGCTGTTTTTTGATATCGGAAGTTATTCAGTTAGTACTTATTATTGGATAATTTTTGACCTTGAAGTATTTTTTTTTTTTTTTTTTTTTTAGTTCTTTACATAAAGTGGCTTTATACTATGTCTGAAATGATTTCTATGAAAAAATATTTTTTTAAATTGATTTTTTTAAATTGATTTTTTTTAAATCGATTATTTTTAATCGATTATTTTTAAATCGATTTTTTTTAAATCGATTTTTTTAATTGATTTTTTTTAATCGATTTTTTAAAATTGATTTTTTTTAATTTGATTTTTTTAAATTGATTTAAAAAAAAATTTTTTTTTTTAATTGATTTTTTTTCCATTGATTTTTAAATTTATTTCTTTAATTTTTTTTGAAATTGATATTTTTTGAAATTGATATTTTTTTTTTTTTTTATATTTTTAATAGGTGCTGTCAAAATCACTCCTGCACACGATTACACGGATTATGAAATTGGCCTCCGACACAATTTGCCAATCACGCAACCTGTTATCAATGATGAGGGCAAAATGTACAATGTGAGCCCTCCATTTGAAGTAAGTAATGTTCCCTACTTTTTCTTTCTATATGAAAAATGTTATATATTAAGATCGGCTGTGAAACCCCAAATAATCAATGAAATACTTTTGAATATTTGGGCCGTGTGTGCCGAGAAATTATTCTAAAATAAAGCGTACACCTATAAGAACAATAATTATTAAATGTATCAAAAGGTCATTTGAATAAAAATTATGAATCTGACATCTTGTTAATACCTAAGCTGTGTGTACTGCAAGATCGTTTTAACAAAACAGCAGAAGTCTTAAGCAGTCTGTAATTATATTCTTAGTATTGACCGTATTGAGGATAGAACCTTCAATCCTGTTGCTACAAAATTGTTAAAAACTTATTAAACCGTCTAAAACTAAGCTCTTCCACACAAAAACATTATCCATTGAATTAAAAAATATCAAAGAAGTCCTTATTAATAAAAAATTCTTATTATATCATTGTTGAACAAAACAAAAATTAATGATTTGAAACTTAAAAATACGACTACAAATGATAATAATATTTCACATCACAATACAAACTACAGGATGGCCCATTTAAAAGTAGCCCAGAAAAATGTAGTAGAGAGGAGGAACATCGTTTAAATTACTTGTAGTGTTATAAAAGATGCTGGAAGTGCTCCCTGTTGACATCTATGCATTTCTGGGCACGTTTAACAACGTTTGCAGATACTGCCTGAAGATTTTCTCTGGTGATTCTCCTGATAGCGTTGGTAATGTTCTCCTTTAGTTGGTCTAGATTGTGAAGATTATTTGCATAAACTTTTTGTTTTAAAGTCCCCAAAGATAAAAATCACATGATGACAAGTCCGGAGAATGTGGTGGCCATAACCCTTTTGCTTATCGTTTTCTCTTCCGTAAACATGTCATGAACTCGTGTCAGTGATCTGTGAGACGTGTGGCATAGGGTGCCATCTTGTTGTAAAAAGAATTGGATTTTATCTTGTGGTGTCAGTTGGTTGTTAAGAGAAAGATTAGATATATCGAGCTACTTTTAAGTGGGCCACCCTGTATATTAGCTAGTTTATACTATTGTAATAAAACTTTAGATTAGAAGAAAAATCTATACAAAATATTGTACATGTTTGAATATCCTCAGTTGACAATAAAATTAGATTCATTATTTACTAAAAATTTAAAAATTCTATGGAATGAGAAATATATTTTATCAACAAATATGTTTGGAAAAAACTGATATTTTTCTAACTAGAGCAAAAAATTAGTTTTTGGAAATAAAAACCAATAACATGCAGCAAATACGAGTTTAAGATTTCTTTGAAAATAGTGTTCATTGTATTTTAAGTATAGAACTGACCCAAATGAGATAACTGGTGCAACCAGATTAGGCTGTCGAAAAATTACTCCCTGACACAAATCTTACATTAACACATTTCTGTTTTTGTTTTTTCCTTTTTAATTTTTGCACAACTAAAGCATGTTCTACAAAAACAACATCCCCCCCACATCCTTTTTTTTCTTTTCTTTTTGTCATTCCACCCCTACTTCCTTACTGATTCCCTAACTTAAAAATACCAACCAAAATAATAAAAACAACCAAACTAAAATCCATAAATATTTAAAGAAACAACTGGAGATAAAAAGTTTTTCCAATTGATCAGATTCCACTAGACCCTGTCGGCAGGGCATCAGAATGTGCTGACTGCCCCCCCCCCCTGCAGAGAGTAGAAATCCCTCAATGAGGCTACCTGTTGGCCATAGGTAGTGACCCGTAATACCATTAGGATGGGATCCTGGTAGTTGAGAGACTTGGAGGTCAGGTTTTAGTACCCCCACTTCCCAACGCACCACTTCGGTCCTTACTAGGCTAGACGGGCGGTCTGAAGGGCCCGATCCGATCAATCGGCTGGTTACATCAAGCCCCACCATATATTGCCCACCCCATAAACCTATCATTAACACAATATGCCTATCCCTTCCCCGCAAATAACATCTACTTCCTAATATATGGTGGAAAGCGGTGGCTGAGGGTCAGTCAATGAAGTGAAATATCTATAACATGGCTGCAAACCCTTTAAATTACTACGTATCATATAAATCGAGTATATCATCTTTGTATCCTTGTTGAGCCTGGGCGAATGGGTTTCCCCCCAGGCACTTCCCATATAGGGCACCTAGATGGGTGCGGTACAAAGATGATGAAAAACCAATCTTATTTGATTATGGCTTTTATTACGCCCAAAACCCCCCAAAAAAGAAGCTTTTCAGATGTTTCTGACATTTCAAGTTCAGAGGATGAATAGAAATGCTCAAAGAAAACTCAATATTTTTAGTAATGGAAACACTTGAAAAAATGAAATAAAATTTCACCTTTTACAACGGAAAAAATTTTTTCTCAAAAAATAAAACCCAAAATGATAAAGCGACTGCAAAATAACACCATACTTATTGAATTGAAACAAGAAACACAAGCTAAGGAATTCTCAAATGGCAAACTTTTAACAATATCAAAATTAAAACTGATCCCCATCCAGGAGGAGTCATTAGATGCAGTGAACTAGTAAATTGCTTGACTGAGGAAATTTTATCTAACCTTTCATCCCAAAGTGTTACAGAAGTAAAAAGAATAAAACGAAATGGAGAAACTATTTTGACAAATACATATATACTCTCCTTTGACTCCACAAATCCCCCAAGTGATATTAAAATTGGATGCCTAAAAGTAAACGTTGAAAAATACATCCCAAACCCTTTAATGTGCTACAATTGTCAACAATTTGGACATCACCAATCCAAATGCACCAAATCACCAATATGTATAAGATGTGGTGAAAACTCAAAACATAGTGACTGCAAAAAAGACCCCAAATTCTCAAACTGTAGTGAAAACCATTCAGCTGACTTCAAAGGATGCAAAACATGGCTAAAAGAAATAACAACAATAAAGTACACAAAAATATAACCTTCCCGGAAGCCAGGAAAATTATGAACGCAAGATACTCAGAAGTAACCAAGATACTCAGAAGTAACCAAGATACTCAGAAGTAACCAAGATACTCAGAAGTAACCAAGATACTCAGAAATAACCAAGAATACTAAAATCAAATCAAAGTTGTCAAAGCCATACAAAAAATCCTCCAGAAATTAAAACTGAAGAACTATCTCAATTGATAAAAGAGATGAAAGACCTAATGAAAGAAATTAAAACTGAAGAACTATCTCAATTGATAAAAGAGATGAAAGACCTAATGAAAGAAATTAAAACTGAAGAACTATCTCAATTGATAAAAGAGATGAAAGACCTAATGAAAGAAATTAAAACTGAAGAACTATCTCAATTGATAAAAGAGATGAAAGACCTAATGAAAGAAATTAAAACTGAAGAACTATCTCAATTGATAAAAGAGATGAAAGACCTAATGAAAGAAATTAAAACTGAAGAACTATCTCAATTGATAAAAGAGATGAAAGACCTAATGAAAGAAATTAAAACACTAATCCTGAACTCTGGAAATAATCTACAGAAGAGAGTACAACAAAAAAAAAAACAGAACCAACAACCAAAAAACTCAAATCGAACAAAGAAAAAGAAAAAACTCATCAAATGAAACAACACCATCACCAAATAAAACGAAAACTAAAGAAAAAACAAACAAACCAAGATCTAGATCCCAATCAACCTCAAGGAAGAAACAAAATAGGAACACTGGAGGAGATGGAGGTAGAATACAAGACACCCCCAGACAAATAAAATGACAGACCACAATAAAAAAAAACTCAAACTATCATTCAATGGAACTGCTGAGACTTAAGGCAAACATAAATGAATTACTATTGTTAATATCTAAACTACGACCTGCTATCATCTGCCTCCAGGAAACATTTCTGAAGACACGCGATAACATCACTATAAATAACTACACCTAATACAACTGGACAGAGGGCCTCCAGAGGTGTATCGATTCTAGTTAGAAATGACATCCCTCAGAGTGAAATAACTCTAGATACCACATTACAAGTAATTGCTGTGAAAACCACTTTACATGAAACCATCAACATTTGCTCCATGTATATCATATCCCACCATATGACTCCATAAATGAAGCCAAAGTCAACAAAAACTTCCTAAACCACACATCCTAGTAGGAGACTTCAACAGCCACAACATCATATGGGGAAGCAATAAAACAGACGCAAAAGGTAAAAAACTAGTAAACATCAACAATAACAATCCGTCCCTCATGAACCAAATCTCCAATATATACCTCCACCCTGCCTCAGGTACATACTCAGCCATTGATTTGTCGCTATTCGACCCAGCCACATTAATGGACTACAGTTGACAAGTGTATGACTCGTGTGGTAGCGATCACTTTCCCATTATACTTGAAAACTCAATCCCGATTGAAGATAACCCCCCCCCCTCCAGATGAAAGCTAAACAAAGCTAACTGGGAGGAATATAAAACCCAATGTAATGCAAAATTAATAGACAAAGATGAACCGGAGAACTCTATGGAACACTTCACTGATACCTTGATGTCAATAGCTGGGGAATGTATACCCAAAGGCTCCAAATCAAAAAAATATAAAAGACCTTGATTTAATGAAGATTGCCAAAAAGCGGTAAGATTACGTAAAGCTGCACTGCGAAAATTTAAGTCGTCCCACTACCCACAATCTAGACCAATTCAAACAAAACCGAGCAAAAGTCCGTAGAACAATTAAGGAGGCCAAAAGAATGTCATGGAGAGTCTACCTCAGCAAACTAAACTCTAACACCAAAACAAAACAAATCTGGAATATGGTTAGAAAGATAGCTGGTAAAAATCGACCAACACCGTTAAAACATCTGTCAAAAGATAATACAAAAATAATCAGCAAAAAAGATATAGCAAATGTACTCGCAGAAACCTTCTCAAAAAACTCCTCTAGCGAAAATTATAAACCACAATTAAAAAAAAATCAAACTAGATGCTGAAAGTAACAAACTAAACTTCAACTCAGACAATGTAGAAGATTACAACAAACCTTTCACCCTATCTGAATTAACCGATGCCATAAACAGTTCTCACAACAGTGCAAGTTCTTGAAACAACTACCTCAAATATCCTTAATCTACCTCCAAAACATCTTCAACAACATTTGGATCAGGAGTGAATTCCCTGACATATGGAAACAAGCAACAGTGATCCCCATCCCAAAACCTGATAAAGTTAAGTCTGATCCCAAAAGCTACCGACCCATAGCATTAGCAAGTTGCATATGTAAAACATTCGAAAGAATAGTGAACAAAAGACTAACTTAGTACCTTGAATCAAATGATTTGATTACAAACCTCCAAAGTGGGTTCTGAAATAAAAGAAGCACCATTGATAACCTGGTACGCTTAGAAATCTTTATCAGAGAGGGATTCATAAAAAAGGAACATACAACGACCATTTTCTTCGATTTAGAAAAGGCCTACGATACAACATGGAGATATGGTATCATGAAAGACCTACACAATCTTGGACTAGAGGGCAGACTACCCAAATTAATAAGTTTTTTTTGTCCGACAGAAACTTTAAGGTCTGTGTGGGATCCACCCTTTCTGACCTCGAAAACCAGGAGGAAGGAGTCCCACAAGGAAGCATACTATCAGTCACTTGATTTAATATAAAGATTAACAATATTACCAAATGCTTAAGTCCTGGAACCGACTGCTTCCTATATGTCGATGACTTCTTGATCTGTTATAGATCAAAAAATGTCCAAACAATAGAGCGACAGTTGCAGCTGAACCTAAACAAAATAAACCGGTCGGCCACAGAAAATGGGCTTAAATTTTCCGAATCAAAAACGAGGTGCATGCATTTCTGTAATATTAAAAAAATGCACGATGATCCAACCCTCAAACTTGATGGTAAAAAAATTGATATTACTGATCAATATAAATACCTAGGGATCATTTTTGACAAAAAATTGAATTTTATTCCCCATCTGAGATATTTAAAGCAGAAATATCACAAAGCACTACAATTATTAAGAGTTGTTGCCAACACAGACTGGGGAACAGACCAACAAACGCTCCTAAAACTATACAGGACTCTAATTCATTCGAAACTGGATTATGGCTGTTTCATTTATGAGTCAGCAAGGTCTTCCTACATAAATATCCTTGACCCCATTCACCATGAGGGACTAAGACTGATCTTGGGAGCATACAGAACATCCCCCAAAGAAAGTCTATATGCAGAAGCCCACGAAGCACCCTTAAAGCTTAGGCCGGAAAAACTTGGCTTACAATATTACTTGAAACTAAAGTTTTGCCCAACAAACCCTGCTTATGTACCTTTGACTCCAAATATAGAAACCTATTTAGCAGAAAAGAAAAAGCCATAAAAACCTTCGGACTTCGAATGGAAACCAATATAGAAGAATCTCAAATTCCAATAACAAATATCCACCATTCTATAATATCCAAAAGCCCACCATGGACTATGAGACAACCAGATGTAATGCTCACCTTAAATGAAAATAAAAAATCAAAAACAAATCCTGCCATATTTCAAGAACTTGAAAATATCAAGTTATGCTACTCTGACTATACATACATAGATGGCTCGAAGGATAACAATAGAGTTGGATGTGCAGCTACCTACAACAATTAGCAAACGACTTCTGAACAAAGCCTCTATATTTAGTGCTGAAACCAAAGCCATAGATTTAGCACTGGATATCATTGCTGAGGAAAACTCAGAAAAATTCATTATATTCTCTGACTCTTTATCCATTTTAACAGCTATAAAAAATAGAAAACAGGAGAACCCCATAATGATCAAACTCTTAAACAAAATAAATCTCATTACCAACCAAAAGAAAATAATATTCATCTGGATCCCTAGCCACATGGGAATCAAGGGCAATGAAAGAGCCGATGCTATGGCTAAGGAGGCAATGAAGTTGAACCTTGATGGGCACAGGATACACAGATATTGGACCCCTGATCAATAGCTATATAATTGGTAAATGGCAAAGTCAGTGGAATAAAAATATAAATAACAAATTATACAATATAAAACCCACACTTGGAGAGTGGAGGCAGGATCATAAAAAAACAAACAGAAAACAAAATGTCATTTTAACAAGACTTAGAATAGGTCGCACACACCTAACACATTCTTACCTCCTAAAAGGAGAAACTCAACCCCAATGAATTCCCTGTCAAGCACCACTTACTATAAAACATTTACTAACTGAATGTATAGATCTTTCACAAATCAAGAAAAAACACTACAAAGAAATAGATCTTCAAAAATATTCAAAAAGAACAACACCAGAAAAATCTTATCTTACATTAAAGAAATAGGACTCTTCCAAAAAATATAACCCTCAAAAACCTTATATTTTGCAAAAACAAAAACAACCTGCCTTTTCCCACTTTTCCATCCTTCTATTTTCGCCTTCTCTTTCTATCTCCCCCACTTTCTGACTGGTTTTCCAACTAAAAATGTACCGATCAATAATGCTGTAACCATTTTCCCCCTCCCATAGCAAAACCCAATCATATTCTGCAAGGAAGAGAACAAAAATGATAAAATCCACTATAAAACAACCAAACCAAAAGCTACAAACTAACAATTGAAAATACAAAGAGCTTGAAGAATAAAAATCTCATATAAAATAACTGGATACAATATTGAATACTATTCCCAAAATAACTGGATTCGGCATTAAATAACCCACAAAGGGTTGATATGCCGTAACACAACCAACCAACCAACCAAATGAGATAAATTAATTTTTTTTTATCCTTATGTTCACTACTTACAAAGCATATCACCACTTGGACTAAGGGGCTACTAATAAGTACTAATAAATAATCAAACAGTAATATTGTGCTACATAGTTCAATACAAATAATAAAATAATATTGTGCTACATAGTTCAATACAAATAATAAAATAATATTGTGCTACATAGTTCAATACAAATAATAAAATAATATTGTAAGAGAAAATCTTTAATTTACTACTTCAGTCCATAACCTCTTGGCAGACAATATTCTTTGTTTTTCTCTTTTTCCTTTCAAATGGTCATTTTTTTATGTGATGTTTTGTGGAATTCTTTCTTCTACACGTCAAAATTACAAGTTCCTTTCTCATACCATTACAACAATGACGATATATTATCAAAATGAGGCTATATGAATTAAATCATTTCTTTCTGAGAGGTTCATAAGAGTAGTAGTTGATGGGCAGAAATCAGAAGCTCACAATATTAATGCTGGAGTCACTCAGAGGTCCATCCTGGCCCAACTCTCTTCCTGATCTACATCAATGATCTCCCACATCACATCCTAAGATTATTCATAGACATTTATGCTGATGACACTACCATCTATGGTAACACATCAGAGGCCGAAAATGACTAAGCTCTCTCTGATTCTCTCTTCTCTGATTTTGAGTATTTGGTGCAATAGGGAAAGAGGTGGCTGGTTACTTTTAATGCATCTAAAACCAAGCTTCTATCTTTACATCATCAATGCTCTGATCCCCTATCTGGCATCAATTGAAATGAATGGCTCTTTTTTTGGGGAGGCTCTATGTTTTGACAACTTCCAGGCTTGGTATAGCTGGAAATGTCTTTTCAATTATTGAATCATTTCTCTCTGATAGGTTCATAAGAGTAGTGGTTGATGGGCAGAAATCAGAAGCTCACAGTATTTATGCTGGAATCCCTTGGGACCATCCTGGGCCCAACTTTCTTCCTGATCTTCATCAATGATCTTCCAAATCACATCCTAAGATCATGTGTATACATTTATGCTGATGACACGACCATCTATGGCAACACATCAAAGGCCGCTCTGATCCCCGTCTGACATCAATTGAAATGAATGGCTCTCATCTTGGGGAGGCTCCAGCTTTTAGGCCTGACCTTTACTCCTGATATGGAATGGAACGCGTACATCAAATCCGTTGCCAAGGTCACTGGAAAAAATCGTGGAATCCTTCTATCGCACCAGTAGATATCTCACTGCTGATGCAATTCTCTACTTATATAAGAGCCAGGTACGTCCGAGGATGGAATACAGTTGCCACATCTGGGCAGGAGCTGCTAGAAGGACTTTATCCAGCCTTGACAGAGTTCAAAACCGACTTCATAGCCTAATGGGGGATGCCCTTTTCTCTACAACCTTTTTCCCACAGAAGAGACGCTGTGAGCCTGTCTCTGCTTTATCGTTATTTTTGTGGCAAGTGCTTGTCTGAGCTCCAATCTACAGTTCCCCCTGGCCTAACTTTCACAAAAACACTTGCCTAACTGAAACCACTAGCAATAATTTCCCCCACTCTTTGTCTGTGCCTAAACTTAAACATAGATTCCATAAATAAAACTTCTTTTCTTAGAACTACACACCTGTGGAACTCTCTTCCATTTACCTTTTTTCCAGCTGACTACAATTTGGTCATTTTCAAGTCTAACTTAAAAAAGATCTCGATGAGCCACCCCCTTAAGTAATCCAATTTATCAAATTTCCACTACTAACGATTACTACGATATTGTCCCATTGACTACTATACACTCATTAACCCTTATCCTTGAGTGGCCCCCGGGCCTTAATAAGCGGTGACTCCTATGTTAAAAAAAAGAAAAAAAAAAGAGAGCTCACTCTTATATTCTTGTCCAGGTTTGCCTGATTGGTCTTTTTAAAAAAGCAAAATTTTGCAAATTTGGCCTTTTTTGAAGAAGTTAGGCCTTCAAAAATTGTATTTAGCCATTTTCAAAGTATAATCTAATCTAATTTCAAACCAGGAACAAGCAGAATATTATATAGATAAGAAACTTAAAACTCAAAATCTTATAGTAAAAAAACAACTCCTCTCCAACCTATAAAACATTATTAAGAACCAATGTTATTTATAAGTATAAACACTCTTTGGAAAAATGCGACTCCCATAATAATCATAAAACTAATAACTACATTCGTTTTACGACCACTATCCTAACCCACTACCTCATCATACATCTTGTAAACTGAAGCTTAATTCACTAACATTTACAAAAGCATAACTACCCTCCTTGATTTAAGATAAATTTTAGTTAATAACATGCAAATAAGACATTCTTAAACCACTCTTTATCTGTGCCTAAACCTAAACGTAGATTCCATGAACAAAGCTTCTTTTTTAGAACTGCACGCCTGTGGAATTGTCTTCCGTTTTCCTGCTTTCCGGTTGACTACAATATGGTTGTGTTCAAGTCTAACGTAAATAAGTTTTTGATGAGCCGTTCCATATAAGTTATCAAATTTACCGAATTTTCATTACTAATGATTACTATATTATCCAATTTCTACTGTACACTCTTTAACCCTTATCCTTGAGTGGCCTCTTGGCCTTGATAATGTGGTGATGCCTGTGTAAAAAAAAAAAAAAAAAAAAATTTTTTAATTAAAAATACTCAAGACTACCTTTATTAAAACCCAGCAACTTTCAATAAATAATATTATATATGAAACTGGTATTCATATTATTTGAATGCATTGGACTACTCTTCTCATCTTGAGTGTCATTTTCACAATGTTTTGGTCGATGTAACCTCTGACCTTCTTGTCGAATTTGGGAATGTTTCTACTGAACTTGGGAATTTGGATGAAATCTCGAACAGAACCCTTTATTTACTTCACAGAGTAGCACGCTCTTGTTCCGTCTGCTATGACTGGACCTGTGGTGTAGTAGTTAGAGTACTTCAAAAAATCAATTGTAAAATGTGATATCCTCCTGAAGGTTGAAGGCTCAATTTTCAGTGTGGGCAACTAGAAAATACAATTGCAAATTACTTAGGACCTCCATCCAGTCATGGCTGACAGAACAAGACCATGCTACTTCCATATCACTTAAGATGAGAATAGTAGTCCGATGAATCCAAATAATACGAATAAGCAGTCCTGATCTAAAAAATTCAGAAATGTAAGATTTAACCATATTCAACCATCAATTTTGCATAAAGCACTCGCTCAAAGTCAACGGGCTATAACTTTTGCCAGTTTTTAATGGGTTAAAAAGTCAAACCTATTAATAATCCATAATGAATCAAGTGATAACATTTTAAAATGCTAAACGCAATACAATTCATCCTAAGGTAATTTTAGTATTCTAGGATTTCAATTGTCAACATCTCTCCTGACACTGCACTGGTTCATTTTTTTGATATCTAAATGACTTACAAGCCTGTTTTCGGCTGCAGCTTTTTTTTTTTTTTTTTGTTACCAGAAGATGATTTGGCAAAGAATCATTATAAAAATTAGAAAATTATGATTATCTATTTATATTATTATAATTATCTATAAATATATAAAAGTCACCTAGTGTGTGTGTGTGTGTGTGTGCGTGAGTTCCATCCTCATAGGTTCCAAAACGGTTGAGCCTATCTTTTGCAAATTTCATGCAAAGCTAATTTATATGTCTGGCAGTGTTCTTAGATATGTTTTGTACAGAAATTCATCTGATAAGTATTGAAAATCGAAAAAAAATCTGATCCTAAAAATACTTTCTTATAGATAAAAAAGAATTTTTACAGGGAAATATTTTGTTTTACCTGCTAAGGGAGATAAATCTAAGCAAATAAAGGGAGATTCAATTCTCAGCAAATCATTTCTTCTTAAAAAAAACAAAAACAGAACTATTGTCATCTGGAAATATAGCTCAATGATAGAGTATTTGATTACAGATCGAATGGTCCCCCTGTTCAAGTTCGGGGATATCTCACCATTTTATTAAAAAAAAATTTTTATTATTAAGTTCAATTTACAATAAAAAAAAAGAGGTACCATTTAAAATCGCTGTTAATCATTTCTTTGTTTGCATATTTTAAAACTAAACACTAATCAGAAATGACTTTTCCCAAGCATTCATTGTCAAACCCAAATATCAGCTGACATGATATTGTAAACAAACACGGATGGAATTTGATGAACAAGATTATCATTATTATTTATTTAATTTTTTATATCATTATTATTTATTTAATTTTTTATATCATTATTATTTATTTAATTTTTTATATCATTATTATTTATTTAATTTTTTATATCATTATTATTTATTTAATTTTTTATATCATTATTATTTATTTCATTTTTTATATCATTATTTATTTAATTTTTTATATCATTATTATTTATTTAATTTTTTATATCATTATTATTTATTTAATTTTTTATATCATTATTATTTATTTAATTTTTTATATCATTATTATTTATATCATTATTATTTATTTAATTTTTTATATCATTATTATTTATTTAATTTTTTATATCATTGTTATTTATTTAATTTTTTATATCATTATTATTTATTTAATTTTTTATATCATTATTATTTATTTAATTTTTTATATCATTATTATTTATTTAATTTTTTATATCATTATTATTTATTTAATTTTTTATATCATTATTATTTATTTAATTTTTTATATCATTATTATTTATTTAATTTTTTATATCATTATTATTTATTTAATTTTTATATCATTATTATTTATTTAATTTTTTATATCATTATTATTTATTTAATTTTTTATATCATTATTATTTATTTCATTTTTTATATCATTATTATTTATTTCATTTTTTAATATTTTTTTTTGCGAATTAGTCGACCGGGTAAATTATTCTTTGTAAATATTCAAAAAAGGATTGATACTATAATAATATATACGCAATCTGCATGTTTATATCAATATCATGTTTGAGCATCTTGAACGATCAGGCAATGTCGGGCATTCAGCTAGTGTGTGTATTTTATATATATATATATATATATATATATATATAATTATTTACTATAATAATTATGAAATACCTATAGACACTAGTGTTTCATCCTTTCAGGAATCATCAGTGCAGGATGTCATGCTAAACACTGGTTGATAGATCCGCCGAACACGGCAACAGAAGCAATCTCTGGCTTCATTAGCAAGGACCCAATCCATTCGGCTGCCGTTAACTACGAGAAATACTGTTGAAATTTAAACATTTATTTTTTCAATGTTTTTTAACGTCTGTCAGAGTGATCTAATCATTATATGATGATCTGTGCATAAGAGCTAAAGTGACTGACTTTTTATTTCCACTGAAAGTGCTCGACTATAAGAAACAAATTTCTTAAAGGAGCTGACATAGTTATTTACTATAATTATTGAATACATATATGAATAAAATCTGTAATTTAGACAGCTAGTATAATGCAGGATTTTTTATTTTTTAAAATAAACATTTGTTTATAATCAAATTTTCGGTGATATAGCACCTTCTTCAGGAGTAAAATCAGTTTTTTTCTTTTTTCCTCATCCTTTCTCTTGACCTGCTGTCATTAGAAAAGTAAAATCCGTATGTTGTTTCAACAGTGAAATTTTCAAACGTTTTAATCAGAAGGAAATCATGAAGTGAACAAGTGAACTTTTTTTTCTTCTTTGCTGAAAATTTGATTATAAACAGAAAAAAAATCCTGCATCGTAATGGCTTTCTAAAATTACAGATTTTATACATATAACATACATATATAAAAGCGAAAATGTGTGTGTGTGAGAGGACACTGCTCAACCTATAGTCAACAAATTTTGGATCTACAGGCTTGAAATTTGGTATATAGGGTATTCAGACATGTGGAAAACTTTTTAATTGGTGTTCATCTGTCAAAATCCAAAAAATTGGAACTTGAGGGTTATCAGATTTTTATCTATTTGTCAGCTGTTTCACGAATGCGCATGCACGGTCGTGAAACATGACCGCTTCCTTTATGTTAAGAATAAGTAGGTTTGAAAATACTTGAGATATCGTGTCAAGCTGGCATAATGGTTATCGTACCTGACTCGCTGTCTTTAGGTTTTGATCTCAGCTCAAGTATTTTTTCTATTTAAAAGAAGTGAACTGTTTTTAAAAAAAAAGCATAATACTCGCATGCACATGTCTAAGTTTTTTTTTGTTTTTTTACTTCATTTTTGTAAAGGAATTTAACAATACGTTTGATACCTATAGTATTTCTGTTTATAATAATAAAAAAAGAAATTCTGCATTAATTAAAATATAATATTTATGCATATTTTATGACTGGGCAACACCAGGTGGCCTGCTACCGTGTATATATATATTTATTATTTTCGTTTTTATAGTAGTTTTTTACATATCCAATATTTTTTCATTTTTTTATTTGCCAATTTATAGCTACAATAAATTGCGGTTTCACTTAATGCCTTAACTAGCAAATTCTAGCATTGCTACAAATATAATTTGCTGATTTCTTTATGTCCTCTGATGAGAAGAATAATAAGAATAGCATTCTTTGAAACTCTGCGGAATAAGGACTTTGTAAATTGTTTTTTGGAGTATTCAGTCGAAGAATAAATTTTGATTGTAAAGTTCAACTTACAGTTTTAATTTTTTTTCTCTTATATATATATATGCCTTTATAGAGCAGGATATTAATAATTTTACTTATTAATTTCAGGGTCTTAAACGGTTTGATGCCCGGACTGCTGTTGTGAATGCTTTAAAGGAGAAAGGATTTTACAGGGGTTCCAAAGACCATGCAATGATGCTTCCTATTTGCAGGTAACAAAATAGAAAAATATTTTATTCATAAAATGTTTTAATATATTTTATCTATTAGCTTGCTTTGGAATTCACAAAGTTTGCTACTTGAAACCAAATTTTAAATAACAAACATTTCATTAATCAGTTTCTTGCAAGCACAAGATTAAAACTTTCGTATTAGTATAAATATTAATATCTTGGTTGATACAAATTTATTTTGCATTTAAATATAAAATTTAATAAAATCAAAACAAAGATGAAACAATTTTTCTGAGAAAAATATGGAAAAAAGAAAGAGAGGTGAAGAGTGTGGAAGTGAGTATGACAGGTATTTTCAAGTTTTTTTTTTTTTTTGTGATTTATGTTTGTCTCTGATGAGATGTATGATGTCACAGTGGGTCATACTTTTCATTATCACAACAAAACTTACTAATATATGGGCCCTGTCGGTGGGGCATTAGAATACGCCGACTTGTCCCGTGCAGAGGGTAAAAGTCCCTCAATGGGGGTCCTGGATATGACCTTTAAACTATATCCAGTGGTGAGGCCCCAGCTTGTGGGCTTTGGGGAGTGTGGAGCCACCCTTTAATTACCATTGCTCCCAGGTCCACTCTGACCCGGAGTGGGTAGTACCTGTTAGGGTCCCAACTATGGGTTAAATAGAAACCGACGTGAAAACAACAAATATATTCTATTAAAAATATTTTTCTTCAAAATCTTTGGATTCAGCATTAAATAACCCGAAAAGGGTTGATATGCCGTAAAACAAAAACAACCAAACCAAACTAATATATGTGTTCTGAAGCCGGAAATATATCTTCATTAGACTTATTATTTGTAACAATTTTGACTATTTTATAAGGAATATATATTTCAACAAATATTTTATAGAAACTCGAATATATATATATATATATATATATATATATATATGTATATATATAATCCTTTTTTTCTTATTTTCTATCTAGTCGGTCACAGGACATTGTAGAACCACTTTTGAAAGAACAGTGGTTCTTGGACTGCAAGAACATGGCTACAGAAGCAATACAGGTAAGACGAAAGAAATCTTTTTAAAACTTGTTTATTCAATGGCTGCATGCAAGCATCCTAACTAGCTAGTCATCTTGCAGCACCATTTTGCAAATTCTGAAAACCAAGGATCAACCATGGCCTTGCGAGTGAAATTGGTTACATTGAAAATGTTAAGAAGTCATTTTTTTAGTGCTTGTTTAGAATTGCACTTATCAAAACAAAAATACAGAAATCTCTTTATGATGTGCATAATCATCATGGAACGAAGATATCATATTCTAAAAATCTCGTAAATTGATCAAGTATTTTTTTTTTTTTTAAATAAGAAAATAAAATTTTATGACAAAGCAAGACGTAAGATTTTCATCGTTGAATAAATAAGAGGGAGATAACTCAATCGAGATCAAAAGCAGTCTTACTATGGATACATTTAGTATTAAAATCACTAAAAATCGTAAATTTTTATATTCTTAGTTTAAAAAAAACTACTTAATCAATTTACATGATTTTTGGATTTTTTAAAATAAGTTTAATTCTAAATAAGTAAATAATTTTTCAAATATTTATCAATATAATCTCACATAATGCATGGGTAGTCATCATTAATTACTTGTGCTTATTTACCTCCTCTCTTCATACTTGTACCTGTGTACCTAGGTGGGTTAAGCCAGCACTAAGTGAATTTGCTGCATCACAAGTCAAGGCAGTCCATCCAGGTCTGTCCGTTGCTACCTCTTCAACATACTTCAGCCATTTGTAATTTCATCATACACACTGAAGACGTGAGGCTGGTCATAGCTTCCAAGTCAGCTTTGACCGTCGTTAGAATATCAGCTATGTTGCATGCTGGAATGTGAGAAACATGCTCTATTTTGAAATCCAAGCTCCAACATTCTCTCTACAAATATGGCATTGAAATTGCATGTCTTTCTGGCGTTAAACTCGTATAATATTATCTGAGATTCTAAATTTCAAATATGTTGGGATATATATATGATAATAAATTGCATGGCGATGCGGGTTCAGATAGCTGTTTCACATCATACACAAGGCTCCAAAACCCACCTTAATGTTCTAGAGGCCGTAAATGTAACCATGCATAGACCTTCGCTCTGCAAGCAAAAACAACTCTGACATAAGTTAGAACTATTCAAAGAGCTAAAACAATGCCCGTATTTCGTCAATATACAGAGTGAGTGAAAAGTAACCCCCGTATTTTAAAATACATACAATTTAATTTTTCAATATAATTTATAAAATTTAATTTTTCAATATAATTTATAAAATTTAATTTTTCAAAATAATTTATAAAATTTAATTTTTCAATATAATTTATAAAATTTAATTTTTCAATATAATTTATAAAATTTAATTTTTCAAAATAATTTATAAAATTTAATTTTTCAATATAATTTATAAAATTTAATTTTTCAATATAATTTATAAAATTTAATTTTTCAATATAATTTATAAAATTTAATTTTTCAATATAATTTATAAAATTTAATTTTTCAAAATAATTTATAAAATTATTGAATAAGAGAAGAAATTTTAATGCATGGATGTTTATTTAAAATTCAATAAAGGTGCATTCATTCGCCACCAGCTTTTCAACTCTACCAGGAATCGCATCAACTGATTTCACAATAAACTCTTGCAGAATGGTAGTCTCCACGTATTCTCCCTTCAAGTTCTAAACAATAGCAATTTCACAAACAACAATAGCAAAGTCTGGAGGCGCTCCATACTGCATAAAAATCAAATTTTCAATATTATCCCAAATTTCATCACTCAACATGTACCTCCAGAACTTGAAGGGCGAATACATAAATTTATGACTACTATTCTGCAAGTTTCTTGTGAAATCAGTTGATGCGATTACTGGTAGACTTGAAAAGCTGGTGGCGAATGAAGGCGCCTATATTGAGTTTTAAATAAAATTTTGTGCGTTATATTTTCTTATAGTCATTAATTGTATAAATTATATTTTATAAATAAATCGTATTTTAAAATAGGGAGTTACTTTTCAATCACGCATTGTGTGTGTGTGTATGTATGTATATATATATATATATATATATATATATATATACATATATCTATATATATATATATATACATATATCTATTTATCTATATATATACATATATCTATATATATACATATATCTATTTATCTATATATATACATATATCTATTTATCTATATATATACATATATCTATATATATACATATATCTATTTATCTATATATATACATATATCTATTTATCTATATATATACATATATCTATTTATCTATATATATACATATATCTATATATATATACATATATCTATTTATCTATATATATATACATATATCTATTTATCTATATATATATATATATACATATATCTATTTATCTATATATATATATATATACATATATCTATTTATCTATATATATATATATATATATATACATATATCTATTTATCTATATATATATATATATATATACATATATCTATTTATCTATATATATATATATATATATACATATATCTATTTATCTATATATATATATATATATATACATATATCTATTTATCTATATATATATATATATATATATATATACATATATCTATTTATCTATATATATATACATATATCTATTTATCTATATATATATATACATATATCTATTTATATATATATATATCTATATATATATATATATATATATATATATATATATATATATATGCTTAGATCATCATATAATGATTAGATCACTCTAACTGATCTAAAAAAAATATTTAAAAATAAAGTGTTTAATTTCAACGTTATTTCACGCGGTTAACAGTAGCCGAATGGATGCGGTCCTTGCTAATCAAGGCAGAGATGATTTGTGTCGCCGGGTTCGATTCTATCGACTGGTGTTAATCGTGACACCCTGCACTGAAGATTCCCGAAAGGATGAGACACTAGTGTCTGTAAGTATTTAGTTATTATAGTAAATAATATATATATATATATATGATGAAAATAATGGAAATAGTATTCCGACAAAATAGAGAAATAAAAAGGAACAAACCGTATTATGTGTTCATCAACGTTTCATCTTTACTTTGACACCTCCTATATATATATATATATATATATATATATATATGAGTAACGTTTTACATAACATATCAAGCTGTTTACTAGCTATTCAGAATGAATTATTATTACTTTTGTAGGATATAAGCTTGTAATGACTAAATTTAAGATTCTGACTGACTTAATTTTATATATTAAATAATTTTTTTTTTTTTTTTTACAGGCTGTAAATGATGACATGCTCCGATTAATTCCAGATCACCACAACAGTACCTGGTTTCACTGGCTGGAAAATGTCAAGTAAAAACAAAATTATCTCCCTTTGCATTATTTGATTCATTTTTTTGGTACTTGTACAGTTTAAGACATTAAAAAATGGAAATATCGAAAAAAAGGTTACGTATCTGTTTTGGACTGAAGATTGAAAAAAAAAATTCATTTAATTTGATCGAGTAGTTTTTTTTTTTTTTACAGCGGAAAAACACATGCTTATGAGAGCGCGTTGAAGTCAGCCATTATCGAATTTGTTAAACACGCCATGGGGAGATAACTCCAGTTAAAGCGCCGACACTCCTTCCCCATCTTTTTCTTCCTAAAAATTGAACCTTTTGCTTGGTATCATAACAAATTGTTTTTTCGCTGTAAAAAAACTCCTTGATGAAATTAAGTGAATTTTTTTTTGGAGAACTTCGTTCCATAACGGATATGTGCAATTTTTTTTTCAATATTTTCATTTTTTAATGTCTTGATTAAACTGTGCAAATACTTTTTTTTTTTTTCAGTAATTATCTCTCTTTTATATTGAGTTTTTTTTTTTTTTTTTTAAATAAGTTAAGGCTGGGCTAAATACTTTGAAAAAATAAATTGTAGCCAAATATATTGTATTACCAATAACATAGTACAACAATAACAAATAAAATTTAGCAAGTAAAAAACTAATTTTCATTTAAATGCTATTTAAATCTAACTTTTTAAATCTTCATACATTAGATGAAAATGTTGCCCATTTCATGAATGCTTATTTAAATGTAAATTTTCTTATCTATTTTTAGCAAAACAGTACAATAAATATTTTGCATATGAAAAATATATTAATTTGAAAATTTCAGTTGGATAAATAATGGCTTTCTATATTTTTTCTTCCCAGAGACTGGTGTATCTCTCGGCAATTGTGGTGGGGACACCGTATTCCGGCTTATTATGCTACATGTAAAGAAAATGACGGACCAGTAAGTAATTATGAAGAACCTGAATAAAGAATATATTTATGCATTGTTACACAAGTTCAGAACAACACGGTACTGTCAGTTTCAAATTAACAAATGATTGTGCTGTATTGACTTTCTTCAGCCCGCAACAATGGCTGAAAAAAAAATCAACAAAGCCGCAATCATTTGTTAATTATTTGTTGATGTGAAACCAATGGTATATATAATATTTTAATTGGAATTCATTATTGAGATGAGTATTGTTTTGTTAATTTATTGCGGACCATTATCCTCATCTTTTAGTTGTTTCATGACGTTTCGGCCAACTATTCCTCACCTGACAAAGGCCAGAGGAATAGTTGGTTGAAACGTCATGAAACAACAATAGTACTATGTTATGAACTTCTGTAATACATTTCTGAATTTTTTAGATGAGGATTGGTTATTGATATTATGTGGATTCTTCTGACTACTGTTCTCATCTTGAGTGCCATTTTCATAACATTTCAGTCGATGTAACCTCCAACCTTCTTCAGGTGTATCTTGTCAAACTCTGGAATATTTTTGTTGAACTCGGGAATTTGGATGGAATTTCGAACAGAACCTTTTATTTACTTCACAGGGATACCATACTGTTTGTCAGCCATGAAGGTTCAAGGTTCAAGTCTCAGTGTGGGCAACCAAAAAATACAATTGCAAATTACTTAGGATCACTATCCAGTCATGGCTGATGGAACAAGAACATGCTACCCCCATGAAGCAAAATAAGGGTTCCGTGCAAATTCCTGAGTTCGACAAACATTCCTGAATTCAACAAGATACACTTGGAAAAGGTCAGAGGTTAAATTGACTGAAACGTGAAAATGAGACTAAATAAATAAATTTGAATTCTAAGCAGTCTACTGGGTGCTTTCCTACTGATCTTACCAAGAAGGAATTATATATATATATATATATTTTTTAAATTTTACTTTTTATTTCTTGGTTTATTTTACCTGTTTATTATTTTTGTTAATTTATTAAGTATATTAGCCTTTGATTTAATTACTTTAAGTCCTTGTTGAACCCCTGACAGGACAAGAAACTTTATTGAAATATTGGTTTATCCGATAAAAAACAATCTACTGGGTTATTTTTCTCACAATATTTCGGCCGATGTAACCTCTGACCATCTGTAGTTGCATCCATACTAGATATTAATAGTGAACGGTGAAAACAAATATTTTCACTAATAACATTTAGTGTGAATACACTTGAAGATGGTTGGAGGTTACATTGGCTGAAATGTGAGAAAAACAACCCAGATAAGAACAATAATTCAAGCAATCCAAATAACACAAAAAATAATGAGAATAGTTGTCCGAATTATACAAACTAATACTGTTAAACATGTCTAAGTGTTACATTTTTAAAAATCTTTTTATTTAATGTACTATATCTCGAGCATTTGCATCATTTAGTTGTCCTCACTTTTTTCTTTTTTAGCAAACTAATGGATATTGGGTCAGTGCTCGGAATGAAGAGGAGGCATTGGTAAAAGCAAGCAATCTCCTACATATTCCAGTTGAAGAAATTCATTTAAAACAAGGTAGGATGTTTATCCAGGTTTTATTATTTACTGGCAGGACCTGCGGAAATTCCACAGGGGACTCATTCATATGTAATATATTGATGCTGGCATTCTGTAGATGTTCAGTGTAAATGGAGACGCTCTGATATTATTGTAGCTTTTTTGTTAAAACTGCAAAAGTATTTATCTAAGATAGCAAGAATGCCTGGCAAAGCCCGGTTATAAAGTATGCTTAAATATGATATTTTAATTCTTGCAGATTTTGTATATATGTAAAGTTAGTGCTCTACTGATTTTTATATATTATAAAGTTGCGATTTCAAAAATAAAAAATATATCTATATGACTTGGGTTCATCAGCTTGAATCAAAACCGAATTCCAAGCTTAACTTGAGTTCCTTCAACTATAATCAAAATCAAAACTTATGAAGAATTCTTGATAAAATTATTTATAAAAAAAATAGATTACTAAGGTACCATCAGCTAAAACTGAAACCAAGACTTATGAAGAATTCTTGATAAAATTATTTTAAAAATAGATTATAGCTTTTCTGTATTTTTTTTTTACATAAAATTTTCATTATTAGTGCAATTTTAAATAAGCACCCATTTCTTATTTTTTTAATATTTCTTTTTATCTTCATTTCTAGATGAAGATGTTTTAGATACATGGTTCTCATCTGCGCTCATACCATTTTCAGTGTTTGGATGGCCCGAAAAGGTATTTACAACTTGAACGTTTTTTTTTTTCTTACTAAATAGGGTTCCCTTGTCTGCCATTTTGAAAATGATCTAAAAAAACAAAAACAAATGAAGGTAACATAATTCATACTTGTGAGATTTATGTAGTAATGTCTAAAAAGATAATTATTTTCTTGATAAAATTAAAAATATTTGATTAATTTACGTAATTTTTGGAATATGATTTTTTTTTTAGTCACGGTTATGTACATCATACAGATTTTTATTTTTGTTCTTTAATATAGGAGGAACTTTGGACAAGGACCAAAATTTTACTCCATTTTTTTTTCTAATTTCTTTTTTTTTTTTTTTTCTGTCTCCCAGACTGCTGAACTGAAATCTTTCTATCCGACAAAAATATTGGAAACAGGAAGTGACATTTTGTTCTTTTGGGTTGCACGGATGGTCATGTTGGGAAAGAAGCTTACTGGTAAACTACCTTTCGACAGGGTAATGTGCCATTTTTTTTTCCATTTCTTTCTAAGTGTTTCACTTTATTTCTTTCTCCTCTGACACTGACTTGTTGATTTGTTATCTCCAATATTTACTATCTCTCTCATATATATATATATATATATATAATAAAATGATATTTTTTCTTCTTGACTATCGAATCAAAGAGATCATTCCTATGTAAATATTTTGCATTTACTATTTAAAGTTAATACTGCATATTCTCTATCTAAAATAGGCACATTTCATCTCCATTCTAAAAATATATATTTTGCGCTCCTTGCCTCACTCTCTCAGCTACTCAATTCCATGTAGATAGTAGCAAATATTTTCCTCTTTACTTTAACCCGTCGAATATGTCAGCCTATGTCACGGTAACATATATTGAGCGAGTTTCTAACAGTATTTTGCATAGTTTTTTATTTTTAATTCCTTTTCCCAAACTTACCATGTCAAAGAGAGTCGGGTGCCATTTTTAATTTTCCAATACATCGGTAAACACTGTATGTTTTTCGAGCTGAATAAACATGTTACATTAAATAAAAACACTAAAAACATGTCCAGTTAGATAGAAAAGTAACTTTTGATAACATTTATTTGTTCTATATTTGTTTTGTGACAACTTTTTTGAATCTATGTGTACAGTAAAACAAACCCAAAAGTAAATTTTTGGTAATTGGGTGAAGTTGAGATAAGTAGGTCCCGCAGACGAGCCTCATTCTGACATTCGGAAAATGGAAGCTATCGAAAAGTAACCCTTTTGAATGAAAATAGATATCTATCTATCTTCTATATATCTATAAAAACAGAGATGTGTGTGCCACAGACGATTTCTGATTGGTTAATCCAATAATCACATCTCCTAAAAAACTATGGTTCGTAGGCTTTTAACGATACCATAAAATATTATGGCTTTATTTATTGTCCATCTTGGAAGGGTTTAATTTTTTCCTAACTTGCGATTTACAAATTACAAAGATACGAAACTAACTTACAATCTAACAATCGAACCTCCGACATCACGGCTGTCATTATGAAACTAAACTAAAAAAAAAAAAACCTGCGTTCACTCGTGGTCTTTACATTTCGGGTTTGGGTACGTGTGCAGTTTTCCATTGACATTAAAAAATGGAAATATTTTTAAAAAAAATATATTGTACGTACTCGTCATGGGATAAAGTTTTCCTACAGAAAAAATCACGTAATTTCATCAAGTAGTTATTTTTTTATAGCGAAAAAAGAAAAAAATCAACGCTACAAGCGAAATTAAACAGAAAGTTCAAGTAGGGGGATTTCCCCCTTTTTTTTTATAGCGAGGCCAAATTTCGCGAATTTGGCCATTTTTTAAAGCAGTTTGGCCTTCAAAATTTCTGTTTGGCCATTTTCTTCACCGATGAAATAAAAGAAGCAAATAAAAACAACGCAATAAAACTTTTAAAAATACGGCACACTTTTGTTGTTCTTGTTTGTTTTTTTTGGTAATTTTCCTTATTTTTTTATTTTTTCAAGATAATACTATTAAATGGACACTATTATGCCAAATTAGCCCCCCCCTCCAAAAAAAAAAAATGCACAAAAATTCGAGATTTAAGGTTTTGACGAGATAATTTAGCGAATTGTCTGGACTATTGCGAGATAACCATCCATTAGTTTTTCCTGAAATTTTGCCACAAATTGTATTTCATTACATAGATGTGCATAGTAACAACATTTTTTTGCCGAAAATTCCCGTTGCGTCTCCAGATTTCATCGGTGAAGAAAAAGGCCAAACAGAAATTTTGAAGGCCAAACTGCTTTAAAAAATAATATTTAATATATTCAACGATTTGACCTTTGAGAACTCTACCAAACTCCTCCTACAATTTTGGGTCTAAACAGTAAACACGTGATATTTTAGATATAGATTCCTTGGACATGGATCTAACTTATTAACTTTACTTGATCCCTAAACAATAAATGTTAAAAGGTCATAATAGGGGTCAAAGTTTTAAAAAATTGACCCTTTTTTTTTTTCTCAGCATTAACCTCAAAACACCTGGGCAACGCCGGGCACCGATTGCTAGTAAACAATATTTTTAAAATTAATTTCTTTATTTTACTTAAAAACAAAATGTAAACATATATAAACAAAATATTTTAGAAAATAATTTTTTAATTTTAAATAAAAATTGATTGTAAAGAATTTTTTTTAAAATAATTATTGAAAAATATTGCAGCTGGTTCTTTGGGATAATAGGGGCGCCTGAAACATCTTTTCCAAAACGAAAAAAGCTTTAGTGTTTTTACTATTTTAAAGCTTTTTTTTTTTTTTTTTTAAAGTTTGAAACACAAGTAGTGGCTAGTTAACTTAGAACAATAGGGGCGGAAATTCTTCAGGGTTTAAATGTATTGTAATACTTTTATTGGGGTCAAAAAACGTTTTTCAGCAACCATATTACTTCCTATTTACTTGCCTCCCCACGAGGACAGAGTTAGACACAAGGTCGGTTAAGCATTTATTACTAAAAACGAAATGATGAAATATAAAAGCAAGTCAAACTAAAAGTAAAAAAAACAAAAAATGTTTTTAAATTCCAAGAATTAAAGAAAAAAATTCGAAGAAATTTCGAACATTTATTGCTAAACATAACGAACAAGTGAAAATAAAAGCAAGAAAAGTCAACATAAAAAGGAAAACAGATTTTTTTAAACAGCAAAGTTCAAATGTTTGTTTCCATAAAGCAGTTCAACAAATTTTTTTTTTTTTTTCTTAAATAAAGAAATATGTTTGTAAATAAAACAATTCGGAGAAGTTAATTTACTTTCTATAGTCATCATTCAAAGGGTTAATGATGGTAGAAGCACCGGTGTCACATTTCACGTGACCTAACTGTTCAGATTTTTCAGAACGAGGCTTGTCTGCTGGACCTACTTATGTCAGCTGCACTAATTTGATTTTGCTTGTTTTATTTTTTAAAAATATAAAGGTTGACATTTTTCATTTACTAATGAGATTTTTCATTCATTTACTAATGGAAGAGTGTTGGTAAAAAATAAAAAAAATCCCGCCCCCCCCCCTTTTTTTTTTTTTAGTTACCAGTTGGAAAAAGCACTGATTTTTAATATGATTTACTCGCAATGAGAGCACTGTAAAATCTTTTTTCTCTAAGGGTTAAGTATTCATCAACTTTTTCATGGACTTGACATAGTTAGGCTGTTTTATACGTAAATAAACTTCACTCACAAATGAAAACAATGTTACCTCGTGGCCCCTAAAGTTTCAGTGCAACAGTGCAACTAATCATGGGCCTCAAAGTTTCGAAACAGACAGACAGTGCCTATCTATGTGACGTAATAAGAAAACTCATTAAGATAAATAAAGATTACCTTTAAAGTAGTTAATAAAATTCTTGTACATCATATTAAATATGTTATGAAAAGTTCTACGTTTTGGTACTTCTACACTTTATCGCTGAAACTGCGTCTCCAGTTTCGGCGATAAAGTGTAGAAGTACTGATGTTTTTATCATAAATTTTTGACAGCATTAATCTCATTTCAAACAAACAGTTCAACTTAAAAATATAAGAGAATCGTAATAAAAGAATCGTAAATTTAAGGTATTTTTAATGATGCAATTCTGATTCCGATTCCCCCAAAATACACGATTCTTACGATTAACGATTCCAATTAATCGTCCCACCACTAGTTAGTATTATAGAAGTTATTTCTTGAGTACACTGTTTGTCATCTGTACATTGATATTTGTCTATCATCACTACCACAGAATACCTTTGTAAACAATGTAGTGCGAATCTTAACTTTTATTGCTTTAGCAATATTTTTCATGTACTCGTGTGTATTTTGCTGATTCAAATTTGCTTTTTTTCCTTTCATAATTATCTTTTAATAATAATAAAAACATTTTTTAGTATTTGTATGTGCTTTTAACAAATTCTAACTATTGAAGAAACATTCATGAATGCCAGGATTCACAAGTAATTGCCCCAAACCAGCACTAATCATCAGTAACCACCAAAATTGGCAGTGGCCTCCCACTAACAAGCATAGTTTAATTTGTTTTTGGAGGTGATCCTTTGCCAAATATGTTCTGGTTTTATATCATATTTCCACTGGGCAATGCTGATACACAGATCTTGCTAGTATGTAGAATATGGTAATTATATGGGTATTTATGAAGGCTAATGATCATGTGAAAATATTCGAACGATGAAAGAAATAAGAACAAAAACAAAAAATTGTGTTATGAATCTTCATAAAATCTATTTCTTTTTCAAGAGATATTTCACATATCAAATCAGTAAATATTAATAAAGATATTCAAGATGATGTTATACATATTTACTCATGTGAAGCCATCTTTGTTAAAACCTACCAAGTCACAATTGTTAGTATCAAGTATGAAACCAGTAGCAACATTTTAAAATGTTTAATGTAATACAATTTTATCCTGTGACGTTAAATAGGATTTAAATTGCCTTTTCTGGAACAGCATTAAAATGTTCTTCTCTTGGTGTCTGATTGGCTTCAGATGTCAGTTTCTCAGCTATCTTTCGAAATTCTATTTTTCCCAGTTCATTTAATTTTTTTTAACCCAAAGATGATCCGACAAGAATTAATGTTTCTGATACATATGGAACATTGTTTTGCTTTTTACTAAAAAAAAAAAAAATTCAAAATAAAAACTATTTTCTTTAACAATGTTTGCTTATATATATATATATATATATATATATATATATATATATATATAGGGTAAGATGATTGATAATTTATGATTAAAATTAAAAATCTGCTTCATAAGGAAGAACAAACAAAATCAATAAATTGTACCGTCGTTTCGGAAACAATGTTTTTATTATGATAGACAGTGAGTCTTGGACAATAATTTTATGATATAGGTTTTTGAAACAAAATCTCCTCACCAGCAAAAATATTGGATGAGGGGGTTTTAAAGACACCAAAAATAAACCTAGCATTTTTTAAGTTAAGACAGATGTACAATTTATTGATTTTGTTTGTTCTTCCTTATGAAATTGGCCTTCGGGACAAGATCAAAGTGTAGTATCTGTTCTTCAGATGCTGCACTTCTATTTCTTGTTCTCTTTCGGTGGAGGAGAAATCCTTCACGACTGAGACAATTTTTATTTTTGTACCTTTTCTCCACGTTAAAAAACGACCCTGGTGTCTAACTCTGTCCCGTGGGGAGGCATAGTAAATAGGTATAAATTATCAATCATCTTACTTAATATTAAAATATATGCCTATTGAGCTTATTATATATCTACACTGTTTTCTTTTCTTTTATTTTAATTGTATTAATGAATTTACTAATACATTAAAATATACTCTAAGTGTGTATATATATATATATATATATATATATATATATATATACTATGCATGCCTACTGACATGGCATTTATAGGCACTTAATTTCCCCCAATTCTTGTGTTAATTGCCGGTAGCCTGGAGGTAAGATACTAGCCTACAGTCAGGTGTGACTTTTTGATTGGGTTCATATCTCCTGAGAAGCCGTAATTATCACATTATGTACGAGGGGCATGCAATAAGTAATGCCCCTGACCCACTTCCAGTTGTCTGATCTAGCTGAAATTTTGCATGTGCAATGATTTATATCTCTATGGGTTATGTGGCAAATTACAGCTCTGAACTAATTGTGATTTCAGTTTTGCAGGTGTTTGAACTGAGTCAGGTGGGAAATGGAGCCTGTTGAATGTCGAGCAGTGATCCGGTTTTTGTATTTGAAAGGACACACACACCACAGGAGACTTTTGATGAAATGAAAGAAACTTATGATGATAATACCCCATCATATGACCTTGTAAAACGCTGGCATCGTGAATTCAAACATGGCCGGAAGTCTGTGGAAACAGCTCCCAGACCTGGTCTCCCCCCCCCTTCTGCCATTGATGAGGTATCTGTCCGTCAAGTTGAGGCTGCCATTTTGGAAAATCAGCGCATTACTATTCGCCAAATAGCCCAAGATGTCAAGATTAGTACAGGGTCTGTGGAAACTATCATTCATGATCATTTGCATATGCATAAGGTGTCTGCCAGATGGATTCCCAGGTTGCTCACACCATTCCAGAAGCGAGAACGCGTCAAGTGCTCGAAGATGAATTTGGAAATGTGCCAAGAAGATGAGTCAAAGTTTTACAAAAGACTGATTACACAGGATGAAACCTGGGTCCATCACTATGATCCAGAGACCTAAGCCCATTCAATGCAGTGGAAGCACTTGGACTCACCACCTCCAAAGAAGACAAGGGTGCAGCCCTCCGCTGGCAAGATCATGCTCACAGTCTTCTGGGACCAGGACTGAGTAGTGATGACAGATTTCCTTACAAGAGCCTATTATGCTTCACTTTTAAAGAAATTAAGGGAAGCTATCAAAATCAAGAGGCAGGGCAAGATCCGCAAAGGTACCCTCCTCCTGCATGACAATGCTCCGGTCCACAACTCGCATGTCGCCAGATCAGAAGCATGGGCATGTGGTTATGAAATCCTCTCCCATCCTCCCTACTCTCTTGACCTTGCACCCTCTGACTTTCACCTCTTCCCAGCCATGAAGTTGTTTTTGAAAGGAAAGCGTTTCCCAGATGATGCAGCCTTGATTTCTGAAGTCACGTCGTGGTTTGAGGACCAACCTGGGATGTTCTACAAAAACGGTCTCCAGAGCTGCATCAAACGATGGGAGAAAGGCATAACTCTGGGTGGTTCCTATGTAGAGAAAGACTAATAACTGTGCCAAGTTTCGTTGCTCTACTGCTATGGGAAGTGGGTCAGGGGCATTACTTATTGCACATCCCTCGTACGTATAAAAACAGTTGAAAAATATTATAGTTGTGTGCATGTGTTTTATATATATATATATGTGTATATATATATATATATATATGTGTGTGTGTGTATATATATATATATATATATATATATATATAAATTCTATAATTATTTTTAATATCTACAAACACTAGTTTAATCCTTTTAAGAATCATTAGTGCAGGGAGTCACAATAACTGCCAATGGGGAGGTTTGAACCCAGCCACGAAGCCATCTCTGACTCCATTAGCAAGGAACAAACCACTTGGCTAACGTTAACCGTGTTATATATATTCTACCAATTTGGAAATGATGGATTACCAGATATACATGACCTAGAATATTCTAAAAAAAAAAAAAACGCAATTCATTTTGGGATATACCACTGTTCATTGGATTTCATAACGGTTCCGATATATTCATTACTAGCATTTCAGCCCGGCATTGCCCGGGTGTTTGGAGGTGTGTGTTGAGCAAAAAAAAAAAAAAAAAGGAAGTAGTAGTAGGAAGGCAGGCTCGAACCCATACCGCAAAGGAGGAAAAGAACAAGGAAAAAACTTGACGTCTTTGCTGTTACGACCACCGCCAAACTGAAAGTGACGTAGGTTTTAATTAAGGCTAGATAATCAAAAGGAAAGAATGACTTTCAAAAATATCGGCGAAAAAAGCGACGCCTCCCCCTTTAGAAAAGTGCCCAGTTGAAGATGAAGATATTAATGTTTTTAGCCAATATTTTTATATTTGTCGTCTGAAAGGTCGAACTTCAAAACAATACTGATCTTGTAAAAATCCGTCGCCTCTGTCGAAAGTTTTAGTCAGACATGCAAACATACATATATACATACACCACCACTGTAGAAAAGTGGCCAGTTGAAGGTGAAGATATTAATGTTTTTAACCAATTTTTCCATATTTCTGAAAGGTCAAACTTCAAAATGATACTGATATGGTAATATCCGTCGCCTCTATCGAAGGTTTTAGGCAGACATGCAAACATACATACATACATACATTTATATATTGGTAACTAAAAATTTTCGACCCAAACCGATTAAAAAGCTTGCCCTATCTCTGAATACTCTTTATGTAAAATTTCAAATGTTTGGACCAGAAATTGTCTGAGTAATTTGGTAGAGACCACAGAGGTCAAATTTTTAAAAACTTTGACCCCATTATGACCCCTTAACATTTATTGTTTTGGGCTCAAATAAAGTTATTAAGTTAGATCCATGTCCAAGGAACCTATTTCCAAAATTTCAAGTGCGTAGATCCAAAATTGTCTGAGGAGTTTGATAGAGTTCTCAAATCATTGAACTTTGACCCTTTAACAGCCAAATTTCTGGCCGAAAATCGATCACAAAGATTTTTCCAAATGTCAGTACCCTGTATATCAAATTTCGAGTCTGTAGACTTAAAATTGACAGAGTTATTGCGTAGGGAAAATGTACACACAGAGACACAGACACGTTCACTTTTATAGATATATACATTTCAACTTTGGGTATCCTTTTTGCATTATTACTTCAATTTTAATTTTCAATTTATTTGCTAATAAGCAAAATTCATAATTATACATGTCTATTTTGCTAACAAAATTTCCCCTGATGAGATGAGACATTCATTGAAATTCCATGGGTTAAGAAAAAACTTTAATAATTATTTTATTTTTCTCTTTGTAAAGCAATAAAATTTTGTTGTAATTATACATAATTTATCTTGGAATTTTTTTTAATATCTATCTATCTATCTATCTATCTATCTATCTATCTATATATATATATATATATATATATATATATATATAAAAGGTGGAATTCTATACAACTATGTTTGCTCTAATTTTCGCAAAATTTTATCTTTTGCAACTCAACTAAAAAATATTTTTTATTTTAAAAATCTTTTCTCTCTTCCAATTTATATTCTCCCCTCTATCTTTTGCTTTATATCGCTCTCACTTTTCTATCTTCTTCCATTTTTATCTCTCTTCCTGCCCTCTCTCTTCCTCTCCCATTTTATATCCTTCTCTCTCTTTTTCCTCCCTCTCTTCTCCCTCCCTTTTCAGCCTTCTCTCCTCCTCTCTCTCTCTCTTTTTGTCACTCTCTCTCTCTCTTTTTGTCACTCTCTCTCTCTTTTTGTCACTCTCTCTCTTTCTTTTTGTCACCCTCTCTCCTCTCTTTTTGTTCCTCTCTCCTCACTCTCCCTTTGTGTCCTTCTCCCCCCCCCCTCTGTCTTTCTCTGTCTCCCCTCACATTGACAGTTTCCTCTCAAGAATTCATTTTTTTATCTCAACTATTGTGGAGTTGGATTTTTTAATCCCTTAAAAAATCAAAGTTTAAATATTGAAAGACTTTAAAATAACAAATCGGAGTCAGAATTTTGTGATATCCTAGAAGTCAGACCTTACACTTTCTGACGCTGCACAATCCTGGTTATTTCCCTCCAATATCAATTATACATACATTTTTCTTTTTTATTTATTCTATTTCTTTTTTGTTCTGACAGGTTCTTTTGCACGGTATCATTCGTGATTCAGAGGGCAAGAAAATGAGCAAATCCTTGGGCAATGTAATCGATCCAATGGATCTAATTCACGGGAAATCCCCTAGATGTAAGTTCTCAGATATATTTAAAATTCTAAGTTGTATCAGTTTTTAATCAAACTTTTTTTTTCCAAATAAAGCATATAGCCGCTAAAGCATAGTTAAGTTTCGACCAGTAGTTTGGTTTAATTTTCTATTTTTAATCTATTATTCAGACCCTACAGGTGTGACTCTCTTTTGTTGGCCATTTTTTCTTGTTCTCATGTAACACTCAATACTACTTGTTTTTTTAACTGAATAAACGCTTTAAAATAAGTTAAAACACTAAAAATCTTATACAGAAGAAGAGTAACTTATCTTGCCTTTGATAACATTTATTTTTATATACGTTTTATTGTCTGTCGTACAAAATGCCCTTTAATGAACTACTGTTCATTAAAGGGCATATTGTAGGGATCAGATTTATAGGGAAACAACCTAGGTGGGGATTTGGTCAACAATGTTTGTGCGCATTACGTATAAATTCATGCACATTAGGGAATCTGGAAGCAGGAAGAGAATTCTAAAAACAAGTATGAGGAGAGAAGCTGTCAGGTAAGTAGGGACCTCTATAGTGAAGGGGTGGAATTTAGCAGCTAGTCTGGTGAGTGGTTAGCACTATTTTTGTTGTGGGGGTGGGTACAAGTACAGTAAATTCATTGGAGCATATTCCGTGGTGATGCGACAGGGGCTGCAGGTTAGTAAACAGCGTGGGACCTATTAGTCTAGAAATTCTTTTTTGCACTCTGTTCAGATGTAAAAATGACCCATGGTGATGCCCACCCCCATGAGGCTGTAGAGAATGTGCAGTTGCCTGTTTCTTACCATTGCTCCCAGATCCACTTTGGTCTGGAGTGGTAATACCTGTAGGGGCATCTGGTGCTACCAGATCAGGCTGTCTGAAGTTACTGACTTCCTGACCAAAAATGCCTCAAATATTGACGTTATTGTTTTTTTTTTTTTCCATTTTCTTTGCTAAACTCAATCATATTCTGCAAAGTCAAAAACAACAATTTTCTTCTACAAAACAAACAAACAAACCACCATGAATAAATGTTTGAAGATTTAAAGAACTTTTTATCCAAATTTACTGAATTTGGAATTAAATAACCCAAACTGCTGTAAAAACAAAACAATCAAACCAAAGATATAAAAACAGTACGCCATGCATAGGTAGCTTTGTAGGGATGTATTTTCATCAAGATTTTTTTTTTTTTTTAAATTTATATTCGTAAAAATCAAATGAAATTACGTGAATTATTTTCTTTTACTATAGAATTAGGTTTACTTAGCTGGCGTTGCCCAGGATACAGTCATCTTAAAATTTTAATGTTTATTTGTGTACACATTTTCTAAACTTATACAGAAAAAAAAAAAAATGACTTGTAAAGGAGACAATTAAGAGGAGTTATTCCCCTTGATTTTTTTTTACCTACCTATTTGGTAACGTTAATTTTAATTTTTATTTGTAATTTGTGTTTTATATATATTTTTTTAAACTTATACAGAAAAATATGGACTCCTTATTTATTCAAGTGAAATAATCAAATTCTGGATGGTCAAAATCCATGACCAGACATATTTCCAATTTCTTGTCTGGTTTCTCTTCTCTTGGTTAAATATCTCCCCTCCCCACCCATTCACAGCAAGTCTGTTGTGAATACATTGCTAATATGCTGTAAAAATTGATTACAAAGAGCTTTTATCTCTTTTTTTACTATTTAATAAAACTATATTAAACTAAATATAGCTCACATTTGGATACTTTACGCACAGTGACTGTGTTCCAAAATTCATCATGATCACCTTAAGGTGTGAATTTTGTGCATACAATTATATAAACATGTACGCATATCTAACTTTATGCAACCTGAAATATTCAGAATTTGCCTTATATTAAAAACAAAAGTACAGAAAAATCTTTAGTGTACATACCTATGACTGAATGAAAACATATTCTAAAAATTACGTAAATCGATCAAGTAGTTTATTTTATATACAGAAAATCATTTAATGATTTTAAGTGATTAATGGTAAACCATAGCCATTACAAGGTTGCAAACAATTCTTTTTTAAATTTCAAAAGTTCGAATTGAGTTATCTCACTGTGTTATTTCAAGATGGCAGATTAAGACTCTTCATTCTTGATGCCTCATAAAATTTGGTTTCCTTAGTGAAAAAACATAAACTACTTGATCAATTTCTGATTTTTGGAATATGACATTATTTATTTATTTTTGACATCACAGGTGGGTACTTCATACAAATTGTTCTTTTATTTTTTTTAATGTAAAGTGAATTCTGGACAATAACCTTTTTCTCAACTTTGATATTTTTCTTTTGTTTTTTTAGGGTCTCCAGAAAGAATTACAAGATTCCACTCTTGACGCCAAGGAAATTGAACTTGCGAAAAAAGCTCAAAAGAAGGCTTTCCCTTCTGGTGTTCCCCAGTGTGGAGCTGATGCCCTCAGGCTAACACTTTGCTCTTATAACTTCAAATGTAAGATCGTTGCTTATGAAGCTTTTTTTTTTTTTTTTTTTTTTTTAACAAGTTTTTAGGGTTCTTGTACAGAATTCTCCTTATATTAAAAAACAAAAATAAAAAAATCTGTATGATGTAAGTACTCATAATAAAATGAAAATATCATATTCCAAAAATTGCGTAAATTAAGTAGTTTTATTTTTAAATAAGAAAATAATATTTATGAGTAACTTGAGTTATCTGCTATTTTGAAAAAGATTAAAAAAATAAAGAAAGGCGGATAACTATAATTCTAATTTGTGCAATTTATATTGTAATTTTCATTAATCACTTAAAAATGATTTTCTTTATATGAATAAAATTACTTGATCAATTTACCTGATTTTTGGAATATTATATTGTCATTTCATCACGGATATGTACAGCATACCGATTTTTCCTTATTTTATTATTATTTTTTTAAATATAGAGAAAATTCTGGACAATAGGTACATGCATTAATGGCAAAAACTTGATAGGAGGACATAGTTTTGGAAGCGGATTTATCATAATTTTTTGCAAGTTTCCAATTACCTTTTGATTGTATTCGAAAGATTAACGCCTAAAGTTAATTTCCAAAAAGAAAAAAGTATTTTTTTCATGTGAAAAAAAAAAAAAGAAGTTATAATGAAAAATGTTTTCACAGCTATATTCAGAAACTGACAAGTTCAATTCAATTTTAAAGTTAAATGAATTCATTGTAAAAATTCCTTGAAAGATAAATATTAGTTTTCTGGAACTATTTCAAAGATAATTAGTAAAGTCCTAAGACATTGAATTAAATAAATAACATCTTGTTTGTACAAAAAAAAAGCATAATTAGCCCCCAAAAGTGAGAGATTTGCATAATCAAAACAAAACAAAAAATCGTCTAGCATGAGTTCTACGGTAACCCAAAATGTCAGAAAGTCAAAAGCTACCTGATGATAACGTCGACTGGTGGAAGAGAGGAAGGAGATGCAAAACCGACTGGTTTTCTGTCCCCCCCCCAGCTGTGCATCTGTACATTCCTATCATGAAAGTTTGTATAATTTTTTACCATTTTTGTAATCTAATTATTTTTGTGTGTTCCTGCTTTTAAATTAAATTTTTTTTTATTTTCAAGATTATATAAAAATTATGTTATGCTGAATATTACACATTCATTCATGCAAGGAAAATGTTAGAATCTTACATATAAAAATTATGCTAAAAATGTCATTTTAAAAAAGAGGAAATATTTTTTGCAATTGTTTTTTTATGTGAAAATATAAAAAAAAAACAACAATTAATTCAATGATAATATCGTTAGTTTGAGAAATTAATTTTTCGTAGAGTTATATTGATTTTGTTAATACAAACTTTAGAGGCTTTTTTTCGTAATGTTCCTGAAAAAATTAATTTTTTTTATTGTTCCTATTTATGATGCTTTATTTTCATAAAAACAAATAATTTTTTTTTTACTACTGAAAATTTATAAAGGTATTTTTTTGTTTAAACAAAATAATACATTTCTACTAAGATTCAAATAAAATAATGTGTTCATTATATTCCGCGATCATTATTTGATAAATACTGAAAATTTCATTAAAATGGGTTGATTTCCTAATTTTTTGGTGAATTTTTAAGTAAAGGGAGGGGTCACAATGTTTATACAGTTTGAGCATCGGCTATTCATGTTGCATGTACCTACTGGACAAGAATATTTTTTTTAATTGTAATTTAATATATGACATGTATTTATTTTTTTTGTGGGGGGGGGAGGTTACATGTGTGCCCTTTGGATGCAAATCTATATATGAAAAGAAAAGGGGAAGTTTGTTTATTCTTTATAGGAATGAATATAGCTGCACCAAATTAATTGGCAACAAACTTCTCTCAGTATCATCATCGTCATCATATTTGTTTTTTAAAAAATGGAATGTGTTAAACGGCTTTTAGAAAAATTAATTTCCAAACTTATCTCTTATCAGATTTCTTTGGAAGTCATTTTCTTAATTGAGCTAAGATTTTTATGCATTGGATATCATGTTAATATGATTAAAAATCAAACAAAGCAATAAAGGTTGGAAAAGACTTAAGGTGGACAACAGTGCTGCTTTGCATCTTTTTAGCTCTTCATCACTGAAGAAGGGGAACTTGTATATTGAAGCAATTTATACTTGACCCAGAGTGCCCATTTTTGGGGACCTGGATTTTCAACGCATTAAAAACCGAGCTTGTCTTTAACTCAACCTTCATGGGGAGGCAAGTAAATAGATGTGATAGGACCACATGGTCCCCAACAATGAATGCCAACCCCAACATTGTTTCCATGTTCTTCTCCTTCATCCACTTTTCTGTCGTCTATCACGTTGGCAGTTGCCGAGAGGGGGCACGTATAAAAAAATAAAATAAAACAAAATGCAAAAAACACGAACTCAAACAAATTTTCCAAATATCAGCTGCGCTCTGGGTGTGTGTGTGACACCATTGATCCTTTACATGCTAAGGTACACATCTATGTATAATGTCGAGGCCGTGTTCATCTTTGTCCACCACACCTTGATTAACAATTCTATTTTACTCTCCTTTTTGTACCTTTGTGAACAATATCCTCTTTATTATTCATATTATTCAGACTATTGTTCTCATCTTGAGTGTTATTTAAGTTATTTTCTGTTGTGGCCATGGAAGGATCACAAAGGAAAACACGGAGATGAGTTAGAAAAGGTAAAATATATTGAAACAAAAAAACGGCATACCCTTATATTAAGTACCGCTAAGATGGCGGACTATGGAAGTACATTGATCACAGCCTAGGAGTCATAACTCTCATTTAATTTATACAGTTCAAAAGAGTTCATACCTTGTGCACGGGGGAGTCCTCACAACATTTTCATAATGTTTCAGTTAATATAACCTTTGACCTTTATCAGGTGTATCTTGTCAAACTCTAGAATCTTTCTGTAGAACTTGCAAATTACTTAGGATTTTTACTCAGTTATGGCTGACGGAATAAGAGCATGCTACCCCCGTGGATTTAATAGAGGGTTCTATTCAAAATTTCATGTAGATACCTTGAGTTCAACCAGATACACTTGATGAAGGTCAAAATGTTGTGAAAATAACATTCAAGATGAGATCAGTAGTCCAAAGAATCCGAATAATCAATCCTCATCTCAAAAATTCAGAAACGTTTCTCGTCATTGTTCTGCTGATAAATTCATTTCCTCGTTTGTTTTTTTCTTATAACCCCCGTTTTTACCTCCTAAAACTTGGGGGCATCAATAGTATCACGGGCTTAGAAGCAACAACGATTGAAAGAAGATTTGATAACAAACAAGAAAGTTGTATATATTTATTTTATTAATAATTTATTTTTTAGCACAAACGATTAACATTGAAGTTGACCATGTGAAAAGCAGCAAACTCTTCTGCAACAAATTATGGCAGGCGTCAAAATTCATGCACTCGAAGCTTGGCGACAACTTTGTACCAAAACGTCCATTTGAAGTAAGTCAGCCATGTTTATTTACTAAGAGACGCATCTAGTATTGCTGAAATGATTTTGAGTTTTCACTTTTATAATAAAAAAAGGCTCCAGGGAAATTCTCAGCATATTTCTAATAGACTATTTTAGGCACTTGTATAGCATGATTTCAAATAAATTCGTTTAGGTTAAGTGTCATGTTGGAATTTGTAAAAATTATTAAAAAAATGATTGAGTAAAAAAAATAAGTACAAGTAAAAATAAAATTTATTGAATTATTGAGTTTTATTGTATTTGTTAATGTTGAAGAGTTCTTAACATCTAGGGGAGGTAACTGCAATCAATGATTTTGATGTGAGTAATTTTCTAGCATGGTAGAGGGAGCCCACCTTATTTGCAATGGCAATATCCTCAATATATTTGTTCCAATTCATCTATATATATAAAAGTGAAAATGTGTGTATGTATGTATGTTTGTATGTATGTATGTGTGTTTGTGTGTCCGCTAAAAACTTTCGACAGACAGAACAAAAATTCACAAACTTGGTATCATATTGAAGCTCAATCCTTCGCCCCAAAAATATCGAAAAATTGGCCAAAAACGTTAATTTTTTCACCCCGAAATCGACAATTTCTACAGGGGGAAAGGGTCAACAAAAACCGTCCTCTCATGAGGAGATTGGTTCTACGTATGCATCAGATGACGTCATGACCTGATGTAGTTTAAATAGTTGAAAACTAAATCTCATGTACGTCGTGTTAGCTCAGATGATTAGAGCTTTGGGTCATTATCTAAGCGTTTTGGGTTCGAATCGTGGTGTGAGATGTCTTTATTTGTTTTTTCAATTTTTTAAATTTAAATATTGAAGCAGGGTTATTTAAGCCATTTTTCACGTAACGTTTGTTTTTCTGTTTTTTTTTTTACTTCGCATATTCTTAGGTTTTCATTAACACCCCACCCCCGACCGACCACACATACCCAAAAACACCCGGGTACCCACCGATTTTCTAAATTTTAATATCGAAACAGGCTTATTTAAGCCATTTTTCACGTTTTTTTTTTTTTTTGTGTGTGTGTGGGGGGGGGGGTAGTTTTAACCTTCGTTTTTCTGCTTTCTTTTTTGTTTTTCAGATTTTTACATTTAACATCGTTCCTTTGCCTTACGTTAGTTGTTTTTATTTTTTGTTTTGATTAATCCCCCCCCCCCCCCCGCTTTATTTTTCATATAAGTTTTAACGTTCGTTTTTCTGTTTTCTTTTTTTATTTCGCTTATTCTTAGGGTTTCATTAACAACCACACACATCTCCAAACACTCGGGCAACGCCGGGTAGCCCCCCTAGTGTTAATATAAATTTCAAACTACTGTATAGTGACATATATTAATTGTTGGCAACTTTTGTGTGATGAGATGGTTATATATATTTACAAATAAATACGCATTGCACTTTAATAGAGAGTGAAGAATGAGATATTAAATAGTATATTTGAATTCCTCTTTGTTTCATTTTACTTCAAAGTTCTCAGAAATCAAGGGACCCCTTTCCTGAGACTAACACTTGATCTCTATATAAGATGCACAGATATTCGAATATTCCAGTAAGGTTCTCTTTTAATGTTCAAACACTGAGTTATTAAAGAAGTTTAGAACATAGTTTTCCTCTGCCCAATTGACCATTTGAATATATTATACCTTTCTAGTGAACTCTTGGTGTTACTCGATCCCAGAACAAAAATCCATCTAGTCTGGTAGAGTATCTAGCTTTAAGTTGTTATTTGCGGTAACATCACTTGGAGAGAGTGCACCATTCCTTGTAAATACTAAGAATACTGAAAAGATCTTATTTGGGCAGCGAATACTAGGTTTTTATTTTATTTTATTTTATTTTTTTACATGGGAGTCACTGCTTATTAAGGCCCAGAGGCCACTTGAGGATAAAGGTTATTGAGCTTACGGTAGTCAATGGGATAATATCGTAGTAATTGTTAGTAATGGAAATTTGGTCAATTGGATTACTTAAAGGAGCGATTCATCAAGAATTTGTTTACATTAGACTTGAAGACAATCAGATTGTAGTCAGCTGGGAAGCAGGCAAATAGAAGAGAGTTCCACAGGCGTGCAGTTCTAAGAAAGAAGCTTTGTTCATGGAATCAACGTTTTGGTTAGGCACAGATAAAGAGTTGGGAAAATTGTTGACTGTGGTTTTAGACAGACGAATGTTTTTTGTGAAAGATTGGTGAGGGGAACCAGAGATTGGAGCTCAGACGAGCACTTGCCATATGGAAATGTTATTTTTAATATTTAGAATTTACTTGTGGAAAAAAGTATTCTCATGCTAGGTTGTTCTGACAAACTCCTGTACAGAGAGACTCAAGTTCTCCCCATATTTCACGGTCCTGGATATGACCTTAAACTATATCCAGTGTTGAGGCCCCAGATTGCGGGCTTTGGGGAGTGTGGAGCCACCCTTTAATTGCCATTACTCCCAGGTTCACTCTGACCTGGAGTGGTAGTACCTGTTAGGGTCCTAACTATGGGGTAAATAGAAACCGACTTGGAAACAACAAATATATTCTATTAAAAAATGTTTTCTTCAAAATCTTTGGATTCGGTATTAAATAACCTAAAAAGGGTTGATATGCCGTAAACCAACCATGTTTCACTGTTGCTGTGACTTAACAATTTTAAAATGTTGTATTAATGTGTATTTGCTTTTTTGTATTTTCCAGCTTTCTGGCTATGAATCGAGCCTTGATAACTGGATCTTAAGCAATTTGGGTGAAACTGTCCAACACTGTGATAAATCTTTGAGGTCATACGATATGAACCAAGCTGCCAATCAGATACGACAATTTTGGCATCAGGATATCTGTGATACATACATTGTGAGTTTTTCATCTCTGTTTTTTTTTTTTCTGTATAAATTTTTCTCTCAACACGATTCAACTTTTGAAAACAAGTCAATATTTTATTTGTTCCATTCTTTTTTAGTTATTTAAGTACTTGTACAGTTTAATCAAGACATTAAAAATGAAAATATCAAAAAAAGGTTATATTGTACGAATCTGTTTTGAACTGAAGATCTCCGAAAAAAAAAATTTCACTTAATTTGATCGAGTAGTTTTTTTTTTTACGGTGGAAAAACACGTTTTTATGACAGAACATTGAAGACAGACATCTTTGATTTTTTCTTGATTTTTGTTTGGAGTTTACAAACGCCACAGGAGTTAACTCCTGTTAAAGCGCAGACACTCCCTCTCCGTCTTTACTACTAGCTTTTTTTTCGGTATCATAACAAATTGTTTTTTTGCTGTAAAACAAAAATTACTTGATGAAATTAAGTGAAATTTTTTTTTGGAGAACTTCATTCCATAATCGATACGTACAATTTAAATTTTTTTCCCATATTTTCATTTTTTAATGTCATGATCAAACTGTACAAGTACCTTTTATTTATTTTATAAAGTTAAATATGTTTATATATGTGTAGGATTCATGGTTCTTATATATAGTATTCAGCACAGCTGAAAATCAAATTTCAAGTAAAAACTCTTTGATATATTTATATATCATGCAGAAATAAATATCCTCACAAAAAACTAGAAAAAATTAACGAGTAGAATTTTAATTAAAAATAAAAATCATTTTTTATATTTTACCGTCTGCCATTCATTATTACTTGGTTTAATAACAAACTGACTTATCTCCCCCTGTTTTATAGAATTTTCACTCTTGGCAAAATACAATAAAACTGATTTTTATTTTTGATTAAAATCTTACCAATTTTTTTCTGAATTTTTGTTGTGGATGCATATTTTTGCCAGATACATAAATATATTCAGATTTTTTCTCTTAATTTATTTGTAATTGTGTAACTGCAATTTTCACTTGTGCCTAATAATATATAAGCATTGGATTCACTCCTAAACTAATTAATGAATTTTGGACACAGTTGGTAAGGATGCATAATGTAGGCTATATTTAGTTTAATTTAGTTTTATACAAAGGGAGAAAAGAAGTTATGCAAGCCCTTTGTGGAATTAAGGTGCCTCCAAATTTTATGAAATTTTAACAAAAATGTTAGACGTCAATTAAGTGTGAAAAATGAAGATATTCAACAGAGGAATAAATCATCAAGAGTGTGTGCGATAAATACAATAAAATATTAAAAAAGGAGAGAAAAAAAGGTTAAATGTTTTACAATCGACAGATTCAAAAAAGTGGTCAAAAATCAAATATATAACAAATAAATGTTATCAAAGGCAAAATAAGTTAATCTTTTACCTATCTGGAAAAGTTTTTAGTAGTTTTATGCAGTTTAAAGCATTTATTCAATTCAAAAAACAATGTTGAGCATTACGTGAAAAATGCCTACAAATTGACACCTAAATATTTGAAGTCTGGAAAATGATTGAAAATAAAAAATTATACAAAATACTGTTAGAAATCAACTCAACACATGTTATGATATATTGAGTGGGTTTATAACAGCATTTTGTATAATTTTTTATTTTTGAGTAATTATCAAAACTTTAAATATTTAGGTGTCAATTTGTGGCCATTTTTCCTGTTCTCACCTAAGGCTCCATACTATATGTCTTTTGAATTGAATAAACGTTTTAAAGTGAGTAAAACGACTAAAAACTTTTCTAAATAGACAGAAGAGTAACATCTTGCCTTTGATAACATTTATTTGTTATATATTTGAAGTTTTGGCCACTTTTTAGAATCTCTGTGGATTGTAAAACATACTTGAAAAATGAAAACAGAATACATGAAAAAAATGGAACATATGTGAAATGAAGTAAAGAAAGAGCTGTACTTTAACCGTTCTTTATTCAGAGTTAAGGTATATTGCATTGTTTGAATGCGAGGTATATTGCATTGTTTGAATGCGAGGTATATTGCGTTGTTTGAATGCGAGGTATATTGCATTGTTTGAATGCGAGGTATATTGCATTGTTTGAATGCGAGGTATATTGCATTGTTTCAATGCGAGGTATATTGTGTTGTTTGAATGCGAGGTATATTGCGTTGTTTGAATGCGAGGTATATTGCGTTGTTTGAATGCGAGGTATATTGCGTTGTTTGAATGCGAGGTATATTGCGTTGTTTGAATGCGAGGTGTATTGCGTTGTTTGAATGCGAGGTGTATTGCGTTGTTTGAATGCGAGGTGTATTGCGTTGTTTGAATGCGAGGTATATGGCATTGTTTGAATGCGAGGTATATTGCGTTGTTTGAATGCGAGGTGTATTGCGTTGTTTGAATGCGAGGTATATGGCATTGTTTGAATGCGAGGTATATGGCATTGTTTGAATGCGAGGTATATTGCATTGTTTGAATGCGAGGTATATTGCATTGTTTGAGTGCGAAGTATATGGCATTGTTTGAATGCGAGGTATATGGCATTGTTTGAATGCGAGGTATATGGCATTGTTTGAGTGCGAGGTATATGGCATTGTTTGAGTGCGAGGTATATTGCATTGTTTGAATGCGAGGTATATTGCGTTGTTTGAGTGCGAGGTATATTGCGTTGTTTGAGTGCGAGGTATATTGCATTGTTTGAGTGCTAGGTATATGGCATTGTTTGAGTGCGAGGTATATGGCATTGTTTGAGTGCGAGGTATATGTCATTGTTTACGTGTGAAGTATATTGCATTGTTTGTAAGATTGGTATATCATTTTATGGTGATATAATAGATGAATAAAATTCACTATATAGACGATATGTTTTTATATTGTATCCTATTATTAGTATAGAATTCACTCATAAACTAATTAATGGATTTTGAAACACAGCTGCGTAATGTGGGTTATATTTAGTTTAGTCTGATACAAAAGAGGCAAAGAGGTAGTGGAAATCCTTTGTGAAAATTAAGATACATCCAATTTTTATGAAATTTTAAATCAAAATATGTAAATTATGATATTTTAACTTCTCTGAACTATTTTCATTATCAATATAATTTCTCTTTATGTCATTATGAATGTGGGTTGCGGGACAAAATTACACAGAATCAAGAATGCTATTGTGTTTTCTTCTATTCAGTGTTGTTCAGGAGCAATAAATATGAGATTACACTATTACATTTAAAAGATAACTCCAGTATATTAATTACATTCTTTTCAGCACATTAAAACAAGAGACAAAGAAATGAGTTTGGCAAAGTGTTTAAAGGGTTTAGGAAATGGATGGAAAAAATACTGTGAAGAAAAAAAAGCAGCTAAAGAGAGAGAAAAAGAAATAAAAGTTTTATATAAAAACATTACACACAGTATTTAGCTTCTATTTAGTTTTTATATGACCCCCAGGCAATGCTGGGTATCTCTGCTAGTTTCATATATGCATTAAATTTGATCTGTAGTTATTTACAAACAATCAATTACAAGACAAAATCTTTTATGTGCATGGTTTATCTTTTCATGTGTGTGTGTTTTTTTTTTAATACTATTCTTCTTGAAATTTTTCCAGGAAGCCATTAAACCTATTTTATTGAATGGCACTGAAGAAGAAAAAGAAACGGTAAAACAAGTTCTTCATTTTTGTCTGGAAACAACACTACAACTGCTGAGTCCATTTATGCCTTATTTGACAGAAGAACTTTACCAACATCTTCAACAAAGACAAGGGAACCTAAATGTAACCATTTGTAACAGTTGGTACCCAAAACCAAGAAATGTAAGTTGAATGAAATGGGGGCGGGGTGGGGGGATTATAACTTTGCGTTATTATAGATTTGAAGCTATTATAAATTTATAAGTTCAGAAAATATATACAATGATAAAATCCTTCATTAATAAAAATAAGTCCATTTATATGTGAACAGTTTTCTCCCTTTTGTTTTTTTTACTACTGTATTTCAGGTAGTTAAGTGATCACCCCTATTGGAAGTTAATATTGTAAATGTTAATATGACTTCAGAAGTTATATACAATGGCACAATCTTTTGGCCAAGATCAAAGTGTAGTATCTGTTCCGGCAGATGCTGCAAGCTCTGACTAGCTATGACTAGCAAAGACCAGATGTGAGGGCAACCCCACATGCCTGACCTTTAACCAGCTCCCATTTCCCACCTCTCGGGAGCTGGTCCCCTTTTTCCCTTCCCCCTCCCTTCACTCCTCACATTAAAAATCGGCCTTGTGCCTAATTTGCTCGGTGGGGGAGCAAATAAATACCATCTGTTCTTCAGATGCAGCACTTCCATTTTTTGTTCTCTTTCAGTGGGGGAGAAATCCTTCACGACTGAGACCATTTTTATTTTTGTACCTTTTCTCCACGTTAAAAAAACGACCCTGGTGTCTAACTCTGTCCCGTGGGGAGGCATTGTAAATAGGTACAATGGCACAATATAAAAGTAATTCCATTTAGTTGTGGACAGTTGGTCCTCTTGTTTTTTTACTATTTTATTTCTAAGAAATCAATTCCCTCCCCTCTCCTATAGTTATTAATCTATTTCACTATGAGTTTATATTCAAGGACTCTTTTAAGGAGTGGCATTGTCCGTTTTAGGCTCAATATCTGTACTTAGCTACAGCTATAGCTAAGATTATGCTCAAGTATAAAAAAGAAATTTATATAGACGTTTGGTCACATCTTTTAAAATATTTTGTATGATTAATTTGAAAATTTTAGAAAACCAAAAATATGTTATGAAATATTTTACGAAATAATTAAAATTATTTCTTATTTTAGTTTTTATGAAATATTGGACTAAATGCTTAAAATAATCTTTTTATAAATTTTTAAGAAATATTTTATTAAATGATTTTTTTTTTTAATACATTTTGTAATAAAATATTTTATTAAATAATTTTTTTTATAAATTTGGTTTATGAAATATTTTATTAAATGATTAAATTTTTTTGTTTTTTTTTAAATTTTGCTGAGATTTTCGGTGTGTAATACATTAAAAAAAAAAATTTCATTTCATTTTCTGGTGCATTAACTCTGAGGAGTCAGCCACTTGTGGAGATACAAAAAAAGGATACGTCCAGTGTTGTTAACAATGTTTTTTTTTATTAGATCAGTTACTGCTACCACCAGGGTTGGATCAAATACTGACTTTTAACAATTGAAATACAAATACAAATACTTTCGTTAAGGTTACCAGAAATACAAATACAAATACAAATACTTTTATTCCTAACTCTAAAAATACAAATACAAATACTAACGCTAAAAATACAAATACAAATACTTTTATTCCTCAATCTCAAAATACAAATAAAAATACAATAACTGATTTAAACAATCTGAAAATATGCGAAGAAAAGAAGAAAAAAGAAGAAATATTTCCTTCCAAATTTGACATCTACATTACACTCTATATCATGTCCTCATTGCATTTTATCATCATTAGAGCTCTGAAAGTTTCCGGGCCAAGTTTGGCTCGCTCTGGGGTATAAAAATTACCAGCCTTGCTGAAAACTCTTTCAGATAATGCCGATGCTGCACAGCACCCTAGAATATTTCTGGCGAAAGGCTTCAAAATCTTCGAGAAGTGCTGGCTAATCTCTCATTTCTCTTAAACTTGGTTAAGTTAGGTTCAATTTCTGTAGAAGTACCGACAAAATAATTATAATGTTTTACTTAATAATTATTTTATAGATATTTATTTGTAATAATCTGAAAAAGCCCAAATAAAATTTTACCACTTAATTTTTTAAAATCTTGAAAATAGAAACTTAATTCAACGATTTAATCGCTGGCAGCCGCTGCTTTTAATTTTTCTGTACTAAAATAATTTTTATTTGTTAAAAACATGTTATTGTACAGAAAATGGTCAAAATTGATCTATAAATGTTCATTTACAAATAAGTAAATGAAACGTTTAATAATAATAGGAATGTTGGGTAAAGATCATTTAGAACACATATTAACATTTTGAAATATAAAAACAATTAAGAGTTGCAGCATGTTAAAATTATACGGTCGATAGATAATTAAGTCCTACTGCATTTGGTATAAGTAATTTATTTTGTTTGTTTTTTGTTTAAAGATTAGGATATTTATTGAGTGGATTTTTAATTATTTTATCATAGTTTTATGATTTGCAAATACGTAAAATTGGGGAGATAAGATTTTTGGTGTAGAACATATTTTTGCCTAATGCATAATTATATCAAAGAGTTTTCTTGTTAATTTATTTGGAAGTGATATTTTCACCTGTGTACTTTTAGGGACAAGCACCAGGATAACATTAAGAAGTTTGTCAAATTAAAATGAAATTATATCTATATTTTAAAGTAGATGAGAACCCTCAGCTATCCCTCCTAAAAATGTAATTCTACTTTTTTTCAAAAGATTACTTGTGAACATCTAGAAAAGGAATATTTTATAATTTAAATTAAGTAATTAGTTTCGCATATAAATTATGCATAAAATGATCTTTCATTTTCGGGCCATCATAACTTTTTAGGGTAGTTAACTTTTTTCTATCTCTAAGTCTGACTGGCAAAATTGTAAAACCAAATGAAATTGCCTTAAAAAGTAAAAGGCACAGAATTTATCTCCCATAGCCAAAAATATATACCCCAATTTAGAAGAATTTTTCTTTCATCGACCAAGGACAGACTAGATAAAGTTAGGTCATCACAGCAGGTACTACACTTTAATGTAAGCATTGATTGACAACGGGGACAGATTACATAAAAGAGATGTTTATAAATGTTTTTTTTACGATTATGATATTAGTAACCATTTGGAGTTACAATCTATTTAGTATTACACATGAAATCTGAAGAAAACACTTACAATGAGTAAACATGCGAGTATAATCGACAGATTTCTAAGATGACAGCATAATTGAAAAGTAGTTGGTTATTATCTTAGACTCCACATCTACTTACCATTTTTACTAGTGCCATTTTTTCCATACCATATTCATTGGTACAATTTGTAAATAAGTTTCTATTTGTCAATCATATTCTTAAAAGAATTATGTCAGTCGCCAGAAGACCAAATTTACTCAGGGGATTGGAGGTATCAACTTAAAATATCTCTTAAATATTGATAAATTTAATTTTAGTCATAACTCTAAAACTAGACTTTGTTTCCAAGAACAATCTATGCGTCATTATTAAGGCAAATGTGTCTATTAATCCAAGATAGTTAGAAAATCTATAATTATTGACTTTTAATTAAACTTTATGGACTACTCAGGAAAAAGTATATGAATACTTAAAAATATTCATTTTAAATACAACTTTAAATAGCTATAGTTATAAGTTTTCAAATTTCTATAAATTGAAAATAAATTAACTCAATTAATTTCAAAACACTACTTTTAAAGAATTTCAAACGAAAAATACAAGAATTAATTATTTCAGAGGAAATATACTCAGTGACCTAATTGGCAGGGACAAGGCGCCAGCACTAAAAAATGTCCCCAAAATGGTTTCATACTCAACTGTGAACTCTTTGAAAGGGTCCATATAGACATTTAGTAAGTAACTCTGAAACCGGATTAAACATTTAGGTGTGAGATTCGCTTAGTGCGAGAGGGTGTAAATCCATGAATGGGAGTGGGAGGTCAAAAGTTTTTTTTTTAAATCTACAAGTTTAGACATCCAAACAACTGTTTAAATTACTTTATTATAACTTTTTCTTTAATAATCCATATTTAATAAATATTTATATAAAATTATCCGAAAAAGGCCAAATTTGAAGCATAAATTTGAAAAAAAAACAAACAAAAATTTTGAAAGCCAAACTGCTTCAAAAAAAGCCAAATTCGCGAAATTTGCCTTAAAAAAGCCAAGCTGGCAACCCTGAATTGAAGCTACTTGACTCACAGACTTATCGTCACTCAACTAGCAGCAGCGTGTGTGACTGGAAGTGGACAGGGCTGGTAGACTGGTACACGTACGCAACATGTATGTGAACAGGGTTGGATCAAATACTGACTTTTAACAATTGAAATGCAAATACTTTCGTTTAGGTTACCAGAAATACAAATACAAATACAAATACTTTTAGTCCTAAGTCTAAAAATACAAATACAAATACAATTACATTAAAATTGTATTTAAATACAATTGAAATACAAATACAATTGTATTTGATCCAACCCTAGCTACCACCATGATTGTCATTTTCATGTCATTGTCATTTTCATGTCATTGTCGATGTCCAGATATTTTGTTATCTTTTTGCTTTTTGCATTATTTAGATCATAGTAATTTGGAACGATGACATCAATGATAAGAGCAGTCCTTTCAAGTTTGTTCCAATGAAAATGTCTGCTTTGATGTATTTGCTGGTTTTTTCCATGGAACACTGTCACATTTCTGTTTGATATTATGGGTGAAGGTTTATGCTCCCAGATGTATATAGCCATCCGTCAAGCTGCATCTCTCCATAGATTTTCTGGTGAAGGCATCTGTTAACCAACTCATTACATAAATCCAGTCATATCGACACGTCCTTTCAACCTGTCACCTTTGTTTTCCCAACCAGTAAACAACAAGCAAGGGAGATCACTCTAAAAACTTATCACAAATGAATAGAAAGGGAGATAACAATTAGTGTGATTAATGTAATGTTCATGTGCGAAAAGTATGTTGCATCCAGACATTAAGTATCCAAACTTTCAATGGCTGAATGACAAAACCTACGCTGGTCATTGTTTTTTGTAGACAAGCTATTTTCATTTTTAATCCACTTGTGAATCCTTTTTGTTTGACATGGATAAAAGTTCATGTTCCGAAACGTATGGCAATCTGTTAAGCTGCATCGTTCTGCTGATTTTTCAGTGGAGGTATCTATATAATTTATTGTGGCGAGTAGTGTAATGGTCATCTTCCAAAAGGGTCAGGTGAATAAAACTTCCAATGGCTGGATTACAGCAACTGCACTGGTCATTTTTTTTATATAGATCAGCCATTTTTTTTTGATCAATTTGTGTGTAGGCTCAAGTCTTGTGCAACTATATTTATCCATTCCTGATCAAATAGAATTTTTCCACTTTTGAACCATTGTAGTGAAGCCTCCTTTTCAACATAAATTTGATTAAGTTCTTTACAGGCAGTGTAGGGTTGGTATAGCTTGTTAAAAATAAGCATGAAGAAGGTCAATGAAAGGTCGGATGTTACATCGGCCGAAACGTGTGAATAACACTCATGATGAGAATGCTAGTCTGAATAATGAAAATACGATTTTTCCTTCACTATTTTGTTTATTTTGTAATCTATTACAATTTCTGTTTAATACATTTTTTGACAAAATAAAAATATAATGAATTTTTTTTAATTTCAGTTCCAATGGCAAAAACCATTCTTGAATGATGACATGGCCGTTTTAAGAGCTATTTGTAAAGAGGCCCTCTTTCTTCGCGATGAATTTGATTTAACAAAGGCACGAGCAAACAGTAAGTCTAGTCCTATTTTTGTTGGATTATAACTAGGACCATGACAACAGCATATTCTTTTCATTGTTTTGACTCTCAAGTGTGTATCTGTTGATATCTTATATGCTGTTATATGATGTGGTTCTCGGTTGATTAACTGTGTCAGATATATACTCGAGAGTCAAAACAAGGAAAAAAATATGCTGTTGTCATAGCCCTAATTATAACAATTAAAAAATATAAAAAAGATTTTTTTCGAAATGTAAAATTGTTACATATATAAGGGAACAGAGCCCAGTAATTAAAGGAACGATGTAATAAATTTGAAAATAATATTTATAAAAGGAAGAGGCTAGAATTGAACCCAGTAATCAAAAGTTAAAAGTGAATACATATTTTTATTTGGATGCGATCTTAGGAATTTAGTGAATTGCCATTATAGTAGAAATAATTATAAAACGAAAATAGGTCTGTTAGAAATAATAGACCATGAATTGAGGAATTTTATTTGTGTTGCAAAAGCGTATGGAGACATGTGTAATATGTAGAATCCACATGAGGGACTCTCATATGGTTGAGCACGTTTTGTCGTCACAAAGAAAGATAGATCCAATATATTCAGTTAAGAGGGTTTGAAATCAATCAGAGTTGGAAGTCACAGCTAGGAGACTTGAGAGTAGAGTTGAGTTAGCTGAACCCTTTTTGTAAGCGAGCCAGAAAAGGAAGCAAAACAATGCAATTCTGCAAGGCATTAAAATACCTGATCACCATCTTCATAACCAGCTGGAAGAATAAATATCATCATGTAATTTGTATGCCTTCATTTGTCATCTTTCAACCGAAAAGGTAATGTGTTTTTGTGATTCATCATTGTAAAATGAACTTTGTATTAAACACCCTTCTAAAAGTGTTAACTGTCTGTCCCCATCATAAATAATGTATCTCCCCTCAATATGTAAAAAGAACTTTTCTCTCACATCTATATCCCTTCTACTACTATAAATAATGAACTCAACAAGTAATCGTCATCGCAGTTGACGTCGTGTACAGTTATGTAAACGTCTCATTATCTGTTATATGTCCCCAATATGTACACACCCACTAAACAACAAAATAATCATTACTCATCACATAATCAGTATATGTGGATGACATTTCAGATTTTTCCTTCTGACACACATTATTTTTTGTAATTGACAGCATGGATCTTCCAAGATTACTATGAGGCCATGTGTACCCCTTTCTCTCCAACGGCATCCAGTGAGTGATGTCACCAGATTTTTCCACTCTAAGTTTTGGTTGGCTGCTGGAACTGGGCGTTTTCTTTGACAAGGGTCCTGGTTGATGAGAGGATCTAGTCGGACAGGTTGCTAGTCTCCCCAGGTTGCTTTTGATAGAGTGTGCAATCCGTTTAATCCTAGTCTCCTCTCCTAAGTTAGTGTCACTGGAAAGTAGAGATCATTTTAAGCCAAAAGAAAAGAATAACGAGTCAATAACTGGATTTGTATTAAAGCAGAAAAATTATTCACTGAAAGTTACATAAGTTTCTGACTTAAGATGCAAATGCTTGCGGACTGGGATGAATTATAAATCTGGAGGCTTGTCGCTCAATAGTGTGGATTCGGTGAAAATTACTAGACTTATGAATTAAATGAACTGGAACAAAAGAAGCAGACAAATCTGAAGAACACATACCATAATAGTATTTATAGAACACATACCATAATAGTATTTATAGAACACATACCATAATAGTATTTATAGAACACATACCGTAATAGTATTTATAGAACACATACCATAATAGTATTTATAGAACACATACCGTAATAATATTTATAGAACACATACCGTAACAGTATTTATGGAACACATACCATAATAGTATTTATAGAACACATGCCATAATAGTATTTATAGAACACATACCGTAATAGTATTTATAGAACACATACCGTAATAGTATTTATAGAACACATACCGTAATAGTATTTATAGAACACATACCGTAACAGTATTTATAGAACACATACCATAATAGTATTTATAGAACACATACCGTAATAGTATTTATAGAACACATACCGTAATAGTATTTATAGAACACATACCGTAATAGTATTTATAGAACACATACCGTAATAGTATTTATAGAACACATACCATAACAGTATTTATAGAACACACACCATTACAGTATTTATAGAACACTACCATTACAGTATTTATAGAACACTACCATAACAGTATTTATAGAACACTACCATAACAGTATTTATAGAACACTACCATAACAGTATTTATAGAACACTACCATAACAGTATTTATAGAACACTACCATTACAGTATTTATAGAACACTACCATTACAGTATTTATAGAACACTACCATTACAGTATTTATAGAACACTACCATTACAGTATTTATAGAACACTACCATTACAGTATTTATAGAACACTATGATAACAGTATTTATAGAACACTACCATAACAGTATTTATAGAACACTACCATTACAGTATTTATAGAACACTATGATAACAGTATTTATAGAACACTACCATAACAGTATTTATAGAACACTACCATTACAGTATTTATAGAACACTACCATTACAGTATTTATAGAACACTACCATAACAGTATTTATAGAACACTACCATTACAGTATTTATAGAACACTACCATAACAGTATTTATAGAACACTACCATAACAGTATTTATAGAACACTACCATTACAGTATTTATAGAACACTACCATAACAGTATTTATAGAACACTACCATAACAGTATTTATAGAACACTATGATAACAGTATTTATAGAACACTACCATAACAGTATTTATAGAACACTACCATAACAGTATTTATAGAACACTACCATTACAGTATTTATAGAACACTACCATTACAGTATTTATAGAACACTACCATAACAGTATTTATAGAACACTACCATAACAGTATTTATAGAACACTACCATAACAGTATTTATAGAACACTACCATTACAGTATTTATAGAACACTACCATTACAGTATTTATAGAACACTACCATTACAGTATTTATAGAACACTACCATTACAGTATTTATAGAACACTACCATAACAGTATTTATAGAACACTACCATAACAGTATTTATAGAACACTACCATAACAGTATTTATAGAACACTACCATAACAGTATTTATAGAACACTACCATTACAGTATTTATAGAACACTATGATAACAGTATTTATAGAACACATACCATAACAGTATTTATAGAACACATACCATAATAGTATTTATAGAACACTACCATTACAGTATTTATAGAACACTACCATTACAGTATTTATAGAACACTACCATTACAGTATTTATAGAACACTACCATTACAGTATTTATAGAACACTACCATAACAGTATTTATAGAACACTACCATAACAGTATTTATAGAACACTACCATAACAGTATTTATAGAACACTACCATAACAGTATTTATAGAACACTACCATAACAGTATTTATAGAACACTACCATTACAGTATTTATAGAACACTATGATAACAGTATTTATAGAACACATACCATAACAGTATTTATAGAACACATACCATAATAGTATTTATAGAACAGACTGAAACTAGTAACATGCCTTTGAGAGAAGATGTGCAGAGAATGAGAAAGGATGGGGAGGAGGTCAATCAATTTAGATACGTTTTGTGCTCCTTATCAAGAACTCTCAAATGGGGCAAAGATTCACCAGCCCAAATATGACAACAATACTCTATACATGATCTGAGATTTATCATGCTATAGAATAGTTTTGGATGTATCCAATTTGTTGCTATGGATACTGGAAAAATGATTGGATATCTGGTTTCTGATGCAGTCTTCCATCTTTATAAGGATAATATACATCATTAGATAAAGTATTGCTGCCACATTTAGGTGTGGTAGCAATGTAGAGAGACAGAAAAATAAGCAACCTCGGTTTGCATGTGTTGGCTGTAAGGAAACAGTGGCACGCGAATCAAGATTCCTTTAAATGCGACACGAGTGTCATTATGCAAATTTAGGAGCTGTTGACAGTTCGAAATGGCAGAATAAAAGGAGACAGATTTTTTTTTTTTTTTTTTTTCAAGAAACTTGTATTTGAATGTCATATAGTTCACCTGTGTTTTATTGTTCATTTTTAAAATAGCATGTGCCCGCTGTAAGGAAGCAGTGGCATGCGAACCTAGAACCATTTAGATATGAAGCGAAGATGATTATGCAAATTTACGTGCTGTTGGGAGTCTGAAATTTTTTGCTTGACAGGCTTTTGTTTTTAATGCCACATTTTTTCTGTGTGGTTTTGTTGATGAAAAATACTGATGTCTTCATCGCTGGTGAAGAGAATAAAATAATCCGGCTTGAGTGTGTGTTTTCTTTTCAATTCAAAATAATTTATGTTAAATAGAAATTAATTGTCTTTCAGTCACGTAATTTATAAATATATCTCTGATACTGTTGACATTCCCAAAAAAGTGTTAGGAATTAAAAAGAGGAAAAATATATATATAAAAAAAGGAGAAATAAGTTTATCAGCAGAACAATGGAGAGGAAGTTGTTCACAAAGGGACACAAAAAAAGCAAAAATAGAATTGTTAATCAAGATGTGGCAGTAATGGAAACAAAAGATCAGTCAATATATTTTAGAATTAGTTTTAGGAGTTGCAATAAGTTTTACAAGTTACAGACAGTTTACAGACATTTTGGGTTTGTGACGGTTGAGGAGAGGTTTTGAGTTGAAGAGAGTTATGAGTTTGACACATTTGAAAGCAAGTTGTGGATTGAACCAAATCAAGAGAGCTGTAGCAGATCAAGATCGGCTGACGTCAATTAAAAACAGTAAAGAATGTGGGTGTGGACCTTAGTGTATGGAGGGTCGATGGTGGCACACATCCAGAATGCAACTGATATTTGCAAAATGTGTTGGAGTTTGTGTTTTTGTTCTTTATTTTATTTTTTATTCTTGTGAACCCATGCATGTATCCCCTCTCCCTCAGCAGACACTAATGTGAGAGACAACGAGATGGCGAAAAGAGAAGATGAAGAAGAAAACCATGGAAAAGGTGTTGGTGTCTATGATTGCTCAGTGGCCAAAAATGTGATCTTGCTTATCTTTCAATGGGGAGGTGCCACTCAGTCCTTCTTGTCTTAACAGAATTTCAAAATCAATTTTGTAATCTAGTGGGAATAATCCCTTCTCTTCCCCTTTTCTCCTAGAAGATTGTTGCTAGTCTTTTGGTGCTCTATCATTATTTCCATGGAAGGTGCTCGTCTGTGCTCCAATCTGTTTCCTCATTGTAATGCATTCACAGCAAGAACTTGTCTTATTACCACAACTGATACATATGGTGAAATTTTTTTACGTATCTGCTTTTCTTATCTTCTTTTTAGTTTTGATCAGCTCTTCCGATGAAATTCTTCTCAATCGTCTTGAGCGAAACTACACCTCCCCTCTCACCGCGTTGTCCCGTTCCAATTCTGTTGAGTTTGTGACCGGCATTCTCAGCATACCTGAAGGCTATGTGTCATCACCCAAAACTGTCAACAACACTTGTCAAGTACACATGCAGCTGCAGGTAAGTAGATAAAGCACAAGGAGAAAATTGGAATAAGGATTCTAGAGACAAGATTTAGTATAATTATATTTTGATTTTAATCTTTGTAAGCGAGCATAAAAGTGGTGGAAAAATGAGTTCAAACTTTAAAAAACTAAAAATATAGACAAATTTTTATGATATATGTACCCCTCTTGGAATGAAAATGTCATATTCCAAAAATCATATGTATTGATTAAGTATTTTTTTTATATATAGAAAATCATTTTTTATGGGTTTTATTAATTTTAATAGTAAATTGTAGCCATTACAAGACTGATTTTGGTAGTTTGAGTTGAGTTGTCTCTAAACATGACAGATCAAGACATTATTGTTTACTTATAACTTAATTTTTTTTTTACAAAGGCGTCACCACTTATCAAGGCCTGAATGTTACTCAAGAACAAGGTTTAATAAATGTAAGATGGTAGTTTAGCAATCGTTAATGGTGAAGAATGAGTAGAAGTTGGATTATTTAAGTGAGTTGAAAATATTTTTAAAATAGTTTATCTTTTTATTCACTCTTGGCTGGTTTTTGATCTTGAAATAATTTTGGTTGTTTTAGATCCTTACATTAAGTGGCTTCATACATTGTCTGGAGTGATTTCCATAAAAAAAATGAAATGGGGAGAGAGGGGTTGCAAATATTTTTAATTTTCTTGCAGAATTTAACTCAAATCTTTGTGATTTTCTGTCAATTATGGTCCATGCTTGACCGGCAATCACCAGATTAAGTTAAGCAAAGTAACAGACGCAGATGAATTTCAAAACAAACAAACTGGAAAAAAATAGAAATACAATAAATAAAAAATAACAAAAACCTTCTGTAAATGTATTGAATATATATATATATATATATATATATATATATATATATATATATATATAATTTTTTCAAGAAAAATTGCATTTTTTATTTATTTACTTTTATTTTTTTGCTATTTTTTTATCAACAAAAGTTTTTTTGTTTTTTTTAAGATGAATGTTTGGTGAAAGTACAGTTTTTTTTTCTTAAGAAAATTTAAATTTCTTATTTTTTTTTTTTTTTAAGAAACTTGGCAGTAAACATTTTTTTTTTTTTTTGTAAGCAGAATTTGTTTTTTGATAACAAAAGATGAATGATTTTTTATGAAAACCGTAACTTGCTAAGTAAAAAAAGTACAGAAAAATTTTTTTCAAGAAAACTTACAAATTATTTTTTGTCAACAAATATCAAAAAAAAAAAAATAAATAGAAAAAAATACCCTCACAACATCCAAAAAATAATGAAAAAATTACATTTTTTGTGCAAATAACAAAACAAACAAAAAATAATGTTAATTTAGCATTTCAACATTTAAACAATGCTTGGCTCAATCCAGTGATTGCCGGTCAATCCCGAGCCATAGTTGATGGAAAATTTCAGGAATCTGGATCAAATTCTGCAAGAATATCTACTTATTATTTTTCATAAATTCCACCAAACTCTAAGTGTACAGAAAATGATGGGGGAACTGCTTCTTGATTTTTTAATTCAAAACCAAAAACCATTACCATGTAGATTGTTTCTATTTTACTGATCGGCTTTATTAAAAATTACAATGTTTGGCGTTATTCTTTTTGTTGTTGAATATCATAACTGCATTGTTACCGTTCTTTGCAAATAGTGTTGTTCCCCCCCAACTTTTTTCAAGTTTTATGAAAATTTTAGTTCTTATCCAGAATTCCTCCTATATTAAAAAACAAAAAATAAAGAAAAATTTTAGTTCTTATCCAGAATTCCTCCTATATTAAAAAACAAAAATAAAGAAAAATTCTATATATGTACTTGTGATAGAATGAAAATATATTCCAAAAATCACAATAAATCAAGTGGATATTTTTAACTAAGAAAATCAAATTTTATGAGTAAAAGAGGAGTGATTGTCTCCTGTCGCCATCTTGAAAATAATTTCAAGAAACAATGGAGATAACTGTACAATAATTCAAACTTGCAAGGTTTTTGTTGTAATGTCTATGAATTCTTACTAATCACTCAAAAATTATTTTCATAAAAATATAACTACTTGATCAATTTATGTGATTTTTGGAATATGATATTTTTATGCGGTCACAGGTATATACATTATACAGATTTTTCTTTTTGTTTTTTAATTCTTCACCATTTTGAAAACAATATAAAAAAAAACAAAGGGAGATAACCCAACATAATTCAAACTGGCGAGGTTTATATTGTAATGCTCATAAATTCGCATTAATCGTTTAAAAATGATTTTCTTGATAAAAATAAAATTACTTTATCAATTTACATGATCTTTGGAATATGTTTTTGTTCTGTCACATACAGATGGGAGGGGGGGCTGTTTAATATAGGGGAGATTCTGGACAAGAACCAAAACGTCTGTGTGTCTGTCTAGTTCCCCAGTAACTCCCCAGTAAATAAATGCCACATGAAAAGGGTCTAACCTAATCAGGTGTCCATGACAACAGAAAAAAACAATTTGTGAAAATTTTAAAAACTGATTGTACTAAGAAAACTTGGTTCTTGCCCAGAATTTCTCCTATGTTAACAAAGAAAAATAATTGGTGTAATTATAGGATCTGCCGTTGATAATTTTTAAATATAGACATTATAATACACACATATCCCTGACAAACCTGTTTAGCAACAAAATCACACTCCTTCATTGTTGAGGTCCATAAATGCCAGAAAGCGTTCTACTATAATAGTTTCCTTGAACAGCTAGACTTTAGAATTCCCTTCCTGCTATCTGCTTCCGTGACTGTACTGATATGCAGAAGTTTAAATGTAATGCAAACAAACATCTTGTTAATCTTTCCTAGGCATGGTCGCAAATAGTAGCCCCTTATGTCTAAGTGGCGATCTGTTTGTTTGGGGTGAACGTGAATAAAAAAAAAATGAAATAATCAAATAATGATCCATGCTATAATAAAAATAACGTATGTCTCAAATATCTTACCCTGTCGATACAAGTGGATGCAGTTATGCATTAAATTGTATTTATTCAGACTTAGCAGGGTCTATGGAAATTTCACAGGGGACTCGTATTGATGTTGGCATTCTGTAGATGTTCAGTGTAAATGGAGACGCTCTTATATTATTGTAGTTTTTTGTTAAAACTGCAAAAGTATTTATCTAAGCTAGCACGGACGCCCAGCAAAGCCCGGTCGTAAAATATGTTTAAATATATTTTAATTCTTGTAGATTTCAAGTTAATGTTCTATCGATTTTTTATTTTTTTATTTTTTTTTTTTTTTATTTTATATAAAGTTGCGATTTCAAAAATGAAAAAAATATATCCATATGACTTGAGTGCATTAGCTTAAATTGAAATAAAAACTTATGAAATAACTTGAGTTCCTTCAGCCATAATTGAAACCGAAATAAAAACTTATGAAATAACTTGAGTTCCTTCAGCCATAATTGAAACCGAAATAAAAACTTATGAAATAACTTGAGTTCCTTCAGCCATAATTGAAACCGAAATAAAAACTTATGAAATAACTTGAGTTCCTTCAGCCATAATTGAAACCGAAATAAAAACTTATGAAATAACTTGAGTTCCTTCAGCCATAATTGAAACCGAAATAAAAACTTATGAAATAACTTGAGTTCCTTCAGCCATAATTGAAACCGAAATAAAAACTTATGAAATAACTTGAGTTCCTTCAGCCATAATTGAAACCGAAATAAAAACTTATGAAATAACTTGAGTTCCTTCAGCCATAATTGAAACCGAAATAAAAACTTATGAAATAACTTGAGTTCCTTCAGCCATAATTGAAACCGAAATAAAAACTTATGAAATAACTTGAGTTCCTTCAGCCATAATTGAAACCGAAATAAAAACTTATGAAATAACTTGAGTTCCTTCAGCCATAATTGAAACCGAAATAAAAACTTATGAAATAACTTGAGTTCCTTCAGCCATAATTGAAACCGAAATAAAAACTTATGAAATAACTTGAGTTCCTTCAGCCATAATTGAAACCGAAATAAAAACTTATGAAATAACTTGAGTTCCTTCAGCCATAATTGAAACCGAAATAAAAACTTATGAAATAACTTGAGTTCCTTCAGCCATAATTGAAACCGAAATAAAAACTTATGAAATAACTTGAGTTCCTTCAGCCATAATTGAAACCGAAATAAAAACTTATGAAATAACTTGAGTTCCTTCAGCCATAATTGAAACCGAAATAAAAACTTATGAAATAACTTGAGTTCCTTCAGCCATAATTGAAACCGAAATAAAAACTTATGAAATAACTTGAGTTCCTTCAGCCATAATTGAAACCGAAATAAAAACTTATGAAATAACTTGAGTTCCTTCAGCCATAATTGAAACCGAAATAAAAACTTATGAAATAACTTGAGTTCCTTCAGCCATAATTGAAACCGAAACCAAAATTTATGAAGAATTCTTGGTAAAATTATTTAGGACAAAAAAAAGAAGTCATAACAAACGACCCGGATGTAAGCATGACACAGAAAATAACACGCTATCGTATATCGTATATCGTATAATTATCATTTTTTATAATTGAATGTTACTCTTACATTTCATCCAATGTAACCTTCGGCCTTCTTCACATATGTCTTGTCAAACTTTGAAATTTTTATGTTATCTGCCCATAATGTTAAACCAAGCCATATATTTAATCAATGAAGGGTAGATTGTTCTTATTCTGTCAACAATAACCAGGTTGAAACTTTAAGTAATTTGTAATTATATTCTTAGTAGTGCCCGTAATGAGGATTGAATCATTAACCTCTAGAAAATTGTCAATTAAAACTGATTATTACTTTAACATTTTTATGTTATTTGATTTTGTATGATTTTTTTTCTCAAAAATTTTTTTTTTTTTTTTTTTAATTTCTTTTTCTCTATAGGGTTTGGTGGATCCTGTTGCAGAGATGAAAAAAATTTCCAAGAAAGTGAAATCTGTTATAAAAGAACTAGAAAAAGCTGCGGCCACTTTTAACAAAAGTATGAAAAGCAACAGTCCAATTGATGAGAAAAAATTAAAACAAGTAAAAATGATTTTTATTATTATCAAAATTTCATTTAAAGTTTTATACAATTTGATTTTTTATTTGATCTGATTTTTCACTCGAGCTAACATTTTCATTCGAGCTGACGTTTTCATTCGAGCTGACGTTTTCATTCGAGCTAACATTTTCATTCGAGCTAACATTTTCATTCGAGCTAACATTTTCATTCGAGCTAACATTTTCATTCGAGCTAACATTTTCATTCGAGCTGACATTTTCATTCGAGCTGACGTTTTCTTTCGAGCTGACGTTTTCATTCGAGCTGACATTTTCATTCGAGCTGACATTTTCATTCGAGCTGACATTTTCATTCGAGCTGACGGTTTCATTCGAGCTGACGTTTTCATTCGAGCTGACATTTTCATTCGAGCTGACGTTTTCATTCGAGCTGACGTTTTCATTCGAGCTGACATTTTCATTCGAGCTGACATTTTCATTCGAGCTGACATTTTCATTCGAGCTGACGGTTTCATTTGAGCTGACGGTTTCATTCGAGCTGACGGTTTCATTCGAGCTGACGTTTTCTTTCGAGCTGACGTTTTCTTTCGAGCTGACGTTTTCTTTCGAGCTGACGTTTTCATTCGAGCTGACGTTTTCATTCGAGCTGACATTTTCATTCGAGCTGACATTTTCATTCGAGCTGACGGTTTCATTCGAGCTGACGTTTTCATTTGAGCTGACGCTTCATTTAATTATAGTTATCAGCAGTATTACTACATCTATTCAAAATATAGTTTAAAAATCAGCCTCTCAAACTTTCTTCCCTCTTGTGTATGTATGTATGTAAGAAAGACGTTGTAGTTTGCTTGAAGCTTTGTGTACGGTGTGAAACGAGTTGTGTTGTAAGGCTATGACAATGTAGAGAAACATGATTGGTTTCAGAACAAGGTGGGTAAAAGAAATAATGCCAATATCGAAAGATTTCAATAATTTTCAATTATAAATATTTATCTACCAACAAAATGGTTTGTAATAAAATCGTAATGTTCTGTTAAGTTTTGAAATTTTCGAGGTATACCTCATCTTCAGGAGGAAGAAAAAAAATAATGTGTACAACCATTCAGTAGATAGGAGTTTATGCCATAAGTAAGAGGTTTCACGCTCAGAACAAATTCGTATGCTTGTAAATTATTTATGAAATGTGGGTTGGCATTAGTGTTAGTTATTGTTAAATATTATTACAACATTTATCAGTAATAATTATATTATTGTGTGTTTCACTTGTAATTGTTTGCGTGCAGATGCATTTAAAAAATAAAATAATATCCAAGGGAAGTAACTGTACTTAACAAATTTATTACAGAGTTATTTCCCTTAGACGTATAACTAGCACCATAACATTTATGGTGCTAGTTATACGTCTAAGGGAGATAACTCTGTAATAAATTTGTTAAGTACAGTTACTTCCCTTGGATATTATTTTATTTATGTTTTTGTTTTTGTATATATACTAGTCTGAGTGCCCGGCGTTGCTCGGGTATTTGGAGGCGTGTATTGAGCAAAAAAAAAAAAAAAAAGTGGTAGTAGGCGAACAGGCTCGAACCCTTACGAAGGGATAAAAGAACATGAAAAAAAACTTGACGTCTTTGCTGTTGTGTCCATCGCCAAACCGGAAGTGGCAAAGGTTTAAATTAAGGCTAGTCAATCAAAAAGAGGGGATGACTTTCGAAAATATCGGTGAAAAAAAGCGACCTCTCCCTGTAGAAAATTGGCTAGTTGAGGATAAAGAAATTAATGTTTTTAGCCATTTTTTTCAAGCTTAGTTGACAAAGTGGGACCCATTAGATTGAAAACTTTTTTGGACCCTATCCAAGAGGGAGAGACTAATGGTAGATGTGGAAACAACACTCCATGCATGGGCGAATGGTGGCCTTATAGAGGTACAGGATACTCTCAGGTGTGAGTAGTCTTCTAGCTCAATAGAGGAAACCCACCTTCTTTGCAGCAGCCTTCGCAATGTCCTCAGTGTATTTGTTCCAGTTCATATTGCCTGTGAATGTTAGGTTTAGGAGTTTAAAGGAAGAATTCTCAGGTAGGTATTATCTGTCATCGATATTGATGGTTGGAGAGGCATCTTGTAATTGTTAAAGGAGAACAGCTTAGTCTTATTAGCATTAAATGTTACCATCCATTTACGGCCTCATTCCACTACAGTCTGGAGGTCATTTTCTAATGATTCTACCATTTTTTAGATTTATGTACATCTGTTTTTCCTTCATGCATGTTATATATTGTATCATCAACAAATATAATGGTCTCAGACACAATATTGTCAGGGAGGTTGTTAATGAATATCAGGAATAATAGTGGCCCAAAGATGGACCAAAGTAGTCCTGCATTAATGTTATGTTGCTTGGATGTACGTCCATTAATGACAACTTGGATGGTCCTATCGTCTAAGAAGGATCTAATTATATTTAATATATGTTCATGTCCATGATTTAATTTTCATTAGCAACCCTTTGTGACAAACTTTGTCAAAGGCCTTGGATATATCAAGGGCTACAGCCCTGGCTTCGCCCGCTTTATCCAGCAAATGGTAAATGCGTTCAGAAATGACTGTTAAAATATATGCAGTATATGCACATTGCCTGAATCCATACTGTTTGTCAGAGAAGATTTGCTTTTGCGAGGTGGTGAACTAGTGCTTGATTGATTAAGGTTTCAAAGATTTTAATGAAGATGGGGAGGAGACTGATAGGGTGATAATTGAGAAGGTGAGTCCTTTCACCAGAATTTTTGTACACTGGTACCACAGAGGCCATCTTCCAGCTATTAGGGAAGCAAGATTCAACAAGGCATTTATTGTAGAGCTTAAAAAGTATGAGGTTTAGCTCAGCTGAGTATTTCTTAATTAATTCTCATGTCCACGATATCATAAAAAACATACACACCTCCAAGGCCTGTGGGTCTGATCTCATCCCTGCTATACTAATTAATTTTTTTTTTTTGCTACACTAATTAATGTTTTTTTTTTTTTTGCTACATTAATTTTCACATCATCTATTGTGGCTTCAGTCTGCATAGGGAGATTTGGGAGGGAGTTGTTTGTTTGCTCTAAGGTGGAGTTTAAGGCAAATCATTGGGCAAGTAGTTCCTCCTCCTCGGTTGCCATGCAACCTTTTGGTTGTTGGATAGTGGAGGAATTAATGATTGCTCTTTATTCACTACACTATTATAGATTTTCCTGAAATCATCTTTTGCAATTATTTCATCTTGCCTTCTTTTGGCCAGGGTTATTTCTCTCTTACAATGATTTCTAGCATTTATAAATTTTTGACTATCTGTATTTGACTTATGACGTACAAACTGGCAGAATGCATGCTGTCTTTGTGTAATGGCAGCTGCACAATCTGTAGTGAATCATGGGGGTGAGTGGGGCTTGCTATAACACCTCCATGTGGGAAAATGTGCTTCAATATCTTTACACCATTCAGTTGTTTCATTGGCATAAGTAGGAAGAAAGAAGATATTAGTCCATGGGACATTTCTGATGTGTTCTCTGATGGCTTCCCAGTCTGTCCTTTTGTAGTACCTTGTTGTTTTCAACAATGGCTCTTCACCTTGCGGTTTGGATTTAAGTGTGATATCCACTGATACCACTAGGTGGTCTGCATTTCCAAGTGGACTGGGCATTAGTCACACAATCTTTGTGTACTGTGGTAAGAAATAGGTCTAGAAGTGAAGCCTGCTGATGTTCACAATCTGGGAGACATGTTGGAAACATGACTGTCTATGTGAGGGAATGAGCTATAGCTTTATGTAGAGCGCCCAGCTGCATTTGTACCACCTGAAAAACCAAGCCAATTTTTATGGTGGGCTGATTAAAATCACCAAACACATGTATTTGAGCATTACTTTCTTAGAGTGCTACATCATTACTATCAAACACATGATCGATTCGGGTATAGTTCTAACTTGAGGAAAAACAGCAGAGAAAATATAAGTAACGCAGTGATGAAAGGTTAGTCAAAAGCACATAAAAGCCTGGTCATCTGATTCAAGACATTGCCTTCTAGTTAGGGGGGGGGGGGCTATGGCTCCAAGCCCATGCCTATGTATCTGAATCCTTACAGCAGAGAGGGAGGTATCCTATCCTGTTAAAGTAGAGGGGATGGAGGAGTATAGATTTGTTTCATTTAATGCTAAAATACTCAGGGAGTTTACTAAGAGCTAAGACTCTACATCATCATTTCTAAGCCCACAAATATTTGTGAATACAAACATTTGTCAACTATTATGCATAATGGTTGGTGTAGGCCAATAGCAGTGCGGCTGAAGCTGTAGAGATCATTGTAAGAGATGCAATATGTGATGGGATCTACAGTACAGATGTGTTGGGGGAGACAACATCAAGGCTGAACATGTTATCGTGTAGTGGAAGTAATGAGAGAGTAGGGGCTTGAGCAGTTGTGAGAGGAACCTATACTTAAGACGATTGGTCTGTCGGGTTGTTCTTGTGTGTCTTTGCTAAAATGTGGGGAGTGTCTGGTTTTGTTTGCATTTATTGGGAATGTTTTTATCTGTTGCATATTAAATTTTAGCCTATGTTGGTCTGATTTTCTATTTTTGTGGTGGGTGAATACAATGTTTCATTGACGAAAGGGTTAGTTGCAGGTTGTGTTGATAAGGAGGGAGTGTTCTTGTGAAGGAACCAAGTGAACTTGCGTTTTAGTCTTTCCTTCGCTGTGCAGACACTGTTCTGGTAGTATTGGTTGATTGCTGTAGATATTTCCAGGGTTGTGGCCAGTTCTGTGGGTCCATCCTGAGCCCAACTCTCTTCCTGATCTCCATCCATGATCAAATCACATCCTAAGATCATTCGTAGACATTTATACTGACGACACTACTATCCATGACATCACATCAAAGGCCGTAAATGACCAAATTCTCCTCTGATCTTGAGCACATGGTATAATGAGGAAAGAGGTAGCTGGTTACTTTTAGTGCATCTAAAACCAAGCTTCTATCTTTACGCTCTGATTCTCGTCTTGCATCAATTGAAATGAATGGCTCTTGTCTTGGGGAGGCTCCATGTTTTGACAAACTTCTGGGCTTGACCTTTACTCCTGATCTGAAATGGAAAATGTACATAAAATGTGGTGCCAAGATTGCTGGAAAAATGGTGGGATCCTTCTACCTCTCCATTAGATATTTCACTGCTGATGCAATTTTCTATCTATATAAAAGCCAGGCTGGAGTACTGTTGCCACATCTGGGCAAGAGCTGCTAGAAAAAAATTATCCTGCCCTGACAGAATTCAAAATAGATTTCATAGCCTAGTGGGAGATGCCCTTTTCTCTTCCCTGCAACCTTTTTCCCCCCCAGAAGAGACGTTGCAAGCTTGTCTCTGCTTTATCATTATTTTCATAGCAAGCTCCAATCTATGGTCCCCCCCCTTGCTAAACTTTCCACTGGTGCTACCAGATCAGGCTGTCTTTTGGCTTCCTGAGATGAAATGCACCTACATTGATGTTTTTTGTTTTCTGATCTTTTTTGTAAAACTTAATTTTGTTCTGCAAAACCAAAAACAAAAACAACAGCCCCTCTCCCTCCCCTTTTACCCCCCCCCCACTCCCAGACATTAAAAACGGCCTTGTGCCTAATTTGCTCAGTGGGGGAGCAAATAAATACCATCTATACAGATGGGTCTAAACAAAATAATGCAACAGCCAATGCAGCAATATTCAATAAATCAATCAAAAAACAATCAAACCTCCCAAAAGAAACCTCAATCTTCAGTGCTGAAATACATGCTCTAATCCTAGCTCTCAAACTCGCCTCCAATAACAAAAAAAAAAACAAATTTATAATCCTTTCAGACTCCCAATCTACTCTAAAAGCGATTAAAAATAAAAAGATGGACAACCCCCTAATCGCAAAACTACTCCAAAAATTAACGGAATTAAACAGTAAAAAAAGAAATCATTTTCTGCTGGATACTCAGCCATTCCGGTATTAAAGGTAACGAAATAGCAGACTCAGCAGCAAAAAATGCTTTAAACTTCCCAATCGATGCAAATTTTAAAATTCCATACATAGATCTAAAAAGACGTATCAAAGAATACACAACAGAGAAATGGCAAACTTACTGGAACGAATACCCTAACAATAAACTGCACGAAATCATGGCAAAAATCAAAAAACAAGAACAAAACACGAAACTAAACAGAAAAGAAGTCAAACTAACAAGAATAAAAATAGGCCATACTCACTTAACGCACTCATATCTCCTAAAAAAAGAAAGCCAACCCATCTGTATACCTTGTCAAACACCACTCACAATCAAACACATATTAATTGAATGTACTGATTTTGTAACAGTAAGACATCGATTCTACAAAGAAAACAATATTAAAGAGTTATTGAAAAAAAACAATCCCCACACCATACTCATATCTTTAAAAAATTGGCCTATATAAAAAAATTTAAAAAGAACTCTTTTACACAACAGTCCTGGATATGACCTTAAACTATATCCGATGGTGAGGCCTCAGCTTGCAGGCCTTAGGGAGTGTGGAGCTACCCTTTAATTGCCATTACTCCCAGGTCCACTCTGACCCGGAGTGGTAGTACCTGTTAGGGTCCCAACTATGGGTTAAATAGAATACGACTTGAAAAACAAATACACTATATTAAAAATCGTTCTTCAAAATCACCAGATTCGGCATTAAATAACCTGAAAAGGGTTGATATGCTGTAAAACAAAACAACCAACCAACCAACCAACCAAACTTTCAGGAAAAACATTTGTCTAGCTGAAATCACTATCAATAATCTTCCACACTCTTTATCTGTACCTAAACCAAAATGTAGATTATATGAACAAAGCTTCTTTCTTAAAACTGCACGCCTATGGAACTCTCTTCTGTTTGCCTACTTTCCAGCTGACTACAATTTGGTCATCTTCAAGTCCAACATAAACAAATTCTTGATAAATCGTCCCCTTAAGTAATCCAATTGACCAAATTTCCACTGCTAACAATTACTACGATATTATCCCATTGACTACTGTTCACGCAATAACCCTTATCCTCGAGTGGCCTCCGGGCCTTGATAAGTGGTGACTCCTATGAAAAAAAAAAAAATTACTGTTCAGTGCTTTGATGCACTGGTGAAGGAGGTAGTGTGTCTAATGTCTGCCCCATTTTAGGGTTCCTGATAAGGTGCAGAAACATATCTGCAATTTAACTGGCGCCACCTTATCTTTATCTCTGCAACCTCTCATGTGATTTTGCTAGTCTCAGTCTTTTCTGTAAATACTATGATGGCGTGTGTTCTTTAGAATTTTATGATCTATTCCCTGATTCTTTTGTTCCTGCTCATTTGATTAGTTGTCTTCATCAATTAACTGTTTTTATGCCTCATTGAAATACAGCTTTCTATTCCAGTACCTTATTTCCAAGAACCACAGACTTGTGGAACTCTCTTCCTGCTGACTGTTTTCCTCCTACTTTTAACCTTGGTCTTTTAAAAACTAAAGTCAATAGGCATCTCTTTGTAATAATCATATGTTCTTGTTAGCTTATTACATTAAGTGGTTTTATGCCGGAAGAGATTTCCATAAAAAAATTATTTTATGTACATATATTAGATTTTCCCAAAAGTTTGTAGGCACGTGCAAAAAATTGAAATTTTACTCACCAAGTAATAACAAAAAACAAAAAAATTTAATCCTCAAAATAAAGACCATCATTTTCCAAAACATTTTGCCATTGATCTGCAAACCTTCAGGTCTGGTCAAAGTATTATGCAGCCAGCTTTGAATCAAAGAAGTTTTTACGTGCTTCCTCGATTTTATTAAACGAGCTGAATTGGCAGCCCTTCAGAAAGTATTGCATTGAGCGGGAGAGGCCGTGATCTGATGAAGCACAGTTAGGACTGTAGGCTGGATGTGGCAGAACCTCAACGCTGTCCAGCTCTTCAAACTTGTATTTGGTCTTTCTGGCGGTGTGTGGCTTGGCATTGTCCTGCTGTATCAAAGTGCACTTTCAGTTGATCAGAGCCGGGTACTTTTGCTTCAACTTCTCATAGACCTGCTCCAGTTTCTTATGCGTGTACCATTTTGAGATTGCCGCACATACAATTTTTCCTTCACATTCAGCAGCACAAATCTCTTCTGGAACTTTCCTAGTTGAAAGACTCCATTTCTAGCAGTAACAAATGAAACTTGTGGCTCAATTTTATCAATTGTCATCTGGAATGGAGAGATAATTATCAATATAACATTATAATATGAAAAAAAAAAAACAATTAAAAATTGCATAAAAATTCAATTTTTTGCAAGTGTTTACAAAATTTTGCGACAACCTAATAAATATATATATATATATATATATATATACTAGCATGGATACTCAGCGTTGCCAGGGTCGACATGAAGTTCGGTTTGGACACATTTGCTATACTAAGGATATTGCGCAGTTTTTCATTATTATATCAACTTCATCGTTACACCAACAAAAATTTCAAAAATAAAAGAATGGATGAAAACACGAAAATGTAATCGCCCCCAAAAAGAAGTGCATGACAAACTCTCCACCAGATATTTCAGCAGAAGGGATAGGAAGAGAAGCTATTTTCCAGATATTGAGCACCTTTTTCTGACTATATACCAACTTAAGAAAATTTCTTTAATGCTGCCTCAGTCTAGAAAGATTTGTGATTACGATCTGTTGCAATGAAAACAAACTAAATAATTCAGTTTCAAAATACCAAAGTAGAATTCGTGTTAACCAAAATACACGTTTTTATGTTACAAAAAAGAGTTATGACTTATTGTGTTATTAAAAGAAAAAATGTGAAGAAAAACTGGTAAAAAAAAAGGTAAATGAAAGTTTTCTTTTTTTCTTTTTTTTTTTTTTAATAATCATAGTTAAATTGGATTGTTTGTTTATTTTAAAATAAAAATCCACTGGACCAAGGCATTAATTGTGAAATCATGTTGGAAATTATTTTATTTAAACTAATTAAAAAAAAAAATGCTTCAAAGTTTGTGAATTGTTTTTAGCCACCAAAAAAGAAAACAAAAACAAAATAAGAACAAAATTGGCATGCAAGGGAAATAACTAACTGATTTCTAAAAAAAATCGATGTCGGTAAAAATAGATGAAATTAAATGTTATCAAAATAAATCAAATTTAAATAACAAACTTAAATAGAATACGTAAAACAATTCTCTCACTATAAACAATAACTAACATATCGCTATTTAATAAAATCGATTTTCCTTAGTGTGATATGCAAATGAGGTCACCTCTTAATCGTATATTTTTCAAAAATAATACAATATATATATATATATATATATATATATATATATAAGAATGAATGAAATAATAATATAATAATAAAATATATATATAGGAATGAATGAAATAATGAAGTCATGGACCTTTTGTGTATATTAATCAAATTGTGAAAAAAGAAACAAACAGACAGGAATACAAATTTATTTATACATATAGTTCAAGTATATTGATAACATAAACTACAAATCAATATTTTTCCAAAAGTGCTCAATACATGAGTAGAGCTTTTATAAATAAAATTATATAAACATCATGAGGAAACTACATGGATCAACCCATGTTTCGACATTAACATGTCTCATCTAGAATCCCAATGAGAGATAGTAATGTTGAAACATTGGTTGATTCACGTAGGTAATATATCGAGAGAGATATATAATATTTTGATTGCAGAAATTCCCCTCTAGACCAAAGTACCATAGGTTTCCAACAACAGATGCCACATACAAGTTTATTATGTCTAGACTATTAGCCATGGTCTTATGTAACTTTAGAACGCCATTTTAGACACATTTAGTTGTTATAAAATCCTACATTTCATCCTAGAAGCAACATCATCATAATCATAACCATCTTTAGAGGAAGTAGTTCCTATTTTTCCCTCTAAATATCAAACTTTCCTACTGCCCCCAGTCATTACAGTAGATTGTTGTCTTCATTTTTTTACATTTAATGGTGTAAGTTTGCATTTCCTCTCTCTGTCTCTGTATATATTCTCCTCAACTCTCTCTCTCTCACATTCTCTCTCTTGTTCTCTCTCTCTCTCTCTCTATCTCATTCTGAACGCTGTTCTTAAGATGAAGAGGTTGGTGGTATCTATTCCGAAAAATATTCTTAACATTGGGACTTTGGGATGTTTATTCCAAATGCGTTCTTAACATGACAATACTCAAAGAAGTGAAGTGAAAGAAGTCGTAATTGTTTTATTTTACACGCTAAAAAAAGATGACATAAAATTGGAATTTACTTTAATAATATTGGTGGAAGAGTTGAACAATAAACGGAAACAGCTAGGACTGCTACCACTGATTCCAGTCACTGAAAATAGTTCATATACTGTGAGATTCTCTAACCTCTAAAACTGTTTTTACTTTCCATTATTACTCTAATGGACCATTTTTCGTAATTTTATTATTTCATGCTGATTTCCGTATTCCCTTAATTGCTTTTTTTATATTCAAACAATACCTGCATGTTATCACCCCAAACCAGCACTAACTGCCAATGAAAGCCAGATTATTTCATTTTTAGCCATGGTTGCCAGTGTCCGCAATTGCTCAGGGGCGGTAGTGGCCACTAACAACCATAGTTTACTTTTTTGCAAAATGGGGGGGGGGGAGCTTCCACCAGGCAACGCCAGTTAACGAGTCCTGCTAGTGTTTATATAATTTAATTTATTCAAGCAAACAAACAAAAAAACATTGTTAAAAATTAAAAATAACAGTTTCTGTTTAATGATATCTTTTTTTTTTTTCAAAAAGCAAATGAACAAGAAGGCTGGAGAAAAAACAGAGGGAATCTCCAGCCGTCCTTTTTTCTACTGCTTTCTTTTTCATTTGCTTTTCCCACCTAATGATGATTCAATTCAGAATCAAAAACGTTCATGGAATTTACATATTTTTTTTTATTTTAACATAAAAAAAAAGATAAGAAAAACAAAAGATTAAGTAGTTATTTTTAATAATATTTGCTTAAATGAACAAATGCTGCCTTAATACACAATTCATATATGTATGTGTGTATGTATGTGTGCGTGTGGGAATTAAGTTATCAATTTTTTGCTTTTAAATAATCATATAAAATTTTACTGCCATACAAACGGGATTTCCCAAAAATGAAACTTGAACATATTATGAATGTTCACATATGTACAAAATAATCTGTAAATTTTTTTTTTTTTTTTTCTAATTGCAGGTTCAGAATTTGAATTCAGATGTTGAAAGACTTCAAAGTTACGTTACTGTTCTTGAAAATTTAAAACCTTAAAAACAAACAAAAGAAAAAATATTTTTTATTTTTTTTAATCTTGGGGTAAAGTGCTAATAGGTCACATGACAAACCATTGATTATCAATATATGTCTCTCTCTCGCTCACTCTCTCCTATATATATATATATATATATATATATATATATATATATATATATTACAGAGGATCAAAAATAGAAAGAAAGGGAACCATATCCTGAGAAATAGATATAAACAGAGGCTGAAGAGAGACGACTAGATATTGATCTCTTTTTTTTGGATTTGAAACCGACGATATCAATGTTTTTCTGATTTTGTGTAACACATATATGAATAAATGTACTTTTATTTTTGAAGATTTCTTAATAATCGAGCACTCTGCTGGAGTTTTCTCCTAACATAAGTATATATAGAGAGAGAGTAAGAGAGATATCAGGATTTAAGATTTGCTTTTTTTTTTTTTCCATGGTGCTGCAAATGCAAATTTGGTTGAAGACACCATTTGATATGAGTCAAAGTTCGAATGAAAAGTATAAATTCTAAATTAAATCAATACAACAAATTATCTTTTAAGAAGATTTGATCTCAACTATTAACAGGGGAGAGAATCTATGCATTACAGCTTGGAAGCAAAACAATTTTTCAGAGTGCCCTCCCTTCAAATGAGCAAATAATTATAATTCTATAACACACATATATATAAACAATGGAATGAAGATCAACTTCTCAATAAAAAATGAAGAAAACAGACTTTTGTTTGCATAATAATATAATTTCAGAACCCTAGGGCAATTAAGTCGACTGAATTATTTGTTATTGTTATATAACTGACATATGCTAGAAATCATCTCATCATCCAATATCTATACAAAGCCACCATCAACTCATCTGTAGATTGTTAACACATGTGGGCTGGTGCACCAACTACTAATCTCTCCCTCTTTTAACTTAATTGGTCCCACACTGTCTACCAAGCTCAAGCCCCTGTCCCATTGCCGCAGTGTTGCATCTCTATACTTGTTTTACAATTACTTTAACAGAATTTGCTTCAACGAATTTGCTGCTCTCGTGTCCCTCAACGTGAATACTCTCAATCAACCCGAGTCAGTTAAATCAGAACAGTTTCACTGTAGATGCCAGAAGACTTTATACTGTAATAGTTTTTTTGTTTTTTTTCCCCTGCAACTGCTGACCTTTGGAATTCTTTCCCTAATTCCTAGATTCCCTGATTGTATTAACATGCAGAAAATTAAATGGGTATTTCTGCATTTACTGATCCATATTTCCATGGTGTTATTTCAGCAGCTGACGTAAACTGCTAGAATATGCCAAGTGTTGATCAAATTTTAAAATGCTAAAAAAAAAAAAAAATAGCATTTATCACTTACTAAATACAATGAAGAAAAATGGAAATACATAAAAATATAATATCAACCTACCGTGAATTTCATGAATAAATTATTTTCTTTTGTTGTTAAATAAAAAAAACAAATTTTTGCCATTCTTTTTGTAAGAAACGTTTTTAAATAGTTTTTGAATGTTTTTAAAAAAAATTTTTTATAAGATGTTTTTTCTTTTTTGAAAACCTTTCAACAAATGAAAACTTTTTTTTTTTTTTTTTTGTAAGAAATTTTTTGTAAATCTTTTTAAGTTATTTGTTTTAGGAAGGGGAGGAAATTTTTTTAATACTTTAGATTTCAATTTTTTTATGGTTAAGGGATAGAATATTTCATACAAAATATTTTCAGTCGACTGAAGGGCAGCTGCCAATGGCAAAGAGAAATGAGAAGGAAACTCTCCAACTGAGTAGCTTTCTGTGATTCGGGTTATGATGAGAGACAAATGGATGTTTTCCAAAATTATCTCTCCATATAAATGCTGTCATGTTGTGGAACCACATGTTAATTATTTTTGTAATCTTTGATATGTCTGTTCATGAATTTGAAAAAAAGAAAAAGGTGCCAATTTATTAACTGTCGTCTGTTTAGATTTTCTTTGGCTAAACTCATTTGTTATCAATTTTTCATTTACTGAGCATTTTCTGTTTGATCAGTGATCTGCATATTCCGGCAGTTTACATCAGCTGCCAGGCTATGCCGAGGCAACATTCATGGGAATGTGCGTCAGTAAATGAAGAAGTACCATTAAGTGTAATGTAAACAATAATTTTGATGCACAACTCCCCACTTAGAATCCCTAAATCATAGTAACCCCTTACATCTTAGTGGAACTGTGCCTTGTTTGGGGTAAATAAAAGTAAATATAATATATATATATATATATATATATATATATATTTTATATATATGGGGAGACAAAAAGAATTAAAAAAATTCTTTAAAAGGAGACTTATCAGGATAGTGCGAAACTCAACAATTGAGGTGGAGCTAATATAGAAGAAAAAAAAACAAAAACAATACAAAGATATATACTAATGGATATAAATTTAATAGTTATTGCTAGGCGTCACATCTCTAATATGTTATCTAGCATCTTCTCTCTTCTGATGAGAAGCATTTGGCTTCCAATTACCTAGGTATAAAGAGCATATTTATCCCGCATCTGTAATTGATGTACCTATTTACTATGCCTCCCCACAGGACAGAGTTAGACACCAGGGTCGTTTTTTAACGTGGAGAAAAGGTACAAAAATAAAAATTGTCTCAGTCGTGAAGGATTTCTCCTCCACCGAAAGAGAACAAGAAATAGAAGTGCAGCATCTGAAGAACAGATGGTATTTATTTGCTCCCCCACCGAGCAAATTAGGCACAAGGCCGATTTTTAATGTGAGGAGTGAAGGGAGGGGGAAGGGAAAAAGGGGACCAGCTCCCGAGAGGTGGGAAATGGGAGCTGGTTAAAGGTCAGGCATGTGGGGTTGCCCCCACATCTGGTCTTTGCTAGTCATAGCTAGTCATAGCTTGCAGTATCTGCCGGAACAGATACTACACTTTGATCTTGACCAAAAGGCCAAGTCATCCCGCATCTGTAATTGATGTAATCTCCCTATTGAATAAACAATTAAATTTATATGCACTAGTATATATATCTTTATCCTGTCGTTTTTTTCTCGCTTTTATATATATAGAGGTGACTTTATATGTTCGTCTGAGGAATGGTCTCTACCAAACTGTTCTGTCAAATTTTGGTCTACACATTTGAAACTTGATATATAAGGGATTTAGATCAAATTCGATTTAGTCTTCAGCTGGTGAAAATAGCTGCTAAAGGGGTCAAAATTAAAAGAAGTTTAAACTTGGTAAGTATAAATCAACTTGAAGTGCATGTGCAAATAATACAGATTTATACGTTTAACAGTATTGTTTTTTGCAGTTTTTTATGTGCATAGATTTAGGTCAGACTGTAATGGATAAAATTGGAGGGCTTTGTTTTGGTTTCGATTCTAGCTGATGGCAAGTTATTTTTTGTTTTTCTTTTTAAACTTTTGAAATCACTACAATATATTAGGTACAATAAAATAATCAATTGGCTCTATAATAATAAATACAAAATGTACATAAATTAAAATAACATGTTTAAGCATATTTTACGACTGGGCAATGCCAGGTGGCCTGCTAGTGTGTGTATATAAGTAAGTAAGTTCATTTTTGTGATTGTTTTTTATTATAGTAGCAATGTAAGAATATGGCCGGTGTGATGACAGAACAAAAATAAACGAAGGAAGTTTTTTTTTTTTTGTTTTTTTTTTCGGATGTCTATTTATTTTTGAAAAACAAATACAAATCAGTAAATATGGCCTTACTGTTTGAGATAAATAAGACAGTGGAAGTCTTTGATATTTCAAGAATATCATCTATTTTTCAAAAAGAACCAAATAATTTTTTTTTATTTTTTTATTTATTTTTTTTTTTTACATTCTTTGGTTCCTTTCAAACATCTTCCTGGCCAACAAATAAACCTTGTCCCTATCACAGTAGTTCATTTCTCTCCAGTGGCAACGTCTTGTTTGAAGTGAAGAAAATACCTTTATAATAGAGGAGGCATAATTCAAAAAGATATTTAATAATATTCTTTTTTTTTTTTTTTTTTTTTTTTTTTTTTTAATGCATAACTATTTATTGCGGGGATAATTAACGCTGTTTATTTTTTTAATCTTACCAACTGTAAACTGTATGACAGTAGATCTTGAAATCAATATTGTGCGTTAACAACGTTAACAGAAAATGTTTGAAAAGTAAGACATTATTTATGCTGCACTCTTTAAATATTTTACGAGATTTCAAAAGTTGGACCTAAATAAAATTCAATCTGATTTATCAAACTTGATTTTGATGAGCAAATGTTCGTTTATTGTATTGCAACAGTTGTCTGCTCCAGCCACACCTGAATTGAAAGGAGAGAGAGAGTGGTGAGAAGAATCGCTACGAACATGGAAAATAAGCAAAGTATGGGAATGTATTTCGTACTTGTCCAGAATTCCTCCTATATTAAAAACATAAATAAGGAAAAGATTGTATGATGGATGTACTAATGACAAAACAAAGATATTTTATTCTAAAAATCACATAAATCGATCAAGTATTTATTTTTAAATTAGAAAATTAAATTTTATGAGTAATCAAAAAAAACGATCGTCTTATCAGCCATTTGGAAAAAATCTCAAAAAAAGGAGATAACTCAATAATTCAAACTTGCAAAATTTTTGTTGTAATGTCTATGAAATCCCATTAATTGCTTAAAAATTATTTTCCTTGTGATTAATTTACATCATTTTTGGAATATGATATTTTCGTTTCACCATGGATATTGGATAATAAACAAATATTTTTCATATTGAACTACCAGGGCTTCCCAGCAATAACAGAAAACCAATAAAAGCGGTTAAGTTTTATCATCTTTATATTAAGGCTTTTATCTCTCTCTCTCTTCCCCTTTCCCCGTTTTTTTTTTAAATCCTCTTCCTCCACCACTTTGTTTTTACTTTCTGCCCATATTATTTCTTTCTGTCATTGTTAATTAAAAATTATATCATTAACCTCTTTATATAATTGATACCATAAAAAATAGCTGAAAAGCCGACCTCCATTGATGAAACCTGATTCAGTTGACCTATAAAGAATGGACATTTTTTTTTTTTTAAGTTTACATATTATTCATCCAGGGCAATGCCATTCAAGAAAATACCAACTTTGTAGGTGTTTGTTTTGTAGTTTTTACTTTTAAATGGATATGCATACACAACTGTCCTTTATATAATAGTCTAGCAAAGTAACCGATATTGTTGGAGAGGGAGGTGTTATTTATTTTTTTTTCAATATGTTTTTCTACCTCTCTTTCACCTTCATCCAGAACGTTCCTCTCTGTTAGAAAAAAATGTCATTCATAACTTTATTTTTTTTTTCTATGCTTTTTTAATATCTTTTTTTCTTAATCATAATTATTTCTGTAAAGTCTATTGAAGTTATCGGATTGTTGATATGATTCGGTAATCAAAACCTGTGTAACTAAGCAGATAAAACAGTAATAAATATATATATATACAAGCTGAACGCTTGTGTGTGCGTCTGGTCACAAAATATGATTGACTATTATAGAAAACTGATCACATATAATGATAGATGTATCAAGACACAGGAATGGGTATGTTTGATTTGGCATAATGATGATTCATTAAAATTGTGGGGTCTGCGTATGTGCCTGGTCCACAAAGTATGGAAATAAAAAATTAAAAAAAACGTTTACAAGTGTTTTTGATATAGATGTACATAATAATACTTTGATAAGTATGTTTTAACTTAAATAGGGATGGTATAATAAAATTGTGGGGTCTGCGTTCGTGCCTGGCCTCCATAGAATGGAAATAGGCACAAACTTTAATAAAGACTTTTCATATCTATCTGCGTAAGTATACTTTGATAATTATGTTTCAGTTTGAAGAAATATGGTATAATAAAATTTTGGGGTGTTCGTTCGTGCCTGACCTCCATAGAATGGAAATATGTCACAAAGTTTAACAAGGTTTTTTAATATAGATCCACAGAATATTGTGATAAGTGTTTCAGTGTGAACAGGTATGATATAATAAATTATGGGGTTTATCTATTTCATTTTTACTTTCATCATATTTTGCTTTGGTTTTGATACCCCTAAATTCGAAGCTATCTCTTTACAACCCTTCCTTTCCATAACCTATCATACTTTCATAAATCAGAGTCCATTTTCTGTCGGCTGTTTTTGAACCCAATCAATGACGGGTACTTTTGCTAGTATATATATATATTTGCTTTATAATAGTATTGAGCCCTCTCTTCAGGTTTTACTAATTATCATTTTTGCTATATATATAAGTGACCTTGTTTGTGTGTGCAGATCGGTCTCTACCAAACTACTCTGTAAATTTTTAATCTACAGACTTAAAACTTGATATATTTGGATGTCTGGAACAAATTCGATTTGTTTTTTAGCCACAAAAAGGTGCCATTAGAGGGTCACATTTATAAAATTTGATTTAGGCACGTTTAAGTTGACTTAATTTGTATCCTTCATGCATCCTCAAATATACATTTAATGCGTTATTTTATTTATTTTATTTTTTTATGTTTTGCTATCCATGTGTCTTGAACTCATATGGTAGTGAATACCAGTAGAAGGTGAATGTTTTGGTTTCAATTCTATCTGATAGCACCCAAGTCATATATTTTTTTTCTTTTAACTTTTTTAACTTTTGAAATCATTACTATATATTGGGTACAATGTGAGAATTAATAGAGAATTGTCTCTATAATAATAAATACGTAATTTGCATGAATTAAAATATCATATTTAAGCGTATTTATGATCGGCATGCTAATAAAGTTACTTGGCATTTTTTTTTTTTTAATCTGCTTTCAGGCGAAAAGAATAAAAAATAAAAAGTTTGAATAAATTAAACATTTTAAAATCTAAAAAAATTTATATTTTCTTTAAAAAAAAATTGTTTTTTTTTGTATTTGGATTATTCAGACTATTGTTCTTATCTTAGTTTTTTTTTCCTACAACGTTTCGGCCGATGTAACCTCTGACTGTCTTTAGGTGCATTCACACTGGATGTTATTGGTGAATGGTGAAAAAATGAATGTTTTTTTTGGGGGAAAACCGTAACTTACCTGAATAGCACGAGTTTCGTTTTTTTTTTTCTCTAAGAAAAAAAAAAAAAGGTAAAATGCCGACGTTGCATTTATATGTATGACGGATATGCAAATTAGAGGCGAGGGAGTTTGTTGAACGGGTATAAAAGAATGAAAAGGAACCACCGGCGAGTGGGAAGACAGCATGTCGGGAGAACGTGTGTTAAAACAAAACTATTGAAACTAAATCAGAAAAGACAGAACAGCAAATTTGACTCGGTTCAAATACTGTTGTTTTTTTTTTGTTTCCTAAACAACAGAGCCATTAGAAATTTAAAATAGAAATAGCGCTAAATTTATTTCTTTTTTTAATAAATCCAGGTCCATTCCTTTTTTTTTTTTTTTTTTTTTTTTTTTTTTTGTACAATGTCTGTATATTTTTGAGATGAGGCTTGATAAATATTTTTTTTGTAATATTTGGATTGTTTGATTATCGTTCTCATCTTGGTTGTTTTTCTCATAATGTTTTGGCAGTGTAACCTCTTGCCATTTTCAGGGGCATTCACACTGATGAATGATGAAAAATGTTTGGTTTTAATGATATATCGTTATGTTTTCTTTTTTAAAAAATACATAATTCTTGTATGAAGAATTTTGTCTTGTTTAATAATGCAAACTCAAATAATTTATATAATTTTTCCCAAAAAATATTCTTTTGTAAAGAAAAACTTTTGCTTCAAATATTTGAAGCAAAAGTTTTTCTTTACAAAAGAATATTTTTTCTTTAAAACGTCTAGATTTAAAGGACACTTATTAATTTATTAGTTTCTTGCAATTTAAGAAACTATAGGAATATAAGTATCTAATTACATTTTTGCTTATTTTTTTTATTTAACTAATATGTATATAATATATATATAAAGTGAAATTGTCTGTGTGTGTACATTTCCTTACCAAATTACTTTGTCAATTTTCAGTCTACAGACTTGAGATTGGACATAAGGAGTATTGAGATTTGGGAAAATCTTTTTAATTGGTTTTCGGCCAGAAATTTGTCTGTCAAAGTTCAATGATTTGACCTTTGAACATTCTACCAAACTCCTCTGTCAACTTTGGGTCTAAACACTTGAAATGTTATATGTAGGTTCTTTGGACATGGATCAAACTTTTTAATTTGATTTGAGCCCAAAGCAATAAATGTTAAGGAGTCAAAATTGAGGTCAAAGTAAAAAAAAAATTTGACCTCTCAGCCAATTTTTGGTCTAAACAGTTGAAATTTTACATGAAGTTTATTAGACATAGGGCAAGCTTTTTAATCAGTTTTTGGCCGAGAATTTGGCTGCCAAGGGGTCAAAGTTCAAAAGATTTGACCATTGTAGCCTCTAGCAAACTATTCAACAAATTTTGGATCGAAACATTTGAAATTTTACATAAAGGATATTCAGGCATGCAGCAAGCTTTTTAATCAATTTTTGGGTGAAAATTTGATTGCCAAGAGGTCGAAGTGGAAAGAGTTGACCTTTGCAAACTCTACCGAACTCCTCTGTCAATTTTGGGTTGAAACACTTTAAATTTTAGATGTAGGTTACCTGGACATGAGTCAAACTTTTTAATATCTATTTATACATATGCACTTAAAGTTATGAACAGTACATAGGGCTTGAGCAAAGCTAGGCTAAACTGCTAGTGAATAAATTATTAACCAATAACTATTTTTTATACAAACACTAGTGTTTCAGGTTTATGCAAACATTAGTGTAGGAGATGACAATTCCTGTCGGTCATGAGATTCGAACCCAGCCACAAAGGCACCTTTCAGTCCATTTGCTAGTTAACCTTAGGGTCACCAAACAATTGCCATGGGAATGAAGGGAATTAAAACAATCAAACGTTGAATTCAGGCAAATACATTAGGCAATCTAGAGTGTTCAAACGAGTGTATATATATTAGTGATGATGCGATTCCAATATTTTTACTGATTCCGATTCTTTATAAATCTCTAAACATTTAACTATAAAGTTATTTTTTGCCGATTAGTGTAAAAACACATTAAAATTGCACTAATTTTCTCAAGCATAAAAATACTATAGATTTTAGCTTTACTGGTAGTTTAAGATCAATAAATATTGATTATTATATTATTACTACTAGCAGTGTAAGATTTTGTTTTAAACAAAATCAAAGAAAAAAGACAACTAGAAGAATCGTTTTTTGCATTGGAAAAGAGACACAAAATTTTCCAATACTTCAAAATGTTTTAATTTTTCTGATTCCCGATTCCAATTAATTGTCCCAACACTTATATATATATATATATATATATATATATTTATTTACCAGTGGTAAAAAAAAAAAAACCGGACTAAAGTGCTCAATGTGTAGTCAGAGCAGTATATAGGAAATTTATTACTGTGAGTCCAGAATGAGTTTACAAATTGTTTCAACTAGAGGAAAATCCTCAAAGAGAGGAAAAATCCAACTAGCATCATCAGAATTCATAGATGGACTAAGTTATAAAGTCAAATAAAAATGGAAAGATCGTAGATAAAGGGGAGTTAGAAAAGAAGGGGGAGTGGTGGGGAGAGGACGTTGGAGTTTAAAGTAGTAGGAGTGTATTAAAAAAAGAGAGGGGTTTATAATTAAATATTAATTATGTGTAAATTCTTATATACGTGTTTTTTAACGGTTTAAACTTAAAAGACGCTACTTTTGTTGATAACGGCATAAGTAACAGTTAATTTAAAGGATCACCATGGCAACAGGTTGGAAAGTTAATGTTAGTGAAGGAACGGGTTGAAAATGGGGTTTAAAGTAATTTAGCCGGGCGGAGAGAGATTGAAAGATATTTATTGTTTATAAAATGGAAAGAAAAAGAAAAGGAAAAATAAGTTAATGAATTATACTTTACAGGTTTATTTTAATAGTGTGATGATATATATAATTAAATATAATAAATAAATTAGCCGGGCAGGTAGAAATAATACGTTACAGGTTTATTTTAATAAAATAAAATAGGTGAAGGAACGGGTTGAAAATGGGGTTTAAAGTAATTTAGCCGGGCGGAGAGAGATTGAAAGATATTTATTGTTTATAAAATGGAAAGAAAAAGAAAAGGAAAAATAAGTTAATGAATTATACTTTACAGGTTTATTTTAATAGTGTGATGATATATATAATTAAATATAATAAATAAATTAGCCGGGCAGGTAGAAATAATACGTTACAGGTTTATTTTAATAAAATAAAATAAAATAGGTGAAGGAACGGGTTGAAAATGGGGTTTAAAGTAATTTAGCCGGGCGGGGAGAGATTGAAAGATATTTATTGTTTATAAAATGGAAAGAAATATATATATTAATGTGTGTGTGTTAAATTTGAGATAAATGAGTTAATAAATTAGTATAAGTTCGCGTTAGGGTTTGTGTTCCTCCATAGAGGCACTGGTTAAGTTTGAATAAAATAAATATGTATTAGATACGTTTGAACGCATTATTACAAAATAAACAGACATTTATTTTATTTGAAATTTATAAATATATTCCGAAGATATACTTCATCATCAGTATGTCTTTCTTTCTTGTTTTTTTTTTTCCATGTTGTTGTTGTTGTTGTTGTTGGAGCATAGAATCAGAAGTTCATTTGTTGTTTTTACGGTAATCTTTTCAAATGTCGGAACAGTGCATCAGTCACGCGGAATTCACGTTAGGGGTTGTGTTCCTTGATATAATAATGATGGTATAAGTTCATTTATTTTTTTTTAAGAAATCGAGAAAAACTGAGGGATAATGTACAATCATTTCAGAGATGATATTGAGTTTTAGATATAGTCTCCTCATCATCAACACAAAAGAGGATGGAGGTTGACAACAGAATAATCCTTGATTATTTAGGGGTTTCAGACATCCGTTAATGATGTTTGTTTGATGTTGAACATTAAATTGATGGGTAACTTATATTTTGGGGTCTTAAAGATATAACAGAATTAATGCTGCAAATTAATCATTATTTTATTGTCAAGTCTACCCTTTCTCCCTCTTGTGCTGCTGATGAGATCATATCTAAACAAACTCAATATTGTCTCAGAAACAATTGCATAATAATCCTAGTTTTTTTTTTTTTTTCCTGTATTTCTTTGAACATGTAAATGGACTTTTTTTAAAAAAAAAATATTTCCCCCCTTTATTAAACCATGGTCATAAAATCATTAGCATTAGAGGCTACTAAGCTAATTAGGGAATGCAACAAACTTAATATCACTGTTATTAGCCAATACAGAACTCCAAAATGTGACCGTGATACATGTTCATTCACACAATTCTGAAGCAGGACGTTCAGCACTGTAGAACACAAAGTGAAAGAAGATCAACCGTACATCACTGAGTAAACATCGGTGAGATTATTGGTGTGATTATTGGTGAGATTATGCAGATGGTCTAATGTGAATATATATTGTCACAGGTTTAGTCTGTTCATATACTAATGCATTTACCTTACATTTAATTTACTTTAGCTCTAGAGGACTAACTCTCGTCTATTGAGCTGATTGTGTTTGCAGTTTTTTAATTCATATGTGTCACCCTATTTTATAAAGGTAAAATTACCTTTTGGTGTTTACAAGCTCTGGTTTCACAACATCATTTCTTTATATATATATATAGAGAGAGAGAGAGAGAGTAAGTTATGAAAATATATATATATATGGCTATTAAGCTACACAGAATATTTCACGTTTCATTCTCGTGAGAATCCGTCAGGCTTATACTTATATATATGATTAGATTGTTTTGTAATTTATTAATAATATTAATAAGGTGTGTAATATATATATATATATATATATATATATATATATATATATATATATATAAATTTTAAAGCATAATTGTATATCAAATAAATCAATATATTTAAGTTTATAGATACTCAATTAGAAATTATTTCATAACTAAGGGGACAGGTCTCTACATAACTAGTTACTCAGCCTAGTCAAAGAAAATTTTAATAGTAATCATGCTGAAGATGTCTTGTTCAAAGTTATCTAGTAATTATCAAAGTAATTATAGTTGGGCATTTCCTAGATTTAATTTTGTAAAATTTGGCGCATGTCTTGTCTGAACATGCCCAACTGTAGTTATTGGCCTAGATAACTTTGGACAAGACATGTTCAACATGATTACTATTTAAATTTCCAATTGAATTACCTCCCTTTGACTCGGCCGAGTAACTAGTTATGTAGAGACCCCTTAGATACAAAATAATTTCTACTTGAGTATCTATAAACTTAAATATATATTCATTAGACCGTTCCGGTGTTGTTCTCTGTTGATTACGATGTAATACTGATTCTGTGCAGTTCTAGGAGGTCAATCCGCCCAGGTTTTGCCTTTATTCTTTGCGAAGAGGTTAGTTTATTGCTAGTTGCCTGAGGCATATCTGCCAAGGAATGTAGACGAGGTTATACAGGCATCTTTTGCAAAGTCAGTACTGATTTTTCAATCCCTCTTTCTGATCCTGGTGTCACATTTCTCGAGTTGGGAGAGAAATAAATATCATAAATTACAGCAGAATAATTTTCTTAGAAAAATATATTTTTTAGTTATTTTTTTAATATATGAGAGCTTATTAGTTTTATTAAAATTTATGAAGTTTTTTTAAAATCTGAATATATGGCTGTTTGAAAAACAATTTTAACTACTGCAAATGAATCCGCATGTCTTTCTGCTTTTAAAATTAATAAAATGCGATGATTTTTTTTTTGTGAACAAAACATCTTTATCTAATTTAAATGATAAGAACTGCAATTTTAGCAATTTTAAATAACACAGGCTGCATGTTTGCCTTGCCTGCATCCTTCAGCTTCACAGATGCAATTGACAAACCTTTAAATTGACAAACCTTTAAGGGAAACGACTAGAATATCCGTTTAAACTTTATACTTTATAAAAAAACTTTTTTAAAAAAGAATAAAAATTTATAAAATTCTTCTTGGAAATTTTTCATATTGATATGTCGTTCAAATGCGGCCAGACTCATTTTTCGCTGGATTTGCGCAAGTAATTCATAAAAAAATATACTACAATGACCATTATTATTATTATTAAATAATAATAATCGCAGCAGCCTCAATAGCAGCATTATTATTATTATTACTATTATTATTATTATTATTATTATCATTAATTATTATTGTTATTAAACATTGATTCTTTGATGATGGCTAAAGAAATAGCCAAACAAATGGAAATAAAAACATTGAAACTTAAATTGAAAGTCTTCTTTTATTTCAAAATATATGTAAATAAAAAAAAGTTCCTAATTTGAGAAAATTTAGCACACCAAATAATCTATAATTTTTTTTATTAAATAAATGAAATGATTTTTTGATTTTTTTCTGGGACCTACATCTTTTTTAAAGAAGACATTTTTTCCTCTTCATTCTGCCGGTGGTATACATTTAATAAAAAAAATTATATAACATTATTTAGTGTTCTAAAAGTCCACAAATAACCTTGCAGAATAATGTCTTCAAAGATGTGAGCATTTCCTTCTATTTGCATCAATCATGCAGACACATTGGATTCAAGCATCAACAAGATCAGACATTACTTTCTTCATAAAGGGCTTATCTCTGGTGATTAATACCATAAGCAGAACTAACCTAACAAACAGCAAAATCCCAACCCTTCACTGTTGGGGTCTCTAGATAAGGGAAAACCTCCTACTCTAATAGTTTCTTCCTTTGAACTAAATTTTAGAATTAACGGTTTCCTTCTTCCCTGACTGTACTAACATGCACAAGTTTAAATGCAATGTGAACAAACATATTGATGCTCAACTCCACACAGTCCCCTGTTAGACACGATCCCAAATATTAGTCCCTTATGTTCCAAGCCAAGTGGCAATATGCCTTGTTTGGAGTGAAGGAAGGTTAAAAAAAAATAAATCAAGAAAAAAAGTCTTCTTTGTAAAAAAAAAAAAAAAAAAAAAAAATGGATACGACAAAGTTTCAGAAAAAAAAAAGTAATTAAAAAAGGATTCATTTAATAAAAAAATTATAACATTTTTTTTTTTCTAAAATTTTTTTTAACTAACCTTTATGAAATGTGATCAAACTCCTATTTAAAGAATTTCTTGTGACAGGATTTTTGAGATAAAGATTTATTTTTTAACTAGCCTGGGTGCTTGGAGGTGTGTGTTGAGCAAAAAAAAAGAAAATAATAATAAGTGGTAATAGGCAGGACGGCAGGCTCGAACCCATACCGTGAAGGAGGAAAAGAATGTGAAAAAAAAAAACCTGACGCCCTTGCACCATCGCCAAATTGGAAGTGACATAGGTTTAAATTGAGACTAGACCATCAAGAAGAGGGGATGACTTTCGAAAATGTTGGCGAAAAAAAACGACCCCTCCATCTTTTTACAAAGAAGATTGCCCAGTTGAGGGTGAAGGAATTAATGTTTTGGTCCAATTTTTCGATATTTGTCATCTGAAGTGTCAAGCTTCAAAATGATACTGATCTCGTGAAAATCCGTCGTCTCTGTCAAAAGTTTTAGGCAGATATACATACATACATACATACATTTAAACAGACAGGTGCGATTTATCTTATAGATGGACCCCCGCCGCTGACAAGACATGAAGCCACCTGATGTAAGGAGCTACTAAGAATGAAAGATGATTATTGCAAAGACAAAAGATGCCTAATAGTCTTGATCTTTTCAAGACTATAGGTAGGAGGAAAACAGTCAGCAGGAAGAGTGTCCCAAGCAGTTTATGAAAAGCTGTATTGCAATGAGTTATCAAAACAGCGAATTTATGGAGGATAATGAGTCAAATGAGCTGGGACAAAAGAAGCCGGGAATAGATTAGACAATTCTAAAGAACACATCTGCCATGATAGTATTTAAAGAAAAGATTGAGATTGTGAGAGGAAGTGCAGAGAAGAAGAAAAGGTGGAGGTGCGTCTCATCAAGAACCCTCAAATAGGATAGAGATTCATCAAGCGAAACATGAAAACAATACTCTACACATCGTCTGATAATAGATTTGTTGAGACGGAGAATAGCCTCAAATGTAAGAAAATGTTTCAAGTGATAAAGATTGACTGTTTAGTACTCTATTATTTATCACTCTGCATCCTGGGTTGTACAGCAACTGAGATAGGAGCTTGATGCTAGATAACGGTGACTGATGGGCACCCAACTCAGTCCTCTCTCGCTCGACTGCAGTGGAATGACAGATCCATGATTAGATGGATTTGCAACGTTAAATCTGTCCAAACCCATCAGGGGATTTGCTCAAAGCACTTCACTTGAATAGAGATTATCCGTATGGATTCTTTGAATTACTCTGTCCATCTAAAGTGTCATTTTTGCAACGTTTTGATTGATGTAACATCCGATCTTCTTCAGGTGTATATCGTCGAAATCATGAATCTTTTTGTTGAATTTGGGAATCTGCACAGAATTTCTAATGGAACCCCTTATTTAAACGACAAGGGGAGTATGCTCTTGTTCTGTCAGTCATGACTAGGTAGAAGTCTAATTGTATTTTGAGTGTCACCCACACTAAAGATTGAACCTTCAATCCCCATGAATGTAAAAGGAGTTAGAGAGGGAGAGAAGTCCAAATAATTTGCGATTATATTTTAAGTGTCACTCGCACTAAAGACTGAACCTTCAACCTTCAAAAGAGTGTAACTTTGCGACTGAATTTTATCAAGTACTTTATCCATTACACCACAGGTCTGAAAGTTACCTCTATCGAAACGTGAAAATAACACTCAAGATGAGAACAGTTGTCCAACGAATGCAATTAATACAAATAATTAATCCTCAACTCCACAATTCAATAATTCTAATAAAAGTTATCATTAGGATGAATCGATTATTCTAGTGTGATCATGCGGAGTGTTCGTCCTGAATAAAGCACTAATGAAGCATAGATGCCTTAAATCACAGGAAGCTTGGCAGGCCAAGGAAAACGGAAGTAAACGATTTTTCTTTCTTTCGACTGCATGCTGGCCACAGCTGGCCCATTCTTGCCTGCACTTTACATGTCTGTCTCCTTTGACGTCAACTTTTTTCTTCCTGACCACGTGGTGTCCTTTATTTCTTTTTCTTCAGACGAAAATCCGATCGCACTTGCCAATTTGCATACACATTGAAACACTGCTGCAAATACAATCGTTTGTCATCCATTCTTCGACTACTGCTGATGCTTTCATATGTGCTCTGTTACAAACTGTTAAATTGTTTATTTTTCGTGCTTAAAAATGACCTCTGCTCTTCAGTGCTACAACTGTGATGACCAACGCCAGAAGATTACACTCCTGATCTAGACAATGTGGGGTGATCTGACCGAATAAGACTCTTTGTCATCTATGGGCTTCATCAGAGTAGTAAACTTTTTGCGAGCGCCAAGTGACCAGCTGAAACCCAGGAATGGACAAAGTCAGGACGTCATCACAAAGAGAATAAGAGTTCAAAGTACACTTGTTCTAAAATTCTCATTGCTTTTCACACACACCTTGTATTTTGATGTCTCCCTCCAATTTTTAAAAAGTTACTGTCTCTGTGTGTGCTACAAATATGCTTGCAATGGGCCACATGCAGCCTACAGGGTGCATGTTTGATAGGCCTTATTTAGAGCCTCATTTCTTCATAATCCAAAACCACAGACATGCATATCGCATCGAGAAGATTAAAAAGATCAGAGAATTACAAAATTTTCTTTTCTGCCGATAGAAAATAGATACCAAAAATTCAAAACTCTGCAGCTCCGCCTTAGGTTGAACCCAGACCAAGGAAGATAAAATTAATGCTTTAATAAAAGACAAGCTAGAAGAGTAAAAAGTTGACCTTGGGTTTTCTTTTAAACCCCCCCCCCCTAACTCTTGCTTCTCTTATTTTGTCCTTTAGTCCTCACATTCCATAAGCAATATTTCTGAAAAAGGAGGAAGAATTGTTATTTTCTAGGTTGGAATACATCTATCTAACACTTATCGTTGTCTAATTTTTTATTTTGAAATAATATTTTTTAAATTTTTTAGTTTTTTTACATCAGATGGCTTCATGCCTTGTCTGGAGCAATTTTCATAAATATTTCAGACTATAATTGAAAACAGTGACAATTCGCTATTGGACACTGTTTCATTAAATATTTAGCAATATATTGTATCGAATCAAAGATGGTATGGTATCATATATTTTTTATATTTCAAGGTAAAACCTTATTTTCAAAAAGTTTATTTTTCTAATAATTATTTCACACTATTCTACAGAGAGCAACCATTCAATGTTAAGAGATGAGCTTATATATAGCATAATTATGTTGACACACCGGTTCTCATTAGATCATGGAAGTTAAGCAACATTGAACCTGGTCAGTACCAGATGGGTGACCAATATTTGGGAATACCAGGTGCTGTATGTAGGAGGACATCAACAACTATCTGTAAGAACTGCAAAAACCGAACATGGTCGTCTCCCCTGACCGGAATATACATGCGACTGAGGACTGTTTGTGAATTTAATGTTCCTTTAACACTTCCTCTTTTGGAGGAAGCCAATTCAACATGGCTAGGGTGAATGCCACTGGCAAACAAGAAAAGAGCTTGCCTCTTAAATTTTCACAAATGCATATCTCTATTTATATATAAAGTTAGGCATGTGTATATGTTATACATTTTTTTTCTATGGGATTTACTCCTATAATAGGTCACCAATCATTATTAATTTTTGAACACATTTGCTAGGTGTAAGGGTTGGTAATGTGGGCTGTATTTAGTTTAATTTAATTTTTAATTCTGCTTACCTGTAGAGTCCATATCGTTCTGGAATAGTTCTCAGATTTGGGGATGTCGCCAACTAAACAGTCCAAAACTAGAGAACTCAAGAACCAAAAGTCAATCCAAAAGTATTTAAAATAGAAAATACAAATACGTTTTTCTTCCTTCAACAATCAATCAAATAATTATTTTTATTTAAAAAAAAAAAAAGCGTTGAATTGCTATTTATTTTTCTTGTTTAAAAAAGACCTCTGCTCTTTATTGATAGACCTGTGATGACCAACGCCGGAATAATACACTCATGCTCTAGAAACGTTGGGTGACATAACAAAACTCTTTGCCATCTATGGTCTTCATTAGAATAGCAACCGTTTTGTGAGCAAGTGCCAAGTGACCACCCGGAACCAAGGAACGGACAAATCAAGGATGTCACCATAAAGAGGAGTACAAAGTAAATCTGTTCCAAAATTTTCATTACTTTTCCTTCTTTTATTTTGATATACCCCTCCTCCATATCTTTTCAAAGTTGCTGTCTCTGTGTGTGCCATGAATATGCTTGCAATGAGCCACATGCAGCCCACGGGCTGCATGTTTGACATGCCTGATCTAGAGCCTCATTTCTTCATAATCCAAAACGGCAGACATGCACATTACATCGAGACACAAAGAGGGAATGGAAGCCCTTTGTGAAAATTCGGATACCTGATTTTTTTGTGAATTTTTAACAATAGCGATTAGACATTAATAATTATTTTCCTCAACATCAGCTTCTTCGGATTAAAACAAATTTTTTTAGAGGAGAGCATGAGCACAATCTTCAATTTGAAAATTCAAATATTTCAGATTTGCATTAATTAACTAAATCAGACTAATCATTAAACACCAATTAAGCAAGATATCCGGAATTTCAGTTTCTTATTAAGACTTCTTAAGCTTAAGCCTTAAATTTTAGACATTTTCGAGAATCAAAATCATGTAATGGATTGTGATAAAAATTCGAATAAGGATTCCGGAAATAAAATTATTAGCATTATTTCTTGATTTTAATTCTTGTAAGTATACATAAAAAATACTTGCCGCATTCAACGTTGGATTATTAATCTTCTTCTTGTGTAAATTTAAACATAAATTAAAAATGCTGCAAAGTTTTCATGTTTGCTGGTTTTTTTCAGATATGGCCCTATATCTAACAAAGTTCTCTTGTTGGATTTTCAAAGTCAAACCCAAATAGCATAGAAGCTGACAAAAATAAAAGTTTGCTTCTGTGTAACCAATTTACATTTGTTATTGTTGTACCGTGTTATTATTTTCCACATTGGCACTGTCATTAAAAACAAGGAATTTACTCTTCACTTTGTTTGCCAGTTCCTGTTGTGAAGATTTTCGCAGCGCTGTAACAAGTTGTGCCACGGAAGACGATCGGTTCAGCACACGCCATTTGGTCAGACACTTGCAGGCCAAATCTTCATCTGTCAAGTCTTGTGACAGGGACATTTTATCCCAGATTTCCACGTCAGATGACAGGCGAGAGGCGTTTCGTGGTGGGTTAAAAGATAGATTATCGTACAGTTTTTTCCAGTGTCGGCCAATATACTTGGCAATGAATTGGCAAGCCTCTTCGACATTTGCTGAAATTAGAGAGGAAATAAGATGAGTTGTATGCACAATGTCGCAGGGGGAAAATCATTGAGGTTTGTGTTACTATACACGTAGATTCGAAAAAGTTGTCAAAAAACAAATATATAACAAATAGATGTTATCAAAGGTAAAATAAGTTACTCTTCTACTTATCTGCAAAATTTTTTAGTGGTTTTACTCACTTTAAAACGTTTAATCGATTTGAAAATCATACTGTGTTTATCGATATATTTTAAAAAGAAAAATGGCGGCATGCTCGCTTTTGAATACGGTAAATTTGGGAAAATGAATTCAAACAAACAAATTATACAAAATACTGTTAAAAACCCACCGATTATATGTCCCCTATGTCATAGTAACATATATTGAGTGAGTTTCTAACAGTATTTTGTATAATATTTTTGGTTAAACTCGTTTTCCCAAACTTACCTTGTTCAAAAGCGAGCATGCCGCCATTTGCATTTTTCAATACATCGGTAAACACTGTATGTTTTTTGAGCCGAACAGACACGTTACATTAAATAAAAACACTATACAGTTAGGTAGAAAAGTAACTTATCTTGCCTTTGGTAACATTTATTTGTTATATATTTGTTTTTTGACAACTTTTTCGAATCTATGTGTACAGTAATACAAACCCTGTTGATTGTCTTAATCTGTTGATTATCGCGTGCATCTACATACCTGATTTAGAGCCTTATTTACATAAAATATTTTTTCATTTTAAATTAAAACTAAATTTTATTTAAAAATAAAAGTTGTTTAAAAGCTGCTTAAATCATTTGTCCTTCTAAAGCATAGAAAAAAATGAATTTAAAATAAAAATTGTTTTAAAGTTGTTTAACTGATTTTAATGGGTTTTTTTTTTCTTGCATTTATTCTGCATAAGTAAAAATACAAGTTGTTTAAATTGTCATGAAATGCACGCGAAACAGCAAAGGATTTCGCTGAATTTATTTGTGCCCTCTTTCTCTCTCTCTCTCTCTCTCTCTCTCTCTCCACACACACACACACACACACACACACACACACACACACACACACACACACACACACACACACACACACACACACACACACACACACACACACACACACACACACACACACACACACACACACACACACACACACACACACACACACACACACACACACACACACACACACACACACACACACACACACACACACACACACACACACACACACACACACACACACACACACACACACACACACACACACACACACACACACACACACACACACACACACACACACACACACACACACACACACACACACACACACACACACACACACACACACACACACACACACACACACACACACACACACACACACACACACACACACACACACACACACACACACACACACACACACACACACACACACACACACACACACACACACACACACACACACACACACACACACACACACACACACAAAAAAAAAAAAAAAAAATTCATAAAGAAACGAACTAAACAGATTCACCGAAGTCCCGTCAATTTCTTTTGTTTTGACTTGATCTTGGTTTTTGATCGCAAGGTCAAGGCTGCTTTTGGTCGATGAAATGCCAACTGGAAACCATGTTGATTTTTTGTGTATTGAATGTTTACACATATTTAATCCTGCATTTCTCGAATTTCAATGGGTAAATTAATTGAATTTTTACTCTAAATGACTCTTCATATAATAATGTTTAAGATAAGAAACATTTTTAATACTTTATTTTTCTCATCCTACCCGCAAACCCTATTTAGCAACATTACCAATTTTTTTTTTGTATGTGATTTTAACTAAAACCGACTGTAGTTAATTGTCATGTCGCCCCCCCCCCATTTTCAGTAAAAAATTACTTTTAACTCTAAATAATTGGTGCAAGTCTATAAATGGTTCACAAGTAATCTTTTTTACTATAAAAATCTGAAAAAAATCTTTATAATGTACGTACTTGTCACTGCATGAAAATGTCATATTCCAAAAATCACGTAAATCGATCAAATAGTTTTTTTTTATTTAAGAAAATCAAATATGAAACATTTTATCGAAAAAAAAAAAAACTTAACGCCATCTTGTTTTTGAATGATACACTGCTAGCAACACCTATTGGAAATGTTGGGAATATGAGATCAGAAAGGGTCAGACAATCGACTTTCCAACACTAGAAAAAAAACTTGGAAAATTAAGACATTTATAAGTTTTGGAGGATGTTGAAAACGAAAATAACGTTTAAAATTCCAGCAAACGAGTAGTTTCCAAGATATAAAGAATTTTGCGCAAATTAAGTACCCACACGTTGACGCTCCGCCAACAAAAATTCGGCAAATGTGTATTTCAGCGGCGTAAATTCAAGTTTTACACTAGTGATGGCCATAAAGTGGGTGATCATTATACATTAAATTATTATAGAAAAGTGATCCCTCACTTTCTTTAAACTAACATTTCTTCATATCTTGGAAACTACTCGTTTGCTGGAATTTTAAACGTTATTTTCTTTTTCAACATCCTCCAAAACTTATAAATGTCTTAATTTTCCAAATTTTTTTTTTCTATAGTTTGGAAAGTCGATTCTTTCTGGTCTTATATTCCCAACATTGCCAATAGGTGTCGCTAGCAGTGTATCATTCAAAAACAAGATGGCGTGAAGTTTTTCTTAGATACGTGATTTTTGGAATATGACATTTTCATGCAGTGACAAGTACGTACATTATAAAGATTTTTTTCAGATTTTTATAGTAAAAAAGATTACTTGTGGACCATTTATAGACTTGCACCAAATAATTTTCTACTCGATGAATTTTTGTAATTTTTGGATATTACTATTTTCGACATGACAAGTAGGTACTGTTGTTTTTGCTGAAAACCACATATTTAAAAAAAATTGATCTGTCGACTATCTTAACAAACACCTCTGATTCTGCATGAAAACGAACCTTTATTTTTTCTGGTGTGATTCTGTTGTGCAGAGGATTTTTTAAATCGGCCAGGGTTTCTCAGTTTGTCATCCCGCGTCTTCCTCAGGACATCAATCTGAAGAATCACTTTGGTCAGTTCGTTCGACACGTTGTTGATGAGTACGTCGACCTCATCGACTTGTCGCTGTAATTCCTGCAATTGGTGATTCTTATTTGAAATAAACATTTTCAGTTCGTAGTTCGAAACATACAAAGCCCGTTGCTCTTTTTTTAGGCGGGTATACTGCGTCTGCATCACTTGTAACCGGCGTGA
>NC_136525.1:33985414-34025414 GCF_053919585.1 Euprymna scolopes
TAAATAAGTTCTTGATGAGCCGTTCCATATAAGTTAACAAATTTACCGAATTTTCATCACTAATGATTACTATATTGTCCAATTTATACTGTACACTCGTTAACCCTTATCCTTTAGTGGCCTCTTGGCCTTGATAATATGGTGATGCCTGTGTTAAAAAAAAGAGGTCATAGTTTAAACTCCTCAACTCAATATTCACAGGTAACCTTATCCTAGAGTGGTCTCTGGGCCTTGATGAGTGGTGACACTGGATTGGAATTGGAGCAAATACATTGAGGATATTGCCAAGGCTGCTGCAAAAAAGGTCAGTATTCCTCAACCATGCTAGAAAATCATTCACACCTGAGAATATCCTATATCTTTACAAAGCCTGGAGTAGTGTTGCTACATCTGTGCTGGTGCATCTACCACTAGTCTCTCCCCCTTGAGCAGGCTACAAAGAAGAGTTTCAAATCTAAAAGGTCCCGCACTATCAATCAAGCACCAACCTCTGTCTCATCGCCATAGTGTTGCATCCCTGTGCCTGTTTTATAAGTACTTTAATAGAATGTATTTTGATGAACTCATAGCACTTGTACTTCCTTGATATAATACTCCTGACTAACCCAGAAAGCAGCAAAATCGCACCTCTTCACCATAGAGGTTCTTAGATGCCAGAAAGCCTTCTACTCTAATAGTTTCTTTTTTCACACTACTAGACTTTTGAATCATCCTTCCCCTGTTTGCTGCTTCCCTGACTAACCTGCAGAAGTTTAAATGTAATGTGAACAGACATCTCACTGCTCAACTCCCCATAGTTGCTTGTTAGACAGTAGTAGCCCGTTCTGTCTAAATGGCGATATGCGTTGTTTCGATGGAAAAACAGTAAAAAGTATGTTTCTACTACTATTGCAACTACTAGTAGCAGTAGTAGTCCTGCTAAAAGATTTGTGCCACTCCAAACTAGTCGATGATCCATTCTTGATAATCAGATAATATATATATATATATATATATATATATATATATATATATATATATATATATATATAATGATTGTTTCCCTAACCAGATGATAAAAGAAACAAAGATTCTTGTCCAGAATTTCCCTTGTATTAAAAAAAAAAAATAAACACAGAAAAATTTTTATGATGTACGCCCCCGAAAATATCATACTTCTGAAAATTATGTAAATCCATCAAGGAATTTTACTTTTATAAAGAAAATAATTCTTAAGCTATTTATGGGTATTCAACATAAATCTCGCAAGTTTGAATTATTGTTGAAGTATTCTTGCGTAGTTTTTTGCCATTTTTTCAAAATGGTGCACAAAACAGTCACTCCTTCGATACTCTTAAAATTTAACTTATTTAAAAATAAAACCACTTGACTAATTTCGTGATTTTTAGAATATGATATTTTTGATTTATCAAGGATACGTACAGAATACAGATTTTTTTTTATATTTGCTTGGACAAGAACCGAAACAAAGAATACAATTCCTACCTTCACAAATCGGAGAGGTTTCAGACAGTGACGACATTTTTGCATCTTTGTTGTTCCTATTAATTTTTTCTTCCAGATTCGAAATAACATATTCCAGCATTTCTCGACTGTTCTTCATTTTCCGCCTTTCTTTGTTCTGAAGTCCGAATGTCCGTTCCATTTTTTCACGAACGCGTGTCTTTTTTTCAATAGTGCTAACCAACTGTGCACGCTTTTGTCTTAACTCGGACAACCGGTCTGCATGACTCTCCCGTATAACATTATTGGACGTCATCTGCTGCCAGAGAACGTCCGGATATCGACCTTCCTCCCTCATCCATTCTAGAGTCGTATCACAAATCGAATGAAGTAAGAGACACACCTCTCGTGCTCCATCCACGTAATCAGTGAACCCTTTGATATGCTTCAAAAACGGTGTCGATGTCTCTTCCTGCAGCTCAAGTCGATCTTTGAGGGTGTCCATTTTTTCATCAACGTCTTTCTTGAACGCTTGCACTTTTTTGTTGAAATCAGTGACTCTTTCCAGATTGGCATCGCCAAGGTTGACCCCTTGATCGTTGCTGCTAAGCATGTAGACATGGTCATGCAGGCAAAGGAGTAGATGGTCGCGAGATTGCGTAGCATCCAATTGGAAATCATCCTGCCATTTCTGGATCTTGCTCAAGGCACGGTACGCATCTGTCTGAATACAAAGAATCCGCTGCCGATGGTTTCTTGCTATGAGCTCCACAAAGTCGTTATATGAGAGTATTTCGACAGCAACCAGGTTCAGTTTTGTGCAAGTGTCGTCGATGAATTTGGCACATTCATGACACTCATTATCTGTGAAACCTGATTCTGTATCAAGATATCTGCTAGTCCGATGTTTTATCGATAGGATAATGTCTTTCACGAAACAATATTCTTTCTCGAAGGAAGGTGACAATGTGTTGTAGCGTTTCCTCCTTGGCGGTGACGTCATTGTATCATCTGTGACTGGCATTGTGACATCATCACCATGACCATACCTTCAACTCGTTTACTGTCCCCTCAGGCAAATTCACCACACCTGAAGTAAAGAAAAGATATATATATATATAATATATATATATATATAGAGCGCTTTAAAAAAATACATGGAAAAAACCTAGGGACCCGCTTTGCCAACAAATTCATCAGGAGTTAATCGTTGGTCAAACACAGAAATACAAAAAAATGAATTAAATCATTACAAAAGAGCAAATACTCGGGGATATACAATATATTTGCTCTTTCATGATAATTGAATTTGTTTTTTTTTTGTATTTCTGTGTTATATCAACGATTAACTCCTGATGAGTTGGTTGGCGAAACAAGTTTTCCGTGTATTATTTTAAAGCGCTATATAAGTTTTGTACCGTTAAAATGTTATATATATATATATATATATATATATATATATATATATATATATATATATATATTACTAGCATTACTAGCTAGCTTTACTTACGTATCGAGCACTATCAAAGTAAATACTGAAAATAGATACATAAAATTTCGTGTAGATACATAAAATAATAATAATAATAATAACAATAACAACAACAACAACAACCTATCTATCTAGCTACTATTATATAAAAGGAACTTTGTCAATGTGTGTCTGTGAGAATTCGTTTCCTTTGGACTCGAAAACAGCTGAGCCGATTTTTATGAAATTTTACACAAAGGTACTTTGTGGTGCATGTCGGTGTTCTTATATAGGTTTTCTATTGGAATCATTTCGATAAATATCGATAATCGATAATCGAAATAATCCGATTAAAGAAAGAACTGACGACATTGACTAAAGTTAACACCCTTACACAACCTAACATCATACGTGCATTTGAGAAGTTTTATTACCACAGAAGCCGAAAGGCTCGACATATAAAATCAACATAGGTCCTTTGATATGACAGGGGCACAATCTCACAAATATACTTGACTTTTTCATTTTAAACTTAAATTCAATGCATTATCATCGTACAACAAGTAATGCCAGTAAGTTCTTTGGTATGATAGGGACGCGCTCGAAATGAATATTTCTGTTTAGAGCACAACTGAACCATGATACTTGACTTTTGCATTTTAAACTTTAATTCAAGCCATTCTATATAAAACTTTTTATAAAATCAATAGTAGGTTCTTTACAGTGCAATGTAGACTATTGTGAACAAAGTCGCTGCGAGAGACACGTGAGCTTCTCCCCAGTGCACTGTGATAGGTCCCATACTAACCAATCAATCTATTTGTTTGAAAAATAGGCGATTTCACCGATTGAAATATATATATATATATATATATATATATATATATATATATATATCATGGAAAAGAATCAACAAATTAAGTACGAAGAAGAGTAAGAAAAGGAAAAAAATAAGAAAGTTGAAAAGTAAATCAACTAAAATTCGGGAATTAGATGTGCTGCAGGATAATATATATATATATATATATATATATATATATATATATATATATATATATATATATATATAAATTTGCCTTGTTTTTGTGTATTGATATTCATATTAAAAATTCTTTTTTCTATTTATTTAAAAAGAAAATTCAAGTTTGTTATACAGGACGGCTCACTTAAAAGTAGCCCAATCCCTCTAATCTTTCTCTTAACGACCAACTGACACCACAAGACAAAATGCAATTCTTTTCTCCAACAAGATGGCGCTACATGCGACACGTCTCACAGATCACTGACATGAGTTCATGACATGTTTACAATCTTGACCTCAACTAAAGAAGAACATTTCAATCAGGAGAATCACCAGAGAAGATCTACAGGCAGTATCTGCAAACGTTGTTAAACGTGCCCAGAAATGCATCGATGTTAATGGGGAACACTTCCAGCATCTTTTATAACACTACACGTAATTTAAACAATAAAAGAATATTCGTCCTCTCCACTACATTTTCTGAGCTATTTTTAAGTGGGCCACCCTGTATATGGGTCGGTGTAGGGGGCTACTATCAGGTGCAATAACAACTGGGGTACTATGTTGGGATTTGGGCAGCAAGATGTCGGTTCACGCTACACTTGAACTTCTGCATGTCAGTACAGTTGGGGAAGCAGTGGCCTGGAATGGAATTCCAGAGTTTAGTGGTTCTGGGGAAGAAACTACTGGAGTAGAAAGATCTTTTATATCTAGGGATCTCTACTGTGTGAGGGTGGGATTTAGCTGCCTGTCGCGTTTAAAACATTCATTTTAATTCATTCCCTATTAGTTTTTTTCGGTTTTCTTATGGGATGATCATAGTTAACTATTACGTGCAATTATATTCATGCAGATGTTCTACATGATTTATACTTACGTAATATTTGCGTAAGAAATTATAAGAAACAGAAACCTCTTTCTCTCTCTCTCTCTCTCTGTGTATATATATATATATATATATATATATATATATATATATATATATATATATATATGCGTATATATATTTGTTTAAAAAATTTTGACTTCCAAACTCCTCGGTCAGTTTTGGTCTACAGATATGAAACTTAATATATAAGGTATTCGAACCCATGCAAAACTTTATATTTGGGTTTTAGCAGGGGAAAATTGGTGCAAAAATGTGAAAATTAAAAAATGGAATGACGACATTACGAATATGCATGCGTAACGTAATAGCTATTGGTTCATATTTTAATTTTTAGCCTTGCAGCTCAGGCATTAATGCTAATGGAAAAAGTAAAGCATAAGCTAAACGTTTTGGTTTCGATTTTTTGTGGTGGTGCACAAGTCATTAAAAAAAAAACTTCTAAATCCTTAATATATATTGAGTTCAATATAATATAATAAATAAGGAACCTGCATTGGTCCTGAACTGTCATCTTCAGCTTCTACCCCATCGACGAAATGTTGCATCCCTATGCCTGTTCTACAAATATTTTAATGGTGAATGTTCCGACGAACTACAAGCCCTTGTATCCCCTGGACATAAATATCCCCAACAAACCCGACAAGCAGCTAAATCCCACCCCCACACAGTAGAGATCCCTAGGTGTAAAAAATACCTTCTAGTCTAATAGTTTCTTCCCAGAACTGGTAGACTTTGGAACTCCCTTCTGGGGTTCTGCTTTCCCAACTGTACTGACATGCAGAAATTCAAGTGTAATGTGAACAGACATCTTGCTGCTCATCTCCCTTCATAATGTCCCTGAAACTTCCGTGATAGTAGCCCCCTACTTCAAAGTGGCACTGTTCCTTGTTTGGAGCGAAAATGTAATAAAAAAAATGCATATTTTACAACCAGGCAATGCCAGGCAGCCTACTAGTATATATATATATATATATATATATATATATATATATATATGTGTGTGTGTGTGTGTGTGTGTGTGTGTGTGTAAAAGAGATTTAGAAGGCTGTCACAATGCGAGGAATGAATTATAGTCGCTGTTGGTAAGAGGAGACGAGAACAAGTGGCGATTTACAAATCAATAAGTACATACATATATATATATATTTTATATATATATATTTATATATTCAGTTGTATGAGCGACTATAATTCATTCCTCGCATTGTGACAGCCTTCTAAATCTCTTTTACACACCTATCCCACACAATGCTTCAAGCAAACTACATATCAATATATATATATATATATATATATATATATATATATATATATATATATATACAGTCCTGGTCAAAATCATAAGACCACTTAAGAAAGTAAGCGTTTACGCATAATATCGAATTTTTAATCAAACAGATGGTTGAAATCATTGCCAAAAGGGAAAATATGATGGAAAAAAAAATGAAATCTGCTTCATTCGAAACCTTAACCCTGATCTAATAATTATTTTTTTAAAAAACAAACATTTTCACCTGGTCAAAATGATAAGATCACTTTAATAAAATTGGCTAGTTTTGAAAAAATGAATACGAAAAGCTTTCTATGTTACTTAAAGCAACTTGTTAGTGGATAAAAAAACATCTTACTAAATTATAAATGGCAAAAGGGAAACCATTATCAGAGTTTGAGAGAGGAAGGATCTTTGAGCTTAATAGGGGTGGACTCTCCCATAGATCCATTGCAAATGAAGTGAATCGTAGCAAAACGGTCATCACAAATTTTTTAAGAAATCGAGATCAATATGGGCACAAAAAGAGTCCAGGTCGACCAAAAAAATAACCCCATCACTGGATCGCTATATCAGAAGAAGTTTAAAAAAAAAACTCTAGTATGAGCTCAAGTCGATTGAAAAGCCAAACAGCAGCAGAATGTAGTCCTAAAACCATCAGAAGGCAGCTGAAAATGAAGGGTTTCAATCATTTAAAGCGACTGCAGAAACCACATCTTCTTGAACAGCACAAAACTAACTGACTTAAATATGCCGCCAAATACCAGACTTGGGATGAAGAGAAGTGGGAAAATGTAATTTTCTCCGATGAGAAAAAGTTTAATCTAGATGGGCCAGATGGATTTCAACACTATTGGCATGATAAAAATTTGCCCAAAGAGACTTTTTTCAACACGGCATAGTCTTTAATGATCTGGGGTGCTTTCTTGTCAGCTGGGACCCTAAAGTTGCAAGTAGTGAAAGGCCGGCAAACATCATTGAAGTACATTTCAATGCTTGAAAATGCTTCTATCAGGACTGAAGGTCCACGTCTGTGTGGAAGAAATTGGATTTTCCAGCAAGACAACGCTGCGATACAAACTTCTCGACAAGCACGAGAATACTTTTCTTCAAATAATATAGAATTGTTAGATCATCCAGCATGTTCTCCGGACCTCAATCCCATTGAAAATCTTTGGGGATGGATGGCAAAAGAAGTGTTCAAGGATGGAACCCAGTATAATTCGATAAAGGAACTTTCTGATTCAGTTTTCAGTACATGGGATAAAATTCCTTTGCAACTGATAAAAATCTTAGTCGCAAGCATGCCGAAGAGAATTTTTGAAGTAATTCGTAATAATGGAGGCTATACTAAATACTGAGACCCTTTTTAGTAATTTATAATTGCCTTTTGTTAGATAAATTATCAGTGGTCTTATCATTTTGATCAAGTGAAAATGTTTTTTTTTAAAAATAATTATCAGATCAGGGTTTTGAATGAAACGGATTCCATTTTTTTAATGAAGCAGATTTCATTTTTTTCATCATATTTTCCCTTTTGGCAATGATTTCAACCATTTGTTTGATTAAACGCTTACTTTCTTAAGTGGTTTATGATTTTGACCAGGACTCTATATATATATATATATATATATATATATATATATATATATATATATATATATATATATATATACAATAGAACAACAGGAGTATGAAATGAAGTCACAAAACTATATATTGGTGGATATAGATTGGTTCATTTATTGAGTAAGGGAATAGAAGCAATTATTTGGGGGATAGAAGAGACTCTTTATGGCAAGGCATTCCGAAGCCTAATGCTTCTCATTAGAAGAGTAAAGAAGATGCTAGGTACCATAGTCTTGAATTTATTTTTAAATTTAAGGGGTATATGTTTTAGGGTTGAATTGGGGGTATATTGTGGCTGTGTGGTAATTCTATTTTAACGGTTTGTTAGGTGTCTATTATCAATGGAGTGGTATTTTTGACAGGTGCAACCGATACAGCAAGCAGCAACGATAAAATCGTGTATAATTTTGGGAGGGGTAGTTGCAAGGCTATAGTATTGATTTTCAGAGCTCGGTATATATTAGGTACTATGCGGCAATATTTCTAAGTTTCTTTTCTTATGATATAGGGAGTGTGGTTATAAGAGGGTGGTAGGATGATAGGATGGCAATGTCTTTGGGTGCGTTTAACTGGATGAAAAAGGTTTTTGGATACAGATAATTGGCGTGGTGGAAGAGTAAGGGGAAATTTACTACTTATAAAAATGGTAATAATACCAATAATAATAGGGTAATTACAATAATGACAACAACAACAACAACAATAATAATAAAGTAATAATAATAATATTACCAATAGCAATGATGAAAGTAATACCAATGATGATGATAATAACAATGAAAAAGATGATAATAGTAACGGTTATGATAGCAATGACGGGGATAAAAATAATAATAATAATAATAATAGTAGTAGTAAAAAAAAACAATAATAATAATAATGATAATAATAATAGCACTACTAATACTACTACTACTACTACTACTACTACTAATAATAATAATAATAATAATAATAATAATGTTAATAATAATTACTAGGAGGTGAATAAAAGCACAGGGTACAGACAAATGGGAGGTCAAAATAACAAAATAAGGAGTTAAGGCTCCCGTGAAAAAAAGAAATATATATATATATATATATATATATATATATATATATATATACACACACTGTTGATCCAAAATTTAAAACCACTTAAAAATCTTTTTAAGAAAAACTTTTTTAAGGATAGATTTTAAACTCTTCTGACTTAAGATTACCAATACTACAATCTAAAAGGTTATGGAAACAAAAAGTTACATTCCAAAGATTAATTTTTAAAATTTACATTTTTATTAAATTAGGCTTTTTACACATGATCAAAATTATAAGACCAGAGACAAAAATTCTATTAAATTGTACAAAAGGTGTATGAAAATACAATCAAACTTAATAATGAGTTCTACCTCCACTGCTTTTGATGACTTCAAAAATTCTTTGGGACATGTTAGAAATAAGGGTTTCTATTAAGGTGCCGGTAATTCTGCTCCAGTTTCTGAAGATGGCTTCACGAAGTTTATTTTTTGTTGAATATTGTTTGCCATTTCGATAAACCTCTTTTGTCATCCATCCCCAAACATTTTCAATTGGGTTCAGGTCCGGTGAGCATGCAGGATGTCCCAAGAGATGAACTCCATTTTCTTGTAGGAAGCTCAAGGTCCGTCTTGCAGTGTGGATTGCAGCATTATCCTGTTGGAATAATCATCCATCCCCACACAAACGATAACCCTCTAGCATCAAAGATGTTTTTTGTAGCATGCTAACATAACCAGCTGCTGTCTGATGACCCTGCACCATCTGGAGCTCCATCGTCCCTCTGTAAGAAAAGGCACTCCATACCATTACGGACCCTCCACCATTATGACGTGTGGAAAAAATTTCAAGGCGCATGTTTTTTTCATGCCAATATCGCTGGAAGCCATCAGAACCATCTAAATTGAATTTTTTCTCATCAGAAAACAGGACTTTCTTCCACTTCTCAACGTCACGAACAAAGTCCTCTGTCTAATTCTCCTATTCAATGCAGGAGAATTTTTTTTTTTTTTTTGCGGGTGGGGGGGGGGGGCTTCCAAAGGATTTTCTTCTTCTCAGTCTTCTTTAGAAAGTTGCAAATAACAGTTTTACTGCGATTTAGCTTAGCTGCTATCGCTTGCTTTGACAAACCTTGCTTATGGAATCCTAGAATTAGAGAGGGCTCAACTTTGGTTAGTTTTCTTGCTTTAGGCATGGTAACACCTTTACACAGTGATTGCTAATCTCTAACTTAACTAAAAACATTAGAATTACCATAAATCTAACAATTCATTCCCTTGGTCTTATAATTTTGACCATGTGTAAAAAGCCTAATTTCATAAAAATGCAAATTTTTAAATAAAATTTTTGGAATGTACCTTTTTTGTTTCGATAACCTTTTAGATTGTAGTATTAGTAACCTTAAGTCGGAAGAGTTTAAAATCTATCCTTAAAAAAGGGCTTCTTTTTAAAGATTTTTAAGTGGTCTTAAATTTTTGATCAGCAGTGTGTGTGTATATATATATATATATATATATACACACACACACACACACACACACACAAAAGAAATTAAAAAAATAAATTAATTAGAAAAGTAAAAGATAAATGTTTTTGAAAATGGGGAAGATTAGGATACTCAAGGTGCATGTGCACGATAAAGCGTTCCAAGGGAGATAGGGTAGTGCAAATGTATCCATATATGCACACATGTACACATTCGCATACATACATATATATATATATATATATATATATATATATATATATATATATATATATATATATATATATATATATATATATATATAAATATATATATATATATATATATATATATATATATATATTTAGTGGAGATGGTAATTAATAAAAACTGAAGAAAGTGCTCAATACTGTTGTAGAGCAAATATGCGTTTTATTTTTTATTACCGTATCTTTCTGTTAATTTACATTATTGTTTCGGCGGGCTACACGGCCGTTTTTTTTTGGCCGTCTGTAGCGTCCTCAGACTTTTACAGAAGTCTGAGGACTCTACAGACGGCAAAAAAAAAACAAAAAAAACGGCCGTGTAGCCGAAACAATAATGTGATTTAACAGAAAGACGGTAATAAAAAATAAAACGTATATATATATATATATATATATATATATATATATATATATATATATATATATATATATATATATATATATATATATATATATAATGTAAATGCAATTATATTCTGTGATACATTTATGAAAATGTATAATAAATTCTTTTACTGAGAGGAGATATATTTTTACTATATTTTATTTACTTTGTTTATTTTGTGCCAAATGGGTTCATTCGGGTCTGCTCGTTCACATGTTGTAAACAGTATAGAGGAGAGAGAGGGGAGGTGACCTCAGTCAACAACCTATTTTTTTAACCCTGCCAGCTGCTAAGAAAAAAAAAAAGAAAGAGAGTAAGAAATGTATAGGAAAAGAATATATATATATATATATATATATATATATATATATATATATATATATATATATATAGAGAGAGAGAGAGAGAGAGAGAGAGAGAGAGAGAGGGGGGGGGGACTGGAAAAAAAAGGTTGTCAGCGAGCAGTGGGAGCTTTACGCTTCAGAGCGACAGGCCGTAAGTCAGCAAAGAAACATGTTACATTAAATAAAAACACAAAAAATATGTCCACTTTGGTAGAAAAATAACTTATCTTACCTTTGATAACATTTATTTGTTATATATTTATTTTTTGACAACTTTTTCGAATCCATGTGTACAGTAATACAAACCCTAAAATACATATGTGCTGATTTTTTTAATTACTTCTTATTGTGGGGGGGAACTTGCAAGTGGGAGGTTACGGGGGTGCTTAAATGGTTCTAATTTCAGGTTTTAGGGGATTTCTAAGCTATTTTTCATTAGGCTTAGGCTTTAAATTGGTTAGGACATATTCTTGGTGCAGCTAGTGCTGGTTGGTAGTTTGGTTGCAATTTAATAGGTGGTATTAAGTGTAACGTTTTGTGGGGATAGGGCTGGTTAGGCAAAGTTGTCTGAAAGGTTATGATTAAAGTAGTTATATCATTAGTTAGGCTTTGCCAAGAGGCAGGCGATTCAAGGTCGGTTATTTATTTAATGTTATATAATGGTTATATATTCAGAGGGTGTGCTAATATTTTATATTAAAAAGGTGAAGTTTTTATGGCGATTTTGCAGATAACAAATGCTTAGTGGCGGTTGCAGAAAAAAAATTTAAGGTTTGGGGTGTTGTCCGATAGCCCTTTACTAGGGGAGACAGTCAGCAAGGGACATTGTTACGTTTTTTTGGATAGTGTTATACGTGCAATATGTTAGTTCCTGTCCGGTGATGCATTTTCAGTGGGGTTATTTGCATTTTCGTACTTGAACTTTCTCTTGTGTCTACAACTGCAAATTATCTCTGGTTTTGAATTGAAGATGTTTAATTTATTAGATGCCGTTATAATCTCGGTCGCCTCTGCGTTACATAGAAGGCAGTATTTAGAGCCTGGGCTGTATGATTTGGATTTTCTTAATATTTTCCATTTTAATGCAAAGTTTATTTTGTTTTGTTTTAAATTTTTTACTAGTTTAGATAGAGTAGTTTTTGTTTTAGGGTTCTCCTGAGAGAATGATTGTAAGTGGTTCACAATTCTGGCCTTTATCAGGAGGGAGGATAATCTCATGTAGGTGTGTATTATAGGGCTTGTGTGCGGTGTATCTAAATACTCTTCATTTATCTGGGGGTAAATTGAGTTTCTATGTTCTGGTTCTGTAGCGCTGCTGTGTGATCAGTTGTTCAGTTTGTGTGCTATTACTTATTGGGTTATGCGGATCCTCTCTGGTATAACTGGTACTATGGGCTTGGGCTGTCAGATTATTTGTTGTCGTATTAGGTGGAAGTTCTGTTACTGTACATGAATATATGACATCTGAGTGTACACAGTCATTCTCCAGTGGGCAGATATTTGGGTCGTTACAATTGCAGTTTGGTTGGGCTAGACTAGGGTAGCCAATAATTATTTTCTGCACTGATTTTTTTTCTCCTATTAATAGTGCTTATAATAGTTTGTGCTACATTAGGCATAGTTGAGAAGGATAATTTACTAGAGTTTTTATTTAGGATCGTGCTGTATATGTGAGGATGCTTGAAAGAATCTTCTACAACTTTAAAGAATTCTTTTGGGACATTACTTTGGACGTTATTGTTGTATGGGGGGTTGAACCAAATATTGGACTTTCTTCTGATCCGATTTTTAAGGGTGTCTGCTCATCTTGTATAAACTTTTCATTGTTTGGGTATCTGGCATATGATACTTATGATTCGATTTTGCCTTATTATTTTGCTTAGATTTGTGTTTAGTCATGTTGTGGGAAAATATGCCTAAGGAGCTGGAGAGTTTCTTAGCGTTATTCATATCATACTTAATTGTGTCTTTGTATCCCGAGTTTGCTGGTGCATTGTTATCAAAGGTGGAGCTGTCATTGAATATTTTATGGTTTGCAGAGAGATTAGAAATTCTTTTGGACACTGAGGTAGGGATTGCCTTAATGACGGATCTATGGTGATTGGAGAATTTGTGGACATAGTGCAGCAACAAATTTAGTTTATGGTAGGGGCAATATGATCCTTCTTTTAGGTTTAAGGTTACGTCTAAGAAGTTTGAGGTGTTTTTTTCTTTCTCTAATGTTATACAAAGGCCAAAGCTGTTAAAGAATTCTCTTAGTTTGATTATGGTCCTATTGTACATCCTGGGCCTAGCCCCAGTTACTAATAGGGCGTCGTCCCTGTACAGGTCTTCTTGCAGGTCGCTATTACTGAATCTGTGTTTAAGCTCATTTAATAGGTAGGTTCCTACCAGATCTGTAACATTGGCAGAGTCTGACGCGCCCATCACTATATCGAAGTGATCAGGAGTGTCTTTTCTGGTCCACAATTTATTATCAAATTGTATTAAAGTCTTTCTTGCTAGTAGAATTAGTCTAATTTCTGAGTCGGAAAGGTCTGAGTTATTTTTTGCTAGGATGAGCGCTTTGTTTAAAAGGATAGGAGAAATAGATTGGTAGTAGCTGTAAATGTCAAATGCTATAAAGCTTAATCTTGATTTGTCTTTAAGGTTTATGAATCAATCTATAACATTGTCCGAAGATTGCCAGAGGGAGAAACTTATTTTCTTTTTTAAATTTGGTATTATTCTATCTAATATGCTTTTACTTATTTTTCGTAGGTCTGATTTTGAGGGGCAAATAAGCCTGATATCCAGATAAGTCTCCTCTTGTGGAATTGAACTCTCTCTTTTCCTCTAACGCATTAAGCTATATATATATATATATATATGTCTGTATATATGTATGTCGATGACTACAAATATATTTTAAGCCCCCCTCTTTGGGTAGAGTACTGTCGTAAATAATCTCACCGGCTACTTAATTGGCTGAAAATGCGAAGCTTGTTGTTTGTTTGTTTACGAACATGCGATTTGAGCACTATAAAAGTGGTGGCGGGTGTCTATTTAAATAGACATTCCGACGAGTTATTTACAGGCATCAATTCCATGGTCGAGTGGGAGAACCGCCGACTGTCAACACGACGGTTCTAGGTTCAATCCTTGGCTTGGTAGAGATGCTGGTCTAGTGGCACTGATGAGTTGTGATACAACGAAACAGGACTGTATGTCAATGACTACAAATATATATATATATATATATATATATATATATATATATATATATATATATATGTTTTTGTTTTTGCGATACGTTTTGAATGAATTCAATTATTTATGAAAGTGCATTTTTACCTAAATATGAGCTGGGAATAATTTTCCCTTTAACCAATTTGGTACCCTCACATGGGGAGCGGTATATATATTTTTTAAAATATAATTATCTACTGACACGTGTCACGTAAACGACAAAACACGTGTCAGTGGATAATTATATTATAAAATCAATATATATATATATATATATATATATATATAATGTCAGCCCTTTTAAGAAACTTGGTTCTTATCGTTGAGTACTGTTGGTCAACTTAGTTCATACGCGTAGATCATCATATAATGATTAGATCGCTCTGACTGACGTTAAAAGCATTTAACAAGAATAAATGTTTAAATTCAACTGTATCGCTTGCGGTTAACGGTAGCCTAGTGGTTCGGGTCCTTGCTGAAGCCAGACATGACTTCTGTTGCCAGGGTTCGAGTCTCTCGACTGGCGTTAATCGTGACACCCTGCACCGGTGATTTCCGAAAGGATGAAACACTAGTGTCTATAGGTATTTAATAATTATTATAGTAAATATATATATATATTCTCGGATGCAAAGCAGTCTGTTTATATTGTAACTGGTGCTCAACTTTTAAATGAAAGCCAAATTATTTGCCGAAATTATTTTCTCGGACATGTTTGTACTTGAAAGTGTCCACGACGCCACACATCTGTCAGGAGTCATTTCCAAAGCGGGTATTTATTTTTTGCGAGTCAAACATCGCTGCTTCTTCATAGTGACACTTCCATGGCGGGGAGAATGGGTATCGGTGGTAAAGTGAATACAATGTGGACTGACAATGATATCCATTACATACATCCCTTTTATCAGGATGGACTCTCCTAAAAAGGAATCAAGTGGCAAGTAAAGATTTGGTAATTCCGACAGGGAGGGAAGGAGGGTAGGATCTGGAATTAAAACGGCTGTCTTCTTTTTTCTTCCCTGCTACTACTTTAGTTTTACATGTAAGGAAATAAATATTTATGTAGAGTGCCTCTCCTCCTCAAAAATGTTCTTATTTACTTGTCTCCCCACGAGGGCAGAGTTAGACACAAGGTCGGTTTTTAATGTGGGAAAAATCCAGCTCGCCAAAAAGGGACACTCTGGATAGAAACAAAAATAAAAATTGTCTCAGCCATGAATGATCTCCCCTTCACTGACCGAGGACAGAAAAGGTGAAGTCTAGCATCAGAACAGATACTACACTGTGATCTTGGCCTGAATCCATGGAATCTATATATCTATAAACATGAAAATGTGTGTGTGTGTGTGTGTGCACGCTCTCGCTTGTGTATGTGTGTGTGTGTGTGAGAGAGAGGACACTACTCAACCTCAACGAATTTTCAATCTACAGACTTGAACTATATAGTTTATACAGATACGTGGAAAAATTTTACTATATAGTTTATACAGATACGTGGAAAAATTTTACTATATAGTTTATACAGATACGTGGAAAAATTTTACTATATAGTTTATACAGATACGTGGAAAAATTTTACTATATAGTTTATACAGATACGTGGAAAAATTTTACTATATAGTTTATACAGATACGTGGAAAAATTTTACTATATAGTTTATACAGATACGTGGAAAAATTTTAATCCAATTTCATCTGAAGAAAAAGGGTAAAATTTGCAAAATTGGTTCGTTGGAGTCATCGGATTTTTCTGTTAACTGTTTCACGATTGTGCATGCGTGAATGGTTCACATTACAGAATTCTTATATAAAATATAAGTTGGTTTAAAAACACTTTTTTAGAGGTATTCTCAGAATCCGAACATATAGCACAACTGCTATCCCACTAGTAAATTTGGAGGTCATATCTTGCACCTGCTCGAGTACACATGGGCATTTTTTATTTGTTTTTGTTCTATTATATAGCCACCGCTTATCAAGGCCCAGAGGCCACTCAAGCATTAAGATTAATATTGTCAGGTGAGACAACACTGTGATAATGAAAATTGGATGAGTTAATTTCTTTTAGAGAACTGTTCATCAAAAACTTGTTTAGGTTGGACTTGAAAATTACCATGTTATAGTCAGCTGGGAAGTAACTCTATGGTATTGTGTTCCACAGATGAGCAATTCTGAGAAAAAAAAAACTATGCATATGGAGTTTTTATTTAGTTTTAGACACAGATAGAGAGTATGGGGAAATTACTGATAATGGGTGTAGCTAGTTGAGTGTTTGCTGCGAATGCGAAGATTTATGCCAACAAGGTTAGCAGGGGTTACGGGTGAATCATGATTAGTTGATCTGGCACAGTTTCAGCTATATATGTAAGTCTTGGTTTTGCCCAACATTGGATAGAGGACCCAGAAATGGATTTTCAGCTAGGAAAGTGGATCTTGGGTTTACTTTTGGCAACCTTATAACTTTTGCTTCCCTTATTTTGTCCTTTAGTCCTCAACATTCCATGAGCGAGGCTTCCGACAAAGGAGGAAAAATTGCTGTTTTCTGGGTTGGATATATATATATATATATATATATATATATATATATATGAGCAAACAGTTAATAAAATATGTTAAAAAAACACTTTGAAATGAGTTAAAAACATAGTCCTTAATCCGCGGAGTTTCGAAGAAATACTCTCCTTCTCATCTTCGAAACTCCGCGGATTAAGGACTATCTATTTATCTAGTGTTTCCTTTTCAGATTAAATATGTTTTTAACTCATTTCAAAGTGTTTTTTAATATATTTTATTAACTGTTTGCTCATATTATAAGCTCTATTTCCTATTTGATTTTATCGAGCTTTTATGTCTGGCTGAGACAATTTTATAAATATTAATTCTTTAATATTTATAATTTACTTTAATTTTACCATCTTTGATCATTTTGGTAAATTCAATTGTAATTTTCATTATATATATATATATATATATATATATATATATGTATATATATATATATATATATATATATATATATATATATATATATAATAGCAATTATAGACAAGACAAAGCTAGATGTATTTATCGATGTAATAAGGAAACTACAGTAATTGGGGAGATGTTATATGCTCTTTATACCTAGGTATTTAGAAGCCTAATGCTTCTCATCAGAAGAGAGGCTAGGAGGCTAGCTTGCATTTCAATGCAACATCTAGTTACGGGGATAATTGGGGGGATATTAATGTATCTGGTATATAGGGGTGTGATGGACGAGGGGTGAGCAGGGCATCTGGAGGTGTTAAAGTAATGTAGGTGAGTCTTAGTTAGCTGGAGACTTGCAAAACATTAGGAGCTATAAGGAATAAAGGGGGATAATATCATATGGGGGCGGGTGGTGATGATATACAGAGAAAGCATAAAAATGTGGGCAAATGGCATAATCAATGAGCAGAGTGATACGGGTTGTTACCTGATGAGCTTTACACATCTTGCTAATTTAATCTAATTTTAAGGAAGGTATCTATACTTCTTTAACCCTCTCATATTATACATATATATATATATATATATATATATATGTATATATATATATATATGTATATGTATAGTCATCCACATACAGTACTGTTTCGCTGTTTCACAGCTCATCAGTGTGGTTAGACAGGCAACTACCTCAAGCCAGGATTGAAACCCGAACACCTGTATGACAGTTAAGGCTCTTAACCATTATGCTAATCAGCGGCTGCTGTGCAAGTCGTGAATTAATAATGTTTTGACATCGTCCGAAATACCTAAGCTCGATTTGTTTACACAAAGAGCATCGCTTTATACGCTAATGATAATTCGTGTATCACTTCTCAATATGCTCAACTGAAGATGAGGAGCATTATATATATATATATATATATATATATATATATATATATATATATATATATATATATATATATATATATATATATATATATAGCCAGTAGAGTTTAGTTTCCTAGAAGTACGTCCAATGAAACAACATGTGTCTACCAAAATAGTGCTCAATGAGTAAACAGAGCAGGTATATTAATTTTATTTATACAAACATTAATGGCTACATATATGCATACATGTTTCTGTAATCACCCACGTTGGGGGATTACGTCTTCAGGCCAAGAATTACTGTCAAAAATAAAATAAGTAAATAAAATTAATATATATATATATATATATATATATATATATATAATATATATATATATATATAATATATATATATATATATAATATATATATATATATATTATATATATATATATATATATATATATAATATATATATATATATATAATATATATATATATATAATATATATATATATATATATATATTATATATATATATATATATATATATATATAATATATATATATATATATAATATATATATATATATAATATATATATATATATATTATATATATATATATATATATGTATATATATATATATATATATATGTATATATATATATATATATATATGTATATATATATATATATATATATATATATATATATATATATATATACGAATAGGTTTGAATCTTATTAGTGACATTACTGTTGTGTCATGTTGATCTTGTATTGAGTTTCTTATTCAGGTATCTCATTTGCATATCATGCTGCAGTATTTAAGCTTGATAAAGCATTATCATGGTTGGAAAAAAAAACTATGTCGTATAAAAAGTTTCAATTTCTTATGTGAATTTCTCTAGTTATTTTACGGATCAATCAGAAGGAAAGATCCAAAGAGGAACTTTCCAAGAGGACAGTTTATCTCCTTTACTCGTTTGTCTAGAAATAGATCCACTAAGTAATTGACTAAATAAAAGCCAGAGTGCCTACAATCTGAGCCAGGACTGCCAACAAGACCTGAACAGAAGAGTTAACCATCTGCTCTTTATGGATGATCAGAAGTTGTATGTCAGCACAGACGCTGACTTAAGTCAACTGTTGCAGGTCGTACATAACTTCTTCAGAGATATTGGAATGAAGTTTGGTTTGGACAAATGTGCCAAGTGCTTCATAAGAGTTGGGAAGAAGTTCTAAACGGAAAACATACAGATTGATGAAGAGACTGACATCAAGGACCTAGAAGAACAGAGACAATACAAATACGTTGGCATAGAAGAACGTGATTCAATTCAGCATACCAAGATAAAAGAAAAATTGGCTTTGAATATGCAGTGTAAGGAAAATTTGTAAAATACAACGTACGTACAAAAACAAGATCGATACCATTAACCAACTACCCATGCCTGTGATAACATACATGGCAAGTCATGGGAACATATACCAGAAAGAACAGTTGGGAATAAGTTATACACTATCCACTATGACTATGCAATTCCTACAAATACGTACCTAGAAAACGGAGTCATAAAACCTGATAGTGATATGGGACAAGAAAGAGGAAGAAGCAACCATAGTAGAAGTTAGTGTTTCCAGTGATGCTAGGTAAAACAGAGCTAAGAGGAAAAAGATAACAAAATACCAAGGTTTTATGTATGACATGAAAAGAAACTGGAATCTTAGGAAGATCTCTATCATTCTAATAAGAGCAACTAGACTCATGAAAAAGAATTTCAAAAACTATTTGGCAAATATACCTGGTCAACCAAGTGCAAAAGAGATACAAACAAATGTACTTAAAAAGACGGTGAGAATCATAAAAAGGTTTCTCGATTGGAATATCTGAGTTAACAGGTGAATATTTGGTATTCAGTAGGATCTTCCAATTCCCAACTGGAGCAAACTGATAAGAAAATTTAAAAAAAGACATTAAAACGAGGAAAATGTTGACAATGCACAGAATAACAGAGAAACCAATGTCTATGTTGTAACTGCTTGGAGGAGCAGGAGGTATAGGTCTCTAAAAAATTGACCATCAACATCGTGTCATCATTGTGAGCACCTGGCAATATTTGATGAACTCCCCAAGATCTAAACTCATGATAGTACATCAACGTCATAAAACAGGACCCAACAGAACAAACTCCATCATAAAACTGGCCAAAAATTTTGGACAAGACTGTTTTATGAATGAGACAGAATCCAAAAACAAGTCTGCTATGCAAATAGCCCAAAAGAGTCGTAAAAAATACACTAAGACCTTCCATTGCAAAAAACTGAAAGAAAGGGCCAACTAACAGCGTGCCAAGTATTTTTGGATGGATTCACCTTGAACTAAGGAAGGTTCTGTAAACTGGCTAAAAAGAGGGTCGCTCCACTGTGATCAGGAAAGGATTATAATGGCTGTCCAAGACCAGGTCTTGATGATAATGGTAAGAAAATAAAAAGAAAATAAAGGAACGTTTCATTTTACCTTAGTGGTATGACGTTACTCTTATCTGTGTGTGAATTAAGGCCATTAATCCATGAAATATGTGCTAAAGGATTATCGTCTGCTTTTTAATCAATTGATTAACGATGACCTTAACATGACAACCATTATTTTTAGAATCGTTTTGGCCTGTGACATGATAATCCTTTATGACAGATCAAATTAGCTGACCAGGACAACAGATAAGCGATGCATAAAAATATTAAAGATCAGAAAAAAAACCTAAAATTAGATGGATGAACATGTCTCTGGTCCAGGAATCAATATTTTCTTTTAATTATCATCAATTTTTTTCTTGTTTAATTTAATTAATTCTAACTATACCTAACAGTAATTACCCAGAATTCATTAGTGTCGTCTTTATATGAAGTTATATGATGTGAATATGCTTATATAAATGTATATGTTCCAAATTATAAAATCCAACACGATAATGCTATATAGTTGAAAACTAGCTGTACACATTCGGTGCTGCCCGGTAGTTTTAATTGGTAATTAATTATTTTACTTTTTTCACATTTATTGCTGTTTTTTCTTTTTCTTTTTTTTTTTTACTAATGAGACAATGCTTATTAAGTCTGAAATACTACTTGAGGATAAGGGTTAAAAAAAAGTTTTCAGATTGATGGTGGGACAACACAATTATGATGGCTATGATAGTGATGATTGGTATGATGATGATTGGTATAATGGAGATGATTGGTATGATGGTGATGACTACTAAAGACGGTGATGATTGGTATAATGATGATTGGTATGATAGAGATGATTGGTATCAAGATGATTGCTATGATAGTGATGATTGGTACGATGATGATTGGTATGATAGAGATGATTGGTAATGATAGTGATGATTGATATAATGATGATTGGTATGATAGTGATGATTGGTATAATGATGATTGGTATGATAGTGATGATTGGTAATTATGGTGATGATTGGTAATGATAATGATTGGTATGATGGGGATTATTTGTATAGTGATGATTGATATAATGATGATTGGTAATGCTAGTGATGATTGGTATGATGATGATTGGTATAATGGAGATGACCACTAAAGACGGTGATGATTGGTATGATGATGATTGGTATGATAGTGATGATTGATATAATGATGATTGGTATGATGATGATTGGTATGATAGTGATGATTGGTATGATGATGATTGGTATGATAGTGATGATTGGTAATTATGGTGATGATTGGTATGATGTGATAATTGGTAATGATAATGATTGGTATGATAGTGATGATTGGTATAAGAGTGATGATTTGTATGATGATGATTGGTATAATGATGATTGGTAATGATGGTAATGATTGATATAATTATTATTGATAATGATGGTAATGACTGGTATGATGGTGATGATTTTTAATGATGGTGATGATTGGTAATTATGGTGATGATTGGTATAATCATAATTGGTATGATAATGATGATTGCTAATGATGGTCATGATTGGTGTAATTGTAATAGTAATAATAATAGTAATGATTGTGATGATTGGTAATGATGGTTATGATTGGTATAATGATGATTTGTATGCTGGTGATAATTGGTATAATAATGATTCGTAATAATGTTAGTGATTGGCAATGATAGTGATAATTAGTATAATGATGATTGGTATAGTGGTGATGGTTAGTAATGATGGTGATGATTGGTATGATGATGTTTGGTAAAATGATAATTGGTATAATGATGATTGGTATGATGGTGATGATTGATATGATTGTGTAGATTAGTAATGATCATGATTATAGCAATCATCATACCAATCATCACCATCATTACCAATAATCATTATACTAGTCATCACCATCATTACTAATGGTAATTGTTATAATGATGATTGGTAACAATGATAATGATTGGTATAATAATCATGTGTAATGATGGTGATTATTGGTATAATGATTATTGGTATAATAATGGTTTAATTATGATGATTGGTAATGATGGATATGGTTGGTATAATGATAATGATTTATAATGATGGTTATTATTGGTAATGATAGTGATGATTGGTATAATGATTATTGGTATGATAGTTTTGATTGGTATGATAGTGATTATTGGTTTAATTATGATTGGTTTGATGGTGATTATTGGTAATAATGATTATTGGTAATGATGATTGGTGTGTATGTGATGATTGGTATGATGGTGATGATTGGTAATGATAATGATTGGTATGAGTGTGATGATGTGTATGATGGTGATAATTGGTAATGATGATGGCTAAAACTAGGCAAAAATTCCTTTGAACTTGAAAACAATCATCTTGTAGTCAGTTGGGAGAAAAAGAAGATATTTACAGTGGTTGTAGCCGGACGAGTTTTTGTTGTAAATGTTTTGCAAGCGGTGAATAATAGATTGGAAGTCAGTTATGCACCTACCATGGAAATAACAATAGAGTAAAGAAAGGAACTCCTTGATTACACCACTATCGGGTCTGGAAGTTGGTGATCATTTTAGATTAAATTGATGTGCAAAACAAATCCCTCAATGTAAAGTTTGAAGTATAAAAAAAGTTTATTTTTTTAACACCAAGATTTTTGGGTTATTTAAGCGAATTACTAGAAAATTAGAATCACAGTTTTCCTTTTTGATTAATACAGTTGGCAGTTAATTTTATAAATACTAATCCGAGCGAGAACAGAGCAACGTAGGTAAAATATTCAAATGGTCCCTATGCTAAAATTGACATAAATTTATACTCTTAAAAAATAACTTAAGAAAATGAAATCTTCGCATTTAACAACACATAATAACTCACAATGAACTGCGGCTTAATGGATAAAGTACTACAGTCCTAAGTGATTGTTCTGGAAGTTGAAGGTTCAAACATGCGATATTAAGAATACCATCATGAATTACTTAAGACTTCTACTCGGCCGTAGCCGAAGGAAGAAGACCATGCTACCCCCGGGTATTAAATAAAGGATGCTGCTCAAAATTCTGTCAAAATTTCCAAATTCAAAAGAGAAATTCACGAGTTCTACAAGATATACATGAAAAAGGTCGGAGGTTACATCGACCGAAAGGTTGTGTGAATACCACTCAAGATAAGAACAGTAATTTGAATAATTCAAACGAAAATTCTATTTCACACAAAAGCTTAAATGACAGACCAACGATAATACTTTTTCAGATTTAAGTGTAGACCAATGAAAATTTGATTTTTTGATATTAGAGTGACAGACCAACGAAAATTCTATTTCGGATTTTACCATGACACACTAATGACAATTCTATTTTTGTTTCAGTGTGACAGACCAACGCAAATTCTATTACAGATTTTAACGTGACAGACTAACTATAATTCTATTTCAGATTTAAGTGTGATAGACCAATGAAAATTCTATTTTTGATTTTAGTGTGACAGACCAATGAAAATTCTATTTCAGATTTTAGCATGACAGACCAATAAAAATTCTATTTCGGATTTTAATGTGACAAACCAATGAAAATTCTATTTCGGATTTTAACGTAACAGACCAATAAAAATTCGATTTTTGATTTTAGTGTAACAGACCAACAATAACTCTATTTAGGATTTTAGCTTAATACACCAACGAAAATTCTATTTCGGCTGATAGCGTGACAGACCCATTAAAATTCTATTTCGTATTTTAGCGTGACAGACCAATGAAACTCACTGTAAGTCTTGTGTCAAACCAATCCCAATATTATCAAAAAATCGATTTAAAACAAATGTCTAGGAAGAAAGCGTAGTATCTTCAACTTTTTTGTTCTTGATCAGTGAACAAGAAATACTTCTAGACTGAGGTAATTTTAATTTCCATCCCAATCCAGATGGCCTCTTTTCTTGACGAGGGTGGGGCGGGGGCTAGATTTTCTCCATATTAAAAACCCAACTTGTGTCTGACTTTGCTCTCGTTGATAGACAAATAATTAGGAATAAGCGTAGAGCACCTGTTCCCTTTTCGATCGGAGGGAAGTGAGAGAAATCGTTTTTGATTGAGGCATTTTTAAAATTTTAAGTCCCGATTGCTTCCTGTAAGGGAAGCTAAACGTGTGAAACCGATCGACAAGAAAGCAGCCTCCTCACACTGAGTTGCGAAAGTGCATTTTTAAAACAAGGTGCAACCGTTTACAAATGTCGGACAAGAAGGACAGCCACCCAAAAAGCAATAAACAATGTATTCGTCGAATTGTGCACACCTGTCCCCATCTCCCCCACACTTCGTGAAAACAGGTGCGATGACGGCTAAAAACAAAACAGGCAAAGAACATACAACAACAACAATAATAATAATAATAATAATAATAATAATAATAATAATAATAATAATAATAATAATAATAATAAAAACTTACTTGTAATTTTGAAATGAAATCCTTTTTTTTGAAAAGGCGAGTACTAGCGGGCATTGTTTGCAATGCAGGCAGCGACACATTTTTCGCTTCTCTCTTTTTTTCTCTTTCTCAAACACACACTCTCTCCTTCTATCTTCCCCCTCTTTCTCTCTCCTTTCTGACATTTTCACAGTTTTAGTGGTTTTCTTCTAACTCTGTCTGTCTGTCTGTCTGTCTGTCTGTCTGTCTGTCTCTCTCTCTCTCTCTCTCTCTCTCTCTCTCTCTGGCTTTGCGTTAATTCTTTTTCACTGTTTTTAAGCGGTTGTCTTCTCTGACCCCTCTCTACCTCGTGTACATGCATTACAAAATATCTGAACAACATTGGTACCGTCGATTTCTAAAAGCGGAACAGACAGCACGTTGTTGGTACTTGTAGACTTTTCTCAACCTATCCGTTGTAGTTTGAATCAGGGGAAAGTGAGTTTGCAAAGTCAATTAAATATTAAAAAAAATAAAAATGAAAAATTCCAAATTAGTTTCTACTCGCCACCTCGCTGTTTTTAACGTCACTATCTCTTTCTCTCTCTCTCTCTCTCTCTCTCTCTCTCTCTCTCTCTATATATATATATATATATATATATATATATATATATATATATATATATATATATATATTGTTTGATTGAAACAAGTGGCTATTTGTAGCAGCGGGATGTGAGCATGTTTATATAACAATAAACAAGTATTATCAGCTCTTTTTATTGAGCACTATCTAACAACCTCGTTGAATTCATTAGTCCATTACTTTTGAATATAAAAAACCCGAGTATATATATATATATATATATATATATATATATATATATATATATATATATATATATATATTTATAATTTTGATATTGAAAATTTATTCAAATTTAAAAAACAAATCTTCTAAACTTATAAGAAACGTATACAAACTCTTAATTATTCGACAAAGAAGACAAATAAAACAAGAAAAACCTTATTCCATGGAGTTTTGAAGAATGCAGCTCTTCTCATCACACACACACACACACACACACACACACACACACACACATACATATATATATATATATATATGACTACATCATTTAATCACATAAATTAATATACGAAAGTATAATTTTATGCGTAAACTTTAAGTATTTACTTCAACAGTGCTCAATACATAGGTAGAGTTAGGTAGTAAATTATAAAAATATATATGGCAATTAAGCTACACAGAATATTACGCGTTTCATCCATGCTTATGCCTGACGAATCCTAGTGTAGATGAAACGCAAAATATTTTGTATAGCTTAATTGCCATATATAAAGCCTGACGAATCCTAGCGTGGATGAAACATGGAATATTCTGTGTAGCTTAATTGCCATATATATTTTTATAACTTACTATATATATATATATATATATATATATATATATATATTTGCAGTCATATATATACTAATAATCGAGCATTGGTTAAATTGGTATATGAACAATACCTAAATTTAATAAGTATATTCATTGGGTATATATATATATATATATATATATATATATATATATATATATATATATATATATATATATATATATATACTCGCAGTTCAGCCCGGCTTTGCTCAGGCCCTATGTATTGTTCATAACTTTATGAACTGAATTGAAGCCGGGGTATATATATATTAAAAAGTTTGACTCATGTCCAGGTAACCTACATCTAAAATTTCAAGTGTTTAGACCCAAAATTGGCGGAGGAGTTTGGTAGAGTCTTTAAAGGTCAACTCTGTAAACTTTGACCACTTGGCAGCCAAATTTTCGCCCCAAAACTGATTAAAAAGTTTGCTGCATGTGTGAATACAGTTTATGTAAAATTTCAAATGTTTAGACCCAAAGTTGGCTGAATAGTTTGCTAGAGACCCCAAAGGTAAAATCTTTTGAATTTTGACCACTTTGCGGGCAAACTTTTAGCCAATAACCGATTAAAAAGCTTGCCTTATGTCTGAATACACTTTATGTAAAATTTCAAATGTTTAGACCAAAAATGTTATTTTTTTTATTTTTTTTAATTCAATTTTTACCCCAAACAAGGCACAGTGCTACTTTGAAGTAGGGGGCTACTATCAGGGGCATAAGTTGCAGGGATACTATGTAGGGAGTTGAGCAGCAAGATGTTTGTTCACATCACACTTGAACCTCTGCATGTCAGTACAGTTGGGAAAGCAAAATCCCGGAAGGAAGTTCCAAAGGCGAGCTGTTCTGGGGAAGAAACTATTGTAGTAGAATGCTTTCTTACACCTAGGGATCTCTACTGTGAAGGGGTGGGATTTAGTTGCTTGTCAGGTTTCTCAGGAGTACTCACATCGAGGGGGTACAAGTGCTTGTAGTTCGTCAGAGCATTCACCATTAAAGTACTTGTAGAACAGGCAGAGGGATGCAACATTTCGTCGATGGGACAGAGGCTGAAGCCAAGATGACAGTTCAGGACTTATCAGGTTGGTGACTCTCTTTTGAACTCTGTCAAGGAGTGAAAGACAAGAAGCAGATGCACCAGCCCAAATGTGACAACAATACTCCATACATGGGCGAATGGTGACCTTATAGAGGTACAGGATACTTTCAGGCGTAAGTAGCTTTCTAGCACGGTAGAGAGAGCCCACCTTCTTCGCAGAAGCCTTTGCAATGCTCTCAATGTATTTATTCCAGTTCATGTTCCCTGTTAGGCCAAGGAGTTTAAAGGAAGTACTTTCTGGTAATGTGTTCTTGGCCATTGCTATTGGTGGCAAATAAGTTTCTTGTAATTATTGAAGGAAACAAGCTTAGTCTTGGCAGCATTGAATGTGACCATCCATTGTTGTCCCCATTCAACTACAGATTCGAAGTCATCCTGTTGTGTTTCTGCCATTTCCTTAGATATGTGTTCATTTGTTTTCCCCTCGTGTCTGTTATAGAATGTGGTGTCATCAGCAAATATGCCGATCTCAGAAATAATTTTATTAGGGAGGTCATTTATGAATATCAAGAATAATAAAGGTTCGAGGATAGACCCCTGAGGTCCTCCCGCATTTATATCATATTGTTTAGATGTACGACCGGCTTGGACAACCTGGATTTTCTCTTATTTAAGAAGGATTTAATTATATTATGTATTCTTCCAGTGATACCATATGATCTAATTTTCCTTAGAAGACCATCGTGCCATACTCTGTCAAAAGCCTTAGATATATCAAGAGCTACCGCTCTACCCTCTCCTGTTTTGTCCAGTAAACGGTATATATGTTTAGAGATTACAGTTAGGATACCTGCTGTGGAACGGGCTTGCCTAAATCCATATTGATTGTCGGTCAGGAGTTTTGCAGCTGTAAGGTAATGGACTAGAGCTTGATTAATTAAGGACTCAAATATTTTGGTGAAAATCGGGAGAAGGCTAATGAGGCAATAATTTAATAGGTTAGTTCTTTCAGCAGAATTCTTGAAAACTCGTACCACAGAAGCGGTTTTCCAGCAGTCAGGAAAGCAAGATTCGTTAAGGCAAAAATTGGCTGAGTAATTTGGTAGAGACCACAGAGGTCAATTTTTTTTTTAACTTTAACCCAATTTTGATCCCTTAACATTTATTGTTTTGGGCTCAAATCAAATTAAAAATCTAAAATTTCAAGTGTTTAAACCGAAAATTGGTGGAGGAATTTGGTAGAGTTTTCAAAGGTCAAATCGTTGAACTTTGACCCGTTGACAACCATAATTCTGGCCGAAAACCGATTAAATTTTTTTTTCTAAACTCAATATCCCTTATGTCAAATCTCGAGTTTGTAGACTGAAAATGGACAGAGTAGTTTGGTAGGGAAATGTACACAGATAGACAGACAGACAGACAGACAGACAGCCAGACAATTTCACTTATATATATATATATATGATTGTTGAGCTGGATTAAATCCGACGATATAAAATAAAATGGAGGTGGAAGGACCTGAATACTCAATGTTTCGCCCGATTTATGCGGGCTTCTTCAAGTCAATGACCATTCCTCTTGAAGAAGCCCTCATAAATCGGGCGAAACGTTGAGTATTCAGGTCCTTCCACCTCCATTTTATTTCATATATATATATATATATATATATATATATATATATATATATATATATATATATACTTACATATGTTAATTTTATATATGATTTCTGAATTAATTCATTGATATATATAGCCATGTTATATATCATGGTGAAGTACGTTTTTCGCTCTACCGAATCAAATTGTGTTATTTGTTACCGTTCTTAATCTCTTGATTCATTTTTTGCAGGCTTTTCAACAGTATGGATAAAATTCAAATCCGCACGATTTTCTTGTTCAAGTTCAAACTAAGCCGAAAAGCTGCCGACACAGCTCGTGATATCAGTGATGTGTTTGACCCAGGAACCACTTATGAACGTGTGATACAACGATGTTTCAAGAAATTTCGCAATGGTGATGAGAGCCTCAAAGATGGAGACAGTTGTGGCCGGCCTACTACGGTTGATAACTGTTGTGGCCTTATTTTAGGGGTTCACAATATCAAACAGGAGAGTCTGTAAAGTCATGTCAACGATTAGGCTGGCATGGAATCTCTGATTAGAGAGTCCAAAATGGCTGCCTTTCACAGCGATGGGAGAGTCCATGTGAAGACAGGAATAGGGGTGTCAGTTACCCCAGAACACCCCCCCTCCGAAGATTTATTTCCCTGAAATATAATTTTTTCTCTTAGGGTTGACTTCCAAGGGGTCCGTCAGCTTCCTTTTTCTAGTGGAACGACATATTTCCGTACTGGTTTGAGGAGGTTCCAGATCAAATGCCTCATATAGGAGGTCCATCGTCTCTTCTTCAGATGGAATTTCACTTAGCTCGTCTGAAGTGCATTTGCGAATTTGGTTTAAGTGTTTCTTATGTGTGGAGTGTGGTTCTTCCACCATATAGACCATACGACCGATCCTGTTAATGATCGTTCCCCGCTCCCAGAAGGTACTATTATCTTTATGCATTTGAAAAAATATCTTTTCTCCTGGCATGTAGTTCTTCTTGGGTATCGTCAGCTTGGTGTGTTTTACCTGCTTTGGTAATAACTTATCAAAAACTGGCCGTAGTTTCCTTGCAAACATTACTTCCGCTGGAGACATCTAGGATGGTGTGTTTTCGTTTGGCGTTATGCGGTATACCTAAAAAAATTGTTGTAGGGCTTTTTCGGATGGCGTGTCCTTAGCCTTCTTCAAAGCTCTCTTCAGTGTGTCCACAAATCTTTCCGCCTGGCCGTTTGACCTAGGGTGGTATGTCGGAGTTGTAATGTGGTCCACTTGGAAGTCTCTAATGAACTCTTTAAAGTCCCCGGACGTAAACTGAGTGCCGTTATCTGACACTAAATAGTCGACCACTCCGAATCGTACAAATAACTCATGAAGAGTTTTTATGGTGAAGTCCGTAGTTGGGCTCTTACATCTCAAGACTTCGGGCCACTTGGAAAAACTGTCCACTATTATAAGGTAGTAGTGTCCATCAAGTGGTCCTGCATAGTCCACATGTATTCGTGACCATGGATAGTCAGCTTTCAGTATTTTTCTAATTTCCTTTTGTTGTTGTTGTTGCTGAAATATTTTCCTTTTATAGAGTTGTATTTTTACAATCCTCGAATATGCTTTTATGGTCAGTACATATCCACATTGGCACGTTGGTAGAACTTGTTTCAATAAATAATTGTGGGTTAGATGCAAGTGTCCTATGTAGAGTCGGTTTAATGACTTTTCTGTTTCTGTTTTTATTTTTCTCGTTCACCGTAACAGAGAAAAAAAATGGTTGCTTGCCAGCTAACCACACGTGTGTTCAAAAATACAAAAGCGTAAATTCAAGTTCACCAATAACTTTTTTTTTCTTGTTGTTGAAAAAAAGAAGTAAACTTGTTGAACTTTTTAAAGTTGAATCAGAAAAATAGGAAACACGTGTGTTCAAAAATGCAAAAGCGTAAATTTAAGTTCACCAATAACTTTTTTTTTCCCCAGCATAGAATGTAATCTATTTCGTTTTAAAACAAGAAATTGATTAGGACAGCAATATATATTTTTTTTCTAATCACAGTTTTGGTTTGGCAATAACTTTCTTTTTTTTTTTCTTGTTGTTGAAAAAAAGAAGTAAACTTGTTGAACTTTTCAAAGCTGGTAGAAAAATTTAAAGTTGAGTCAGAAAAATAGGAAAATAGACGTTTTTGATTAATAGTCCAAAGGAAAGGGTCCTTGTGAGGTTTTTTCGCCAGATGTTGTGGCCTTATTTTAGGGGTTCACAATATCAAACAGGAGAGTCTGTAAAGTCATGTCAACGATTAGGCTGGCATGGAATCTCTGATTAGAGAGTCCAAAATGGCTGCCTTTCACAGCGATGGGAGAGTCCATGTGAAGACAGGAATAGGGGTGTCAGTTACCCCAGAACAATAACGAACATGTGAAAGCCTTAATTTAAGCCAATCCTGGCAAAACCATATGAAAAGTTGCTGTTGAACTCGGGGTTATAACTTGACAGTCGTTCACTATTTAAAGTAAATAGGGAAGTCAAAAAAGCTGGATAAATGGGTGCCACATTAATTGAACGATAATCAAAAGTTGTTGTTTTGAGGTGTCTTTTATGCTCCTTCTGCACAACAAAAACGACCCATTTTTTGAGCGAATTGTAACGTATGATTAGAAGTGGATCCTCTATGACAACCGGCGACATTCAGTTCAGTGGTTGGATGCCGGAGAAGCTCCATAATACTTCCCGAAGCCGAAATTGCACCCAAAAAAGGTTATGATGATTGTTTGATGGTCTGCGGTCGGTCTCACCCATCACAGCTTCTTGAATCCGGACGAAACAATTTCGGCGGAGAAGTACTGCTGACAAATTGATGAAATGCACCAGAAGCACAAACGTATGTGCCGGAGACAATGCTCGTCCGCATGTTGCTCAACTGATTCTTCAGAAGCTGAACGGGGTTTGTATTACTGTACACATAGATTCGAAAAAGTTGTCAAAAAACAAGTATATAACAAATAAATGTTATCAAAGGCAAGATAAGTTACTTTTCTACCAAACTGGATATAATTTTCGTGTTTTTATTGAATTTAACATGTTAATTCAGCTCGAAAACCATACAGTGTTTAGCGATGTATTGGAAAATTCAAAATGGCGGCCGATTCTCTCTTTAATACGGTAAGTTTGGAAAAAGGTGTAATAAATAATAAACTAGACAAAATACTGTTAGAAATTCGCTCAATATATGTTACCGTGACATAACTTGACATATATTCAGTGGTTTTTAATAGTATTTTGTCTAGTTTATTATTTATAACACCTTTTCTTGAACTTACCGTGTTAACGAGAGAATCGGCCGCTATCTTGAATTTTCCAATACATCGCTAAACACTGTATGGTTTTCGAGCTGAATAAACATGTTAAATTGAATAAAAACACGAAAATTATATCCAGTTTGGTAGAAAAGTAACTTATCTTGCCTTTGATAACATTTATTTGTTATATATTTGTTTTTTGACAACTTTCTCGAATCTATGTGTACAGTAATACAAACCCGCTGAACGAATTGGGCAACAAGACTCTGCCTCATCTGCCATATTCACCGGACCTCTTGCCCGCCGATTATCACTTTTTCAAGCACCTCAACAACTTCCTGCGCAAAAAATGCTTCAAAAGCCATGAGGCCATCAATGACTTCATCACTTCCAGAACTCTGGATTTCTATGCTATTGTGATAAATCAACTTGTTTTTTTATTGGCAAAAATGTGTCGATTCTAATGGTTCTTATTTTGATTAATAAAGTTTATTATCCAAACTTTTTCCCGATTCCAATTCTTATTCTAATAACAAAAGCGCCCGAAAAAAGCACAACTATAGCATACTATAAAATGAGTTCATTAAATGGCGTCGATTTAAGTTGAAGAAATGTTCTGATATTTGGAGCTTTACTTATTGCAGAGAACAATGATTTTAAAATATAAATATACCAAATTTATTATTTAAAATATAAATATACCAAATTTATTATTTTAAATATAAATATACCAAATTTATTATTTAAAAATATAAATTTACCAAAGTTATTATTTAAAAATATAAATATACCAAATTTATTATTTAAAAATATAAATTTACCAAATGTATTATTTAAAAATATAAATACACCAAATTTATTATTTAAAAATATAAATATACCAAATTTATTATTTAAAAATATAAATATACCAAATTTATTATTTAAAAATATAAATATACCAAATTTATTATTTAAAAATATAAATATACCAAATTTATTATTTAAAAATATAAATATACCAAATTTATTATTTTAAAATATAAATATACCAAATTTATTATTTAAAAATATAAATATACCAAATTTATTATTTTAAAATATAAATATACCAAATTTATTATTTAAAAATATAAATATACCAAATTTATTATTTAAAAATATAAATATACCAAATTTATTATTTAAAAATATAAATATACCAAATTTATTATTTAAAAATATAAATACACCAAATTTATTATTTAAAAATATAAATATACCAAATTTATTATTTAAAAATATAAATATACCAAATTTATTATTTTAAAATATAAATATACCAAATTTATTATTTAAAAATATAAATATACCAAATTTATTATTTAAAAATATAAATATACCAAATTTATTATTTAAAAATCAACTAAAAATTTGTTTACGTCAGTTTTTTTTCTTTCTCCTTAATAATATTGTGAAAATAACAGACATGTTCATTTTTTTATTTGTATCTCACCGATAATTTATATACAAAATACACATTGGGGAACCCAAAAATAAATCATAAATTCTTTTCATGTGAAACTTATGCATTTATAGCAATGCCATTAGAAATACCGGAAAATGTGATTTAAAACTTAAAAAATTTTTTTCTTCAACCCTATAAATTTTTTTTGTGGAAGAAGGGGGCAGACAGATATTTTTGTAGGAAATTTTACTGAATAAATTTATTATTAGCAAACAATATATTGATATTTTTTAGTCATATCATGGAAAATATTTTTTAATTAAAAACTTATTTATTACCGTTTTATCTGCTTAGTTACACATGTTTCGGTTACCAAATTGTATCAACGAAATAAAAAAATATATATTTACTTTACAATAGTATTGAGCACTTTCTTCAGGTTTTTACTAATTACCATTTTTGCTATATATATATATATATATATATATATATATATATATATATATATATATATATATATATATATATATATATAATTATCCACTGACACATGTTTCGTTGTCACATGTTTCGTAGACAATGAAACACGTGTCAGTGGATAATTATATTTAAAAAAAACAAAAAAAAAACAATGTGTATGCCGCTCTCCATGTAGGTGTACCAAGTTAGTTAAAGGGAAAATTATTCTCAACTCGCATTTAGGTAAAAATGCACTTTCGTAAATAATTGAATTCATTCAAAACATATCGCAAATAAAAAACAAATAACATTTAATAACATTTATATATATATATATATATATATATATATATATATATATATATATATATTTCGATCCTGGCTTGAGGTAGTTGCTTATCTAGCCGCAGTGATGAGCCGTGAAACAGCGAAACAGTACTGTATGTTGATGACTATATATATATATATATATATATGAATATAAATATATATATATATATGAATATAAATATATATATATATGAATATAAAACTATATATATATAAATATAAATATATATATATATATATATATGAATATAAAAAGAAATATATATATATAAATATAAATATATAAATATATATATATATATATATGAATATAAAAAGAAATATATATATATAAATATAAATATATAAATATATAAATATATATATATATATATATATATATATATATATATATATATATATATATTGTATACTGGTCACGGCACCAAAACGCAATATCTTGCATACTGGTCCTATTGGGGTGACATATATCGGGTACTTTTTAAAGAGAGACGGGGACATGTAATACACGATGAGGGAGGGATACATGAGAGAGGTATTTATACAGTTCTGTGAATGTTTCTTAACACATTTATTAGAGAGGAGGGATCGGTTCTTTTAACACAAGGGGGGTGACAATCATTACTTATAATAGAGAGGGGGACACATTTCTTAGATGAGTTATACACAAAGTTCATTATAAATGAGGGAGACGATGTTCGTAGAAATGATTCACATTGGCTTTAGTTGTTGAATAATGGCACAACACGAAGACGCAATTACAAAATCATGATGATGTTCGTTTATTACATTCAGCCGGTTGCAATGATCTCACATCCAGGAATTCAAAGTTGAATTACATTTTAATGTTCTAACCCTTCACTTCTGAAGGGGGACCCATCTGACTCGACTCTCGACCATGTCTCGATCCGACTCTGACTGTGTTTGTCTATCCGACCCTCTCTGTCCTTCTCTTCTCTCACTAAATCTAGCAAACTATATTGAGAATTCATTTCTCAGCCATAACGTCATCACATGGCCAAAAACGTGCTCGATCAATCCTGTGGCCTGAACATGCGTGATCCTCACATGTCTGCAGACAAGAATTCTTCTAACCTATTTCTCGACCTGACTTATTTTCCAACATATTTAAATTTGCTATTGTTCGTTTTTCTAACTGACCTTGTTTTAATTCTGTTTTCATTAAAAGAATTCAACAATCAAAATTCCTTTTCGCAATAACATCTCTAAACAATCGAATTCCTTCTGATTCTCTTTCCTAAACCTATTTCCGAACCTAGCTTACCAAGTTCAATTCTCGGTCTATCCTATCTCATTTTTACTTAATTTAATGTTTTTCTTACTTACAAGAAAACACACACACACACACACACACACACACACACACACACACACACACACACACACACACGCGCGCACGCGCGCACACGCACACATTATATATATATATATATATATATATATATATATATATATATATAGGTATATATGGGTTTGTTTTACTATACACATGGATTCGACAAAATTGTCAAAATTGTGGTAGAAACCTACCCAATAAATGTCACGATAACATTTCTTGGGTGGGTTTCTACCACTATTTTGTTTTATTTCTAATTTTAAAGTGATTATTGAGTCCTCAAAGGCATCACAGCCATCTTTTCTTGTTCTCCGGCAGCATTCAACATTACTTGTTTTTCGAACCGAATAAACATTTTACATTTAATAAAAACACTAAAACCTTATCCACTTAGGTAGAAAATTAACCTTTTTTGCCTTTGATAACATTTATTTGTTATATATTTGTTTTTTTTGACAATTTTTTCGTACCTCTGTGTATAGTAATACAAACCCTTCTATTTTTGTGCTATTATCGAAATTCCCAAGATGCGATCCTCTCACGGCGGACATTTTTTCTTGTTCTCATGTAACACTCGACACTACTTGTTTTTTTAACTGAATGGATGCTTTAAAATAAGTTAAACTACTGAAAACTTAGCAAGCTAGGTAGAAAACGAACACTTAAAAATAGATTTTATCTTTTTCAAAACAACAGTAAACAAGTAAAGATATTTAAAAAATATCATGGAGTGTATACTCTCTTTTAAAAACAATATCTGCTGCAAGAACGGTCATAAAATATGTTTTCCATCGATGTTTATTCAATAATGGATCAGTTTTCCTACCTAGCAAATATTGACGAGTTTTCCGTGGACGAGTTTTCCATGGACGAGTTTTCCATGTACGAGTTTTCCGGGCACCGTAATAACACCCGTAACTAAATAATTGCGTTTTAAAATGAGTTTCTACTTTTTAGGTGGTTATGTGTGACTGAACATTGTAAAAAACAATTGGCAGAAAAAATAAAAAAAAAAACGGAAAAAATTATTTTAGAATTTGGACTGGGGATCAGTTTCTTTTATAAATTTAATCTTTTACCACTAATCCCAAGTCTGACTGGAATGATAATAAAATCACACTTAATCATTTTAAAAAGGTAATATTAACCCCTCACTCCAAAATGCCCCCCTCCCCCCAAAAAAATATGCCCTAAAACACTAGAATATCTCAGAAATTCGGGTCATCTTTTAAGTTAAATTTATATGTGATACTCTAAATTCTGAAAGAATTTATGTAATTCTTCCTCAACAAATTTTTCAGGGTGTTCATACGTACTCTCATTTTTGCTTAGAGGAATTTGTTGAAGACTTTCATGTACTACAACAACAACAACAATAATTTTTTATGTATAAAAATAATCCACGTAATAAAACGAAATATAAGAAAAACATTCGAATAAAATACATTTTCAATTATTTAAAGAACATACGCACTTACATTTACGAATTTTCAGTCTCCGTCTGTGTATTTGCATCTGTCTTATTGGTGGAAAGAATATAAACTTAACTGATAAAATTGCTTCAGTTAAAACCATGAATCGTTTATTACTCGATTTCAGTTTATGAACTTTTATCAGCGTATTGAAAATTTGCATTCATGACAAATAACAAGAGACAAGAAATGCCGAGATCAAAGAAACACTGGCGCCAAAATGTGTCTAGCGTAGAAGTGTGACCCCCCCCCCCCGAAGTCCACTAATTCATTAAAGTTTTTGTCAGGTTTGTCAAATGCCAACTTTTTTTTTTTCTGTTTTGGCACAAGTAAAATAAATTTGCATCGTTTTTTATGTTATTATTATGAATATAGATTTTAATATCACTAGGTACTTAAAAACAATAAAGGTTCATCATTTTATCTTAAGTGCCAACAATGTATAATAAAGTTTAACGTTTTTTTTTAAGGAATCGGCTTAGGAATCAGAAAGTAAAGTACTTTTTCCGATTTCGGATTTCGATTAATCATCACAACACTAATATATATATATATATATATATATATATATATATATATATATATATATATGTATGTGTGTGTGTGTGTATGTATATATAAATGTGTATAAATAAGTTTATATATATATATATGTATATCTATATATATACATATATTTATTTTTTTTATATATTTATATATATACATATATTTATGTATATATATATATATATTTATATATATACATATATTTATGTATATATATTATATATATACATATACTTATGTATATATAAATATATATATTTATATATATATGCATATATTTATGTATATATATAAATATATATATATATAAATATATATATTTATATATATATATTTATATATATATTTATATATTTATATATATATATATATATATATATATGTGTGTGTGTGTGTGTGTGTGTGTGTGTGTGTGTGTGTGTGTGTGTGTGTGTGTGTATACAGTGTATCACAACAGTAAGTACACCCTTCACATTTCTTCCAATATTTAAGTATATCTTTTCATGGGACAACACTGAAAAAATGATTTTTTGACACAATGAAAACTGGTCTGTCATTTCATGTAATGTATCTTTAGCCATAGCTAGCTGTGGTCGAGAAAGTAATTATTAAAGGAAGCGAATTAGGCTTGGCAGCATTGAACGTTACCATCCATTTTTGAGTCCATTCCATTACAAAATTGGTAACTCTTCGGGGACAGTGAAAGTTTACTTATGAGGAGATGCGGTATTATACATCGATCTACTACGAAAGTTTCCTATTAACAGGAGTTTAATAGAATAGAAAACAGTGGTGCAATGGGGAAAGTCATAGAGCACACAGATTGCTGTTAAAGTTTGGTAATATCAACGAAAACAGATGGCAGTCTGCGAATATATCTCGACTCTGCAAAATCGAATAAAGCACTTAATGATGCACAAAGTTCCGACAGTTAAAGAACGAATTTAATTGTGCAAAATTCTTCTCAGAACTGGATGCCAAAGATGATTATTTGAGTCTAGGGATTTTAGTAGTGACAACATCCAGAACGCCATGAGAAATATTGCTTTGAGAGACTTCCATTAGGTCTGACCATAACTTTATATTTCTTTTTTAGTCGGGTAAAATCGGTGCAAAAGTGTGAAAATTAAAAAAAAACAGGAAGTTGCTAGGTGAAGGTCGAACAACAGCATTACGTATTTGCATGCGTAACGTAATAGCTATTGGTTCGTGTTTTAATTTTTAGCTCAAGAGCAAACGTTTCTTTATAGCTCAGACATTAACGTCAAAGGAAAAGTAAATCGTAAGTTAAACGTTTTAGTTTCGATTCTCGGCACGAGTCATTTTTTTTTCTTTTTTAACTTTTTAATTCATTAATATACATTGGGTCTAATATAATATAATAATAAATACGAAATGAAGAGGTATATTTGGTAAAAAAAAACAAAACAAAACAAGGATAAAAGTGCTCAATACGTTAGTAGAAAATATGTTTTTTATGATTTCAACCCCGAGTGGATTATCTTAATTCATTACAAGTTGTTTCAATAAACGGGATAAAGATTTTGCATCTGTATCATCAGATGATTCAAGTCATTCATCTGATGATATAGATGCTAAATCTGTATCCCGTCTATTGAAACAATTTGTAATGATTTAAATTAATTCACTCGGGGTGGAAATAATCACTCTCTCTCTCTCTCTCTCTCTCTCTCTCTCTCTCTCTCTCTCTCTCTCTCTCTCTCTCTCACACACACACACACACACACACACATATAATGTATTGAGTTTTTTTAATTCGGTTGGGATTAAATTTTCTCTATATAGATGCTGTTATCTATATTAGTTTGAAGTTTACCATTGCGTATATCAGGTAAACACTGCATCCCTTTTTTTCATTAATACACACGCGCGCGCGCGCGCACACACACACACACACACACATATATAT
>NC_136525.1:34030414-34077914 GCF_053919585.1 Euprymna scolopes
GATAAAAATATCTTATTGTTGTGGCCCTAGAAAAGGGGCATAGAGGAAAAAACACGAACAGCAGGTTTAGGTAAAAAGAATATATTGTACAAGAAAGTGAATACAAAAAAGGGTGTAAGGATTTAACGACTGTTGAGTAAGACAATCTGTAGTCTCACGTTTGGTCGTGATATTTCCCTCACGATAATATTAACTCGGAGCTTTTACAATGGTTGGAGGAGTTAATGGTAAGTCGCCATAAAACTTATACATCGATCATATGAAATAAATATTATATCAGAAATAGTTAACTGTGAATATTGGTAAGGGCATTTTTTAGGGGAAGGGGAGCTCAGCTCCTCACATTTAGGGGTCTTATACCCGAGTTTTCTTGTCCTTTTTAGGAGACAAGTAAAATTAAAAAACTGTGTTGTTGGAACATGGTGAGGAACGCGGCCTTTCGCCCAGCTTGGGTTGACAGCTTGGTGACAGAGAGCGACGGTTACCGGGCCAGATTGTTTATGCAATCGAGGTTAATAGGTAAAAAGGCCAGACCAATGTGTCTGACATTAGCTTCGTAAAACGGAAAAATGCCAGCTCCATTTTCGAACTCTTAAAAAACTTTTTCAAATGTAAAAATAATACAAGATATTTTTTTTATAAAAACATGCGTTTTCCGCTTATTTTATACAGCGTGAATTTTTCAGCATAACGGTTCAAGCCCAGATAATTCTCAGAAGAGAATTAATGACGCCTAATGACGCTTAGTGACGCCGAGAACTCGACAAAGACTCACCAGTAGAAGTCGTCGCCGCCCTGGTCTAAAGGAATGTATCTATCATTTTATCATGTTTAACGTCATAACAGCCTTTTTAGAAATGTTCGCACAGTGCGGACTATCCTTAATCTCCTCGACAAGTGATAGTAACATGTACCGCTCAAAGAGTAACTTTAAACTAGTTGTCAATATTTGGATAATTCGGACTACTGTTCTCATCTCAGATGTTATTCTCACTCCTTTTTCAAGTGTGTCTTATCGAACTCAGGACTCTTTATGTCGAACTTGTGCATCTGTACGGAATTTCGAACTGAGGCATTTAGTTAATCAACGTGGGTAGCTCATTTCGAAATCCATGATTGGTTAGGAGTCTTATGTAATTGTATTGTTAGTACCGTCTGTACTGAGGATTCTAAATGACAGTTCTTAAGTTCAGTACAATCGATATAACACCTCTTCGTTGGCCCCAATCGTATTAACGACCATTGGTAGTGCGCAATATTGGTGGACGCAAAGCTACGCATTTAAAGCATATCGTTAAATTATACGGACTTGAATGTGTCAACTAAACCGTAGAACTATGTCAAGAAGTAGGAACTTTCCAAATTGACATCATGCGTTTCGTTATTACGAATAAATGATCTGATCACATTAGTAGCGCAGAGTTGCAAAAACAAACATGAAACAAGCGAACATCTTGGCTCAAGATCGTAAAGCTCAGTGAGTGCATATTCTGCAGCTAATAGAGAAAACGTTAATTAATGATTAAATGATCTGTATGTTTCTGGTAGTTGCCTTATCTTAGTGACCCACTGATTCTACGCCGTTATTGATTTCCTTGGTCTTCGGGTAAATCTGTTCTTCAGATGCTGCACTTCAATTTCTTGTTCTCTGTTAGTGGAGGAGAAATCCTTCACGACTGAGACAATTTTAATTTTTGTTCCTTTTCTCCACATTAAAAAAAACGACTCTGGTGTCTAACTCTGTCCCGTGGGGAGGCAAAGTAAATAGGAACATGGCATACCGGCAGAAGACACTTCCTATCTGGCCATGGACAGCCAAGAAGCATATTGAAATCAAAACGCAGTTTCATGATCCAAGTTAGCCTTAACCATTCACCATCAGAGAACCGCCATATTGACAAATGAAATACTTGGAATGACTATTTGGACAAAGCTATTCAAGAATCCAGGGAACATTTCCCACGGAACGGATCTCCCAAGAAAGGACTGGGTGACCCTGAACTGAACAAGAGCGAAGGTTGGAAAGACAACCAGCAACATTCACAGGTGGGGACTAGCAACAATAATCAATTGCCTTTGTGGAAATCTCAGATAGATAATAGAACACACCTTCACTGACTTCAGTGATGGACTAACTTGTACTAACCAAAATTTGATGGACTGTAACCTTGATGGCAAACGATGGATCCAGAGCTGACATGATAAAATATGATGATGATTATTTAACGGAATGGGGACGTTTATGGAGTTTGGCAGTGGCATCCAACACTGGATCCAGTATTGGCGTGATAAGATATGATATTTGAACGATTATTGAACGGCGATAAAAGAAAGGCTGTTGGGTATTAATGACGAAAACTTGGTGAACAAGTCAGGCATAAATTGAAGTTTATTTATCATAATATGGTTAGATGACAAAAAGGATTGTGAATGTTATTTCTGACTCCACAGGTGGCATTTGTGTGTGAGTGTGAGGGCGATACCCTGTAGGGTTGATACCTGTCTGTGGCAACGAATTATTTAAAGCTATTTTCCTTTTTGTCAACGTTATTGTTGGAGTGTAACACGTTTGTACATCGCATCCGTCGCTGATGTAATGGTTCGCCATTTAATACACTCTCACTATTTTCGATCCAACACGATAACCAATGACAGGTGCGTTCATTTTGTTCTGACATTTTGTGTATACATATCCTGCCGTGACAATATTTTCTTTTTCTTTTGTTGAAGATAATTCTGCAATATTGTTGACAAGACAATGGATTTTCTTCTTCTTCTTCTTCTTCTTCTTCTTCTTCTTCTTCTTCTTCTTCTTCTTCTTCTTCTTCTTCTTCTTCTTTGCCTTCCTCTTCGTCCAAATGTGGGTTATTTTATTTTTAATTTAGTCTGATGCAAACTTGAGTAAAATGTGTAAATATTCAAATACTTCTCATATACATATTTAGAAATTTAAAAATATGTAGTAAACATCATTAAACAAAGATTCTTTTAACCTCAGTTTCTTTGGAATATTTTGGAAATTTTTCGAGAACACAACCTCTTATTTGAAAATTCAAATGTTTCAGATTTGTATTAATTTTGTTTTATATCCATTAGACGCCAGTTAAGTAAGGTTCTCCGAAAACAGCAACAACCTAACAATTTACCGGGTGAACTTTGACCACAATGGCGCCTGTCAGAGAGAAGAAAAAAAAAACACAGAAAGAAAATATAACATGACCAGCAACTGATTGGTCGCGTTGTCCCGTCACGAGTGTCGCATGATCGTTTAACATGTACGTACATGTCTCAGGGTGAAGGGGTGTATGGTCCGGGAAAAACAGGGCGAGAAGGGGGAGGTGTGTTCGAGAAGCGGAAGGAAAAGTCTTTCGACAAAATTTAATCGATTAGGAAGATTGCCAATCGATTAGTGCAGAGTTGCTAGGAAGGACCTGACTTATTGGCGTTTACGTCCACCCCCGAGGAAAGTGAAGAGGTCGATTTTTAAGGTTTCTCGTAGTGTGTGTTGGGGAGGGGGCGGAGAAGAGAGATCGACACATTTTTTATCTTGTTTTATATCGGAGTTATTTTGTGTCATTAAATGAAAGTAAAAATCCGAACCTTTGAAGTGATAATATTGAAAAAAAAAAAAAAATAATTGCGTCACGAATTTATATGTTGTAATATTTTTTATAATGGGGTATGATCTCGCACAGCCGAGAGATTCTATTTATAAATGATGCTGCTAGAAACTGACGAATCGAATTAATTCACGTTCTGCACCCAACCAATTAGAAACCAGAATTGCTCCATAAATATTAAACTTTTTCTGTAGCAACTTCGTATATGTTTTCTTTGTGTCAACAAGGGAATAATCTTTTGCTCTGTGAATTCCAACTCGAGAACTGTCTACTGAGAACCAGTCACCTGCAGGACTTGTGTAGAACATCTAACCATCGGAAACTGTTCTGAAACTAAACATAGCTTACACTTCTAATTATTGCGTCACGAATTAATACTTTTTTCCATTTTTATTTGTCAGGTTTCTATTCTTTACCAAACTGGTTTCAAGCATTTCTATCTATCTATCTATCTATCTATCTATCTATCTATCTATCTATCTATCTATCTATCTATCTATCTTAGTCTTTATATGTATAACCCTCACAAAGATCGTGCCAGAGGATCGTTTGGTTTGCATGGTCTTCTTTATTGGTTGCAGTTATTTGTTAACCTGCAATATTGGAAGTTTTTACCTCGACAACAATGTCCAGTGGTTGCATACGAAGTCGGGGAAGGTTTGGCACAAAAAGCCAGAACAAAATAAATGAATGGTGCAGAAGGAACGTTATGCTTGTAGCTATATTTCTTTGTAGTTTTGCGTCTAACCCATCTTTGCTTATCATATGCAGTGCAAGTATTATACTTTTATTTTTAAAAAATATTTTACATACGTGTGGAGTGTTTATGCATACTTGGATGACGTCACCACTTCTCTTTATTGTTGCTGTTTCGTCTAGTAGTTGCTATAGAAATAAGATACTTTTCATGATGAAAGAGGACACAAGGAGTCGTTGACTGAGAGGTTTCTTCGGGGTTTTATTTTGGAGAGAATTGATCCAGGGGAGAGAAACTTATGTTCTATTAGTTAATTATTTACTTCTTAACTTTTTAACTCAACTGAAACGAGTTATACACACAGACAGATACATTGAAGAAACATTAGATTATTTTACATTATTGGTAGTATCTCGTTCACACAGCTTTCACGGAGAGACTGCTTTGCAAACCTTTGTTTCTGCCAGCTCGAAAACGTGACGTCATTCGTCATCGTACGGCTCATATTTCTTTGTTTTGTCTACAGCAATACCTGCTGCCCCCATTGCGTTAACTATACATCGCCTATGTGTGAGAACAATTCTGTTTTACAGAATTGGGTCATGATGACATGCACGCAGTGCGATCCATGTTAAATTCCACACTAGCTGACGTAATCACTATTGACGAAGCATCCCTAACGTATAACATAGAGATGACCAAGAGATGACAGACTCTGTTGCAGACTCCTGATCCAAGAATCGTGTTAGCCGGATAGCTCTGCTACTTCAACATTGCCATCAGTCCGACTATAGTGAGGAACGGCTGGACTTATAGAAAGGGTAGCTGCTGCTGCTTCCAATCATGCAGACGACGTTGTTTATGGGCTCATATCCAAAAAACTTTACATGCTGACGTTTTGTTTATTATTTACACATTCTATTTTCAATGAAGGAATGTCTTCGTTAGATTTTACAAATAGCGACGACTGCTTATTCAATTAGTGGTCATTTTGTATAACTGAAACGTAACATTGTCCACCGTGCATGACTCGACATGTCATGGCATGTTTATTGAGTCATTTTGGTTTTACATGATTGTGTCAGAATATATATATATATATATATATATATATATATATATATATATATATATGCATATATATATATGTATATATATATGTATATATATATATATATATTTAGACACAAAAAAAATGGAAGAAGCCTATTAATATATACACGGTGTATCACAAAAGTTAGTACATCTTTCACATTTCTTCAAATATTTAAGTATACCTCTTTATGGGACAACACATTTGCTGCAGGCAGACTACTTTTCATTGTGTCAAAAATATTTTTTCAGTGTTGTCCCATGAAAAGATATGCTTAAATGTTTTAAGAAATGTGAGGAGTGTACTTACTTTAGTGATACACGCTATATATATATATATATATATATATATATATATATATATATATATATATATATATATATATATATATATATATGTGTGTGTGTGTGTGTGTGGGGCACACACACACACACACACACATATATAGTTTAAAGAAACTTTGCATATTTAATAAAAAAAAAATATAACAACATGAATAATATAATAAACTAGACTACCTGTGACCCGATGGGTCAGTATATTATATTAGCTATGGACACTTGTGACATAAAGAAAATAGTTTTTTTGACATAACAGAAACATTTCCATGAAAGTATATTAAAATGAAAAAGAATATAGATAGATTTCTATGAGTCGTTCTGTTTATAACTGTTTATTTTTGGAAAAAATTTTTTACAGCCATTGAATTATAAGTGGTTTGTCATATTTATAGGTATATGTGCACTGAACAGATACCATAATACTTAAAGTTAAATTCAAATTTTGATATATCTTTTTTAAATGATATTGTTAGTTGAAAGTAAAGAATAGTTAAAAACACTCTCCTCATGTTAAGAATGGCTTTTTAAATAGAAAATGAAAATAAAATGTAACTTTTTTTCATTCATGACCCATTGAGTCGAATATTTAATTTATATGTTAATAATAAGGTCAATAAAACTAATTAAGAAAATGCGGAAACGAACGATGTAAAAATTAAAAAAAGCAGAAAGCATAACCAATTGTTTATTTGGATAATTTAAACGCGAAAAAAACAAAACAAAAAAAATTGAGACGCTGAAAACGTACACAGTAAAACAATACATTTTATCGTCGCGTTGATTATTTATTTTTAATGCAATTAAAAAAACATATTTTCGGGGTAATTCATGTTGGTAGTGTAGAAGAAAATGTATGAATGTTTTGAAGAAAGGTGTATTATGGTGTAAATCGATGTGAGGTAACTAGATGGAGTTTTCGTTACCAAAATATAGAGAAACGCCAGGGTGGAATTATCTTCACTTTCATACGTATACTTTAAAGCCGGATGAATACTGTTTAGTAACGAGAAAAATTCGTTTGCCTCCGAATTACTATCAAATAGGCAAAACGTGTCGTCTACATATCTAAAATAGAACAATGGTTTTATGGGTCCGGACATTAATTTTTCCTCATGGAATCCTACAAAAATGTTGGCCAATGTGGGTCCCAACACGGAGCCCATCGACACACCATCATCGCAAACAAACATTCACTGGGCTGTATACACGCTGGGATTCATTCTGCCCTAACAAGCGCAAATATAATTTAATTTGGACATTAACACATCGTGCCCTAATGATTTGCTCGCCAGAAAAAATTGGATGAGGGATTAAATACAATTACAGATGCTTTGTCCAATAATGGGTATCCTTTAGATGTAATTGAAACCACCATTAAAAGGAAAAGAGCAGAATTTTTACGAACAAAACCCAATATGGTGGATAAATGTCCGGTTTATATTCGATTGCCATGGTTGGGGAAAGTAAGTGAAAAATTCACCAAACAAATTAGTTCAACTGTTGAAGGGTGTTATTTTGCTTCAAATGTTTGTGTTGTGTATAATACAAAACCATTAATGGTTTCCAATACAAAAGATGTTCTACCCCCTCATCATATTAGTAATGTCATTTATTCATTTAAATGTGGTTGCGGTGCCGACTACGTAGGTCGAACGTCTTTAAAATTGGTAAGTCGCAAACAACAACATGTACCGAGCAAAATCAGGAATGGAACATTCCTACCTACCGACGCTGTAAACGACACATATGCATCCGCTATAACGGAACACTTTATTAAATACTGGGATTGTGCAAAGAACTTCAGCATCGACTCTTTCTCCGTATTGAGTCGAGCTCACTCCGTATATCATATAAAGTCTTGGAGACTGTTCACGTTCGCCTTAGGAAGCAAAAGGACTGCTTGTAAGCAAAAGGACTGCTTGTTGGGTTTGAACGTGATCAGCATCTAAAATTCATCCCCATACGATTGCTCTTGCTCCCATCTCTTTTTTGTTTTTAGATCTTATCATTAAGGAAAACAAATTGCTAAAAAATAAATCCCGCGATTCCAATTTTGACGAGTGAGGGCGAAACATGTCAATTAACTCGTTTTGATTTTTTTTTTCTATTTCCCTACTTTTATTACGCTATCCATTTTCCTTTTCTCCTCGGTCTTTTTTTTTTAAATATAAAATGAACCCGAAGGAATACGTCTTCTCTTCATGATTACCTTACTCTTCATGATTACCTTATATATATATATATATATATATATATATATATATATATATATATATATATATAAGTGAACGTGTGTATGTGTGTGTGTGTACATTTTCCTACGCAATAACTCTGTCAATTTTTAGTCCACAGACTCGAAATTTGATATACAGGGTACTGAGATTTGGGAAAATCGGCACTATATATATAATCGGCACTATATATATATATATATATATATATATATATATATATACTAGACTATTCGTGACCCGTTGGGTCAGTATGTTATATTAGCTATGGAATTCATGCGTGAGCGTGACACTTGTGACGTAAAGAAAATAGGGTTTTTTTGACATAACAGAAACATTTCTATGAAAGTATATTTTTAATATACTTGAAAATATACTGGAAAGAGAATATAGATAGATTTCTATGAGTCGTTCTGTTTATTATAATTGATTATTTTTGAAAAAAAAGTTTACAGCTACTGAATTATAAGTGGTTGGCCATACTTATAGGTAAATGTGCACTGAACAGATACCATAATACTTATAATTAAATTCAAGTTTTGATGTAACTGCTTTTTTTACATCGTTCATTTCTGTATTACGTTTAAGTTATTTTAAACCGCACTCTTCCCATGTTAAATAATAATTTCGAAATAATTGTTCGTCACAATTGTTCTTTTGTTTGTTTGTTTTTTCGCGTTTAAATTATCCAAATAAATAATTGTTAATACGGTTTGCTCTTTTTTTTTTTACATTGTTCATTTCTGTATTACGTTTAAGTTATTTTAAACCCCACTCTTCCCATGTTAAATAATAATTTCGAAATAATAACGTTAATATTTCAGTGCGCAGGTTATGCGCACATGTGCAACCGGATATCGTAAACCAAAACTGTTTACAAGATCATTTGAGTTTTATAATTATATATATATATATATATATATATATATATATATATATATATATATAACAGCAAGGGGAGACTTAATTCCAAATATTCGTCATATGTTATATCTTCCCTTTTTTTTTGGAAATAGGGTACAATTATGAATATCTCTAGCATCAAATAATCCTTATACATTGTGAAATTTACTTTATGTATGAAAACCTAAGTGGGGTAGAGATATAACATATGAAAAATATTTGGAATCAAGTCTCCCCTTGCTGTTATTTCAGATCATTTGAAACCATAGCAGCAAGTTTTTGTCTTCCCTCCATCAAGGCCAGACATTTTGTAATTCATATGGAAAACAAGGAAAACAAATGACTTGAAATATTGGTAAAGGTGCAATATTTTTCCACCGACAAAAATCCTTAAAAATTACCAAAATATAAGGTTTTTAAGGATGCGGAAAACGAAAATAACAGTTAAAATCGAAGGAAACGAATAGTTTCCGAGGTATGAAAAAATTATAGCTTTAAACAGTGGGACTTCACTTTTCTATATTAATTGAACATAAAATGAACATCCACTTTATAGACACCTTTTGTCGGGAGCATCTGTTTTGATAGGGGTGGTGTTTGTTTGGTAATTGTGGACTGATAGACCACTACAAACCACCACAAAAAACTTGTTTTCTATAGGTTTTTGAGTGTGCTGAAAACGAATATCATTTAAATTTTCCACAAATAACTATTTTTCCGAGTATTAAGCAATGTAATTGTTTATGTTATAAGTGGTGGCCATTGTTGTATGTGCAAGTGCACATATTTTTGCTTGATACCCAGAAAAATACTTGTTTGCAGAAAATTTAAATGCGATATTTGTCTCAGCACACCTAAAAACCTATTCAATTTAACACAAAATGAATACTCACTTTATAGCCAATTTTATTTTTGGTGGGGGCGTTTGTTATTTATTTTAGGGTTGGTGTATACACCATATTGCCAGACCACTAATATATATATATATATATATATATATATATATATATATATATATATATATACATACACTGGAAAATAAGAACAACCGTCGGTTTCAAATCCAATCCAAGGGCATCTATAATTTGTTCTCTTTACCGGACATTCTTCAGTCTTTGTTTATGCCTGTTTCCACTTTCCGTGGAGACAGACATAAAAAGAAACTGAAGAGTGTTCGGTAAAGAAGATAAATTACAGATTCTTCTTCTTTTGGATTTGAAACTGATGGAATCTCTGTTGTTCTGATCTTCTGTAATAAATAGATATTACGCTCTTATTTTTTATTTTCTTTCAAAAACTAACATATATATATATATATATATATATATATATATATATATATATATATATCAAATTATAATTAAATTAAAAATCCGTTTCATAAGAAGGAACAACAACAAAATTGATTTTGTTGTTGTTCCTTCTCATGAAACGGATTTTTAATTTAATTATAATTTGATTTTAAAATTTTAAATTATCAAACACATTACTTAATATTGAATTAGCTCTAGGATATTTACCTATCGAGCTTATTATATATCTAAATTACAACGAGCACTTTCTCTTTCCTGTATTTTAATTAAACTAATAATTTCACTGTTACATTGAAATACACTCAGCTCTTTAGACTATTGTTCTAATCTCCTTTAAATTATATATGTATAAACTCACAGAATAGAGGCCTGCACTCCAAGCCAATTAAAGTAGAAGAGACTTTTCCCATCTCTGGTTTGGGAGCTTAAAGAATCCTGAGAACTAGCTTCGAAATTGCTAAACAGAAGAAAACTATTTGAAAAAATTTGGTTCTTGTACAGTTAAAGCAAAACATAAAAAAAAAAAAATGAAAATATCGAAAAAAAAAAAGGTTATATTGTTATGGTTATCCGTTTTGAACAGAAGATCTCCGAAAACAAATTTCACTTAAGTTGATCGAGTAGGTTTTTTTTTTCTTTTTTACAGCGGAAAAAAGGTGTTTTTATGATAACCATCTTTGTAGCCATCTTTGAATTTTTTTTAATACACCACGGGGAGATAACTCAATTTAAAGCGCCGACACTCCCTTCCCATTTTTAATACTAGCTTTTCTTCCTAAAAATTGAAACATGTGTAATACTGGCTGGCACTTGTCTTCATTAGTTATTGTTGGAATAATACAAGTAAAACAAATCTTAAAAAGGAAAGATTTGCCTTTTTACATTTTGGAGTGGGTACACCTGTTGTCCATAATGTTCACTGGCAACACACGTCTCGTTGGTTTCGGGGCTAAGAGTGTATTCACTCCAAAATGTAAAAAGGCAAATAAAATTCTTTCCTTTTAAAGGTTAACATTTGTATTTCTTTTATTCCAACAACTACTAATGAAGACAAGTGCCAGCAAGTGTTACAATGGTGACCCCTAAAAAGAACAATGCAGCCCGACAAGGAAAGAACTAATATTACCCGGAATAAAAGGGAATGAAGCACAACTGTTGGAGAATTCAAGAAAATGCAAGTAACTTTTCAACTTCACGTCGCAAACGTTAAAAAAAAGGGAACCTTTGACGTAAGTAAAACAAAAACTACATTTTTTCCTCATTTCTTCATCTAAAAAACATATATATATATATATATATATATATATATATATATATATATATATTTACACAAAAATATTAGAAGAAACCTGCTTGCAACAAATTAATATAAAACTCCAGAATTCAAGGAAACGGCAGTGAATGGCTGGTTTTCCATTCTGGAAGCACAATTCCACTTACACAACATAACAGCTTCAACAACGAAATTCTTCACAGTGATATCATCTCTGCCTGCAGAGGTGGTAGCAAAAATACCAATGCACACTTTAGAGGCAAAGAACTATGAAGAACTAAAATATTCCTTAATTGAAGCATATCAAAGAACAAAAGCGGAATTGTTTGACAAATGTCAACCACCACCATTACAGGCCGTCCTTCCACATACCTACAAGAGATTCTATCAATTGCAAAACGAATACGTATCGGAGAAGAAACTGTAATTCAATAATTTTTACAGGCCATATCAGCCACAATTTCCCCCGTCATAGCCTCACAAAAAGAATTAAACCCATCTCAACTTGGAAAACGTAACAATATTAATGTGACAGCGTTTACTGCACAGCACATGCAGAAATCAGATAAAAACAAAAGCAACGTTCATATATCGATAGGCATTAAACCCTACTTTCCTGAACAAAAAACAAAAATACGTAGAGCACGCCTCTACTTTTCCGAGCAAGCTAGAACTGGCAAACCCTGGTGTAAATGGTCGAAGAAGCAGAACATAAAAATATTATCAAGCTAGCGTCCACCCATGCCAACACCAACTGACTTGAAAAACTAGTAGCACGAACCATGTCCCACCCATTGAGTTCGCCACTACTACAGATCAATGCACGATTAGGGACAACAATATTAAAATTCATGGTAGATACTGGAATAAAATCATCTATCAAAATGATTAAGGCTAGATTTTTCTGGCCACACATGGATAAAACCATCAAAGAATTATGTGCATCATGCACATCTTGTCAACAAGCAAAAATATACAGACATACAAAATCACTGGTACAAACGTTGGAAATACCATCATCAAGATTCCATACTGATATCCATTGATATAATTGGACCATTACCCCCATCAAAAAGTTCCAACAATCCTTACATCAATCCATGTCAGTATATTTTAACATGTATAGATCGAACCAGTCGATGGATAGAAGCACAACCCATAACAGATATTACAGCGCAAACTGTAGTAGAAGCTTTTGTAAACACGTGGATTACCTGCTTTGGTATTTCACTCCATATCATAACAGACAAAGGCACACAATTTGAAAGCGAACTATTCCTTGAACTCTCAAAAATTATTGGTTTTTATAGGCTACGAACGACGGCCTAACATCCACAATGCAACGGACTCATAGAAAGAGCCAACAAAACTATTAAAGCAGCTATAATGGCCTGAACAGAATCTTGGATTTCAGCTTTACCAATAGTCCTCCTTGGAATTCGAAGTATGCTCAACTGCTCCAATTTTTTCCCTTTTTTATGCGGTCACAGATGCACGAATACTATTACCACAACTAATGATAGGTACGGAAAATGCAGAAACGGTTACACAGAATTTTACAAGAGAGCTGCATAAAACTATGGAACATTTGATCTGACAGACTTTTCAAACAGAGAAAAATCAACAAGAAAATCATACGTCCCAGATCAACTTTAAACCTGTAATAAAGTTTGGGTTAGGATAGATCGCATTCGAAAACCGCTAGAAGCACCCTATTCAGGTCCTTACATGGTACTCGAATGAACACCAAAATATTTCTTAATAGAAACTAATCCAAACACGCATACACAAGTTGCAATAGACCACTTGAAACTTTACATTGAAAACAAACAAAAATGCACCCAGAATAAAACAACAAATACAAATTAAAAAACCCTGATAGTTTACTCCTGAAAAAGTGCAGGAAAATAAAATAAAAACAAGAACTTCAGGTAGGAGTGTCACATGGAAAAAAGATAATGAATACATTTATTATTAAACTTTCAAAAAAAAAAAAAATTCCATAAATTGGTAGGGGAATATGTAGGACTAACCTGAGTCATCCCTAAAAGCCAAGAAGTAGGACGAAAATAATACCATTCCCCAAGAAATAATAGTTTCTTATACCTTTTCTTTCTCTTTCTCATAAACTGAACACAAACTAGAAACTGCTATCCAGAGTCGCTCATCGTCTCCCTCCCCCTCTCTCTCTCTCTCTTCTCCTTAACCAATACCTATCCAGCATGAGAGGTGAGTAGGCAGAACACTCTTAGCCTCGAAACCAACGAGACATATGTTGCCAGTGAACATTATTAACAAGAGGTGTACTCACTCCACATATGCCTGTTCTACAAATACTTTAACGGTGGCTGCTCTGACGAACTGCAAGCACTTGTACCTTTCTCGACGTGACTACCCCCGACGGACCCAACAAGCAGCTAAGTCCCACCCCTTTACAGTAGAGATCCCTATGTGTAAGAAAGCCTTTTACTCCAATAGTTTCTTCCCCAGAACTGCAAGTCTTTGGAACTCCCTTCCGGGATACTGCTTTCCCAACTGTACTGACATGCAGAAGTTCAAGTGCAACGTGAACCAACATCTTGCAGCCCAAATCCCTACATAGTACCCCAGTAGTTGTTTCCCCTGATAGTAGCCCCTTACACCAAAGTGGCAATGTGCCTTGTTTGGGGTGAAAATGTAATAATAAAAAAAAATAATAATAATAAATGTGAACAAACATCTTTCTACTCATCTCCCTTCATAATGCCGCTGCAAATTGTCCCCAATAGTAGCCCCCTACTTCAAAGTAGCACTTGCCTTGTTTGGGGTGAAGGTTGAATAATAAAAAAAATAAAACTATATATATATTGAATTTTCCCCTGAAACAAGGCACAGTGCCACTTTGAAGTAGGGTGTTACTATCTGGGACATAAGTTGTAGAGATATTATGAAGGGAGATGAGTAGCAAGATATTTGTTCACATTACACTTGAACTTCTGCATGTCAGTACAGTTGGGGAAGCAGAATCCCGGAAGGGAGTTTCAAAGAGTAGCAGTTCTGGGGAATAAACTATTGAAGTAGAAGGCTTTCTTACACCTAGGGATCTCTACTGTGTAGGGGTGCAATTTAGCTGCTTGTCGGGTATTTACATCGAGGGGGTGCAAGTGCTTGTAGTTCGTCAGAACATTCACCATTAAAACACTTGTAGAAAAGGCATAGGGATGCAACATTTCCTACTTTATATATATATATATATATATATATATATATATATATATATATATATATATATATATATATATATATAATTTGTAAACAAGTCTAAAAACCACAAGCATATTTATAATACATTCATATCATGTTATTTGATGTATGGTGCATCCTATACGTGTTTCGTTGAATTGTATACCAAACAACTCATATATATATATATATATATATATATATATATATATATATATATATATATATATATATATATATACTATCAGCGACCCGTTGGGTCAGTATATGTTATGGTTAGCTAGTAATAGGAAAAGTGAGTATATCAATTATGGCAAAAGTATGCGCGCCTGCACATACAACAATGACCACTACTTTTATATCAGGAATTAAATTTTTTAATATCTGGAAACCTACTTATTTGCGGCAAATTTAAATTCGATATTCCTTTTCATCATACAATAAAACGTATAAAAGTCGTCTATGTTTCTATTTTTTTCACTGTTAAGCATGCGATATGGAATATTGACAACAAACCAACCACATCGCCATCAGTCCATCACGAATCCCTATTTTACAAGCCTTTTTTACAAGCAGTGATATCAATCCGAAATATAAAATCACTTAAAAAGTGTAAAATCTGAGAATCGATAAAAGATGATATTTTCGGCGCTTGTGTATATTCCACCTATATTAAAAAACAAAAATAAAGAAGATAATTAATTTACGTAATTTTTGGAATACGATATTTTCTTTCCGTCATAGGTACCTACATCATATAGATGTTTCTCTCTGTATATTTTTAATATAAGTAAAAATCTGGACTAGCACCAAATTTTCTTTACGTTTGGAAAAAAGTTGTTTGTTGTAATTGTTTTTTATTTTATCCCTTTTTATTTGTTGCACAATCGTCTGACTTCATTGCATCCGGGCAACGCCGTGTAGTTACAGCTTGTATAACGTTAAATCTGAACAAATTCCCTCTATTTCTCAAGTGCCATAAAAGTCTCGCTAAAGTGCTTGCAAATCATAAGTCGTATGTCGCCATTTTCAATGTCGGTATTTTACGACAATGTCGGTATTTTACGACAATGGCTGCGCATAAAAATATCAGATCCGAAATAATTTAAGAACATAATTTTTAAGTGTCAAACACAAAAGAAAAATTGAATTGCTTCATTTTATTACTAAGTACAATTGCCCGGGGTTGCCCGGGCGTCTTTTTTTACTTTTATTTTAAAATATATCGTTTTTTTCGATTTTTTTTTTTTGTGTGTGTTTTACCAAATTATTATTTGTACTCATTAGGAGTTCTCACACAGGCGATCATAAAAGATTTCTTTCTGCTAGCAATCTGTAGTGTTCGCTGAAGTCTGGATGACATTAAATCATCTCAGATGTACAGTACTCTCCACCGCTTTCGATAACCTTTGTGTTATCGCATCAGGCGTGTACCATTGATTTCTCACTGGCAACGATCGATGGCCTTTACTGGAATTTACGTGGCAACAAGGTTTTTGTCCTCTCCGCACTCATCCAATGGAGATTTATTTAGTGCTTTCTATCCTCGGTCTTTCCATCCTCTTTGATTCTTCATGACTATTTGGGGAGGCGCCTGTCTATGCTGACACTGAAATTTTTTTTTTTTTTTTGGGGGGGGGGGTAGTTAATTTATAATTTTGCGGTTTCAATTTTCTTGCTTCCATGTGATATTTTGCCATCTTTTTTTTTTTTTCTACTTCTATTGTAGTTTCCATTTGGTTGCTTAGCATTTGTAGTTTATGCGAGTTAGTTTCAACAGTCAAGTCTTTTCCTTAAGATTTCAGCTGTTTTCAGCATCACCGTTTATTGTATCGTTTTCATCTTCCCCTTGCTTCCAATTTCTCCTAGTCTTTTATCCTTGTTCTTTGAGATTGCTCCTAGTGCTCCTACAATTATTTGTACTATATTGATTTTCTTCATGTTCCATATTTCTTTCCGCATATCCAGTGGTGAGGCCCCAGCTTGCGGGCTTTGGGGAGTGTGGAGCCACCCTTTAATTACCATTGCTCCCAGGTCCACTCTGACCTGGAGTGGTAGTACCTGTTAGGGTCCCAACTATGGGTTAAATAGAAACCGACTTGAAAACAACAAATATATTCTATTAAAAAAGATTTCTTCAAAATCTTTGGATTCGGCATTAAATAACCCGAAAAGGGTTGATATGCCGTAAAACAAAAACAACCAACCAACCTTTCCGCATATTTGTTTCGTTTTCCTGTCTCTTTTATCTTCACCCTATGGTCTGCCAGAACGGCAACATCTACAATTTGGTAGTTTCTTTACTTCTTGTTGATTATTATACGATCTGGTCTGGATGAGTTTTTCTGTTTGTATCTCCATGTCCCAGTAGACTCCGGTTTGTACTTGTACCATTTGTTCCCAGTGGACTGCCTTCCCGTGCAATCATGCTTGCCTTTATATTGTTTTTGAGCTAGTTTTCTGCATTCACTTATTATGTGATTTACCGTTTCATCTCTTTGTGCACAGAAGCTACATTTACTCTTTTCTTGTTTTATTTATTTTAGTTTTAATGTGATTAGTTCTAATCGCGTTGTTCTGTGCAGTTGTCAGTAGAGATTCCATTTCTCTGTTCATGTGTCTTTTTCTTAGCCACATACAGGTGTTTTTATGATTCCCTACTTTTGTTATTCTTGTAAATCTTCCTTGAAGCTCTTCCTCTTCACATTTTTTTCTTTTTTTTCTTTTTTGTTTCTTATTCCATCGTTTCCTATATTGCTTTTCTTGAGGGTGTATCTCGCTGCGACGATCAGTCTCTCTGCATTCCGAGTTATATACTTTTCCAAATCTTTTTTATGTCTTCTATTTATCAGTCCCTTTTCGCTTTAATTCCTTTTCATATAGTGTTGTTCAGTATCATCTTTTAGGTGTAATGCATTGTGCATTGTCATTAGTTTCCTTGCCTTCTAACCAACATGCATGTTCTTCTTTGCTCTAGTATAAGAATGGTCCAGAATATCTTATTAATGATACTGCCCAGGCTTTTATTCCTTTAGATTTATATTGTATAATTTTGTTTCTAAGAGTTTCCTTGTTCTTCTCAGGTACTCTCTTCTAATCTTCTCTTTCATTTCAGTAGATTTGATGATGTCTACTTCCAGAGCTCACAAATATTTGTAGGTCTCATGTTCATCAAGCACCCTCATGTTATTTGGCTGAGCAGTTCTGGTGCTTGTAGTTTTCCCCCTTTTCATCTCCAGTAGTGCAGACTTTTCTATTACAAATTCCATTCCAATGTCCTGGCTGTATATAGAGTGTTTATTATTGGCTTACAAGGAGCTTTCACACAGGTCATCAACGATCTCTCCTTGACAACAGCCTGTGGTGTTCCCTGGAAGCTGAGTGACAACAAGTCTCCCTAGATTTCCAGTACTCTCTACCTCTTTCGATAGTATTTGCCAATAAATTTTCATTATCACAACAACTGCTTGCCATTGATTTCTCGTTGGCAGTGGCTGTTGGTCTTCACTGGAATTTGAGTGGCAATAAGCCTCCTCAAGGCCCCAGTTCTCTTTGCACTTATCTGGTGGGGGCCTGGTCAGTTCCTTGATCTTTCCTTTCTCCTTGAAGACTTGGTGGTTATTTAGTTTATTATTATTATTATTATTATTATTATTATTATTATTATTATTATTATTATTATTATTATTATTCACTGACTAGGAGTTCTCACACAATCCATCACCAGTGATCACTCAATGGTAATAACTTGTGGTGTTTGTTCCATGGACTCTGAGTGACAAAAGTTTTCCTAAATTCTTTTTCAATAACATTGCAAATGATTTCACTTCATCGCAATGGCCGTTTACCTTTAATATCTCACTAGTAACGACCATTGGTATTCCCTGGGGTTCGGGTGGCAAAAAACCTCCCTAGTACTTTCCACACTTTTCTAAAGGACGTCTGGTTAGTTGCTTCGCCTTCTTGGCCTTTTCGAATCCTTCACGTGTAGTACCATCTAATGTAGCCGCCACCATTTTTTATTGGGTGGGAAGGGGATAGTTAATTTAACATTTTGCAGTTTCAGTTTACTTGATTCCTTGTGATCGTATTCTGTTTTGTTTTTATTTCTATTGCAGTGTTCAAGTTAGTCGTTAGAGTTTGTAGTTTTAACGGTAATCCGAAACTTAAAACACGCAATATAACAACTCTATAGCTAAATAAATATTAAAGGACTGGAATCGGAATCGGTTATAGTATCGGAATCGAGAAAAACTTATGAATCGTCCTATCACTAAGTAGGACACAAAGTCGGTTTTTAATGATAGGAAAACTACCTTCTCGAAAGGGGGCACTCTGGATTGGGAAAAAATCCTCAATCGAGAAAGAATTTTTTTTTATTGACTAAGGACACAAATGATAAAGAATGGCTGATACATTTTACTTCTGACCAAACGAAGAATTGCTGGCCAATAAGTCCGTTAACTAAATTGTCCAACCACAAGTATCCGCCGCTAAAACGTCCTTCACTGCTTGCGACGGACACGTTTGTAATAGTGGTGTGGTGTGGTTGGGAGGGGGGTTAGAGATCCAATGTAAAACATTTTTTGCAACTCTTCGCGTGGCGTCGCGTCACACACTCTTTTATTCCAGTTTCTTACTTTTCCCTTTTCTTGGAGTTCACGAATTTAAAGAAAAAACCCGGATGCGGGAGCTGGAATCTGGATCTTACCAATTAGTTGGCGGTTATTTTTTTCGGAGGGCAATTTATTTTGGAGGGTTTATTTAATGGTTCCGTCGTGTGAATTTAGTTACCATTTTCGACTTAAAGAAATTGGTCGGTTCTTTTCGGTCGAATATATTTGTTCTTGGAAAACATTTGTTTCTCTTTTTGGTTTCAATATTGTTGTGTTCTTTCTTGTTCGAAATATAAAGAACTTAAAAACAAAGAACTTTTGAGAACTTTCTTCCGTGGATTTATTATTTAAAAAATTTAAACAACGAAATCCAAAGGAATTACCGTTATAAGTTCAGGAAGAAAAATAAAGGTAAGTTATTTGTTAACAATTTCGGACAGTTTGCAGTATAGACAATAAAATGAAAAAGTGGTAAACAAAAATAAAAACAAATATATAACAAATATATATATATATATATATATATATATATATATATATATATATATATATATATATATATATATATATTAATTCCTAATGTAGCATCCCTCTGCCTGTTCTACAAGTACTTTAACGGTGAATGCTCCGAAGAACTGCAAGCACTTGTATCCCCTCGACGTAAATACCCCCGACAAGCAGCAAAATCCCACCCCTTCACAGTTGAGATCCGTAGATGTAAGAGAGCCTTCTACTCCAGTAGTTCCTTCCCCAGAATCGCTAGATTTTGGAATTCCCTTCCAGATTCCTGCTTCCCCAACTGTACTGACATGCAGAAGTTCAAGTGTAACGTGAACCGATATCTTGCTGCCAAACTGCCCACATAGAACTCCTGTAGCTTATGTCCATGATAGTGGCCCCCTACATCAAAGTGGCAATGTGCCTTGTTTGGGGTGAAAATGTAATTAAAAAAATTAAAAACAAAACAAAAAAAAAAAGATATAACAAATAAATGTAATAAAAAATTAAAAAAAAAAACAAAAAACAAATATATAACAAATAAATGTAATAAAAAAAATAAAAAAACAAAAAACAAATATATAACAAATAAATGTAATAAAAAAATAAAAAAACAAACAAATATATAACAAATAAATGTAATAAAAAAATTAATAAAAAAAACAAAAAAACAAATATATAACAAATAAATGTAATAAAAAATTAAAAAAAAACAAAAAACAAATATATAACAAATAAATGTAATAAAAAAATTAAAAAAAACAAATATATAACAAATAAATGTAATAAAAAAATAATAAAAAAACAAAAACAAATATATAACAAATAAATGTAATAAAAAATTAAAAAAAACAAAAGCAAATATATAACAAATAAATGTAATAAAAAAAATTAAAAAAAAAAACAAAAAAAAAAACAAATAACAAATAAATGTAATAAAAAAAATTAAAAAAAACAACAAAAAAAACAAATAACAAATAAATGTAATAAAAAAATTTAAAAAAAACAACAAAAAAAACAAATAACAAATAAATGTAATAAAAAAATTTAAAAAAAATTAAAACAAAAAAAAAACAAATAAATGTAATAAAAAATTAAAAAAAAACAAAAAAAAAACAAATAAATGTAATAAAAAAATTAAACAAAACAAAAAACAAATAAATGTAATAAAAAAACAAAAAAAATAAATGTAATAAAAAAACAAATAACAAATAAATGTAATAAAAAAATTTAAAAAAAAAACAAAAAAAACAAATAACAAATAATTGTAATAAAAAATTAAAAAAAAAAACAAATAACAAATAAATGTAATAAAAAAATTTAAAAAAAAAAAAAAAAAACAAATAACAAATAAATGTAATAAAAAAATTAAAACAAAACAAAAAACAAATAAATGTAATAAAAAAACAAAAAACAAATAAATGTAATAAAAATCAAAAAACAAATAAATGTAATAAAAACAAAAAACAAATAAATGTAATAAAAAAACAAATAACAAATAAATGTAATAAAAAAATTTAAAAAAAAAACAAAAAAAACAAATAACAAATAAATGTAATAAAAAATTAAAAAAAAACAAAAAAAACAAATAACAAATAAATGTAATAAAAAAATTAAAAAAAACAACAAAAAAAACAAATAACAAATAAATGTAATAAAAAAATTAAAACAAAACAAAAAACAAATAAATGTAATAAAAAAACAAAAAACAAATAAATGTAATAAAAAACAAAAAACAAATAAATGTAATAAAAAAACAAAAAACAAATAAATGTAATAAAAAAACAAATAACAAATAAATGTAATAAAAAAATTAAAAAAAACAACAAAAAAAAACAAATAACAAATAAATGTAATAAAAATTAAAAAAAAAAAACAAAAAAAACAAATAACAAATAAATGTAATAAAAAAATTAAAACAAAAAAAACAAATAAATGTAATAAAAAATTTAAAAAAAAACAAAAAACAAATAAATGTAATAAAAAAATTAAAACAAAACAAAAACAAATAAATGTAATAAAAAATTAAAAAAAACAAACAAAAACAAATAAATGTAATAAAAAAACAAACAAAAAAACAAAAAACAAATAAATGTAATAAAAAAACAAAAAAAAATAAATGTAACCAAAGGCAAGATAAGCTGCTTTTCTACCCACCTGGATATTTTTTGTTTTAAATTATTTTAAAGCGTTTATTCATGCGATCTCTCTGCTCAAAATGAAAATTAACCATGACTGCACAGGACCTTTGATAATCGCTCAAAAATCGAAAATTAAACAAAATACTGGTAGAAATTCACCCACAGTGATGTTTATTGGGTGGTTTTCTACAAGTATTTTGTTTAATTTTCGATTTTTGAGCGATTACCGAAACTCCTCCAAATGACCGCCAAATGACAGCCACTTTTTCTTGTTTTAACTTAAGACTTGGCACTATTTGTGTTTCAAAGTAAATAAACGCTTCAAAATAAGTTAAAACACAAAAAAAACTTATCCAGGTAGGTAGAAGAGTAACTTCTTGCCTTTAGTAACATTTATTTGTTATATATTTGTTTTGTTTTTTACCACGTTTTTGTCTTGTTGTATTAACTGCAAAATGTCCACAATTTCAGTAAATTCATAAATTAACACCATCCGCTGAAGAATCCTCTTATTTCAACAAATGAGATTCTATTTTTTTAGGTGCTTACGTATGAACAGTAAAAACACTAAAAATTGTCGAATTTTTTTTCAGAATTTAGAGTAGAGGATCACAGTTTTGTATATAAATTTAATGCACCCCTCCCTATTTTCCTGGCTATTCTCTCTTTTAGGGCAGTTAACCGAATTGTTTTGGTTAACTGCCTTAATGCGTTAGACTATGCAATCCTAAATTGCTGCATCGACAACGACTTCTACGATATCCGTTTTTACAGAGTAGATTACAATCGTGCAGTGTAAAAATAAAAGGTTTTTCGAGATTAATCACTATAAATTCTAAAATGTTTTTTGGGTGCTAATGCAGAGAGTGATCCGCGCTATTTTTTAAATCCTATTTCCACGTTTAATTAAAGTTTTATGATATGTTTTTTTTGTTCAATTATAAGGTTAAAGTACAGAATAGGTACAAAACACCCTCCCCTCTCCATGTTAAGAATAGCTTTTTAAATAATAACGTTACTATTTCAGCATGGATCACTCTCTGCATGAGTACCGTTTTTTGTTGTTTATTTTCTTTCTGTCAAGCTTTTCACGGTGTTTACATGTAATCGCCCAAAAAAGTAGAATTTCATTTAGGTAGTTGGTGATTTATATAGTGTATTAATCTAAAATAATACCACAAATACAATTGCCAATTACTTAGGACTTCTATCCAGTCAAGGCTGACGGAACAAGAGCATACTATCCCCGTGAAGTAAATAAAGGGCTCCATTTGAAATTTCGACCAAATTCCCAGGTTCGACAGAAACATTCCCGAGTTCGACAAAATACACCTGAAGAAGGTCGGGGGTTACATCGACTGAAACGTTGTGAAAATCACATTCAAGATGAGAACAGAAGTCCGATGAATCCAAATAATACGAATAACCAAACGAGATTGCCCACCCCCCTTTTAAATTTTTTAAATTCCCTAATGCTGGTAAATGTAGTCGGGTAGTCCAACACAAAACCTACCTTAAAAGTTCAAAAAAGGTAAAAAAAGAAATACGCATTTTTAGGGGATGGGCAGTGGGCACTCTCGTACAGGTCCGCCTTAATCCTCATCTCCAAAATTCCGAAACGTCACCACAATTTGTTTTAAAATTTTTTATATGACAGTTGATAATTTTCATTATTCGGACTACTATCTTCATCTTTATGTCGTATTCACAACGTTTCGACTGATGATCTTCACCTCAATCTTCTTCAGATACATTTGTTCACATGTGGGAATTTTCTAGTTAAATTTGAGAACATGGACCCGTGACGTAACGATTAAGAGCGTTACTTATAGCTAGTTCTACATGACAATCTTTTGGATACTGAAGTTTTAACCATTACCATAGACGATGATAACTACGAATAATATAAGAATTAACAGTAGCATGCTATTTTAACCACCTGTAAAACTTTAGCGTGGTCCCTGGTTTTCTTGGACGACGATAGTGTCTTTATGTATAGCCAAAAACCATACCAACATTTAATATGAATTGTGTATAAAAGTTATCATTTTTATCGAAGGTAGAAAATGAAAAATATGTAAACGGACATGAATGGAAATATATGAAATATTGAGAGAATAGAAGGGTCACCAGGTAGTAAGTGAACAGATTTTTTTTTTTAAATTAAAATTTTTTTTTTTTTTTTACAGTTTCACCCCAAACAAGGCATAGTGTCACTTTGATGTAGGGGACTACTATCAGGGACATAATTTGCAGGAATACGATGAAGGGAGCTGAGCAGCAAAATGTCTTTTCACATTACACTTGAACTTATGCATGTCAATGCAGTTGGGGAAGCAGGAACCCAGAAGGGAGTTCCAAAGTCTAGCAGTTCTGGGAAAGAAACTATAAGAGTAGAAGGCTTTCTTATATCCAGGGATCTCTACTGTTAAGGGGTGGGATTTAGCTGCTTGTCAGGTTTGATGGGCGTATTTACGTCGAGGGGGTTCAAGGGCTTGTAGTTTGTCTGAGCATCTACCATTAAAATACTTGTAGAACAGAAAAAGGGATGCAACATTTCGTCGATGGAACAAAGGTTGCAGCTTGGATGACAGTTCAGGTTGGTGACTCTCTTTTGAACTTTTTCCAGGGGTGAGAGACTAGTAGCAGATGCACCAGCCCAAATATGACAACAATACTCCATACATGGTTTTCCCCTTGTGCCTTTTATAGAACATGGTTTCATCAGCAAATATACCCATCTCAGAGACTATTTTATCAGGGAGGCCATTTATGAATATCAGGAATAATAAAGGTCCAAGGATCAACCCCTGAGGTACAACCTGCATTTATATCATATTGTTTAGACGTATGACCATCGAGGAGAACATGGATTTTTCTCTTACTTAAGAAGGATTTAATTATGTTGAATATTCGTCCAGTAATACTATAAGATATGATTTTCATGAGAAGACCATCGTGCTATATCCTGTCAAAAGCCTTAGGACTACTGCCCTCCTCTCCTCTGCTTATCCAGTTCATGGTACATACATTCAAAGATTACAGTTAGAATATCTGCAGTAGAATGCGCAAATCCATATTGATGGTCGGACAGAAGTTTAGCATCTGTAAGGTGGTGGACTAGAGATTGGTTAATTATGGACTCAAATATTTTGGCGAAAAGAGGGAGGAGGCTAATAGAGTGATAATTCAATGGGTCAGTTCTTTCGCCAGAATTCTTGTAAACTGGTACCACAGAAGCAGTTTTCCAGCAGTCAGGAAAGCATGATTCATTAAGGCACTTGTTGAAGAGTTTCGAGAGAACTGGAGCAACCTCAGTGGAGCATTTCTTTAATAGTACAGCTAGGGTGAGATCAGGTTCACATGGTTTTGAAGTGTCTAGGTTTTTTATGATATCATGTACTTGAGAAGGGGTGATTTTAAGATCGTCTAATGTGGTTTCTGTCTGTAAAGGAAAATTAGAGAGGGAGTGATTTGTTGGGTTCAACGTAGAGTTTGAGGTAAACTGTCGAGCAAGCATGTTAGCTATCTCGGTTGCTGTGCAAACAACCACATGATTGTTGGATAGTGGGGGAATTGTTGATTGCCCATTATTTACTACACTGTTGTAAATTTTCCAGAAATCACGAGTTCCTAATTTTTGCACTTCAATGCGTTTTCTGGTGGTTTTGGTACATTCTCTCTTAGCTATAGCTACTTCTTTCTTTCAATTACTTCTAGCTTCTATAAACTTTTGTCTGTTTGTAGTGGACTTATGTTGGATAAATCTGCGGTATGTAATTTGCTTCTGAGCAATCGAAGCTGCGCAAGTGGAAGTAAACCATTAGGGAGAGTGGAGCTTGCTATAGAACTTCTGTATGGCTCAATTGCTGTTTTGAACCATTCAATGATCTCATTTGTGCACTGTTTCACAGGAAGAGAAAAGATATTTACCCTTGGGGCATCTCTGATGTGATCTCTAATGGCATCCCAGTCAGCTTTATTGCAGTACCTTGTCGTTTTGAGCAATGGCTCCTCAATTTGGGGGTCAAGAGTTTAGAGTGATATCTATCATTATCACAGCATTCTCAGCATTCCTGATGGGGCAATTGGCATTTGTCACACAATCCTCAGGAACTGTTGTCAAAAATAGATCCAGAAGTGAGGCTTGCTGGTCCTAACGATCTAGGAAACGGGTCGGGAATGTTACTGCTTGTGTCAAGGAATGGGATATAGAAAAGTTATAGATGATGCTACCAGCTGTATCTGTGTAGTTAGAGAAGCCAAGCCAATTATTGTGGTGGGCGTTAAAGTCACCAAATACATGTATTTGGGCACTAGTGTCAAGACAGAGTACTACATCTATGCTGTGAGAGACATGATTGATTAGAGTACAGTCCTGGGTAGAGGCAAAGTGATAAAGAAAATACAGGTGGCTAACGCTATGTTGTAAAGTTAGTTTAAAGCACATGAAGGTCGGGTCATCTGATTCTAGTTTAGATTCCCTAGTCATGGAAAGAGTGTTACGAATATAGATTCCAAATCTGTGCATGTGTCTGTCAGTCCTTACGACAAAGTGGAAGATAACCAGATATGTTAAAAATGTTAGAGGGATGGAGGAGTGCAAGTTAGTTTCAGTTAGTGCTAAGATATCCGGGGAGTTTGCTAGGAGAAATGATTCTACATCATCTAAGTTAGTTCTAAGTCCACGAATATTTGTAAATGCAAGCCTGAAGCGAGGAGGCGAATTGTTGTTTGAGTGTGTGTCTGGTATGGATGTTATTTTGGATTAAGCTGTCATTTCATTTTTTTTGTAGTTTCAGATTTAAGGTGAGATATGCTTGACAAAGCGGATGTGCATAGCAACTATCATGCAACACAAGTAGATCATCAACCGACTCCTCAACAAAAGGAATGTGGCCTCGGGAATGCCCACCAGAGATGGGTGCAAGGTCTCTTTCCATACACAACATGGCACTACAAACACCCAATATTATTCAACTGGTGATAGAGCAGCAGCTCTGAGCGCTACCAAAGAGTTAGAACTTCTGTACTCTCAGTCAGAAACAGCAGGCAGCAACTTTCAAACTGGTACCCTCAAACCTGTCAGACAAGAATGGTACAGTCCATTCATATTAGCATACATGGTAAACAAGCATCCCCAAAATGCCCAAATTTAGGGGTAGGTAATGTGGCGGATGTGGAAGACGGCATTAATTGCCCTAGTCAGGAAACAAGGCTAAGGACTGGCAAAGAAGGATCCTAAGGGACCTTGGCGGCCACTGGCAGACCCTAGCAGGTGTTTTATTCAAAGTTTAAGTAAAGCAGGAAGCCCTCTATTCTAATTTCTACGCAATCCTGAATTGCTGCATCGACAACGACTTCTACGATATCCGTTTTTACAGAGTAGGTTTCAATCGCGCAGTATGAAAATAAAAGATTTTTCGAGATTAATTGTTTAACTGCTTTTTTTTTTGTAAAATAGTGGATCAAAATGAAAAAATGTCGAATTATTAAAATGTTAGGTGAAAGTAGAGAATAATGTTTATGTGTAAAAAGAAGTTATTTTGCGTCTGCGTGTTATTAAATTATGGGTTTATATTTGAAAATATTTGCTCAAATGTATATTTTTTTTGTCTATTTAAATTTATGGTGAACAAGTAAAGCATGCATGTGAGTGCACAGTGAATGAGACATAAAAAAAATGACTAAGTTCAGCATTCCATCCACCCCCATTTAGTCCCCAAAGTCCCCAGGGGATATCAAATCCTGATGAAAAGGCATAAACGATGTAGTTTTAGGCCTTAATATATGTAAATTTGAGTTCTGCACCATGTAAAAAAAAAAAAAAAGAAATGACTCAGTCCATCATTTGCGCCCCCCCTTTTAGATCCAAAAGTCCCCAAGGCCTTAACATATTTAAATTTGAGTTCAGCACCATGCAAAACTGCTAAATAGACATACATAGAAAATTTTGCACAACTATGATAAAACAGTCCCAAAAATGGATTGTTTTTATAAGCCCTAAAAGAGCCCCTAGGGCACACCAAAGAGTTATTGCAAAGTATATATATAAACAAAATTATATAGAAATTAGTTAGTTACAAGTTTTCAGAACGTTTTATAAAAATCCAAGGCATCAATTTTTTTTTAATAAGCCCAAAAGTGTCAATTTTAGCCATTTTAACCCAAAAGACACCGGGGGGGGGGGAAACCGGAGTTTTCCCAGAAAATCCGTTCTGTTATTTTTTGACTATCATGTTTAATGTTTGTGCAAAATTTCAAAAAATTCCAATGCGTATTATTGAGAAAAGTGCGGACAAACGAACGGACGAGGGTGAATTTACAGGTTCACTCTTCTTTTGTTGGGGGACAAATAAAATCGATCTTATTAGTGTCTCAGTAATTTGATCAGCCAATGAAACTGTCAGCAATTGTTAGAACTTACGTTGAGAACGATTGTTATTCCAAGGAACTTAAACGAAAGATTTAATGTGACATGTACCAGAAGAAGAAGGTATACACAGACGACGCTGGTACAAAAAATGTGCCAAATGTAGAAAAATTATCCATTTCGTTGAGGAGAGGGGGAGGAGAAAATAAATATTGAGTAAAAATCGTGCTACCACCGTTAAATATGACTTGTTTTGGAATGTGACTCTTGTAGTAAAAACTATAAGAATTTTGGACAACGAATGAAAGCAACGTGTAATATGTGGAAATCCTACCTCAGTTTATGACTAGTAATCTGAACATATTGAATTTATATTTGCAAAGCTATAACGTTTTGTCCTAGACGGGAATGATTGTTTCTATTTTATTATATATGAAGATAAATCGTTATCATTATGTCATAACTATCGAACCAATGAAAGAAAGACTTCATATTTTAAAACGGATATTAATAATCGTCATATCATGTATCGTCTAAATGTACAACAACCGTATATCTATTATAATGAAAAATTCTATTATAATGAAAAATTTCGATCACACAAAACACGTGCAAAAAGGCATTGCGTTTTGAAAAACAAACAAAAAAACAAAACAATATATAACTTAGATCGTTGTGAAAACAAGAAAAAATGGCCGCGAAATGACTCTGTCCTCTTTGATGTCTCGATAATGGCTTAAAAATAAAAAAAAAACACTGGTAGAAACCAACTCAATAAATTTTACCGTAACATTTATTGGTTGGATTTTTACATGTAGTTTGTATACTTTTACGTCATTATCGAGACTTTAAAGATGTGACCTAAATGTGGTAGCCATTTTTCTTGTTCTTATGTAATACTGGACACTGTTTTTCCGAACGGCAGAAGAGTAACTTAACTTACCTTTGATAACATTCATTTTTATGTATTTGTTTTTAACCACTTTTGCGTATGTCTATTGTAAATCAAATCCAGCATTCCCATAAAAATGTTTTATTTAATTATATGCAATAAAACAATAAACGTTTCAAATTATAATGAGCGGTTTTATTTTGCTATTTATCAATATCATTAAAAGAATGCTTAAAACAAATTTTTAATTGCACCTCAAATATATCCGACTTCTAATAGGTATTAACTCTTTGGTAGACATTGTTTGTCAACTTCAGACTCTCAAACTGGAAGCCACCATCAAGTAGACCGTTTTGTTTTAATGGGATCGTTAAAAAAATCAATTTCACCAATTTTCTATATTATAAAATTTTTTACAAAAGTAAAAAATTTTTTGGTGAAATTATATACCATGCACTGGATTAAGCAAGGGAGGCTAAGTCAGTGGTAATGCTTTGACAGGGTAGATATTTACTTGCTGCACCCCTCAGCAAGATGTGACATAAGATGAGAAGGTGCGGATGTCAAGCAAGTGCCCTTAAAGGCAACAAGCGATAAACTTGCCCCACCCGAAAACCAGGTGGCAAGGTCTGGGAGGGTGGACCTCTTATGTAATACCCAGGCAGCGTACCTCAGTCCGACAGGTACTCGGCCAGCTCCTGGCCCTGCACCTGTCGAGATGATTGTCAAGAAGGGATTCTTGACGGATACTTCCTACCCAGTCTCCAAGCAACCAAAGCAGAAAGTGACTAATCACCCAACATTATTACACGATAATCTTCTCCTAGAATCAGTGGAATTGGACGAATACTTAACATAATCAAATCTTTGTTAAATAAGAAAAAAATCCAGGTTGTCCTCGATGGTCGTAAAGCAAAACAACGTAATATAAATGTGGGTGTGCCTCAGGGGTCAATCCTTGGACCTTTTTTATCCTTTTCATTTATAAATGACCTCCCTGATAAAGTTGTCTCCGAGATGCGTATATTTGCTGATGACACCATGTTCTATAACACACGAGGGCAAAACGAATGACCACATACCTAAGGAAAGGCTCCAGTCTGTAGTGGAATGGGGACATAAATGGATGGCAATATTCAAAGCTGCTAAGACTAAGCTTTTTTACTTTGATAATAACAAGAAACCTTCTGAACCACTGATAGCCGTGTCTAATGATACATTATCTAAAAGTTCTTCATTCAAACTCCATGGTTTAACGTTCACAGGGAACATGAATTGGAACAGGTACATTGAGGACATTGCCAAAGCTGCTGTGAAGAAGGTGAGCTCTCTCTACTATGCTAGAGGGTTACTTACGCCTGAGAGTATCCTGTACTTCTACAAGGCCACCCTCCACTCATGTATGGAGTATTGTTATCACATTTGAGTTAGTGCATCTGCTACTAGTCTTTCTCTTTTAAAAAAGAATAGCAAACCTGATAGGTCCCGCTCTGTCAACCAAACTCCAACCCCTGTCCCATCGACGAAATGTTGCATCCCTGTGTCTCTTTTACTAGTATTTTAATGGTAGATGCTTAGACAAACTCCAAGCCTTTTTACCTTTGACATAAATACACCTGACAAACCTAACAAGCAACAAAATCCCACCCCTACACAGTAGAAATCCCTAGATGCCAGAAAGACTTCTACTCAAATAGTTTCTTCCCTAGAACTGCTAGACTTTGGAATTCCCTCCTGGGTTCCTGCTTCCCTGACTGTACTGACATGCAGAAATTCAAGTGTAATGTGAACAAACATCTTGTTGTTCAACTCCCTACATATTATCTCTGCAAATTATGTCCCAAATAGTAGCCACCTACATCCAATTTTTTTTGTCATTTCACAGCAAACAAGGCACAGAGCTACTTAGTCGTGAAGGGCTACTATTTGGGACCAGATTTGCAGGGATACTATTTTGGGAGTTGGGCAGCGAGATTGTTGTGTACATTATGCTTGAATTTCTACATGTCAGTACAATCAGGGAGCAGGGACCTAGGAGAGAATTCCAAAGTGTAGCAGTTTGAGGGAAAAAGCTATTCGAGTAGAAGGCTTTATGGAATCTAGGGATATCTACAGTGTAGGGGTGGGATTTTGCTGCTTGTCAGGTTTGTCGAGGGTATTGTCATCGAGGGGATACTAGTGCTTTGAGTTCGTCAGAGCATTTGCCATTGAAATACTTGTAAAACAGGCACAAGGATGCCACATTTCGGTGATGGGACAGAAGTTGGAGTTTAGTTGATAGTTCAGGGCCTATTAGGTTGGCAACAGTTTTTTGAACCTATGTAGAAGCGATGCACCAGCCCTGAAGTTGCAGCAATAATCTATACATGGGCTTGTAAAGATACAGAATACTCTCAGGTGTGAATAGCCTTTTAGCAACGGTAGAGAGAGCCCACCTTCCTTACTGTAGCCTTGGCAATTATCTCAATGTATTTGTGCCAATTCATGTTGTTTACCCTAGGAGCTTGAGGCAAGTACTTTCAGGTAATGTATCATTAGCCATGGCAATTAGTGGTTGAGAAGATTTCTTGTAATTATTAAGAGAAATAAGTTTAGTCTTGACAGCATTGAAAATTACCAACCAGTTACGACCCCATTCCACTACAGACTGGAGCTCTTCCCTTAGAGTTTTAGCAATTTCCTTAGATATGTGTGCATTCATTTTACCCTCATGCTTGTTATAGAGTGTGGTCTCATCAGCAAATATCCCCATTCCAAAGAAAATTTTATCAGGAAGGTCATTTATGAATATCAGGAATAATAAGGGTCCAAGGATTGACCCCTGTTGCACACCTGCATTTATATCATGTTGTTGTGATGTACGACCATCAAGGACAACTTGGATTTTTCTCTTATCTAAGAAGGATTTGTTATGTTGAGCATACATCCAGCGATTACCATAGGATTTGATTTTGATGAGAAGACCATCATGCCAACCCCTGTCAAATGTCTTGAATATGTCTAGAGCTACTGGCCTAGCTTCTCCTGCCTTATACAGTGCCTGATATATATGTTTGGAGATTACAGTTAGGATATCTGCAGTAGAACGGGCTTGTCTCAATCCATACTGTTGGTCGGATAAAAGTTTATTGTTTGTGAGGTGACAGACTAGTGCTTGATTGATTAAGGATTCGAAGATTTTGACGAAGAGAGGGAGGAGGCTAATAGAGCGATAATTAAGTAGGTCAGTTCTTTCGCCAGAATTCTTGTAAATTGGTACAACAGAAGCAATTTTCCAGCAGTCCATAAAGCAAGATCCGTTGAGGCATTTGTTGTAGAGCTTGGAGAGAACTGGAGCAACCTCAGTGGGGCATTTTTTTTAGTAGTATAGCAGGGAGAGCTCGGGCCCACATACCTTCAAGCTGTCTAGATTTATCATGGTATCACGAATAAGGGAAGGGGTGATTTTCTAATCTTTGAGTGTGGTTATTGTTCGCAAAGGGAAATTTTGGAGGGGTGGCCTACTGGGTGTAAAGTGGAGTTGGACGCAAAACATTGAGCAAGCAGATTTGCCTTTTCAATTGTTGTGCAAACAATATCAATGCTGTTGGATAGTGGGGGGAATTGTCAACTGGTACTGTGCTTTGTTTGGGGTGAAAAAGCAAACAAAAAAAAGAAAAAAGAAAATTAAAATCAGCTAGCAATTAAATCATTGAATTAATTTTCCATTTTCAAAACTTAAAAATATAAATTGAATTTGGGTAAATATGGAAGCTAAAAAATTTTATTTAGGATTTTGCCAGATTATTACACACTAGCGGGTGTTGCCCGGGTGTTTGGAGGTTTGTATGTAAGAGCGGGGGCCTGTTTTAATATTATAAAAAAACACGATGTTATAAAAAATTGGAAAAACCAAAACAAAGCAAAACCGCGAACAAATGTAAAAAAAAAGGAAAAAAAAAGGTGTAAAAGAGGAAAAAAGGTTTAAGTAGGAAGACAGGCTCGAACCCGAAGCATCAAGGCTAAGGCAAAAAAAAAAAAAAATGCCGGACACGTTACCTTTACGCCAAAGAGACACACAATTGAGAATGGATGAAATTAACTCTTTAAAAACACTTGCAGGTGGTTGAAACTAATGTCAACGTTTTCTAGGTCAAACATGACGTTATTGTCGTAGTAGCAGGAGGAGGCCGAGTTTAGGGTGAAGGACTACCCCCCCCCACACACACATTTTAGCTTCTATAGGAATGAAAAACAAAACGAACGTGAAAGAATACCAAAGGAAAAAAAGGAAAAGAAAAGAAAAGAAAAAAAGTTACCGCGTAAAATGCAAATATGTTTATTTAAATCTAATTTTTTTGTTTTTTTTAAATGGAAAAACAAAATTCCAAAAAATAAAACTTACCGTGTATAATGAAAATATGTTTATTAGATTTTATTTATTTATTTTTCTTTGTTTCAATGAAAAAGAAAAAAATGAATAAATAAAACCAGAAAACTGACCGTGTTTTTTATTTTTTTTTAATGTTGGTTTGTTTTGGTTTGTTTTGATTTCTTTTTTTTGTATTGTTTTCTTTGTTGTCGCTGTTAACCAATTAGAATGTCGTCTAATCCCAATATCGATAGCGTAGTAGTAATTGTGCTAATGAAACTCTCAGAAATGCAATGTATAGATAAAGAATGAATAAGTAACTAATCCGAAAATAGGAAGTCAGCTCCCCCCCCCCTAGTATCACGTATGAAATCAGTGCAAACATAATAGAAGTATAAAGACAGTAAATGAAATATTAAAGCGACTAATCAGTGCAAGATTTGAAGAACGCTGGTGGCTGACTGTTAAAGTTTCTTGTAAAAACTGGAATCCAATGTTAGTTCGTTTCGTTTAAGTAATCCTTCGAATCGCAACCCCCACCCCCCATAAAAAAGAAAAAATATAAATGGAGGAAAAAAAGAGGAAAAAAAGAAGAAATTTATAAAATGGCACAAGTAACCCACAGAATAACTGGAATGTAAAGTCGCATTCCACCCAATGGAAAAATGCCAATCCATATTTTTTAAGCAACTAAGAACTCAAACTGGTGTTCCTCGTATATTCCCCTGTGGACGTATCCGCAGCAGTGTTAAGTGGTCGCGGGCGGAGTATGAATCGAATAGAGAGAAAAGATTTTACAACTTCCATTGATTCTAACCGATTGTGGCAATGAACTCTCACCGGAAAAAATATAGAAATGTACGAATATCAAGGAACTGTAAGGGTAGTAGGCCTATAGCACACCTAAGATCCTGTGCTGAAGTGTGAGGACATTACATTTGAATGTAATATCGTGATTTTTAATCCTATTAAGGTCAAACTCACATGGGAAAAAATGAGCTCATTTTTTTATAATAATAATAATAATAATAATAATAATATATATATATATATATATATATATATATATATACTCCAGAATAGTTTTTATTTAACAATCAGTTGTTATGGAAACGTGAGATTGTAAGGTTTACAAAATATTGCTGGCAGTAATATTCTATAAGTTATCCCATCTAAACAAGAATTGCTCAATATGCAAGATAGAGCAAATAAATTAAATTTATTATTTTGACTGACTTTCCATGTCTCACTGACTTTAGCAAATAGGGTGCATACCTTTATAAATATTTGCTAATATTTTCTCTCCTCTGATGAGATGGTAGACATCGAAACCCTATAGGTTAAGGAGATTAACTTTGTAAAGCATTCTTTGTCTTGCTTAGATTAATAAAAATTCTTTGATATGAAATTCATTTCAATGAGAGTTTTTTGAAATTCATTGAATTACAATTTAATATATATATATATATATATATATATATATATATATATATATATATGAAGAGAAGAGATAAATATATATTACCAAATAATTATTAAATAAAATGTTTGTTATAATTATTCTTTTCAGTGCTTCTACAGAAACCCACTTTTTCCAAACTAAAGTTAAACGGGTTAGTCAACAGTTTGTCTACAGTTAGTGTTTAAAAACAAAAGTTTGGTTCAAATTCTGTAGAAGTATTTTTTTTTTGTTGTTGTTTACTTCTGAATTTAAAAATTTGCCAAATTTTATACAACGAAAATAAATGTTCAGAATTGATATAATAATAATAATAATAATAATTTTCAACGGTTAATTGATACATGTGGTATGAGTTAAAAATGCTGTTAATCAAATTTTTAAAAAATAGTCAATTCCTGCGGATAATCGGAATTAGCCACGATCACTGACGTTTTACGTTGACCATGATAAGCTCTTATTTAAAAAAAAAAAGGTAAATATAGGGTTACATTACAACAGAACACCGACTACTCTAATTTGTTTTTTTTAGGGGTAATCGAGGTCGCTGACAACAAATCTGATACTCAAAACTGGGGCATATTTACCGTGTCCATGATATTAACCCCTAAACCCACGAACTACTTTCCGCCATTTTACAACTTCTATTTACGCTACGCGCGCAGCAGCATAAACGACGGTTGTTGAATGTGCCTTCACGTAGAGAACTGCCTTTTCCTATAGCGTTCTTTTGTGGGACATTGAAAATTATACGAAAAAGAAGAAAAGCACTCCAAGTATATATATATATATATATATATATATATATATATATATATATATATATATATATATATATATATATAAAAACCCTCCTTTCTTCTTTCCCTTTTTTCCCCAGTATTCCTCCTAAAAACAATTCTTCCTAATATTAACCAACCATTTCTGTAAGGTTTGACGAGGCTGTTAGATCGTAAACACGGTCCAGCATCCGAAACATATGTAACCAAACAGATAAAACGGTAATAAAAAAATAAAACACATATTTGCTCTGCAATAGTATTGAGCACTTTCTTCAGGTTTTTACTAATTACCAGTTTTACAAAACAAAACATATATATATATATATATATATATATATATATATATATATATATATATATATATATATATATATATATATATATATGAGAGAGAGGGAGAGAGAAATAAGTAAATATTTATACACACACACACACACACACACACACACACACACACAAAGGAAGAAAGAAACAGGATGGAGATCTTTTGTTCTTTTTCTTCTTTTGACGAGTCAGCCATTTTTATTTATTTATTTATTTATTTATTTATTTATTGTTAATTTTTGCAACATTATCACTTAATTGCTTTTCTTCTTTTACAGCGTCTCTAATTGCCCCATATTTTAGCGACAATAATATAAAAGAAACTCTCTAACCGCATACGCCAGCGAGCCTGACCTACGACCCGTTCCCTAATGCACATACTCCCTCTCCCACCCATTCAACTGAATGCCCATAATTCTTACCACCCGCTTCTCTCCGGGTCCCTCACACGCATACAGTGGCCCAACCCAAATAAATGGGGGTAACGGCAAACCATACTATAAGGATCGCCTTAGGAGAACCTTCGTTATTATTTATTGTTAAAAGCGTTATCCACCAAATGCTGCAGAACGTTTGTACCCATATTTTACCCGTAATCTACAATAAAAACCAAGTCGGTTAAATGAAGCAGCCATTCATACCCTACACTCAAATACACAACAATGAATATTAAGATGCGCTCATTTTTTTTTAACGGAAACAACGTACGCACATGAACACACACAAACCTGGAAATTCCCCGAAAGGATGAAACGCGGACGCCTCTGTGTTACTTAATTGCCATTACTATATTGTCATACTTTTCTATAACGCTGGTGCCAAGGGAATCGTCAGGCTACATCCGCTATTGAAATAAATACTGAAAATCTATACACAGAATCTCTCTCTCTCTCTCTCTCTCTCTCTCTCTCTCTCTCTATATATATATATATATATATATATATATATATATATATATATATATATATATATATAAAGCTTCTTTCCATAGGATCCTGATTTCGAATCTCGCTAGATTCAGCCACTCAGATGTGTCGTAGACGACGAAACACATGTCAGTGGATAATTATATTTCAAACAATATATATGCCACTCCTAATTTGGGGGTATCAAATTTGTGAAAGGGAAAATTATTCCCAACTCACATTTAGGTAAAAATGCACTTTCGTATAAATAATTGAATTCATTCAAAAGTATCACACAAAAAAAGAAAAAAAAAATAAATAAATAAATGACATCAACATAAATCGCGATATAGCCCAATCGTAGAGGTTCAGGTTTCTTTCCATGAGGTCCCGATTTCGAATCTCACTAGATTCAGCCACTCTAACGACTTGTAGATGACAAAACACGTGTCAGTAGATAATTATATTTCAAACAATATATATGCCGCTCCCCATCAAATTGGTAAAATGAAAAAATTATTCCCAACTCGCCCCGATTAAATCTGAAACATCTTTTACCACAGATATGTTGAATCCATATTCCCATACTGATTGAACTTATACACACTAGTATGTTTAAGATTTTAGGGCGGCCATCACACACGCATACGAATACTATTCTTTCTAATCTTCCATTACCTCTATCTCGATCTTTAACCCCCCCCCTCATCCTTTCCCATTCATTCCTATATCTCAACACAGAGTCAAATCCACAACCCTACTGGGTTTTATTTACATACAACCAAATCTTATTTTTCACAACATTTGACGAAACTTCCTGTGATAAGGAAGACATGATATTTTCATTGCAAACTTTGCTTTTGTATAAGCTGTATCGCCTGAAGAGGTTTCCAATTTGCATATTCTTTTAAACATTCATTTTAGTTAATTCCCTTTTAATTTTTCCCGTTTTCTTATGGGATGATCATCTTTAGTTAACTAGTACGCGTAATTATATTCATGCAGATATTCTACATGATTTATATTTGAGTAATATTTGTGTAAAAAGGTTATAATAAACATAAGCCTCTTTCTATATATATTTATGTATGTGTATATATATTTGTTTAAATAATTTTGCTACCAAACTCCTCTGTCAGTTTTTGGTATACAGACATGAAACTTAATATATAGGGTATTCGAACCCATGTCAAACTTTACATTTGGGTTTTAGCCAAGGAAAATTTTATTTATAAAAAAAATTATTTGTAAAAAATGTATATAAAAATGTTATTCACACAACGTTTCGGCAGATGTAACCTCTGACCACAAATTCAGAACCCTTATATGCTTGACAGGTGGAATGGGGGATGTCCTATTTAAAGTATCCCTATTCTACAATTGAACCTAAACTTTGGTGAACAATACCAATAAATAAACCGTACGTTGTTTATCTAACACCATTTTTCATCTTTTAAGATATCCAGTTTTGGATTACGGGAAAACAAAGCCGAAATCTCCGTTGAATGTAATTCAAAATGGCTGTATTTAATCAATGGTGATCGCGGCTGCAACTAATATATTTTATTTACAACTAAAATATATTTTTCTCCCTGTCAAAAGATTAAATTGTGGGCCTTTATTAGCTCCCTGGATATGTGTATAGAAACGGGCCCTGCTGACACACCCATTCCTTTTTAAGTGGGGAAAGCTCTCTTAATGAGATTTTAGCAAAAGAATAGGGCGTTTCAATGACTCCTAAATAATGTAAACGCCAAATAATAGATACCCATTGCGTTTGAAATATCGCCATGCAGATGTTTTTTTTTTAAATTATACAGAGGATATTTTAAATTCAGGATCTCTCGGGGGCAAACCGAGTCGCTCTGTGTTGCCACAGTGGCTGTACATAACTGGATTTTCTGTACAACAAAGTAAGGCACGACAATTGGCCCCTGCCCATTCTCTATTCGTGTGATATTTACGCATAAAATTCGAGCAACTGGAGATTCTTATGTCTTGAACAACAAGGAGCAACCGATTTTAATTTAGAAGGACTGGTATGCTGTTTTCTTTTCGTTGTTTTTCGCAAATTTTTTTGTAAAAATAAACAAGTTTTTTTTATCAGACTGACATTTAGGGAAAATCAAATACTTTGTTGATATATTTACTTTTCATTTTTTTTGTAAAAATTTATTTTTCATTATTTTTGTAAAAATTTACTTTTCATTTTTTGTAAAAATTTACTGTTAGTTATTTTTGTAAAAAATTACTGCTAGTTATTTTTGTAAAAATTTACTATTCATTATTTTTGTAAAAATTTTGTTTTCGTTATTTTTTGTAAAAATTTACTTTTCATTTTTTGTAAAAATTTACTGTTAGTTATTTTTGTAAAAATTTACTGTTAGTTATTTTTGTAAAAATTTACTGTTAGTTATTTTTGTAAAAATTTACTGTTAGTTATTTTTGTAAAAATTTACTGTTAGTTATTTTTGTAAAAAAATTACTGCTAGTTATTTTTGTAAAAATTTACTTTTCATTATTTTTGTAAAAATTTTGTTTTCGTTATTTTTTGTAAAAATTTACTATAAAAGAAAAACAAAACAAATAAACACTACAATAGAAACACGAAAACATCTACGGTTTTAAAAAAGTAACCAAATATTTATTTTTAAGCCTGATTCACATAAAAAAATTTTCCTCTAAGGCTGAATGAAAGCTTTTTTTTTTTACCGATTTTTATAAAAAACAAACAAACAAACAAAAAAAAATTTTTTTTCATACCTTAATTTGTTGTGCCTCAATACGACACGAATAAAAAAAAACTATGCAGGTCGATAGAAATTAAAGGAGACATTTGTCTGCGTTAATTTGTTGTGCTTATATATCACATTAATAGAAAATCAAAAGGAGACGTTTGTCGTGCCTTAATAAGTTGGGCCCAAATATCATAAAAACAGAATCAAAAGCAGACATTTGTCATATCTTAATTTGTTGTGCCTAAATACGACACGAAAAAAAAAAACAAAACAAAAAAACTATGCTCATGCAGGTCGATAGAGATTAAATTTTATTGCGTTTGGTAAACGTTATTATTTGTTCTGTATTTGCTTTTTTGCGTTTGGTTATTCATATATATTTTTTACCTCTTTTTTTCATTCTTAACAATAAGATTCTTTTGACGGGATCTTTTGTTAAACTTTAGGGTTCCGAGAAATGCCGTTTGAGAAACAAGGTCTCCTCCCCATTGTTTTCAATATCAACATAATTCAATAATAATATTTAACAAAAGATATTGTTAGATAATTAACATTGTTAAAAGTTAATTAGTTATTATCGATCTATTTATCGATCTATCTATCTATTTATCTATTTATCCAATGATATTCTGAAAATAGTTTATATTGGGAGTTATTTATTGTTTATAGAATGAAGTGTAGCAATGGGTTTTAGCTGAAGATGTTTACATAAATTAGTTAGGTTAAATATAAACAAAATAAATTTGAACAGGCGTACGTGACACATGAGGTCACGTTAAGGAGACGTGTATTTTAATTGGTTATGTCACCGGAACTGAGGTCAAGAAGTCAGGAGTTTTAGTCAGTCGAGAGTTGGAATTTGATCACAAGAGTGAACAGGCTGGAGAGTTGGAGCTGGATCACGGAAGTGAATAGACAGACAGGAAACGAGATTAGGTAGAACAAGCATGTAAACAAGAAATGCAGACAATGTGAAGACCATTTGAGACAACTGAAATAAATTTATATTTTAAAAATATAAAGTGTTATTCTGTGGTTTCACAAAAGAAGGAAGAACAGAGGTCTCAATTGGTTATGGTGTTGTTCATTTCATGTTTTATCACGGAGCTCAGCAGTGAAGATAGAAAGGTATGAAGCATATATTATTCTTCTTATAAAAAATGATACGTTTATGTAAATATGAACTGTATTATATACCCGTGTGATAACTCTCTGATACAACATGACTCAGTTTATACGTCGATATCATATCCCCTGGCTAAACAAACATACTTCCGATTTATACGTTTATCTGGTGCCAAGAAAAGTCTCTGCACCTCACACTATGTAACACATATAACTGTTTATAATATATAATTCCTCCTCACATAATATAACAATAATTCCATATCAAATCTTGCAGAAATTTAGGATTTTGAAATTCATATTCTCAGATTTTGTTGTAATTGGCACCGCAAATAATAAAAACTAAGAAAACGTGATCACAGGATTAGAGCTTTTTTCGCTTTGCGTAAATCATGCAACATTTAATGATTGGATTTCCTTGCATATTTTTGTTAAAGTTGTCAGAAATCAAAGGCTAACACTTGATACGTAGATATTCGAATATTAATATTGATATATAGATATTCGAATATTAATAATGATACATAGATATTCGAATATTAATATTGATACATAGATATTCGAATATTAATATTGATACATAGATATTCGAATATTAATATTGATACATAGATATTCGAATATTAATATTGATACATAGATATTCGAATATTAATAATGATACATAGATATTCGAATATTAATATTGATACATAGATATTCGAATGTTCTATTAATATTCTCCTTTACATCTCGAACATGACACTACGCTCTGTAACAGGCACGAGAGGAAAACAATACACTAGAGGATGACCTCCAATCTGTAGTGGAATGGGGACAAAAATGGATGGCCACATTCAATGCTGCCAAGATTAAGCTTGTTTCCTTCAATAATTACAAGAAACCTTCTCAACAACCAATAGCTATGGCTAAAAATACATTACCTAAAAGTACTTCTTTCAAACTCCTTGGCTTAACATTCACAGGGAACATGAGTTGGAACAGATGCATTGAGAGCATTGCCAGGGCCACGGCGAGGAAGGTGGGCTCTCTCTACCGTGCTAGAAATTACACTTGAAAGAATCCTCTACAAGGCCACCGTTCAGCCATGTATGGAGTATTGTTGTCAGATTTGGTTGGTGCATCTTCTACTAGTCTCTCACTCCTGGACAGGTCTCAAAAGAGAGTCGCCAAGCTTCAACCGCTCTCATCGACAAAATGTTGCATTCCTCTGCCTGTTCTACAAGTATTTTAATGGTGGATGATCTGACGAACTTCAAGCACTTGTACTTCCTCGACGATCCCTCGACAAACACAACAAGCAGCAAAATCCCACCCCTACACAGTAGAAATCTCTAAATGTAAGAAAGCCTTCTACTCTAATAGTTTCTTCTCCAGAACTGCTAGACTTTGGAACTCCCTTCCGAGTTCCTGCTTTCTTAACTGTACAGACATGCAGAAGTTCAAGTGTAATGTGAGCAGACATCTTGCTGATCAACTCCCTACATAGTATCCCTGCAACTTATGTACCCGATAGTAGCTCCCTACATCAAAGTGGCACTGTGCCTTGTTTGGGGTGAAAATGTAATAAAAAAAAAAAAAACAAAAACAACAATGAATAATTAAATCAGTTTAGAACATAACTTTCATCTCCCCAATTAAATATCTTATGTTTTATTTATTTATTTTTTTAAATTTTCTTCCTTTGAAGATTGTAATGCTGGGTATGGGGCAGCCAAACCAGCTGCCAACATTGCCCTGCTTTTTATTGAAACCAACCGAGAGCTCTTTTTAGTATTCTCGCTGTTCCCTTAAGTGCAATTGTCTGGATCTCTTTTGCACTTGGTTCACGAGGAATATTAGTTAGGTAGGACTTCAGGTTCTTCTTCATGAGCCCTGTGGCACCTATAATAACTGGTATGATTGATATCTCCTTAAGATTCCAGTTCCTTTTCATATCATACATGGAACCTTACCTTTTCTTGTGATCGCTTAGTCTTACTGATTCCAGAACAAATCTAGTCTGGTGGAGTATCCAGCTTCGTGATCTTACTTGAGGTAACATCATTTTGAGAAAGTGCACAATTCTTTGTGGGTTATCCGTACTGAGATCTTATTTGGGCCGCGAATACTTTGTGATTTTGAATATTTAGGCGGGGTTTACTTGTAGGGAGAAGTATCCCCGTACCAGGTTGACCTGACAAACCCATGTACAAAGAGACCTTAGATACTCAAACATAATATCTAGTAGGCATTCAAGTTCTCTCTAGTAGTTCGTAACATGATATGATCTTGAAAATTCACGCAGGTAACTTTTTGGACCCAGGGAATCCAAAAATGACATCAAATTTGCTCAGAAATAAAACCTTCCATTGTATCAGGTTTTTATATTTTGATCAGTTTATAAAATAGAATTCGGATTTAATTTATCATAAAAAAATACAACGTAAAATGATCACCACTTTCCTGACACAAGAAAACAGTACTGCTCATCTAGTTCTTAACCACATATTGTGGGATAGTGCGGATTAAAATTTTCCGTATTTCAAAGATATTATTGAACACATTACCTCAAGATGCTTCCTTATTAATTACAACTTGGTCGATAGAGACTTGAGAAAAATTGAAATTATAGCGTGACAGACCAAAATAAAGGTTATTTCAAATTTAAATGTGACCACTCAACTCATGGATCTCTTAGAGGAATGCTTCGATAAGTCTACAAAAAGACGCGACCATTTCAGCTTTTCTTATTTGAGTGCGTATTCGGAATAAGAACAAAAGTCGAAATATTGAATTTCAATTAAAAACAATAGTATCTTCTTTATTTCCATATCGAAATTAGTAGAATACCCAAAAATAATGAAAAATTATAAAGTAAAAAATGAATTATTAATGAAAATAGATTTTGAAAAAAATTGCAAGTAATACTTAGATGATAAACAGATTTCGAACTATGAGTTATAATGGCGGATCAATGGATCGTGAATTCGTAAAACTTCATATTTTATGCAATAATGCAGTGATATGTTACTAATTTCAACATGACAGTTAAGTAGATAACGTTGGTTTTTAATGAAAATTTAGTTTTGCAAATTTCGTTTTTTTTTCTTATTCCGAACTTGCACCCTTATTTGTATGGATGCTGATTAAAAAAAAACAAAAAAAAAAAAAAAAAAAAAAACATTTGTTGCCTGGATGACACCAGGATGTATTAGTTGTTACAAAAGAAATTATATAGATAAAAGTTGAGGTCAGCATTCGGTCAGTACCGAACCACCATGGGTCAACATTACTAAGCTTGGTCACCTGGTTGAATTCTGCCATTCCCCCTTCCTCCTCACTTCTCGTCCTCTTAATTACACTTCATTGTGCTTTGCATCCCTCAGGCAGTGACCACAGGTGGTCAAATTAATACCTCATTGTGGACACTTTTGATCCTTAAAACACTCTTTTATCGCCATCCTTAATCACGCCCCCCTCCACCCCGCATTACAGATTTCTAATTATTTGGCAAAATAACAACATGCTGAAATAGTGGTCTAAAATATAAAATTAGACATTGCTTACAACATTGTGGAAGGAAAGAAGACATAGCTTTAGTGATTGAGGTCAGGAGAAGAGGATTATTTATGTTCAAGATATGTTTCTGAAAATTTTTTTAGATGAGGTTTGATGATTTGTATTCTTCGGACTATTATTCTCACAACGTTTCGGCTGATATAACCTTCGACTTTCTTCACATGTATCCTGTCGAATTTGGGAATCTTTCTGTCGAAATTGGGAATCTGCAGAATTTCAAATGGAAGCCTTTATTTAATTCACAGGGGTAGCACTCTTGTTCCGTCAGCCACGACTAGGTAGAAGTCGTAATTTGTTATTGTATTCTTAGTATCGCCTGCGTTGAGGATTGAATCGTCAACCTTAAGAAGAATGTCACTTAGAATTGAATTGTATTCCAGACTTTATACATTCAAAATAGTCGGAACTGAAGTATCTTTTAATATGCTAATAACTTTTTATTCTTTGGCTATTATTATCAAGGAGAATTAGTTATATATTTATATAAAATAAAATACGCATCAAGTGCGCTTGAAAGTCAAATCACAACGTAATATTAGGAAATAAACAAATATTTTACTTGTTTGAAATTTATTACATAAATATATTTCAGAGCTAAACCCCATCTTCAGTATGTTGGTTTCTTTCTTTTTTTCTTTTTCTTCTTTCTTGACATGTTGTAAAGTTTGTAGAAAGAACATATATTTATGAAATTCTGAAATATATTTATGTTATACATTTCAAACAAGTAAAATATTTGCTTATTTTCCTAATATTACCTTGTGATTTGGCTTTCAAGTGCACTTGATTCGTATTTTATTTTATTAAAATTAAATCAATATTTCTATATGGAAATCTCACCTTTGACGATATATTTATATATTTTTATAGCCCAAAGGATTGTTGTCTCATTGGGTAAAAGTTTGGGATTTTTATTTAACCATAACCTGATGGAGTAGTAGTAACAAAAGTAGGTCCAGGGCGCGTGTATATATATATATATATATATATATATATATATATATATATATATATATATATATATATATATATATATATATATATATACTTCAGAATAAAATTATGTAAGAATCAACTGGTATGGAAACCTATGATTTTAAGTCTTACAAGGTATTACTGGCAGTAATATTCTATAAGTACTATCGCACCTAAATAAGAATTGCTCGATATAGAAGACAGAGCAAATAAATAAATTTTAGTCATTCAATGAATTTAAAAATTTATGACGTGAAATGATTTTTTATTATTCTATGTAAGACAAAGAATACAATTGAAATATTATAACTCCTTATCCTATAGGATTTCGATGTCTACCATATCTTCAGAGGAGAAAATATTAGTAAATAGTTATAATGGTTTATACTTTATGTGCTAAAGTTAGTGAGACACAATTAAAAGTTGTTTAAGTATTTAAATGTTATATATATATATATATATATATATATATATATATATATATATATATATATATATATATATATATACTAGTGGGGGTACCCGGCGTTGCCCGAGTGTTTGTTTCCGGGACGGGGAGGGGGAGTTTTAAAAAATGTTATGGTAGGTAAGTAGGAAGGATCAAACCCGGAGTCATGAGTAAAAGTAGGAAAATAAAGTGTGAAAAAAAACAAAAAAAAAAACATCTGCAACGTTAACAGTTCGGCCACCAAGAAAAGTCCATTCCAGTTGTTTAGGAAAAAAAAAAAAAAAAAAAAAAAACGACTACGGTAGGTCGGCGTGAACGTGAAAATATAATGTGAATTGTCCAGCACGCTAACCACTACGCCACAGAGCACTGCAGCTTAGTTTAGTGATTTTAAATTACTTCACATGAAAGAACTACGAAGCCAAACCGGTGTTCTCTTCTCAACTGTTCCTTGTGAACGATCCCCAAACGGTGTTAAGTGGTGGCAGGGGGAGGAGGAATTTATTAGAGAGAAAATATTTTACCACTTCCATTGATCTTAACCGATTTTGGCCGTGACTTCTCAGCAGAAAAAGTATGGAAATCTAAGATTATCGAGGAATTTGAGAAATAATAAGCCTATAACACACCTCAGATATTGTTCTGCCGTTTGTGCATATTATATTTGCATGAAATATCTTGATTTTTAATCCTATTAAGGTCAAAATCCGACGGGAAAAAATGAGTTCATTTTATTTATATAGAAGAGAAGATATATATATATATAACATTGTGTCTCACTAACTTTAGCAAATATATATGTATATGTATGTATATGTATATATGTATATATATGTATATGTATATATATATGTATATATATATGTGTGTATATACATATATGTATATATATATGTATGTATATGTATATATATGTGTATATATGTATATATATATATATGTATATATATGTATATATATATGTGTATATATGTATATATATGCATATATATGTATATATATGTATATATATACATATATATGTATATATATATGATTATATATGTGTATATGTATGTATATATATATATATATATAGATGCATATGTATATATATATATTTTTTTCTCTCTCTTTCTCTTCTTCTTTACTGATTTTCTTTAATTACACTTTGTTCTCGGCAGCCGTGTAGAAAGCATATCTTATTTTTCTTTTATTTATATTATTGGAATTTTTTTCCCATTTTCCTTGTACACATTTATGAATTATTCCACGGATTTCGGCCTCTTGGGTTATTTTGGACCATCTTCCAATTACACGATTTCCTTGTATTTTACTTGTGCGAATGGAAAATTAAATTATCTTTTTTGGATTTACATTTTTGGATTTTACCTTCATTGGATGCTTTTCCTTTCACCTGGCTGTCCATTCACGTGAAATCACCTTTTCCTTCACCATGTTCACTCTGCTTCACTTTTTGTTATCAAGTAAGATCTTTGACTTACTTGCAGTTTCATCAAATAGTTTTGTATGCAAAATCCGATCCCGCATTTTGCTAATTCCTACCCTCTGATGAGAAGGAAAGTATTTCTTCGAAACTCCATGGATTAAGGACTATCCACTTATTAAGTGTTTCCTTT
>NC_136525.1:34082914-34142914 GCF_053919585.1 Euprymna scolopes
TAATAATATGTTGCATGTTTAGTCTGAAGCACATAAAGGCCTGGTTCTCTGATTCTAGTTTTTTTTTTCTCTAGTCAGGGGGAGGGTGTTACGAATATAAACTCCAATTTAAATTTTTATCTGTTGTGATAATTCGTTACTTTAGAAATGTTTGGTTAGAAAAAAATATATTAATTTTTGTTATGGGGGACTTACCCATTAACTCGTAATGGGCTCTTCTAAAAATTATACCCCACCCCTTCCCGAGTCTAATACTCTCGTGGGGAATTATCAGCAACCCTGACGTAGAAATGTTCGACAATCAGTCTGATAGAAACTGGGTCAATTTGGTGGCCTTTTTGCTGTTGGAATGATACAAATGGTCTTGGTAGTCCTAGAACATCTACTCTCCAAGGCCTTGCACTTCAGCTTTCGGGAGGAGCAATTTATCGCTTGTTGTTTGAGGCGCCCTCACTGGGTAATGCCTACGGGAATACTCAGACTTATTTTTTGCAGGGTCAGAATGCTTCTCCTCGTGAGATGCTGACCCATTTTGTGCCACATCTCATTACGATGGGAAAGAGATAAATACCGAATTATTGTGACCTAACGCAAGACAACAGACTGTCTAACAGTTAGTAAATGACGACAACTTTTCTTTGTATTCACTTTTTTGTACAATATATTCTTTTTTACCTAAACCCATTATTCGAGTTTTTCTTTATCAGCTTTTTTTAAGGTCACAATAATTTTGGATTATCTTCCCTTTTCGTTAGTATAACTCTTCCGAAAATGAAAACAAAAAACAAAAAATACTTCTGGTGGGTTAAAGTGCTTTTGTACTCTAAAGAACCCCACAGACAAATGTGTAAATTTGTTTTAATTGCCAAAAATTCCGAGAATTATCCAACTTTAATGAATTTCATTCAATAAATGAAAAATAAGTTAAAAATCGGTAATCTTGCAGTGTAGTTAACAACGGAGAAATAGAAAATGAAAAAAAAAAATTACAATTAATAACTTGCACTAAACGCATTAAAATTTAATTGGTGCGTGTACAGGATGATGGATTTTGAAACAAACGATTTTCAGGAGAAAATATTATCATGTCCTTAGGTGCTATGTCGAAATTAGTATAAAATACAAAAATTAAGAAAAATTATCCAGTAGAAAAGTAATTATAAATAAAAATAAAATTTAAAGAATTATCAAATTTTATCGTAGGTTTTAAAGTATTAAAATTGGAGAATTCTTAAAATCTTGTTATTTATGCTTATCCCCCTTGCTTTCCTTGAAATCCGCCATTGAAAAAAATGAAAAATTTCTGATCATTAGTCGCTACAATTTTTTAAAAAATAAATCTAGCACATCTTCTATTGGATCATTTTTCGTAATTTTTGGAACGTGAAAAAAAAAAAAAAAAAATGACAATAAAACAACGCCACACGCAAGCCCTAGGATACGTTTTTTTTTCAGGTTACGATGTGGAATACGATGTTTTTCCGGCCCCTAGTTACGATAATTTCCCCACTTTACGGTGTTATTTATAATATTATTTGATTATATACATGTGTATTATATACTCTACTGTATATTGTTACTAATCTTTAATGCCGTATCCCGGGATTCTACTGTATAGTGAAAAATGTTTTCACTGCGATATTCGGAAACTGACAAGTTCAACTAAATTTTGAAGTTAAATAAATTCATTGTAAAAATCCCTTGAAAAACAAATATTAGTTTTCTGAGTCTATTTCAAAGATAATTAGTAAGATCTTGAATTAAATGAAAAAACACCTCATTTGTACAAAAAAAAATAGCTTAATTAGCCCCCGAGTGTGAAATATTCTGGCTTCGTACAAACGAAAACAAACGCAGTCGTCTAAGTCCGTCGTCTACGGAAGCCAAAAATTCTGTCTGAAAATGACGTCAGGTAGATGGAGGGAGATAGGGAATGCTGTTTTTTTCCCCAGCCGTGCATCCATACATTCCTATCGTGAACGTTTGTATTATAATACTATGTGCGACCGGTTATTAAATATAACACTAAAGTGCCCAGCTACACCCGGTTAAAACTTAAGTTCTAGATGGTTCGGTTCGAACACCCACAAAAGTTCAATGGTGCTACCTCAGCTGTTTCTACGATGACAGGGTTGATATGACACTGCATGTCGGATGCTGGATGTGGTAGGTTGACGATCCTCTCTCTTGTTGGCTGTCCACCGATAAAGATAATTCAGTATGGTTGTTTTTCTTTGTGGTTAACTCACAACGATGAATAATCGATGCGGACTCTGGGTTTAGTTTTCGTATAAGATTAATTATCACAAGAATAAAAAAATAATTTTATACGGTTTATCAACAGGAAAAAACAAAATATATCGATTATATTTTCGTTTTGTCTGGCAGTCTCCATAGTCGTTCAACGAGTCTTTATCTTGTTTTTAACGATCGATTCCTGGCTTATCGATCGGTCAATGAATGAGTGTTTTTCATGCAGAGTGGGGCGGTAGATGTATCAGAAATTTCGTGAAAAATAGTGAATAATTCCACTCCGTCTTTCCAAGCTTATAACTCCTCGAAAAATGTAATTCAAGCCCTAATTTTTTTTCAATTAAAGGGGCAAGGTAAATTTAAAAAAAAAAACACTACTTTTTTTTTTGTTTTAAATTTGAATATATTATTTATTGACCTTTTCTCTTCAATTTGTGATATATAACACTTTGGTGAGTAAATTAATTATTTACTTTTTAATAGACATTTCAAAATGAGAGGCGTGAATTATTCGACCCCTTGTCTTTCCAATCTTATAACTACTCGAAAAATGTAACTGAAGCCCTAATTTCTTTTTTTCAATTAAAGGAGCAAGGACCAAGGTTTCATTAAAAAAAACAAAAAAAACAACGTGGTTAAAAAAAAAAGTTTTTAAACTTCGAACTTTACAGGTAAATTTCTAAAAAACACTACTTTTTTTTTGTTTTAAATTTGAATATACTATTTATTGACCTTTTCTCTTCAATTTGTGATATATAAAACTTTGGTGAGTAAATTAATTATTTACTTTTTAATAGACACTTGAAAATGGGTGGGCGTGAATTTAAAAAAAAAACATTTGTCTAAAATATTATATTCGGTTTATTGGAAAGAGCATAAAATTTCACACTGACCCTGAAAATATCGTAAAAATAAAACCAATAGAAAAATTTTGATAGATTTTTAAATTTTAAAAATTGAAAAATATTGAGTTCGTAAAATTCATTACTGTTTTTTTTTAAAATAAAAAAAAATATTTCTATTACTTTTAAAACAACTTTAATAGTTTATTTTGGAAGTATAATCCATAAAGAAAATAAACAACCCACTTTTAAAAGAGAAATTGCGAGTTTTTTTTTTATATTTTATTCGCAGTTTCGTGTTAGGGGTGTCAAAAAGTCCTACAAAAATGGGGTGGTAGATGTATCAGAATTTTGGGGGAATTTTTGACACCCTTAACACGAAACTGTGAATAAAATATAAAAAAAAAACCCTCATAATTTCTCTTTTAAAAGTGGGTTGTTTATTTTCTTTATATACTTCCAAAATAAACTATTAAAGTTGTTTAAAAAATAATAGAAATATTGTTTTTATTAAAAAAAAAAACAGTGTTTACAAAGTGCCTGCGCGCGTTCATACATGTTTTTTACGTAATGAAATCAATTGAATTTTACGAATTAAATTTTTTGCAATTTTTAAACTTTAAAAATCTATCAAAATTTTTCTATTGGTTCAATTTTTACGATATTTTCAGGGTCAATGTGAAATTTTATGCTCTTTCCAACAAACCTAATATAATATTTTAGAGAAACATTTCCCCCCCCCCATTTTGAAATGTCTATTAAAATTTTAATAATTAATTTATGTGCCAAAGTTTTATATATTACAAATTGAAGATAAAAGATCAATAAAAAGAATATTCTAATTAAAAAAAAAAGAATAGTTTTTTGGAAATTTACCTGTAAAGTCCAAAGTGTAAAACCTTTTTTTTTTAAACCACGTTAATTTTTTTTTTTTATGAAAACTCATGTTATGCTTACATCGTCAAGTAAATACCAGACGCTGACGGCAAATATTTCTATTTCATTGAATGTTTTTTTTTTTTAGATATTAAAAAAAAGTCGATAAAGAAGTATTAATATATATTAGTCAAAAACTCGTGTATTTCATTAAAAGTATTAAAAAAAATCGATGAAGCGGATTTTTTTGTTTTAGGGGAAAACTTAAAAGTGAATGTGCGTTTCCTTTTTAACTACGGAGGATTAAAAATACTAATTTTGGTTAACACACGCAATAAAAAAGACACATTATTATTTTCCCTTGGACGAATCCGTATTTCATAAATTTCATTTTAGCAGCAGCTATTTAACTCTTCGCGTAAAACACGTTACGAAAATGCGATTTTCTACGACCCTCGCTTTAAAAAATCCTTTTATTTAAAAAAATACATGGAATTTAAAATATAAATATGGATAAATTCTTAACAATGAGGGATGGAACTACCCATTTAATAGTATATTTTTTTAAGTAAGCGATTTTTTGGCATTTATATATACATATATTTATAAGCAAGTCAAAATATGTTGATTTTCTTTATATTTAAAAAAAAAACGCTTTAAAAAAACAAATATTGCAAATTTTGCTATTAAACCTGTTATTTTTTTTTTTAATTTGGTCTTTGCTTCTTTAATTGAAAATAAAATAGGGGTTGAATTACATTTTTCAAGTAGTTAAGCTTCGAAAAATAGTAAGTTGAATTATGTAAGTTCTGATCACCATTTTTAATGGCCACTTTCTGATACACCTAGGGGTCAATACATTTTGAGCATCGGCTATTCATTTTACGCAGACTTAATATTAAGAATGGCTTTCTAAAGTCTCGCAAGTTTTTATTATTTGAAGTTATTTCTATTGTTCCTTTCCAAGATGATCGTCGCTCGTAGTTTAGCCATGACATTTTATTACTTTATTTAAAAATAAAACTACTTGATCAATATTCGTGTACAATATTTTCTTTCTGTCATGGGTACATGCATTATACATATTTTTTCATGACGGTAGAATTATGGACAAACGCCGTTTATCGCAATTAATACCATTTATTTATTTATTTTTATTTATTTATTTTTTTTTTTTTTTTTACTGAAATGTGTATAATTCGGACGACTATTCTAATGGTTATAATTTTGACAAGGTTTCGGTCAATATAAGAGTTTGTTTTACAATGCACATATGTATAAAAAAAGTGGTAAAAAAATATATCTAACAAATAAATGTTCCTATTTAATTGCCCCCCCCCCCCCACAAGGGCAGAGTTAGTATCAAGGTCGGTTTTTATGTGGGGAAAACCAACCCCCTCCCAAAGGGCACTCTGAATAGGAACAAACATAAGAATTGCCTCAGTCTAGAAGGATTAGTGTTCCACTAATCGAGATCAGAAAAGGTGAATTGCAGCATTAGAACAGATACTACACTGTGATATTGGCCAAAAGGCCAACACTGGGAATTTTCTACTAAGCTGAATAAGTTTTTAATGTGTTTACTTATATTAAAACGTATATTTGATCCGAAAAACAAATAGTGTCGTACCTATGTGTATTGTAAAATGAACACCTATATAATCTCCAGCTTTCTCCAGGTGACTCTTCCATAATTCAAGACGATTCCTTCGTTTTAATTTAAATTAACCGTTATTATTGTGAGCCCCCTCCCCTACGTATTTCTAGATAGAAGGGCGTGTCACCCAATAAATACAACGTTAGCAAATCTTTCTAGGCGAGGAGATTCTCACCCTAGATTTTTAACAAGTGTGTGGGGACTGGAGACTGTTTTTTCGTTAGTGTCCTCGCCAAGAAATAAAAAGAACATCCGTATCAGATTACTAACAGTTTCTAGTTGAGTCGGTTTTGAGCTGGCTTGGCGAGTTTTTGTCAGTGGGAAAAATGCTTCGATGGAGGAATGCGAGGAGGATCTTAAGTCGATGAAGGGCGGGTCGCGCTGAGGGAACTAGAGAAAATGGGACGATGGAAAAAGAGAAAGAAGGAAGTAGAGGCTGTGTGTGTGTGTGTGTGTGTGTGTGTGTGTGTGTGTGTGTTTGTGTGTGTGTGTGTGTGTGTGTGTGTGTGTGTGTGTGTGTGAAAAATGAACGGGACATGAATAAATATTAAGCGCGTTCACATCTTTTTGATTACGTTTTATCTGTGTACATCTAAAGTAATATATATATATATATATATATATATATATATATATATATATATAAAATATGTGTATGGTACTCGGTAAAAATGGCACCAGCAAAAATTTGACAAAAGAAAATTGGGACTGTTCGAAAAGTGCGGGCTAAGCTCTCATCCTCCTAGTTTTAAATAGGGCTAAGCCCCACCACCACCACAAAAGTAGTAAATAAATTTTTATTTACACTGGTATGAGTGGGGGCTAGGTTTTTTTATTTAAAAAATAGGAGCTAATCATGTTCAACCTTAGAAATCAGTGATTGTTGTTAAGTCCCGATTTTTCTATCAGCAAAATATTAATTTTTTTTTTTTTACATGAAGGTCACCACTTATCAAGGCCCAGAAGCCACTCGGGGATAAGGGTTATTGCGCGTTCAATAATCAATGGGATAGTATCGTAGTAATCGTTAGTATTGGAGGTTTGATAAAGTGTTTTACTTTAGGGGGCGGTTCATCAGGAATTTGTTTATGTTGGACTTGAAGACATCCAAATTGTAGTCAGATGGGAAACAGGCAAACGGAAGAGAGTTCCACAGTTGTGCACTTCTGAGAAAGAAGCTCTGCTCATGGAATCTACGCTTTGATTTAGGCACAGCTAAAGAGTGGGGGAAATTAATAACAGTGATTTCAGCTAGATGGGTGTTTATCGTGAAAGATTGGCGAGGAGGGACCAGAGATTGGAGCTCAGACGAGCACTTGCCATGGAAATAATGATAAAACAAAGACAGGCTCGCAACGTCTCTTCTGTGGGAGAGAGAGGTTGCAGGAAAGAGAAAAGGGCATCTTCCACTAAGCCACGAAGTCTATTTTATACTCTGTCAAGGCAGGATAGGCTGTTTTTAGCAGCTCCTGCCCAGATGTGGCAGCAGTACTCTATCCTTGGACGTACTTGGCTTTTATACAGATAGAGATTTGCATCAGTAGTGAGATATCTTCTGGAGCAGTAGAAGGATCCAACCATTTTCCCAGCAACCTTGGCAACAGACTTGATGTACATGTTCCATTTCAGATCAGGAGTAAAGGTCAAACCCAGAAGCTTGTCAAAACATGGAGCCTCCCAAGACGAGAGCCATCCATTTCAATTTATCACAGATAATTTGATTTGATGATGTAAAGATAGGAGCTTGGTTTTAGATGCATTAGAAGTAACCAGCCACCTCTTCCCCCATTGTACCACACACTCAAGATCAGAGGAGAGAGAATCAGAGAGAACTTTATCATTTATGGCCTTAGATGTGTTGCCATAGATGGTCGTGTCATCAGCATAGATGTCAACGAATGATTTAAGTATGTGTTTTGGGAGATCATTGATGCAGATCAGGAAGAGAATTGGGCCCAGGATTGACCCCTGAGGGACTCCAGCATTAATACTGTGGACTTCTGATTTTTGCCCATCAACCACTATTCTTATGAGCCTATCAGAGAGAAATGATTTAATAATTGAGAAAACATTTCCAGTTATACCATAGCTGGAAATCTTGTGAAGTAGGCCCTTATCGAAGGCCTTTGATATGTCAAGAGCAATTGCCCTAGAAAGGAAGCTTTTGTCAAGAGATTCACTAATCCTATGAGATATAACCTGTTAGCACATCTGCTGTAGATCTAGCAGGATGGAAACCATATTGCATGCCACTAAGAAGGTTATTTCTGCTGAGATGGTTGACTACTTCTCTATTTCATATGGATTCCAGCAGTTTACTCATGACACACAGGAGACTTATTGGTCTGTACTCAGAGAGAGATGACTTATCACCTGAATTCTTAAATACAGGGAATACTGATGAGGTTTTCCAGGGTATTCGAAAGCACTTCTCCTTAAGGCAATGCTTAAACAGTTTTGTAAGTATGGGGGCAAGTTTTGGTTTAAGCTTTTTCAACACTATAATTGGAATGCCATCAGGGCCAGTTGCTTTACTGGAATTAAGGTTCTTGATTAGCTTGGCGACCTCACGCACAGATATTTTTATGTTGCATAGCATGTTGTCTGTTATAAGAGGAAATACAGGGTTGATGGTCATTGTCGCATAGAGTAGAATTAGCTACAAAGTTCTTGGCAAATAGTTTGGCCTTGTCTGATGCTGACGAGATGACCTCAGGATAGAACGCATGCTTCTGTTCAGGATCCTGTTTGCTATTTGCCAAAACTGGTGGGAACCAAGCCGCTGCTCAGCTACTTTGGATTTAACGGACTGAGCATATAGCTCTCTTGCATGTTTTATTACTCTTTTACAGTGGTTGCTGGCAGTCCTGAAAGCAGCTTTAGTCTCAGTACATCTATTACGTTGGTAGCTATGGAAAAAGTGATTTCTGTGAACGATGGCAGCAGAACATTCTGGAGAGAACCATGGCTGGCTGTTAGGCTTTTGTTGGAATTTTTTGGATGGTATGAATCGGTCTATGCCTACAATTAGCAATTTGGTCAGGTCGGATACTATAGAGGACACATCCTTTTTAAACATGGAATGTAGAGGGAGATAAGATATGAATGTATGGAAGCTATCCCAGTCAACCATAGTGTATCGATATACAGTACGGTGGAAAGTACGTCTGAAGACTTATTACATTTCATTTTTATCTTAATTGATACAATAGTGTGGTCGGAGGATCCCAGAGGAGATAGAACAGAACATGAACATAGCTCAGGGGAAGTTGTAAGAAAAAGGTATAGAAGGCTTGCATACTGACCGGTAGTATCAGGCACACAGGTGGGTTCGTGAACAATCTGAGTGAGGTCATAGGCAATGGCAAAGTCATGACAACCTCCCCTCGTTATCTGTCTTATTTGAGTGGGTCAGCCATTCCACATTATAGACATTGCAGTCACCACAAATGTGAATGTTAGCCGAAGGATGAACAGACTTAATGTGGTCAATTTTGTCAGATATACTCTTAAAGATAGTAACCCCACTGTTGTGGGGGGAGATAGAGGGCAAATATAAATGTGGTGGTGTAAGCAAGTGCAACCCAGAAGCACATATAGGTGCAAACCATTTACAATATTTGCTAATATTTTTTCCTCTGAGGGGATGAATAAACATCGAAAATTCATGGGTTAAGGAAATATGCTTATTAAACTGTATTCTTTGTTTTGCATACAATCAAAATTCTAGATTTGAAATTTAACCGTTTCAAATCATAAATATTAAATTACTAAATTATGATATATATATATATATATAACTTGAGATCCTTCAGCCATAATCAAAACCGAAACCAAAACTTAGGAAGAATTCTTGATAAAATTATTTATTACAAGAAATGGAAGTCCATAACAATAAAACGACTCGGATGTAAGCGTGATACAGAAAATAAATAAATACACACGCAATCGTAATAATATATATAGATGATGATTATGATGCTGATTATAACAAGTAGTAGTAGTAGTAGTAGTAGTAGTAGAAGAAAAATAGAAGAAATCCAAATTGGGGGAAAACGGCAAGAATGAAAACAGCTCAAATCTTAAGGAAAATCATAGAATGCAGAAACCACCTACCCATATAAACTTGGAATACCAACTAGTAACTTGGATAGTGCAATAAAAAGTAAAACACAAAGAAACACAACCATAGAACCATATAAACTGAAACCGCAAAATTGTAAATTAACTACGCTACTTCCATCGGATGGTGCCACACCAAAGAGTCGGGAAGGTCCAGGAGAACTGAGGAGGGTGAGGACTACCCTGACCTCTACTGGAAAAGTGCGAAGAGCACTGGGGCCTTGGAGAGTTTTTTTTTTTTTTACCGCCTAAACCCTAGGGAATATCAATGGCTGTTGCCAGCCAGAAATCAAAGGTAAGCAGCTGTTGCGATAACATGAAGTAATCTTCGCTGTGTGTGGAAAGCACTGAAAATCTAGGGAGATTTGTTGTCAATCAGACTCCAGGGAACATCACAGGTTATTATCAGTGGGTGATCGCTGTTGATGGCTTGTATGAGAATTCCTAGTGAGTGAATAATAATAATAATAATAATAATAATAATAATAATAATAATAATCCCTCAAAAATGATGACAAATAGTCGAGAAGGCTCAAGGATGATGGAAAGACTGAGGAGAGAGTGCTGACCAGACCTCCGCTGGACAAATGTCAAGAGAATTGGTACCTAGGGGAGGTTATTGCCACTCAAACTCCAGTGGAGACCAATGGCAAGCGGCTGTTTGCAAATGTTATCAAAAGAGGTGGAGAGTACTAGAAATCTGGAGAGACTTGTTGTCACTCAGTTTCCAGGGAACATCATAGGTTGTTCTCAAGGAGAAATCCTTTATAACCTGTGTGAAAGCTCCTTGTGAGCCAATAATGATCATAATAATTAATATTATTATGATGATGATGATAATAATAATGATAATAATAATTATTATTATTATTATGATGATGATGATGATGATGATAATAATTATTATTATGATGATAATAATAATAATAATAATTATTATTATTATGATGATGATGATGATAATAATAATAATTATTATTATTATGATGATTGCTTACGTTGTTGTTCTAGAATAAAACTCAACTCGGTAAGAAACAAAATATATTGAACAGGAAACCAAATACAACAAATGAAGAGTGTGGGTATGCGTCAGTCCGACTGCCAGAAGTACAAAATGCGAGCATTTACCGTCTAGAGACATATTCTCCCGGTCTTTATAGTGAGTGGTTCATTATTATTATTATTATTATTATTATTATTATTATTATTATTATTATTAGGTTGGACACCATAACAATAATGCAAAACAAATAAAAAATGAAACGAGGGCAAGAGGAGACACAATAACAATTAACGCGTTCTTTACTTTAATCTACCTCCTCCCCCTTCACCCCTCCCCTTCTCTTTAGTCTTTGAGAAATACAAAATTTCCACCGTTTATTTAAAACAATCAACCCGCCATTGGAGAAAAAAAATAGATCCAGCTGCTCCCTTTAACGAAGCCATTCTTGTTCTTACACACAGGTCGTCGTCATAATCATCATCATCATCATCATCATAATCATCAGCATCATCAGATTATTGTCGTTGTCCTCCTCCTCCTCCTCCTTCTCCTTCTCCTCATCGTCATCATCATCATCATCATCATCATCATCATCATCATCATCATCATCATCATCATCATCATCATATTTGTTTTATTTTTCATCGCCTTCGGTGCTAGCTTCGTCTTTATCCTCTTTTTTCAACGCCTCACATTTCTTCTTCTTCTTCTTCTTCTTCTTCTTCTTCTTCTTCTTCTTCTTCTTCTTCTTCTTCTTCTTCTTCTTCTTTGCCTGCTTCTTCCTTTATGCCTTCTTGTTTGGTTTCTTTTTTTCTTTTCTTTTTTCTTTCTTTTCCCTACTCTCCAGAATTGGCGCCGTCTCACAACGACCGTTTCGTCGCTGTTTCTCCTGAGTCGGAAAGCGGGGTCGGAGGTGGGTGATGAATTAAGTTCCTTCATGTTTTTTTTCTTATTTTATTTTATATCTATTTGAAACTTGAAATTCCCGCTAAATGTGTGCTTGACAAAATACATTTTATTTATTTATTTATTTATTTATTGCTTCCATAAAGATTCTGTACAAGTATTATGCAAATGAAAATGTTTCTGTTCAATTGTATCATAGGGATCTCTTTAAAACCTCATCCATTTCGCTTTGTCTTAACCCAAATCTCTATTCATGTCATGTTTTATTTCTTAAAATCATTTTTTACGTTTGCTCACACGCGAGAGAGAGAGAGAGAGAGAGAGAGAGAGAGAGAGAGAGAGAGAGAGAGAGAGAGAGAAATATTCGTTTAAATGATTAGTTATTATTATCTTCTATATATATAAAAGCCAAACGTCTGTGTGTATGTATGTATGTATGTTTGTTTGTAACGCTAAAACTTTTGAAAGACGGAACCAAACTTGACAAATTTGGTATCATATCGAAGCCCCATCACCCGGATGACAAATATCGAAATTTCACGTCAAACGGACCACTAGAAGTTGGTCAACTGATCAGTTATCTTCGAGGGGGGGCCCCCAAAAACCTGTCCTTATCTATATATATAAAAGACAAATGTTTGTTTGTAACGCTAAAACTTGAGATGAAAGATTCCTCTCCCCTAAGAATAAAACATATGTTCAATATCTGCTTTTGTTTTTTCATTGTTTATACGGTCCCGAGCAACGCCGGGTAGCCCTGCTAGTCTATGTTATAAAGGATAAACTGTTGGACACAACACAGAGATATTAGGATACATTTCGCTCTTGGCGATTATCAAAATCTCAGTTATTACAGCATTATTGGCGATCGATCTCACGGCACGTCCATAGATAGACTTTTCCATACCTCCGTTTTACTGTTATCTCCATATCCTATCATGCGCCATATCGACTGACGCCACTTTGTTTTACTTTACTTTAGCTCTGCTTAACCTCATCTGACCTTGCATGACCTCTCTTCCTGTTAGCTTTCGTGAGAACTTGTTTATTTCCCAAACTTTGTGTCACTTCAAGTTGAACTTAGTTCGATCCTTGTCACGATTAGCACTATCTGATGTAATCGCTATCCGACACCGAGTCATTTATTATGTAACATTTATATAAAAATAAATATGTGTAATAATTATATATTTATTTGTATAGGATCCATTTCTAAACTAATGAACCGATCATTATGAATTTTGTAACACAGTTGCTAAATATTTATTAAACCTCAGTAGTTCCTCAAATTTCGAATTCTTTCGTGTAATTTAAGTTTTTATTTTATTTTATTATTTTTTTTTTTTAGGAATATGGGAATAACTTCCTCTTTGAAAATTTAAGTATTTTAGATTTGCATTCAATTTGATCCATTCGGTTAAACAAGATTTTCTGATTTTCAGTTTATATAGAATTTTTGGCATGAGGACATGAAACATATCTTGATCTTAACTTTCGTAAAGATGCCTCCTTTTTTTTTTTAATTCCTCCCGAATGGACCAGACGGGGTTGACAATTGCATTGTTATGATGACTGAATTTATGCATTCATAACCTGAAAATCTCATCTCTTTGTTGCGATGTGTAATTCTAAGAAAGCAACGCCTGTCATAGACTGCGTCAGAAGCGAAGATAGATTCGTCATTGAATTCCTGGCAAAAGTGCATCAAGAATAATGCATAGAAATAAATTCTGAAGCACAAGAGGTAGCTTATTTTTATGGAACTACTCCCGTTTTTCGCAGTTCTTCAAATGTTTGAGTTAGTAAAATAGAAGGCTTTACTTTTTAAGCGATCCAATTTGTGAAAAAAAAAGTAAATAAATAAATTAAAACACAAAAACTTATCTAGTTAAGTAAAAAAAAGTAACTTAGCTTGCCTTTCGTAACATTTGTTTTTTGTTTATTTATTGTTTCTTTTGTTTATTAAAATCTTATGTGAAACTAAAGTCTAGAAAAAAGTTTCTTAGTTATTAGTTGTTATCAGCGGTAATCGAGTTGTATGTTTTTCTTGTTAGGCTGTACAGTCGACTCGCTAATTTTATTTCGCTAAAATTTGCGTTCCTTTCCACTTTTTCTATCCATTCGCGTCCGCCACTTGCGGATTAATAAAATCAACATTGCCAAAATTTATTTTCTTTTGGAAGGTGGGGCTCTTTTTAAAACTAAATCTCGCTCAGTATTTTCTCTAAGTTTCTATTTTGAGCGATTATCGAGACCCCTAAGAAGTGATCCCCTCATGTCGGTCATTATTTCTTGTTCTCACGTAACACTCGATGCTACTTGTTTCTTTTACTGAATAAAATAAGTTAAACCACGAAAAAATTAACTAGCTAGGTAGAAAAATCGATTTTGCCCTTTTTAAAACAACAGTAAGTTTCGAGCCGGCTAAGTAGAAAACGAACACTTAGAAAATCAATTTTATCTTTTTTTAAAACAACAGTAAACAAGTAATATATATATATATATATATATATATATATATATATATATATATATATATATATATATATATATATATATATATATAGGGCGAATGAACTCTTTTTCAGGGTCAACGGCCAACTAGCACCGTGTATATTTGTGTGTGTATGTGTATATGTGTATTGGGGTGGAGAGGGCTCCCGTAAGCCGTGGTGAAGGCAACCTTTCTAAGAGAAGTAAATCTCTGATTTAAAAAACCATAAAGCGGAAGACCAGTGCCCGCATTAAGCTGGTCTGCATTTTAATTTGTTGCTGGCTATCTTGCTCTTGCTTGTTGCTGGATCTCAACATTTTGAACCGAGAGAGAGACTTAGCTGTCGTACAAAGCTAAGACTCTGTAACATCATCTTTGTATAGATACTCCCTCAGGTATTTGGGCTCATGGATTTTAAATGTCTGAGGGAGTGGCACTCGTCTGACAAGACGTTGCAATCATCATATATATATTGGAGTTGTGTAGTCTCTTTTAAAAATAATATCTCTTTGAAGAACGGTCTTAAAATGTGTTTTCCGTCGATATTTATTCAATAATGGACGAGGTTTCCATGAACAAGTCTTCCTAACTTTATTTTATATATATATATATATATATATATATATATATATATATATATATATATATATATATATATATATATATATATATATATTAGTGGTGGGACGATTCCCAAATTTTTCCCGATTCCGTTCTAAATTTCCGATTCGGATTCTTTTCATATTTATAAATATTTAATCAGACTTTTTGTCTTCGTAATTTTTCAAATTATTACATAAATCCCCGGGTAATTTCCGGGTATATTTTTTAAAGTTGCGATTTCAATATATGGGAATCCATAACAATTAAACAACACTCACTCGGATATAATCGTGACACACAAAATAAATAACACACACGCTATCGTATTAATATATAGTATTGTAAAAAGTCATAAAAAGCACGCTCCTTTCCAACTACTAACCCTAAGTACGGGTGGCAATACGAAAAATATAGCAATTACATGTGATTTTATGATTTTCCTGATCGACCTTAGAATTAGTGGTAAAAAAATACTTAACTGCTTAAAAAGTTATAATGTACCGAAATGGGATCAGTTTACATTATATTTATATGCACAACTGAACCCTCATTCTAAATTCTAAAATAACGTTTCAGTGTGCTCACACATAATCGCCTAAAAAAGTAAAATCTCATGTTTTGGATATTTTAAATGTAAGTGGAAGTTTTTTTTTTTTAAGTTAACAAACTTTTCAATGTTTGCTGTTCCAAAGTTTTGATAAACTTGCGACATTTTCATCTATATTTTTACTTGTGCCGAAACCAAACAAAATATAAAAAAAACATGAAATATTTCAAAGGATATGGTGATCATACAAAACCATCACCAGAAAAAAAAAGCAAGCATGTTAAATCTTTGATATTAAAGTCTGAAGTCTCTACTAGACGCCATATGGCCATTTATCAAATAGGTGCGATGAGCTTTATAAAATCTGTGATATTGAATAAGCAAGTGAACTCTAGAATATTTACTTTGCTTACAATAAAAACTAATAAAAACAAATTAAATGAGATTTGGAGAGTCTGAGGATTTCATTGTGTCCAAAAAGGTGCCATAAAACTTTAATTATTTCAGAAGAGGTGACAAACATTCCAATGTACAGCTGGCGCAATGAAATTTACCCCCTACCCGCGCAGAGCATTTAAAACTTGTTAATAATCTTATGAATTCCCTGGATGAGGGCACATACACATTTTAGCGAATAGATGTCAAACGATTACAAAGGCAATAGGCAAGTTATAAATGACCAATAAATAAAATAAATTAAACTCTGCTAATCAATGTTAAATCTGTAAATGAGATTTATAACTCATTCTGTGGCCCTTCTCAGTCTTATGTTGTAAAGGAACAACTTCTAATTAAAAAAAAAAAAAAAAACAAACAACAAAAAAAAAAAAACAATTTATGCTTGTTTCATTTTTATTTAAAAATTTTAAAGAATCGGTCTGAATTCGGAAATTAGACTATAATTTTTCGATTCCGATACCGATACCCCAAAAGTTCCGATTTTTCTGATTCGCAATTCCGATTAATCATCTCAACACTAATATATATATATATATATATATATATATATATATATATATATATATATATATATATATATATATATATATATATATATGTGAAATCTTTTTATTATTATTATTCATGTGAAATCTTTTTATTATTTTTCTTTTGCCTCCTGTTCCCCTTACCTCACCCTTTTTTTTAACCAAGTAAGATCTTTGACTTACTTGTAGTTTCATTAAATACTTTTATATGCAAAATCCGATCCTGCATTTTGCTAATTCCTGCTCTCTGATGAGAAGGAGAGTATTTCTTCGAAACTCCGCAGATTAAGGACTATCCACTTATCTTGTGCTTCCTTTTTTTAAAATTAAATATGTTTTCAACTCTTTTTCAAGATGTCTTTTAACATATTTTATTAATAATTTGTTCATATTATAAGCTCTATTTCCTTTTCGGTTTTATTGAGCTTTTATATCTGGCTGAGTTTATTTTACTTGTAAATATTAACTCTTTAATATTTATAATATATTTTAAGTTTACCATTTTGATTACCTTAGTAAACTTATTGTAACTTTTATTATATATATATATATATATATATATATATATATATATATATATATATATATATATATATATATATATATATATATATATATTATAAAATTCAAATCCTCTTGATTGGGCGTTAAGACTGTGTATCCGTTTCCGATTTATGACTTCTAAGATACTTCGTTGTTTGGACATCTAATTGCAAAAATCTATACATAGGACTGGGTCACCGTTTGTGAATTCTTTATTCCCTAAAAACCTCTCTGGATGGATACAGGTGACTATGCTGTAATTCGTCAATAATTATTTTCAGTTACAAGAGAAAGAGCGAAAGGAGGAGGGAAAGAAGAGATAAATGAATATAGGGTGATAGAGAAAGGAGCGAGAGAAACTTTTCAACAGAAAGATCTTACATATGTCTTTTAAAAACTATTTTCATTACTCCCAGAACAACGCCGGATAACCATGCTAATCATAATAAAAAAACAAACAGTTTTATATAAATTCCGTTTAGAGCACTGATTAATTTTGCTGGACAGTTGTACAAAGCCTGTATCTGGTGGATCATATCGTTAGTGTCTTATTTAGAAGCCTTTCCCAGAAGTCCCCCTATATTAAAAAAAAGAAGAAAAATATAGAGAAATCAATCATGTTCCAACACTCGCGTAAATTGTTCAAGGATTTTTATAAAGAAAATCATTTTAAAGCGATTACTTGGAATTCGTAAGCATTACGACATAATTTTCGCAAGTTTGAATTATTGTTGCATTATATCTCTTGTTCTTTGACGTTTTATTTTCAAAATGATTTTCTTTATAAAAATAAAATTACTTGATTAATTTACGCGATTTTTGGAATATGATATCGTTGTTTTGTCGAGGGAACATACATCATACAGGTTTTTCTTTTTTATAATATAGTGTGAATTCCGGAGAAGAACTAATTCTATTTACATCCTTTCAGTAAGTAATACACAAGGTTCGAACTTGGCACCTACAAGCTTTCAGTTAGTGTCGTAAACCACTTAGCCATCATTTTGTCATATTCTGGATAGACTACAAGAGGCGTCATAAGAACGTTAGTTCACCTCTAACCCCTTCCAATGCCCCTCCCCCTTTTATATGCGAATGAACCTGAAAGATATTTGAGAAATAAAAAAGGCTAAGATTTTATGGCGTTTTAATACAAGCGACTGACGGGTTCATTAAATACAGACAGCTTGACGTCGTTATCAACAAGCAACCTGATTGACTTGATCCGTCTATTAGCTAGTACATTCACTTCTGAAGTATCAAAGGCTTGTGAAGTAGGTTGGGAGAAATGGTAGCCTTGAAATAGTGGGGATAAAACTCAGCGGTTGTCCCAAATTCAACCAATTTTTTTTTAAATACAGGAAAATCTTTATTATATTTATACCTGTCACGTTGTAACGTTGTCCGGGAACCAACACGTTGTAGCTCAAATCGCAAAGGAGACGAAGAACAGAAAAGAATTTCAATTCGCTTTTTTTTGTAACAACAAAATTTATTTCCTCATTGTTACGGCCTTAACGTCACCCCCGTGATCTCGAACGTTATCCATGCCCCTCACTTGATCTCGAATGTTATCCCCGTCTCTAACGTGATCTCCTTTTTTAAGTCTTTATTTTTCCCTACCAGTGACATCATTTCGCATGCATTTCGCATGCATTTGCACACGCGCGTTTGCGCTATGTTATCATAGAACGAAAATGTCATATTCCAAAATTCACGTAAATTGATCAAGTAGTTTTATTTTTACTGAGAAAATCAAATTTTATGAGGAAGCAAAGCTGATTTGTCTCGCTCCGCCATCTTTAAAATTAATCACTGGTTTATCCCCCTTAAAAAATGTTCGGTAATGAGATCAAAACTAGTCTTGTAATGCCTACGATTTACTCTTAAAATCGCTAAAAATTGTAAAAAAAAATGTTTTTTCTAAAAACCTATTTGATCAATTTACGTGATTCTTAGAATATGACATGTTCGCTCTGTGGCGAGTACGTATACATGAATATTTTGTTGTACTTTTTTTTTTGTATTCAGAGAATTCAGGACAAGCACCGTTCAATTTTTAATATAAAAAACGATGTCTAATACGCTCAATGATCAGCCAAAACAAATCCTGGCTTATTTTTATATGTTTATTCATTTTTCTTATTTGTTCATATAAGCACGTTTTGTTCGGTTGACTAATAATAAAAACTATTAAACTGTTAAGGGAACGCTAAAATGTCGGAACACGCGTTTCTAATGTTAGTTTTACATACTCTTAATTTTGAACAATGAGTTTTAAAGTGAAGTTCAAGAACATCTTACATCGATAAGAAGATCGTATAACATTTCCAAGTTCTTTGTACAGTAAAGAACACTAGACGTCCGTTGGGAGTTTTGTCTATTAGTTTATTTTTAGAGCAATATCTCACACACGCGAGAGAAAAAAATGTATTCTTTTAACTAATAAATCAACTATCTTATTAAGAATAACTGGGTGGACACAGTAAACAGGGATCTTAGGGGCATTTCACTCTTTGCGATTATCAAAGTTTTCCTTTCTCTTATTACAGCATTATTGGCGATCTGCCTCGCGCACCGTACCGTAGGAAATCTGACCTGAAACCTGTGCTAACCCCGGATATCCGTGACGCCATGCGTCATGCCGACTGACATCTATTTCATTATACTCTACTTTTAACTATTTAATCTCCTCAGACTTTAAGGTCGTCACTTCTTGAATTTAGGAAAACTCGTCCCGGGAAAACTCGTCTCGGGAAAACTCGTCTCGGGAAAACTCGTCTCCGGAAAACTCGTCTCCGGAAAACTTGTCTCCGGAAAACTCGTCCCCTTTCGCTAGGTAGGAAAACTGGTCCCTTATTGAATAAATATCGATTGAAACACATTTTATGATCGTTCTTGAAGGAGATATTGCTTTTTAAAATAGACTATAGCCCCCCCCATAATATTTAAAAAAAAATATTTTTATTTGTTTAATGTTTTTTTTTCTACCTAACTGGCTAAGTTCTTAGTGGTTTCACTTATTTTAAAGCGTTTATTATGTTCATACAAAGTTAATTACAATTTTTTTGGTTCTTATTTTAACGATGTTTTTTGGAGTCATAAAAACAATAATAAAAAACAAAACAAAAAAATTAAAAACTGGGAGCGTTACTTTTTTGTTTTGGTTTTTTAATTATGATAGTTTTTTGTTATGTTTTCGTTTTCTCTCATACCAAATGCACTCATGCGTTATTTAAAATTATAATTCTATCAATTATCCACATTTATTGTCGTCCTGTAAAATTTTGCAAAAATTAACTAATAAATTAAAAGCGAAATATTTTTTTTGGCGCGAGAGATGCCATGTGCTAACAATCTCTCGTTAACTCATTTTTAATTTTTTAAATTTTTACTTCAAAATTCTAAAATCAATCATTCAGAGAAAAAGTAATCACTAAATAAATTTATTAATCAATTTTATTGAAAACTCCGCTATCGTTTATCAAGAATCTTTTTAATTTCATTTTTTGTTGGTTGTTTTTCGGAGGGAGATATAGTTTTAACCCCCCCCTCTCTAAATTATATTTTAAAAAATATTAAAATTCGGGTTTGTATTACTGTACACGTAGATTCGAAAAAGTTGTCAAAAAACAAATATATAACAAATAAATGTTATCAAAGGCAAGATAAGTTACTTTTCTACCAAACTGCATATAATTCTCATGTTTTTATTCAATGTAACATGTTTATTCAGCTCGAAAAACATGCAGTGTTTACCGATGTATTGGAAAATTCAAAATGGCGGCCGACTCTCTCTTAAACACGGTAAGTTCGGGAAAAGGTGTTATAAATAATAAACTAGACAAAATCCTGTTAGAAATTCGCTCAATATATATTACCGTGACATATGTTGACATATATTCGGTGTTTCTTTTAATAGTATTTTGTCTAGTTTATTATTTATAACACCTTTTCCCGAACTTACCGCGTTTAAGAGAGAGTCGGCCACCATTTTGAATTGTCCAATACATCGGTAAACACTGTATGTTTTTCGAGCTGAATAAACATGTTACATTGAATAAAAACACAAAAAATATATCCAGTTTGGTAGGAAAGTAACTTATCTTGCCTTTGATAACATTTATTTGTTATATATTTGTTTTTTTTTGACAACTTTTTCGAATCTATGTGTACAGTAATACGACCCTAAAATTTATTATTTTCTTTTTAAAACCAAATCTCCCTCAGTAATTCTTTAATTTTCTATTTTTTAGCGATTATCAAGACTCTTAAGATGTGATATACCGGACATTATTTCTCGTTCTCACGTAACACTCGACATGTTTTTTTGTTTGTTTTCTGTGTTTTTTTTTCTTTACCGAATAAACGATTCCAAATAAATTAAACAACACACAACATAGTCGGCGAAGTAGACAACTCGATTTTACCCTTTTATAACAACAGTAAATAAGTAAATTCTTTTTATATTAGTATAAAAAATATGCGGTCTAGTTTATGAACATAATAAACGCTTTAAAATAAGTGAACCACTAAGAACTTAGCCAGTTAGGTAGAAAACGGACACTTAGAAAATCGATTTTATTTAAAAAAAAAACAACATTAAACAAGTAAAATATTTTTTTTTAAATATTATGGGGGGGGGCTATAGTCTAATAAAAAAAAACAATATCTCCTTCAAGAACGATCATAAAATGTGTTTTCAATCGATATTTATTCAATAAGGGACCAGTTTTCCTACCTAGCGAAAGGGGACGAGTTTTCCGGAGACGAGTTTTCCGGAGACGAGTTTTCCGGGCACCTCACTTCTTATCTTTCATGTTTCTGGTTTATTTTCAGAACTTCCTGCTATTTCAATTGTACTTAGTTCGACCCTTATCAATATTACCACTAGCTAATATAAACGCTACCCGACATTCATAATCTAAAAATCGAATTGAATGCGCTGATTCCAAATCTAAGATTATTCTGGCTTTTAGATCAATTGATTTAACTTTGATACCGCGAAACAATGCGGGCAACTTTTCTGATGCAGGGTTTGGTATAAGCCGAAAATTCTAAATTTTAAATAAATAAATATTTATTTTGAAATAAAAATACTGTACGAATCTGATTTTTTAACCGCCATGTTTTGAATTCCATTTTCACCCTGTTAATAAACGGTGGATTTAGTAAAATACTATCAAGCCGTAAATATAGTATTATTTTAAAATTTTAGTGACTTTTTAAGATTTGGGTAAATGGTAAAGATTACAATAAATAAATACTTTAATAAATAAATACTTTAATAAATAAATAATTTAATAAATAAATACTTTAATAAATAAATACTTTAATAAATAAATACTTTAATAAATAAATAATTTAATAAATAAATAATTTAATAAATAAATACTTTAATAAATAAATACTTTAATAAATACTTTAATAAATAAACACTTTAATAAATAAATACTTTAATAAATAAATACTTTAATAAATAAAACATTTAATAAATAAATACTTTAATAAATAAATATTTTAATAAATAAATACTTTAATTAATAAATATTATAATAAATAAATACTTTAATAAAGAAATATTTTAATAAATACATTAATAAATAAATACTTTAATAAATAAACACTTTAATAAATAAACACTTTAATAAATAAACACTTTAATAAATACTTTAATAAATAAATATTTTAATAAAAAAATACTTTAATAAATAAATACTTTAATAAATAAACACTTTAATAAATAAACACTTTACTAAATACTTTAATAAATAAATACTTTAATAAATAAATACTTTAATAAATAAATACTTCATAAATAAATATCTTAATAAAAAAATACTTTAATAAATAAATATTTTAATAAATAAATACTTAAATAAATAAATACTTTAATAAATAAATACTTTAATAAATAAATACTTTAATAAATACTTTAATAAATAAATACTTAAATAAATAAATACTTTAATAAATACATACTTTAATAAATAAATATCTTAATAAATAAATATTTAATAAATAAATAATTTAATAAATAAATACTTTAATAAATAAATACTTTAATAAATAAATACTTTAATAAATAAATACTTTAATAAAAAACACTTTAATAAATAAACACTTTAATAAATAAACACTTCAATAAATAAACACTTTAATAAATAAATAATTAAAAAAATAAATATTTTAATAAATAAATACTTTAATAAATAAATACTTTAATAAATAAATACTTTAATAAATAAATAATTTTTTAAATAAATACTTTAATAAATAAATACTTTAATAAATAAATATCTTAATAAATAAATACTTTAATAAATAAATACTTTAATAAATAAATACTTTAATGAATAAATACTTTAATAAATAAATACTTTAATAAATAAATATTTTAATAAATAAATACTTTAATAAATAAATACTTTAATAAATAAATACTTTAAAAAATAAATAATTTAATAAATAATTACTTTAATAAATAAATACTTTAATAAATAAATATCTTAATAAATAAATACTTTAATAAATAAATACTTAAATAAATAAATACTTTAATAAATAAATACTTTAATGAATAAATATTATAATAAATAAATACTTTAATAAACAAATATTTTAATGAATAAATACTTTAATAAATACATATTTTAATAAATAAACACTTTAATAAATAAACACTTTAATAAATAGACATTTAATAAATACTTTAATAAATAAATACTTTAATAAATAAATACTTTAATAAATAAATACTTTAATAAATAAATACTTAAATAAATAAATACTTTAATAAATAAATACTTTAAAAAATAAACACTTTAATAAATAAATAATTTAATTAATACTTTAAACAATAAATACTTTAATAAATAAATACTTTAATAAATAAATACTTTAATAAATAAATACTTAAATAATAAATACTTTAATAAATAAATATCTTAATAAATAAATACTTTAATAAATACATACTTTAATAAATAAATATCGTGATAAATAAATACTTTAATAAATAATTTAATAAATAAATACTTGAATAAATAAATAATTAAATAAATAAATACTTTAATAAATAAATACTTTAATAAATAAATACTTTAATAAATAAATAATTTAATACATAAACACTTTAATAAACAAACACTTTAATAAATAAATAATTTAAAAAATAAATATTTTAATAAATAAATACTTTAATAAATAAATACTTTAATAAATAAACACTTTAATAAATAAATAATTTAAAAAATAAATATTTTAATAAATAAATACTTTAATAAATAAATACTTTAATAAATAAATATTTAATAAATAAATACTTAAATAAATAAATACTTTAATAAATAAATACTTTAACAAATAAATACTTCAATAAATAAACACTTTAATAAATAAATACTTTAATAAATAAAACATTTAATAAATAAATACTTTAATAAATAAATACTTTAATTAATAAATACTTTAATAAATAAATACTTTAAAAAATAAATCATTTAATAAAGAAATATTTTAATAAATACATTAATAAATAAATACTTTAATAAATAAACACTTTAATAAATAAACACTTTAATAAATAAACACTTTAATAAATACTTTAATAAATAAATACTTTAATAAAAAAATACTTTCATAAATAAATACTTTAATAAATAAACACTTTAATAAATAAACACTTTAATAAATACTTTAATAAATAAATACTTTAATAAATAAATACTTTAATAAATAAATACTTCATAAATAAATAACTTAATAAATAAATACTTTAATAAATAAATATTTTAATAAATAAATACTTAAATAAATAAAGACTTTAATAAATACATACTTTAATAAATAAATATTATAATAAATAAATACTTTAATAAATAAATAATTTAATAAATAAATACTTTAATAAATAAATACTTTAACAAATAAATACTTTAATAAATAAATACTTGAATGAATAAAACATTTAATAAATAAATACTTTAATAAATAAATACTTTAATAAATAAATACTTTAATGAATAAATATTATAATAAATAAATACTTTAATAAAGAAATATTTTAATAAATACATTAATAAATAAATACTTTAATAAATAAACACTTTAATAAATAAACACTTTAATAAATAAACACTTTAATAAATAAACACTTTAATAAATACTTTAATAAATAAATACTTAATAAAAAAATACTTTCATAAATAAATACTTTAATAAATAAACACTTTAATAAATAAACCCTTTAATAAATACTTTAATAAATAAATACTTTAATAAATAAATACTTTAATAAATAAATACTTCATAAATAAATAACTTAATAAATAAATAATTTAATAAATAAATATTTTAATAAATAAATACGTAAATAAATAAATACTTTAATAAATAAATACTTAAATAAATACTTTAATAAATACTTTAATAAATAAATACTTAAATAAATAAATACTTTTATAAATACATACTTTAATAAATAAATATCTTAATAAATAAATACTTTAATAAATAAATAATTTAATAAACAAATACTTTAATAAATAAACACTTTAATAAATAAACACTTCAATAAATAAACACTTTAATAAATAAATAATTTAAAAAATAAATATTTTAATAAATAAATACTTTAATAAATAAATACTTTAATAAATAAATACTGTAATAAATAAATAATTTTTTAAATAAATACTTTAATAAATAAATACTTTAATAAATAAATATCTTAATAAATAAATACTTTAATAAATAAATACTTTAATAAATAAATACTTTAATTAATAAATACTTTAATAAATAAATACTTTAAAAAATAAATAATTTAATAAATAAATACTTTAATAAATAAATACTTTAATAAATAAATATCTTAATAAATAAATACTTTAATAAAAAAATATTTTAATTAATAAATACTTTAATAAATAAATACTTTAAAAAATAAATAATTTAATAAATAAATACTTTAATAAATAAATACTTTAATAAATAAATATCTTAATAAATAAATACTTTAATAAATAAATACTTTAATAAATAAATACTTTAATAAATAAATACTTTGATGAATAAATATTATAATGAATAAATACTTTAATAAATAAATATTTTAATAAATAAATACTTTAATAAATAAATACTTTAATAAATAAATACTTTAAAAAATAAATACTTTAATAAATAAATACTTTAATAAATAAATAAATACTTTAATAAATAAATATCTTAATAAATAAATACTTTAATAAATAAATACTTTAATAAATAAATACTTTAATAAATATATACTTTAATGAATAAATATTATAATAAATAAATACTTTAATGAATAAATATTATAATAAATAAAAACTTTAATAAATAAATACTTTAACAAATAAATACTTTAAAAAATAAATAATTTAATAAATAAATACTTTAATAAATAAATACTTTAATAAATAAATACTCTAATAAATAAATACTTTAATAAATAAATACTTTAATAAATAAATACTTTAATGAATAAATATTATAATAAATAAATACTTTAATAAACAAATATTTTAATAAATAAATACGTTAATAAATACATATTTTAATAAATAAACACTTTAATAAATAAACACTTTAATAAATAGACACTTTAATAAATACTTTAATAAATAAATACTTTAATAAATACATACTTTAATAAATAAATGTCTTAATAAATAAATATTTAATAAATAAATAATTTAATAAATAAATACTTTAATAAATAAATACTTTAATAAATAAATACTTTAATAAATAAATACTTTAATAAAAAACACTTTAATAAATAAACACTTTAATAAATAAACACTTCAATAAATAAACACTTTAATAAATAAATAATTAAAAAAATAAATATTTTAATAAATAAATACTTTAATAAATAAATACTTTAATAAATAAATACTTTAATAAATAAATAATTTTTTAAATAAATACTTTAATAAATAAATACTTTAATAAATAAATATCTTAATAAATAAATACTTTAATAAATAAATACTTTAATAAATAAATACTTTAATGAATAAATACTTTAATAAATAAATACTTTAATAAATAAATATTTTAATAAATAAATACTTTAATAAATAAATACTTTAATAAATAAATACTTTAAAAAATAAATAATTTAATAAATAATTACTTTAATAAATAAATACTTTAATAAATAAATATCTTAATAAATAAATACTTTAATAAATAAATACTTTAATAAATAAATACTTTAATAAATAAATACTTTAATGAATAAATATTATAATAAATAAATACTTTAATAAATAAATATTTTAATAAAAAAATACTTTAATAAATAAATACTTTAATAAATAAATACTTTAATAAATAAATATCTTAATAAATAAATACTTTAATAAATAAATACTTAAATAAATAAATACTTTAATAAATAAATACTTTAATGAATAAATATTATAATAAATAAATACTTTAATAAACAAATATTTTAATGAATAAATACTTTAATAAATACATATTTTAATAAATAAACACTTTAATAAATAAACACTTTAATAAATAGACATTTAATAAATACTTTAATAAATAAATACTTTAATAAATAAATACTTTAATAAATAAATACTTTAATAAATAAATACTTAAATAAATAAATACTTTAATAAATAAATACTTTAAAAAATAAACACTTTAATAAATAAATAATTTAATTAATACTTTAAACAATAAATACTTTAATAAATAAATACTTAAATAAATAAATACTTTAATAAATACTTTAATAAATAAATACTTAAATAAATAAATACTTTAATAAATACATACTTTAATAAATAAATATCTTAATAAATAAATATTTAATAAATAAATAATTTAATAAATAAATACTTTAATAAATAAATACTTTAATAAATAAATACTTTAATAAATAAATACTTTAATAAAAAACACTTTAATAAATAAACACTTTAATAAATAAACACTTCAATAAATAAACACTTTAATAAATAAATAATTAAAAAAATAAATATTTTAATAAATAAATACTTTAATAAATAAATACTTTAATAAATAAATACTTTAATAAATAAATAATTTTTTAAATAAATACTGTAATAAATAAATACTTTAATAAATAAATACTTTAATAAATAAATACTTTAATAAATAAATACTTTAATAAATAAATACTTTAATTAATACATACTTTAATAAATAAATACTTTAAAAAATAAATAATTTAATAAATAAATACTTAATTAAATAAATACTTTAATAAATAAATACTTTAATAAATAAATACTTTAAAAAATAAATAATTTAATAAATAATTACTTTAATAAATAAATACTTTAATAAATAAATATCTTAATAAATAAATACTTTAATAAATAAATACTTTAATAAATAAATACTTTAATAAATAAATACTTTAATGAATAAATATTATAATAAATAAATACTTTAATAAATAAATATTTTAATAAAAAAATACTTTAATAAATAAATACTTTAATAAATAAATACTTTAATAAATAAATATCTTAATAAATAAATACTTTAATAAATAAATACTTAAATAAATAAATACTTTAATAAATAAATACTTTAATGAATAAATATTATAATAAATAAATACTTTAATAAACAAATATTTTAATGAATAAATACTTTAATAAATACATATTTTAATAAATAAACACTTTAATAAATAAACACTTTAATAAATAGACATTTAATAAATACTTTAATAAATAAATACTTTAATAAATAAATACTTTAATAAATAAATACTTTAATAAATAAATACTTAAATAAATAAATACTTTAATAAATAAATACTTTAAAAAATAAACACTTTAATAAATAAATAATTTAATTAATACTTTAAACAATAAATACTTTAATAAATAAATACTTTAATAAATAAATACTTTAATAAATAAATACTTAAATAATAAATACTTTAATAAATAAATATCTTAATAAATAAATACTTTAATAAATACATACTTTAATAAATAAATATCGTGATAAATAAATACTTTAATAAATAATTTAATAAATAAATACTTGAATAAATAAATAATTAAATAAATAAATACTTTAATAAATAAATACTTTAATAAATAAATACTTTAATAAATAAATAATTTAATACATAAACACTTTAATAAACAAACACTTTAATAAATAAATAATTTAAAAAATAAATATTTTAATAAATAAATACTTTAATAAATAAATACTTTAATAAATAAACACTTTAATAAATAAATAATTTAAAAAATAAATATTTTAATAAATAAATACTTTAATAAATAAATACTTTAATAAATAAATATTTAATAAATAAATACTTAAATAAATAAATACTTTAATAAATAAATACTTTAACAAATAAATACTTCAATAAATAAACACTTTAATAAATAAATACTTTAATAAATAAAACATTTAATAAATAAATACTTTAATAAATAAATACTTTAATTAATAAATACTTTAATAAATAAATACTTTAAAAAATAAATCATTTAATAAAGAAATATTTTAATAAATACATTAATAAATAAATACTTTAATAAATAAACACTTTAATAAATAAACACTTTAATAAATAAACACTTTAATAAATACTTTAATAAATAAATACTTTAATAAAAAAATACTTTCATAAATAAATACTTTAATAAATAAACACTTTAATAAATAAACACTTTAATAAATACTTTAATAAATAAATACTTTAATAAATAAATACTTTAATAAATAAATACTTCATAAATAAATAACTTAATAAATAAATACTTTAATAAATAAATATTTTAATAAATAAATACTTAAATAAATAAAGACTTTAATAAATACATACTTTAATAAATAAATATTATAATAAATAAATACTTTAATAAATAAATAATTTAATAAATAAATACTTTAATAAATAAATACTTTAACAAATAAATACTTTAATAAATAAATACTTAAATGAATAAAACATTTAATAAATAAATACTTTAATAAATAAATACTTTAATAAATAAATACTTTAATGAATAAATATTATAATAAATAAATACTTTAATAAAGAAATATTTTAATAAATACATTAATAAATAAATACTTTAATAAATAAACACTTTAATAAATAAACACTTTAATAAATAAACACTTTAATAAATAAACACTTTAATAAATACTTTAATAAATAAATACTTAATAAAAAAATACTTTCATAAATAAATACTTTAATAAATAAACACTTTAATAAATAAACCCTTTAATAAATACTTTAATAAATAAATACTTAATAAAAAAATACTTTCATAAATAAATACTTTAATAAATAAACACTTTAATAAATAAACCCTTTAATAAATACTTTAATAAATAAATACTTTAATAAATAAATACTTTAATAAATAAATACTTCATAAATAAATAACTTAATAAATAAATAATTTAATAAATAAATATTTTAATAAATAAATACGTAAATAAATAAATACTTTAATAAATAAATACTTAAATAAATACTTTAATAAATACTTTAATAAATAAATACTTAAATAAATAAATACTTTTATAAATACATACTTTAATAAATAAATATCTTAATAAATAAATACTTTAATAAATAAATAATTTAATAAACAAATACTTTAATAAATAAACACTTTAATAAATAAACACTTCAATAAATAAACACTTTAATAAATAAATAATTTAAAAAATAAATATTTTAATAAATAAATACTTTAATAAATAAATACTTTAATAAATAAATACTGTAATAAATAAATAATTTTTTAAATAAATACTTTAATAAATAAATACTTTAATAAATAAATATCTTAATAAATAAATACTTTAATAAATAAATACTTTAATAAATAAATACTTTAATTAATAAATACTTTAATAAATAAATACTTTAAAAAATAAATAATTTAATAAATAAATACTTTAATAAATAAATACTTTAATAAATAAATATCTTAATAAATAAATACTTTAATAAAAAAATATTTTAATTAATAAATACTTTAATAAATAAATACTTTAAAAAATAAATAATTTAATAAATAAATACTTTAATAAATAAATACTTTAATAAATAAATATCTTAATAAATAAATACTTTAATAAATAAATACTTTAATAAATAAATACTTTAATAAATAAATACTTTGATGAATAAATATTATAATGAATAAATACTTTAATAAATAAATATTTTAATAAATAAATACTTTAATAAATAAATACTTTAATAAATAAATACTTTAAAAAATAAATACTTTAATAAATAAATACTTTAATAAATAAATAAATACTTTAATAAATAAATATCTTAATAAATAAATACTTTAATAAATAAATACTTTAATAAATAAATACTTTAATAAATATATACTTTAATGAATAAATATTATAATAAATAAATACTTTAATAAATAAATATTTTAATAAATAAATACTTTAATAAATAAATACTTTAACAAATAAATACTTTAAAAAATAAATAATTTAATAAATAAATACTTTAATAAATAAATACTTTAATAAATAAATACTCTAATAAATAAATACTTTAATAAATAAATACTTTAATAAATAAATACTTTAATGAATAAATATTATAATAAATAAATACTTTAATAAACAAATATTTTAATAAATAAATACATTAATAAATACATATTTTAATAAATAAACACTTTAATAAATAAACACTTTAATAAATAGACACTTTAATAAATACTTTAATAAATAAATACTTTAATAAATAAATACTTGAATAAATAAATACTTTAATAAATAAATACTTTAATAAATAAATACTTAAATAAATAAATACTTTAATAAATAAATACTTTAATGAATAAACACTTTAATAAATAAACACTTTAATAAATAAATAATTTAATTAATATTTTAATAAATAAATACTTTAATAAATAAATACTTTAATAAATAAATACTTTAATAAATAAATATCTTAATAAATAAATACTTTAATAAATAAATACTTTAATAAATAAATACTTTAATAATAAATACTTTAATAAATAAATACTTTAATAAATAAATACTTTAATAAATAAATACTTTAATAAATAAATATCGTAATAAATAAATACTTTAATAAATAATTATATAAATAAATACTTGAATAAATAAATAATTTAATAAATAAATACTTTAATAAATAAGTATCTTAATAAATAAATACTTTAATAAACAAATAATTTAATAAATAAACACTTTAATAAATAAACATTTAATAAATAAATAATTTAAAAAATAAATAATTTAATAAATAAATACTTTAATAAATAAATATTTTAATAAATAAATACTTTAATAAACAAATAATTTAATAAATAAACACTTTAATAAATAAACACTTTAATAAATAAATAATTTAAAAAATAAATATTTTAATAAATAAATACTTTAATAAATGAATACTTTAATAAATAAATACTTTAATAAATAAATACTTAAATAAATAAATACTTTAATAAATAAATACTTTAATAAATAAATACTTTAATAAATAAATAATTTAATAAATAAATACTTTAATAAATAAATAATTTAATAAATAAATACTTTAATAAATAAACACTTTAATAAATAAATACTTTAATAAATAAATACTTTAATAAAAAAATAATTTAAAAAATAAATATTTTAATAAATAAATACTTTAATAAATAAATACTTTAATAAATAAATACTTTAAAAAATAAATAATTGAATAAATAAATACTTTAATAAATAAATACTTTAATAAATAAATATCTTAATAAATGAATACTTTAATAAATAAATACTTTAATAAATAAATACTTTAATAAATAAATACTTTAATGAATAAATATTATAATAAATAAATACTTTAATAAACAAATATTTTAATAAATAAATACTTTAATAAATAAATACTTTAATAAATAAATACTTTAATAAATAAATATCTTAATAAATAAATACTTTAATAAATAAATACTTTAATAAATAAATATCTTAATAAATGAATACTTTAATAAATAAATATTATAATAAATAAATACTTTAATAAATAAATACTTTAATAAATAAATATTATAATAAATAAATACGTCAATAAATAAATATTGTAATAAATAAATACTTTAATAAATAAATACTTTAATAAATAAACTCTTTAGTAAATAAACACTTTAATAAATACTTTCATAAATAAATACATTAATAAATAAATACTTTAATAAATAAATACTTTAATTAATAAATAATTTAATAAATAAATACTTTAATAAATAAATACTTTAATAAATAAATATCTTAATAAATAAATACTTTAATAAATAATTACTTTAATAAATAAATAATTTAATAAATAAATACTTAAATAAATAAATACTTTAATAAATAAATAATTTAATAAATAAATACTTGTTGCTTAAATTATATAATCCATAATCTATAATATAAATCTCACCTGTCTGTTTAAAATGTATGTATGTATGTATGTATGTATGTATGTATGTATGTATGTATGTATGTAAATTGAGAGAGAAGCGTTTAAAAAAAGAAACGGTATTTGAAACTTCTTAACTCTTCACCTCTGAACGAGCAAGCGCTCGTGCCCACTTTTCTTCTGTTAGGAGTGAGGTTCAGTGTTGTGTGCGCCAAATAAAAAACAAATGGTGGTCTAACCTCTCCAGGGAGATACAGACTGCCTACGATCATAGAGATGTCAAGATATTCTACACTTTGCTTCATCAGGCTTATGGTCCGAAATCCTCTTCAACTACACCACTCCTGGTGAAGGACGGGAAAACCTTGCTGAAAATCTCAGATGAAATTAAGCATCGATGGCATGAACACTTTCATGATCTTTTTCATAACCCATCCAATGTTGATGTTGCTGCAATAGAAAGTATCCCTTAATGTTCCTTTTGTCCGGAACTTGATGCTGAACCGACTCTTGTGGAAACAGTTGACTGCATAAAACAGATAAACTCGAACAAAGCCCCATGGGCTGGATGGCATCCCTGTTGAGCTGCTGATACATGGTGGTGTCAATGTACATTGTGTGGTCCACTCTTTGATACTGTCAGTATGGCAGGGTGACCCGGTTGCCCAAGATTGGGTAGATACCATCTTGGTTATGTTGTACAAAGGAAAGGGTACAAGATCTGATTGTGGAAATTATCGAGGTATCTCGCTGCTGAGTGCGGTTAGAAAGGTATTTGCACGGCTCTTGCTAAACCGATTGGAAAAGTATGTATGTCCTAATATCCTTCCGGAAGTCTGGTTTTAGAGGTGGGCGAGGAACTGTGGATATGGTGTTTTCTGCTAGACAGCTCTTGGAAAAATGTATTGAACAGCGTATGCCTCTTTGCCAGGTGTTTGTGGACTTAACCAAGGCGTTTGACACAGTCAACCGTGAGGCTCTCTGGAAAGTGCTGGAAAAATTTGGCTGTACACCTGCTTTTACAGACAAGTTCAAGCAACTTCATCATAGTATGAAAGGTCGCGTCAACTTCAATGGTCAGCTTTCGGAAGAATTCCCCATTGATAATGGTGTGAAGCAGGGTGATATAGCTGCACCAACATTGTTTTCGCTCTATTTGACTGCTGTGCTCTGGTATGGTTTCCACGATTGCGATATGGGTGTTTATATTAGATTCCGAACGACTGGAAAGGTGTTCAACCTCAGAAGATTCCAAGCCAAAACACTTGTTAGTGATGGACTTGTTAGGGAACTGTTGTATACTGATGATGCTGACCTGGTAACACACTCCCCAGTAGATATGCAACTAGTGATGGATCTCTTTACAAATGCTTGTACCTGCTTCGGACTGACAGTTAGCATTAAGAAAACTAAAGTCATGTACACTCCCGCTCCCAATGATCTGTATGTGGAACCTGATATCTTCGTCTGTGGAAAGCGCCTTGAAGTCATAAAAAATTTTGTCTACCTTGGGAGTGCCTTATCAAATGATGGCACTCTTAATGCGGAAATAAGACAGAGAATCAGCAAGGCATCTAATGCTTTTGGAAGGCTACAAGATAGAGTCTGGTCTGACGGTGATCTGACTCTGACAACTAAAATTTCAGTATATCAAGCATGTGTAGTACCATCCCTACTCTACGCATCTGAAACTTGGACCTTGTACCGGACACATATAGAATTTCTCGAGAGGTTCCATCAGCACTGCCTTAGACACATTCTTGGTTTAAAGTGGTATAGCTTTGTCTCTGATACATATGTCTTAAAAAAGGCCAAAACAACCAGTATTGCTACCATTGTTATTAAGAACCAGTTGCGTTGGGCAGGTCATCTCATCCGGTTTGAAGACTATCGTCTCCCAAAATAATTGTTCTATGGTGAGCTCTTTATTGGAAAAAGACCCCAGCACAAGCCCAAAAAACGTTTTCGTGATAGCATCAAGGAGAGTCTGATGAGCTTTCATATTCCTGTTGACAGTTGGAAGTCCCTAGCGTATGATCGCAAGCAGTGGAGGACACTGATATACAGAGGTGCAGAACACTATGAAGCAGCCAAAATAGACCGAGAGAAGCTTAAGAGAGCATGTAGGAAATGCCAAACCTTGCCGCCCAACCATGGAGATCTCTGGATCTGTAAGGTGTGTGATCGGGCTCTGTTGTCGAAGGCAGGTTTTGTTAATCACATGAAAGCCCACGATAATACAGGTTCCGCTGCTGTTAGTCTCATACAAATCAGTGAGCGTTTTCAGTGTCATGTCTGCTTGAGGGTGTGCAAGTCGCTGGGCAGGGCTAAAAAGTTATATTCGGGCACATGGACTTTTAGTGACTGAGGGAGTGGCTCTCGTCTGACAAGACGTTGCAATCATCATCATGTATGTATGTATGTATGTATGTATGTATATACGTATGTATGTATTATGTATGTGTGTATGTGTCAATTTTGCCGGCAGGACTAAAGTCATTTTCGGCTCATGGACTTTCAGTACTTGAGGGAGTGGCACTCGTCTGACAAGACGTTGCAATCATCATCATGTATGTATGTATGTATGACTGCCTAAAACTTTCGACACACGCGACGGATTTTCACGAGATCGGTTTCGTTTTGAAGCTCGAACCTTCGGACGACAAATATCGAAAAATTAGCAAAAAAACATTAATTCCTTCATCCTTAACTGGGTACTTTTCTACAGATAAGAGTCGTCTTTTTCGTCGATATTTTCGAAAGTCATCCCCTGTCTTCAATTGACTAGCCATAATTTAACCATACGCAACTTCCGGCTTGGAGCTGGGCACAACAACAAAGACGTTACGTTTTTTTTTCTTCACATTCTTTTCTTCGCGGTATTGCTTCGAGCGTGCCTGTCTACTGCCACTTTTTCTTTTCTTTTTTCTTTTTTTTTTTTGATCAACACACACCTCCAAACACCTGGGCAACGCCGGGCACCATGGCTAGTTCATAATAGTTCAACAGTTTAAGAGTTTACCAAGTACATACTCTTGACGGCCATGCGCACACCGATCCTTTTAAAATGTATTACTTAATATAATTACTTAACATAACTCGAAATTTGATATCGAGCAATTTTGTTCTTCTTTTGCATCTGACTTATTTTAAAAGTTTCTTATCATTCTTACATTTTTTTGGAATCCAATATCCTTTATATCGAAATATAGCTTTACAACGTTTTCTCATCATGTATTTGGAGATCCATTATTACAAAGACTTTCGGTTCATTTATAGATGAACTTTTGCTTCTTACAGAAATCAAAATAGTCTATAAACATTTTTTTCAACTTAATAATTTTTGCCAATGCTTATAAATTTATTGGGTGTTTTCTGATGATAAAATTTGTCTCTTTGGAAATCAATGGGTTAAAGGACTTGTTTTTTTTTTTATAAATTAATTTTTGTTGCAATATTTGATTTTTAATAAACTTGTAAAGTATGTAATTTACATTTGTTTTTTTTTAATTACACACGCACTCATGGTAATAATATTCCAGTGTGATGAGAGGGCAAAATGAAAATTATTTATATATTCATAAACGTTTCGTCTTTATTTCAAAACTTTCTAAAACGTCTTGCAAAGTCGAAACTTTGATAGATATATAATTTGATTTTTTCCTTTTCTTTCACACACACACACACGCAAACACACACATAAATACACACACACACACACACACACACACACACATATATATATATATTATGGCTATGTAAAGACTAAATTTAAACTTGTTCGAAAACATTATTTATTTTAGATTGTGAAAAAAAAAAAAAAATGAATGACACAGCTAAAATCGAGCTTAATTACGTTTTAAAAAGGAAAAGGGGGGGGGGCAATGAATCGAACATGAAAAAGTAGGGGGGAATATATGTAAAAAAAAGTGGGGATGAATTAATTATTAAATAGAAACTAGATTAAGCCCTAAGAGATTCTCTTTTTGTTTGCAAAGAGAAGGTCTCAGAGTCTGTTCTCCCCATATATATATATATATATATATATATATATATATATATATATATATATATATATATATATATATATATATATATATATATATATATATATATATAATTTGGTAGTCGCCTAAATTTTCATTATATTACGTCTCTCCCAAAATACAATGTTATCAAGTGTGACATGTGTCCCGTTTATCGAAAAAGTGTTAACTAATTATGCATACACGTAAATAAAATTCCTAAATACTAATCTTTTACCCGTTTTTCAGTTTCTTCTGAGACCCCAAGCACTACATAAAAAATAAAAATTCAAAGAAAAAGGAATTTAAATAATAAAAGAAAACTGAAAAAGAAGTCACTATTTGAAAACAGGTGCGACCGAATAGCCATTTTTTTTTTTTTTTTAGATACGACCTTACAATACTAGGAGACGCTTCGTCAGTTATTCACGTTTCAGTTTCCTTCGGGCCCTCAATATCAACAATGTATCATTTCTGGAATGGCGTTTTCCCGGTTGCTTGCGATATATAGTTAGTCCTAATTTTTTCTTTTTAATCTTTGTCACATCAAACAAGCCATGTTACGGGACGTGAGGAGGGGCTACTATTAATTTAGCATCAAATTTATTGGGCCGGCGTTCTAAGTGGGGAGTTGTGCAGCGAGATGTGTGGGTACTCCTACATAATTACATTTACATTAAATACGGATGCAAAATAAATAACAACACGGATTAATGATGTACTTAATTGTGAAGGAAAATAAATATCGTTCACCAAAATTATGGAAATCCATCCAATAATTTTGTTTTTAAAAATAAATTCAACTTATAGCCGTGCGCGGAATATCGCCGCCAGTATTAGCATCTTGATGAAAATTAAGGGAAATAATTAAAACTTGTGATAAAAAAAAATCAACCCTTTTTTTTAATGAGAAAATGGAATTATCTCCCTTGGATATCATGATAATGGCGAGGACATTCTGATTATAGCTAAAAATTGAAATTATTTTATAAAACCAAAACTTTTGGATTAATTCGTATTATTTGGATTCTTCGGATTACTGTTCTCATTTAGATTGTTATTTTCACAACGTTTCGGTCGATGTAATCTCCGACCTTCTTCAGGTGTATCTTTTCGAACTCGGAAATCTTTCTGTCGAACTCTGGAACATGCAGGCAATTTTGAAGGGAACTATTTATTTGATCAACGCAAGTAGCATGCTCTCGTTCCGTCAGCATAACTGGGTAGAATTTCTACGTAATTCACAATTCTATTTTGAGTGTGGCTCGCACTGAGAATTTAACCTTCAACCTCCAGAAGAGTGTAACTTACAACAGGATTTTACTAAGTACTTTACCCATAACTGAAGTTTTACCAAGTACATCATTCACTACGCCAGGAGTCCTTGCGAAAAATAGTTTATAGAATTTTAGGAGTCTTAGACCTATTCTTTTGTCTTGTTTGAATACTCATTTTTACAACTTTTTTGGAATCAAACTCCCCTCTTCCAACAGTTAAGTGACAAGTAGTACTTTGATTTTAAAAGCACCCAAAGAGTTTCAACACGTTAAATATATAAAGTTTGGTAGAAAATATAATTCTACTGCGTATGATATGTTAATAATATATGTTAATTGTTGTTTTATTTATTTTTGTTACATAGTTTGCATTTTTATCGAGTGTATTTATTTTTAAATATGGAGTGGATAGTCGCTATTAAAAACTATAGACCTCCACCCAACAATAAAATACTTAGAAATACTTAGAAAAATCGATTTTATTTGCTTAAATACAAAAGAATAATAATGATAACTGGAAAGTAGGAAACCTAGCTCCGCCCTCAAGCTCAGAAAAATCGATTTCATTCGCTTGAAAAACAAAAAACAGAAAATAAATAAATAAATAAAAAGAGTAGATACTTATTTAAAATATTGTTTTTAGAGTTGGGTGAACCTTAGCTCCTATTTCAAACGAGGGGAAAGCGAGGCGGGTTACGTTCCCTATGAACGATTCTTATTTTCCGTTATCGAATTGTTCCATTTTGTCTATTTATTCACTTGCGCATTTTTTACCATGTGCCCCTCCACACGCACACACACATACATACATATATATATATATATATATATATATATATATATATATATATATTACATAGGCATCACCACTTATCAAGGCCAGAGAAAACTCAAGGATAAGGGTTAAGAGTGTATAGTAGTCAATTGGACAATATAGTAATCGTTAATAATGGAAATTCAGTAAATTTGTTAACTTAAGCGAAACGGCCCATCAAAAACTTGTTCATGTTGGACTTGAAGACAATCAGATTGTAGTCAGCTGGAAAGCAAGAAAACGGAAGACAGTCCCACAGGCGTGCACTTCTAAGAAAAAAGCTTTGTTCATGGAATCTACGTTTAGGTTTAGGCACAGATAAAGACTGGGGGGGAATTATTGATAGTGTTTTCAGCTAGACGAAAGCTTGGCGATGGGGGACCATAGATTGAAACTCAGTCGAGCATTTGCCATGAAACTAAAGATAAAGCAGAGACAAACTCGCACCATCTCTTCTGTGAGATAGAGGTTGCAGGGAAGAGAAAAGGACATCTACAAGACTACAAAGTCTATTTTGAACTATCAAGGCAGGACAAGTCCTTTCTAGCAGCTCCGGCCCAGATGTGGCAACAGTACTCCATCCTTGGACGTACCTAGCTCTTATATAGATAGAGAATGAATCAGCAGTGAGATATCTACTAGATCGATAAAAGGATCCCACCATTTTTCCAGCGGCCTTGGCAACAGATTTGATGAACGTGCTTCATTTCAGATACGGAGTATAGGTCAAGCCCAGAAGCTTGTCAAAACTTGAGGCCTCCCCAAGGCGAGAGCCATTAATTTCAATTGATGCCAGATGGAGATCAGAGCGTTGATGATGTAAAGATAAAAGCTTGGTTTTAGATGCATTAAAAGTAACCAGTCACTCCTTTCCCCATTGTACCACGTGATCAAGATCAGAGGAGAGAAAATCGGAAAGAACTTGGTCGTTTACAGTCTTAGATGTACTACCGTAGATGGTAGTGTCATCAGCATAAATCTCTACGAATGATCTAAGGATGTGATTTGGAAGATCAGAGAGAAATGATTTAATAATTGAGAAGACATTTCCAGCTATACCGTAGCTGGAGATAGTGATAGTGTGCGCAAGTTGTTCGTAAACAATTGCAATACTATTAATATATTTATATAACATTTCTATTATTTTATTGGATCTATGGTACGCCTTACACATGTTTCATTGAATAGTATAGATTTGCTGAACAATTCCTCAGAGACCCATATATAAATCCATAACAGAAATTTATTTATTGAAAAAGAAAAAGTGTCGAAAAGGAAATAGAGTTCTTTGAAAATCATAAGAGTAAAAAATTCCAGGAAAAAATGAATGCATTTATGCCACCATTTTTTTTTTATTATTATAGATCATATACACCATTCTAAATTAGCCCAGCTTTACATATCAGAAGCAGCAAAGATAATTACTTTCTCTCAGAATAAGAATATTATCAATATTAAAAATGAGCTAATTTTACATTGTAAACACATAAAATGATTTAAATATAACCAGCTCAAAACACCTAGCGATCCCAGCTTCATAATGTATTAACTATTGATAATATCTTAACAGACCATCTTGTTGAAAACTCCCGATCATTCAGTGCTTATCCCTATTAAAATAACCATTGTTTAAGAATAGGCACCGCCAAAAATGGCCGCAAAATCAAGTTCATTTATTAAAATCCTTTATTTCTGAGTAACTTTTTTTTTCCAGAAAGATAAAACCCTGAATTTTATCATATAAAAAACAGAATAATGTAAAACTTTTTCTACTATTTTTAATTAAATTTTAAATGTTAAATTTTCCCAAAAAGTTAACAATTGACATTTTTTGTCTTGCACAAAAAACGTACATAAATATTAAAAAAAAAGGCTTTTGAAATAATTAATTTATTTATTTATTGTCCAAGATTTAGGATGATTTTCTAAGAGAATATGCAAAAATATTATAATATAAGTACTTGGATTTCAAATAATTCCACTTATTCATATATGTAACCAGTTATTTCGCGTCGATCTAGAGTCTAGATCGACACTGTTTACGTTTGCGTTTAATAGGAAGCAAACTATGGAAGACCAAACAGGCCAAAAAAACTTATTTTTCAGTGACGAAAATTTCAATGTATTATTAAGCTGAGGCTGGCCAGTACCAGATGGGTGACCATTTGTATGAGTTTGGTTTTTAATGTGTATGTGTGTGGAGGCTAGGCTCCCCAAAATGGGGGGGGGGCAATTTAAAGCAGAATAAAAAAAAATTATTTCAGCGTGTTTGGTCCACCGTAGTCGAAAGGCGGCAAACGTTTTCAAACGGGATCGAAAAAAATAATGCTATTTTTAACACAAAGGGCACAATATTTATCGAATTTTTTTTTTGTATCGATTCTTCAAAGCATGCCCTGTTTAATAATGGTCATGCATTATACGGCTCCCTAAAAAAAATTGTTAATTTATTTATCAAAGATTTTAAAATGGCTTTTTTCGTATAAATATTAAAAAATTTTTTTTTTTGTTTTGCTTAACTTAAATTAATTATTTTACTTAACATATTGACCAAATTTCACACTTCAAAACTCAAAAGCGGGATAATTAAACACAATCGAAGTACTGATATTCAGACGTCAAAATAAGGTATGCAAACAATTTTTTTTTAATCTATAATTCTGTCCCTTACAACAACACAATATGTTGTGTTCAGTTTCAGATGATTATTTTAAGCATATTTGTTCCCACTTCAAAACAAGGGGGGTTTTGTAAGCAAAAAAAGATATATATATAAATATCGTTTATGAAAAATAAGTACACCGTTATAAAGTTCATTCTTCTCTTAATAATCGCTGAAAATTTCGTATTGATCGGATAATTACCTGATTTTTGGTAGATTTTTAAAAAGACGGTCCGTCAAAAAGTACTGACCTGCCCCCCCCCAGTTTTGGCGGTGCCTATTTAAGAATATCCATAAATAGGTCATACCGTTAGAAATGCTAGTAAAACTAAGCTGCTCCCCTTTAACAATTACAAGAAGCCTCTCTAACCACTGATATTCATGACAAATAACTCCCTACATGAGAATTCTTCCTTCAAACTTCTCGGCTTAACATTCACAGGAGAACTGAAACAAATACATTGAGGACATTGCGAAGGCTACTGTAAGGAAAGTGGGATCCCTCTATCATGCTAGAAAATACACATGAGAATATCCTGTACCTCTACAAGGCCACCATTCGCCCATGCTGTCACATCCGGGATAGTGTATCTATTACTAGTCTCTTCCTCTTGAATAGAGTCCAAAAAAGATCTCCAATCTAATAGGTCCCACTTTGTCAGCTAGGCTCCAACCCCTGTCCTATCGCCGCAATGTTGCATCCCTCTGCATGTTTTACAAGTACTTTAATGGAATGTGCTCTAGTGAACTCATTGCACTTGTATCCCCTCAACGTACATTTTCCCAACAAACCCGCTTAGCAGCAAAATCACACCCCTTCACTGCTGAGGTCCATAAATACCAGAAAGATTTTTATTCCAGAAGCCTTTTCTCTAGAACAGCAAGACTTTGGAATTCCTTTCCTGCTTCCCTGACTGTACTGATACACAGAAGTTTAAATGTAATGTAAACCAACATCTTGTTAATCGTTTAAAGCATGGCCCCAGTGAGTAGCCCCTTACGCCCAAGTGGCGATATCCCTTATTTGGAGTAAAGATGAGTAAAAAAAAAAAAAAAAAAATCCACATATTTAATTGCAGGAAATTTTTATTTTATGTTTTATTTTTCACACATGCAGCAATTGTTTTTTGACTAACCTGCTATTCTTTAATCTATTGACTTGTCACCCATTCATATAGAATTGTTTTTTTTTTGTTTTTTTTTTCAAGACATACCTATCATACTTTATCTTCTTTCTGGAACACATTTTTTTTCTTTTTGTTTGACTTGTATTTTTTTAGAAATATTTCCTCAGCTCCGAAAAGAAAAAAGACGCACACACTTGTTCTTACATAGACTTTTAGCGAAAAAAACAAAACAAAAACAAAACAAAAAAACAAAAACAAACAAACAACAACAACAACAACAACAACAACAACAACAAAAACAACAGGAGGCATTTTCGTGCTTTAATTTGCCTTGCCTGTCACAGAAATAGAGAATTAGCAGGAGTCATTTTTTTAAATCTCATTTTGTCGCGACTAAGTATCACACAAATAGAGAATCAGCCGGAACCATTTGTCGTGCCTTAATTTGTCGTGCATAAATAGTAAACCCGCATAACAACAACAACAACAACAACAACAACAACAACAACAACAATAATAATAATAATAATAATAATAATAATAATAATAATAATAATAATAATAATAATAATAATAATAAAAAAAACAGTTTAAATGATTTCGAAATTCTTTTCCAATTTCCAACGTCCACAAAGTAATTTATACTTTTTTTCTTTCATTTATCAACAAAATATTTAAATTTGAAATTGTTTAGAAAGAAACAGAGATTCATTCTGGTGGATTAAATGCGAATAGTTTTCAAAGTTTTCAGTCTTTTAATACTTAAGTATTTACTAAGACTTTTAAAGTCAATTTAAATCACTTTTTATTACATCCTTTAAATGATTCCAAACGAGATTGCATGAGTATTATTGTCATATTTGGGATGACGAAGCTTTGCCCCATTTGAGGGTTCTTAAGTGCAGAAACGTATTTATAATTTATGATAGATGTGATGTTGCTAGTTTCAGTCTTCAATAAATAATATTATGGCCTGTCATCAAAGACCGGAAGCAGCTAAGTCAATGGAGGCGATAAAATAAATCGCAGTCAGGCCAACATGACTCGCACTTGAAACGAATGCTAAAAATAAAGTAAAATAAATAAATAAACAAGAAACGGTTCTCCAATTAGTTTAGCTACTTCTAAACTTCTAAACATCTAAACATATCGATGTCACACTCCATGCGTCCGTGTCTATCACGCTTAAAGTTTTGAAATATCATGTTCAACTCTAGACCTGTAGATTGAGTGGACGTATGTTCAAAATACTTATCCTCCTTTGTTTGGACGCCTGGCAGGTGTCGAGGCACGCGACCGGCACAAAGCTGAGCGTCCCTTGTCGCCGCCGACGCCGTTCTACCTGACTAGGTGAGGAAGCTTTCTGCTTTCTTTCTAGCCCACTTCTTTCATATATATATAAAGTTGACAACAAAAGAACTCCTGACACGATATACAAAAATAAATAGAAACACAAGACTTTCACCTGCAATTGATAAATGATTAAACGTATTTCCCTTCTCTGCCTTTTGGCCAGAAATTTGTTTTAATACTCATTAATATTTCATTCATTTCTGTTCTTGGTCAGTGAAGGAGAAATATTTCTAGACTGAGGAAATTTTTAGTTTTGTCCCGATTTTGAATGCCCCTTTTTGGGGAATTGTTTTTCCCATGTTAAAACTGAACCCAGGTCTAATTCTGTCATTGCAGAGAGGCAAAGAATACGGACTATTATACATCCGCTCCTTGAGTGGTATTCATACGGTAATTGGGTATATCAATACCCATCATTACCTAGTTTTTTTATGGAAATTGCACCAGACAATGCTTGAAGCCACTTGATATCAGGAGTTAACAAGAAGAAGAAGAAGAAGAAGAAGAAGAAGAAGAAGAAGAAGAAGATGATGATGATTATCGCAAAGACAGGTGATGCCTATTGACTTTAGTCTTGAAAAGACCAAAGGAAAACAGTCGACAAGAAGAGAGTCACACAAGCTTTCAGTTTTTAGAAAGAAGCTTCTGGAATAAGAAGCTGTATTACAATGCGGTATCAAAAACAGAGAATTGATGGAGACCACAAGACCAACAAGTCAAACGAGCTGGAACAAAGGAAGCAGGGAATAGATCGGACAATTCTGAGGAATACATGTCATAATAATATTTATATAAAAAAACTGAGACTAGCAACATCACGTTTATGAGAGAGCGGTAGCAGTGAAGAAGGGTCCAATCAAATTACAGATACGTTTCTGCACCTTATCAAGAACCCTCCAATGGGACAATTAGATTTAGAAGTTTCAGAGTCGATATTTATCCAATCTGTTGTTAAAATTGATGGAAAAATAGTTGGACTATTTTCCCACTGCAAAAAGTATCTAAATCAATTAAGGGAAGTTTCTCTCACACATGCAGTGACGATGTATGAAAATGAAAGTTAGCCAGTGAGGGTTGAAGACTTGCATGACCCAAAGAGAGATGATACAATGGCTGTGTAATGCAAGTTGTAAAAACAGGTTTAGATCTGATAACCTCAGAGTTTGATTACAATAAAAGAAGCTATCGAAGTTCTTGTGTTAGTAGATGATGCAAAAAGCTTCTGGAATAAGAAGCTGTATTACAATGAGATATCAAAACAGAGAATTGATGAAGACCACTAGACCAATGAGTCAAATGAGCTGGAACAAAGGAAGTGGGGAATAGATCAGACAATTCTGAAGGAAAAATGCTATGATATTATTTATAGAAAAGACCGAGACTAGCAACATCACGTCTATGAGAATGAGATTACAAAGAACAGGTAATCAAATCACAGCTTCTACTGCTTTATCGAATAACCGGAAATTTCATTTTTTTCCCCCTAATTCATTCACCCACAACGGGCATCCGTATATGCTTATGGGGAATAAAAATTCACATGCACTGTGTATCCCGTTTGGGGAGACAACATACAGCGCTTAGTATTTCCAAATAGTCATCCACCAATTTTGCACTGGCCAGGCTCAACATTAATTAACTACGGCTATATAACGTCACAATCAGTATTTGAATGTAATTATGTCACAATTCAATTTGATTCCTTAGCATGTATTTTTACAGGCTAAAAACCAAATGGAATTTCTTCGACAGTTCCAAAAAAAAAACTGACAGAGGAGGTTGTTAGAAACCGTTCCTCAGACAAACAGACAGACAAGGTGATTTCATATATATATATATATATATATATATATATATATATATATATATATATATATATATATATATATATAATAGCAACAGTACCCGTCGTTGACTGGGTTCAAAAACAGCCTACAGAAAATGGACTCTGATTTATTAAAGTATGATAGGTTATGAAAAGAAAGAGTTGTAAAGAGATAGCTTCGAAAACCAAAGCAAAATATGATGAAAGTAAAAATAAAATAGATAAACCCCATAATTTATTATACCATACCTGTCCACACTGAAACACTTATCACAATATTCAGTGGATCTATATTAAAAAATCTTGTTAAACTTTGTGACATATTTCCATTCTATGGAGGTCTGGCGCGAACGAACACCCCATAATTTATTATACCATATTTCTTCAAAGTGAAACATAATTATCAAAGTATACTTACGCAGATAGCTTTGAAAAGTCTTTATTAAAGTTTGTGCCTATTTCCATTCTATGGAGGCCAAGCGCGAACGCAAACCCCACAATTTTATTATACCATCCCTATTTAAGTTAAAACATACTTATCAAAGTATTATTATGTACATCTATATCAAAAACACTTGTAAACGTTTTTTTTTAATTTTTAAATTTTTTATTTCCATACTTTGTGGACCAGGTGCGAACGCAGACCCCACAATTTTAATGAACCACCGTTCTGCCAGATCAAACATACTCATTCCTTTGTCCCGATACATCTTCTATCATTATATGTAATCAGTTTTTTAAAATAGTCAACCATGTAGGAGCCTATTGGTGACCACACACACACACACACACACACACACACACACACACACACACACACACACACACACACATTCAGCTTTATATTATATATATATATAAATACATATATATATATATATAAAATATATGTTATTTTTTTTTAAATATAATTCAGCCACTCTGATGAGTTGTAGACGACGAAACACGTGTCAGTGGATAATTATATTAAAAAAAACAAAAAAAAAAACGATATATATACCGCTCCCCATGTGGGGGTACCAAATTATTCCAACTCGCATTTATATATATATATATATATATATATATATATATATATATATATATATATATATATATATATATATATAAATGTAAATGTTGGGTCGTTCGGAATTAATTGTCTAAAAAACCACTGGACGGATGGCTTCCACGTTTTGGTATAATATGTTTACTATATCCATGTGTGTTTTTATATATTTCTTTTTAATTATAACATAATTTTTCTATGATAAATCGGTGGATTTCTTTGTACCGAGAGGCCATTTTTTTTATTTAGGGACAATTATTTATTACCGCTTCCTGTCACGTTACCAGTGTTACAATTTAGCGGTTTTCCTGCTATATCTGGAGATTTCGTTTACAATCTAGCGGTAAATTCTGGAAAATCTGGAAGTATTTGGCACCCACACACCCGCATTAGATTATTAAAAAATAAAGAAAAGCACTTTAAAATATTCAATGTAAGTAAAAAAAAGTAGCATTTATTGCCTTTGGTAACAATTATTTATTGATTATTTGTTTTGTTTTTCACCTTTTTTTCGACTAACCTTTCTTAAATCTCACTATAAAATCGATTTTTCCAAGTACATTTTAGGTGGGGGGGGATTCCAACCTCCAAAGTTTGGGTTTGTATTACTGTACACATAGATTCGAAAAAGTTGTCAAAAAACAAATATATAACAAATAAATGTTATCAAAGGCAAGATAAGTTACTTTTCTGCCAAACTGGATATATTTTTCGTGTTTTTATTCAATGTAACATATTTATTCAGCTCGAAAAACATACAGTGTTTACCGATGTATTCGAAAATTCAAGATGGCGTCTCACACCCTCTTTAACACCGTAAGTTTGAAAAAAGGTGTTATAAATAAAAAACTATACAAAATACTATTAAAAACCCGCCGAATATATGTCAACCTATGTCACAGTAACATGTATTGAGCGAGTTTTTAACAGTATTTTATCCGGTTTTTAATTTATACAATCTTTTCCCAAACTTACCGTGTTAAAGAGAGAATCAGACTCCATCTTGAATGTTCCAATACATCGGTAAACACTGTATGGTTTTCGAGCTGAATAAACATGTTACATTGAATAAAAACACGAAAAATATATCCAGTTAGGTAGAAAAGTAACTTATCTTGCCTTTGATAACATTTATTTGTTATATATTTGTTTTTTGACAACTTTTTCGAATCTATGTGTACAGTAAAAGCGATTTTCTGGACATTTCTTGCTCCTGATCTCGCGGGTTTTTTAAAAATCTCAGTTGACAACATTGCATCACCAAAAAAAAACACCACAGGCTTAATGTAAACAGAATGTGTTTACAATATCGGTAAATTTTAAATGGGTTTAATTACATGATTATTGATAATGTAACCATGTGATTGAACTTTAATTTAAATTAACCACACGTGGTCGCAAAATGAATGCCGACGCTCAAATTGTATACACATTTTGACTCCTCCCTTTAATTAAAAATTCACCAAAAATCAGGAAATTAACGAATTTTAATGAAAATTGCAGTATTTTTCAAATAATGATCGCAGAATATAATGAACTAATTATTTTTACTTAACTCTTAGTGAAAATGTTTTATTTTGTTTAAACAAAAAATACCTTTACTAAAGTTATGGTTTTCAGTAGTAAATAAAAAACGCAAGACTTTATTTTTGCTTTTTTTTAAAGCATCGTAATTTGTAACAATAAAAAATAATTTTTACAGTAACATTACGAAAAAACCTCTAAAGTTCGTATTAATGTATTCGATATAACTCGAAGAAAAATGAATTATCGTATACTATTCAGGAAATTAAAGATTCAATTAGATTTCTATTTCAGTCACCTAAATTATTTAGGGTGAAATGAGTTTAGGAATTTATAACCAAACCTAAATATTTTTTTTTTTGTAAATATCCAGATACGCTACTACAGAACACCGACCACTCTAATTTGTTGGGGGGGATGTGATGTTGGGGCGCGCGCGCCTCAACATCACATCCCCCCCCCCGCTCGCGCCCCCAATGTACAAAGTAAAATCTTCGGAAAATGTTAAATGGTGTTCTAATTGGTAAATGTCGGTGCGTTACTTACGGAAAATTTGAAAATTCGATATTCCAGGTAAAAAAAACAAAAAACAAACAGATAAATTACCCCCCCCCCACTCCAACTTGGTGTGCTTTCCTTTTCTTATTTTATTTCTTTTTCAGCTAATTTTAAATTTTCCACCCAAAAAGCGCTATAATGTATTTTTGAAAATTAGAAAATTCTATGTCCTGGAAAAAAAATCCCCTCCCCCCCCCCAACGTAGTTTGCTTGGTGAAGCCGTCGTTTATGCTACAGCGTGCATGCGCGTAGCATAAACGGAAGCTGCAAAATGGTGGAAAGAAGTTCGTGGGTTCAGGGGTAAATACCATGCAAACGGTAAATTTGACTATTAGATTCGTTGTCAGCGACCTCAATTACCTATACAAAAACAAATTAGAGTGGTCGGTGTTCTGTAGTAGCGTATCTGGATATTTACCTTTTTTTTCTTGCTTAAAAAAATAGCATTGATACAGTAAGTTAGTTAAACTGACTTTTTCGTTTAAAAAATGGAATTATTTCCCTTTCGTTATTAACTTTTTTTTTTTTTTAATTTTTTTAAAATAAATATTTTGTGTTTTATATACATAAAGTACAATTGTTGAATGTTACTGTTTTGATTATATTCGTTTGGGGGGGCACAATTAAAAAATTAAGAAAGATTAAAATGAAGCGAAATTTAAGTTTCCGTTTCATTTTTACAACAACCGTAAAACAGTGCATACTCAGCAAGTTTTATCGTAATTTATAAGCATATTGAAACACTCAATCAACATTTTATTTATTTTTTTTGCATAATTAATGATGGAAGTATTTTTCTGTTTATTTTCTTAACATCTGTTAAAAAAATAATTTCTACATTCTCTTGAAAAAAAGAATCAAACTTTTCTCTACTTTCACATGTGTTCAATTTTAACAAACTGAGCCACAGCAACGCGTGGCCGGGTACAGCTAATATATATATATATATATATATATATATATATATATATATATATATATATATATATATATATATATATATATATATAATCACGTTGACACACTGGTACGCACTATATCATCGAGTTAAGCAACGATGAGCCTGGCCAGTACTAGATGGGTGACCAGTTGGGAATACTAGGTGCTGTGTCGGAACGTAGAAAATTTCAGATACGCGTTTTAAACTGCTGGGAGGAATGCACCTCCCCTCAGTCTTCGTTAAGACATGCATCAGGAAAAGAAAAAACTTATGTAAAACTTGATGTCTACTGTCTGTTCGCCGCAATCAACTGCATCGACTGAGATGAGCCGCTGTTCCAAAAAGTGAGGGTGTTCTACACCACTGTAAACAATTTATCTGTGTGGGGTTTTGGACAGTTTAATTGTTGTGTGAAACCTTATACGGAGAAATCAACGGAGCAATCCGTATATTATTATTATTATTATTATTATTATTATTATTATTATTATTATTATTATTATTATTATTATTATTATTATTTACTATAATAATTATAAACTACTTACAGACACTAGTGTTTCATACTTTCGGGAATCATCAGTGCGGGGTGTCACGATTAACGCCAGTCGAGAGATTCAAACTCCGGAAACAGAAATCATATCTGGCTTCATTAGCAAGGACCCGAACCACTAGGCTACCGTCAACCGCGAGAGATACAGTTAAAATTTAAACATTTGTTCTTATTAAATGCTTTTAACGTCAGTCAGAGTGATCTAATCATTATATGACGATCTGCGCATATGAGCTAAGTTGACCGACTTTATTAGAACTGAAAGTGCCCAACGATAAGAAACAAGTTTTATAAAGGGGCTGACATTATTCTTTACTATAGCAGGGTGACTCGATGATGCCCAGGATTGAATGATGATCAATGAATGTTTCATACTTCCATATTTTTTTTGTCATCAAAATCGGTAAAATCGTCCATTTTTCAATCAAATCGATTATCTGCTTTAGTTGGAGACCCATCGCAGTGCACCGTGGGGAAGCTTTGAATGCCTCCCCGCGTTGAATTAGTTTACAGTACATTGCAATCTACTATTGCACCGTAGAGAACCTACTGTTAATTTTATAAAATTATTTTGTATGTATAATGGCTTGAATTAAAGTTAAAAATGCAAACGTCAAGTATCATGGTTCAATTGTTCTCTAAACAGAAACATTCATTTCGAACGCGCTCCTGCCATATCAAAGAACCTACTGTTGGTTTTATATACCTGATCTTTCTGCTTATATGGTAAGAAAACTTCTCAAATGCACTTGTGATCTTAGACTGTATATGGTGTTAACTTTACTCAAAATCGCCTGTTCCGTTTTTCATCAGATTTTTTTTGATTATCGATACTTATCGAAGACATTCAGACACAAAATCTATCTAAGAACACTGTCAGATGCATAAAGTACATTTTTATAGAATTTCATAAAAATCGGGCCAGCCGTTTCAGAGTCTACAGGAAATGAACTCACACACACACACATAATGTTCCTTTTATATAATCTATCTATCTATATATCTATAAAAGTGAACGTGTCTGTGTGTCTGTCTGTCTGTGTGCCTGTGTACATTTTCTTTCGCAATAACTCTGTTAATTTTAAGTCTACAGATTCGAAATTTTATATACAGGGTACTGAGATTTGGGAAATCTATGTGATTGGTTTTCGGCCAGAAATTTGGCTATTAAGGGGTCAAAGTTCAACGATTTAACCTTTGAGAACTCTACCAAACTCCTCCGACAATTTGGGGGTCTGAACACTTGAAATTTTAGATATAGGTTCCTTGGACATGGATCTAACTTAATAACTTGATTTGAGCCCCAAGCAATAATTTTTAATGGGTCATAATAGGGATCAAAGTTTTAAAAAATTGACCGTGTTTTTTTTTTTTTTTGCTCAGCATACACCTCCAAACACCCGGGCAACACCGGGCACCCATGCTAGTATATATATAAAAGTGAACGTGTCTGTGTGTGTGTTTGTTTGTGTAAATTTCCCTACGCAATAGTTTAAAAATATTGACCTCTGTCGTTTCTTCCAAATTACTCAGACAATTTCTGGTCTAACTAAATATTTGAAATTTTACATAAGGATATTCAGAGATAGGGCAAGTTTTTTCATCAGTTTGGGTCGAAACTTTTTAGTTACCAATGTATAAATGTATGTATGTATGTCTGTTTGCATGTTTGCCTTAAATTTTCAATAGAGGCGACGGATTTTACCAAGATCAGTATCGTTTTAACGTTCGATCTTTCATACGACAAATATCGAAAAATTGGCTAAAAACATTAATATCTTCATCTTCAACTAGCCACTTTTCTACAGGGGGGGGGCACTTTTTTCGCCGATATTTTTTAAAGTTATCCTCTCCTTTAGATTGTCTAGCCTTAATTTTTAAAATGTCGCTTCCGGTCTGACGGTGGTCGTAACAGCATAAACGTTAGGTTTTACGTTCTTTTCTTCCTTTGCGGTACGGGTTCGAGCCTGTCTTCCTACTACCACTTTTTTTTTTGCTCAACATACACACCCAAACACCCGGGCAACGCCGGGCTGAATTGCTAGCAGTGTAATAAACTAGATAGATAGATAGATAGATAGATAGACGTAGATAGCGTCAAGTGGTTACAGTCTCATAAAGAATAAAGAAAGGGAAAATCTGTTTCTATACTATACAGTCACTTCCTACAGATAAATAAGTAAATGGCGGTTTCTTTGATCTCAGAAGTTAAAAAGACGTTTAACTAAAATACTTACACCGGATATACGTATTGTCGTACTTCCTATTTTCTCGGGTGTCTGTGTATTTCTCGTGTCGCCGTAATTTCAGAAGATTATCCCTTTGTACTTTTCTTTCCATGTCGGTGTAGAAAAATTCAGCGGCCACAAAAGGGGCCACATTAGATTGAGACAAATATTACGATTGTCTCAGGCTAGAAGGATTTCTTTTCCACTGACCAAGAACAGAAAAACATGAAATGTAGTATTACACCAGTAAATACTATATTTTGCCCCCAGCCACAAAGCTAATGACTTCGAGTTAGAACTGATTATTGGATTGAAGTACAATTACGGATTATTACGAAGTAAAATAGAATTTATCGAATTATACAATTTTATTGTATGTTTACATGTGGAAGAGTTGTGCAACGAATTCAGTATGACAAACTGACTTAGATCTCTTGAAATTATGGGTTTGCCATTTTTAAACAGAACGTAAATGTGGGTGATTTTATAATTATACTAATTTCGACATGACTCGTAAGTATGTAATTCGTCCAAATGACCTTTTTTCCTTTTGTTTTGTTTCCAAGAGAGTTACCACTTATGAAATGCGTTGATTTAAAAACATTGCAAATATAAATAAACACTAGTGCAACTTTTTTTCGGCTACTGCTGCTAATATCCTCGCAAGCCAGCTATCTTACAGCTCTTGCTGATATTTTCCCGCGCGCTCATACGCGCTCTGTTACATCGGGTCATTTAAAATTGCCTGAGCAGCCCCGTCGACATTCCTTAGTAGGGGCGCTTCAGGTAGTAAGTAATAAACTTACGCGAGGCAGCAGACTTAGATGTTGGACCTCCTAGAACGGCACAGGACATTTCAGTCGTTTCTCAGTTAATAGAGAAAAGGTCATTTCAAAAATGGCCTATATTCTGTTGCGCAAGCCAAAGTACCCCTTCTGTCACATATTGTCCTTATGGACAGGCTTTAAATATCGACAAGCAGACAGATGTTCTTTATATACATTAGCCGGCGCTTGCTCGCGTATATTCACAAAGGTAATTGTCGAGCAAACACCGGTGTATGCCAGAGGCTTTTTGCGACATTTAATTCAGTCAAACAATGAGTGTGTTTGTGTTACATTGTGTGTGTGTGTCTATGACTATGTTCCAAAACAACGTACATGTTGAATAGTAGGTTTTATATTTCATCTGTATATTCATGTATGTGTAAATGCGTGTATGTACATATACGTTGTATCATTTAGTGGATCGTCTAGTGTGTATATTTCAGCGTTTATGCAATGGTTCTAACAGGAAACGATTGATGTGGACGTATCGAAACAGTTGTAGACAAACAGTTTTTAACATATGTAAATAACACAACACATACCTGAATTATATACGAACATTTATTTTCATGATTTCGGTTGGCATCTTCAGAGATTATAGCGTCTTCACATCTTGGTTGCTTGAGGAAACGCTGCTACTTGCGTCATGGAGAGACCAACTCCTCCTTGAGTCGTCCGTTGTTTCCGACGTTCAGCTAACGACTGACTAGAATATCCCCAAATCTACATCTCATCACGTGTCTCAGATCAACAGCTGATGTAACATCAATCTAGTTATTTGTTTATGCAAACCCAAAATAATGTTTTCATTTATTTTCACATTCCTTTATAGCGATATTATTATTATTTCCTGTCAATCATTTTTTCCCAATTAATTGTTTATTTTTCTAATCATAATAATCGATCCAGTGACCCGCCGTCGTTCGAATCAATTATTATTATTATTATTATTATTATTATTATTATTATTATTATTATTATTATTATTATTATTAATAATAATAATAATAATAATAATAATAATAATAATAATAATAATAATAATAATAATGTTCTCACCCTTGGCCCTGCCTGCCACAGTTAACACAGATACTATGCTATGATCACAGCCAAAGGGTCACAACATTACATTTGAATAGTTATGTACATGCGTGCGCAAGTATTAAGGCCTTTCCTGATACGGGGTAAACCAATGTAAGCCTAGTATCCTTCTGAGAAAAAATGCATTAAGCTCGACAATGATCTCTAATAATACCAGATGGCAATCTTGCGGCCGATAATGAATACATAATAAAGTTAAAGGTAAATGTTCATTCTTAAGATACGTCCATTCAACGTACACTTTTAAGGTGGACAACGATAGCATCTTTTAGTATTGCCAAGGACCACACCAACAATTAATATAATTTGTTTATTAATTTTATTCGTGTTATCTGGATTCTTTGGACTACTGTTCTCATTTTGAGTGTCATTTTCACAACATTTCATTCGATATAACCTCCAACCTTCTTCAGGTGTATTTTGTGGAACTCGAAAATGTTTCTGCGAACTCGGGAATCTGGACGGAATTTCGAACGGAACTCTTTATTTAATTCACGGAGATGGCATGCTCTCGTTCCATAAGCCATGACTGGAAAAGGTCCTATGTATTTCACAATTGTATTTTTCGGTCGCCCACACTGAGAATTGAATCTTCAACCTTCACTTTTACAATTGATTTTTCTATGTACACTAATCACTACGCCACAGGTCTCGGAGAAGGCTGAAGGTTACATAGACCGATACGTTTTAAAAATGACATTCAAGATGAAAACAGTAGTGAGAATCCCCAAAATACGAATAGCCTCTCCTTATCTCAAAAATTCAGAAATGTGTGTGTCTGTGTACATTTCCCTACGCAATAACTCTGTCAATTTTAAGTCTACAGACTCGAAATTTGATATACAGGGTACTGAGATTTTGAAAAATCTTTGTAATCCGTTTTCGGCCAGAAATTTGGCTCATAAGGGGTCAAAGTTCCACGATTTGACCTTTGAGAACTCTACCAAACTCCTCCGACAATTTTGAGTCTAAACACTTGAGATTTTAGATATAGGTTCCTTGGACATGCATCTAACTTAATAACTTGATTTGAGCCAAAAGCAATAAATTTTAAGGGGTCATAATAGGGGTCAAAGTTTAAAAAAATTGGACGCTTCGGTCTCTATCAAATTACTCAGACAATTTCTGGTCTAAACATTTGAAATTTTACATAAAGGTTATTCAGAGATAGGGCAAGCTTTTTAATCGGTTTGGGTCGAAAATTTGAGGTACCAATGTATAAATGTATATATGTATGTTTGCATGTGTGCCTAAAACTTTCGACAGAGGCGACGGATTTTTACAAGATTAGCATCGTTTTGAAGTTCGGCCTTTCAGACGACAAATATCGAAAAATTGGCTAAAAACATTAATTTCTTCACCCTCAACTGGACACTTTTCTGGGGTGGCTTCTTTCGCCGATATTTTCAAAAGTCATCCTCTCCTTTCGATTGTCTAGCCTTAATTAAAACCTACGTCACTTCCGATTTAGCGGTTGTCGTAACAGCAAAGACGTCAGGTTTTTTTTCCCATTCTTTTCCTCCTTCGCGGTACGGGCTCGAGCCTGCTTTCCTACTACCACTTTTTTTTTTTTGCTCAACATACACCTCCAAACACCCAGGCAACGTCGGACTGAAATGCTAGTATAACATATATATATATATATATATATATATATATATATATATATATATATATATATATATATATATATATACAAGGCATACATATTAAAGCGGAAATAAAGGAAGCATAAAAGAATCGGTCACTTGTTAACAAGTGCTAAATAAAACGTAAACAGAATTTGTAAAAATTGAGAAAACGAAACTTTATTAAGAGGACATTTTATATCTATAAATTTAGAAACAAATTAAAGTTATTTTTGAGTGAGTAAATATTTAGCGAAGAAAGACGTACTACCGAATTAGTAAATCAAAAGTACCATGGCTAAAACTAACAGGTTTGAGGAACTCATAACGACAGGAAAGCCTTTTTAAGGGTGAAAACAGGATTATTTTTTAGGACAGTTGTTTTTTTAATTACATTTTCACCACAAGCAAGGCACAATGCCACTTTGATGTAGGGGGCTACTATCAAGGACATAAGTGGCAGGGATACTATGTAGGGAGTTGAGCAGTAAGATATCTGTTCACATTACATTTGAAATTCTGCATGTCAGTACAATTGGGGAAGCAGAATCCCAGAAGGGGGTTTCAAAGTCTAGCAGTTCTGGGGAAGAAACTATTGAAGTAGAAGGCTTTCTTACGTCTAGGGATCTACTGTGTAGTGGTGGAGTTTTGATGCTTGTCGGGTTTTACAAGGGTATTTACGTTGAGGGGGTACAAGGGCTTGTAGTTTGTCGGAGCGTCCACCATTAAAATGCTTGTAAAACCGATAGAGATGCAGCATTTCGTTGATGGGACAGAGGCTGAAGCTTAAATGACAGTTCAGGACCCATCAGGTTGGCGACTCTCTTTTGAACCCTGTCCAGGAATGAGAGACTAGTAGCAGATGAACTAGCCTAAATGTGACAACAATACTCCATACATTGGCAAATGGTGGCCTTATAGAGTTACAGGATACTTTCAGGCATAAGTAGCTTTCTAACACGGTAGAGAGAACCCACCTTCTTCGCAGAAGGCTTGGCAATGCTCTCGATGTATCTATCCCAACTCATGTTCCCTGTGGACGTTAAACCGAGGAGTTTGAAAGAAGTACTTTCAGGTAATGTATCTTTAGCTATAGCTATTGGTAGTTGAGGTTTCTTGTAATTGTTGAAGGAAACAAGCTTAGTCTTTCCAGTATTAAATGTGACTATCCATTTTTGTCCCCATTCCACTACAGATTAGAGGGTTTCTTCTAGTGTTTCTGCCATTGCCTTAGATATGTTTTCATTAGTTCTCCCCTCATGCCTGTCATAGAGCGTTTCATACAGATGTATTTTTGGTCATATAACGCTTCAGTGTTAAATGCGAAAATTCCTTGAACTGTTTATTTTTTATTATTTTTGTTGTTCTTTTTTATGGGTGGGCGATGCAGAAGAAAAGGCGATTTGAAGTTGGTAGCGAACAGTGTCCATTAAAAAAATAGTATTATATTTTTAATCTCAATAAAAATCACAAAGTTACAAAAGATAAAAGTAAACAATTTAAAAAAAAAATAGAAAAAAAGTATTGTTTTGTTTCTAAAATATTAGAATAATCGGATCTGCAGCAGACGGATTTGTCACAAACACAAGCAGGAGCGAATTCTCACGGTTGGAGATTTTGAAATACATTTCCTACCGGCGACACATACTCTCTCTTTCAAGATCTTGTACTGACAACACCTCCACGTGGAACGGCCTGTCGCCTCCAACTTCTCTCTTGGGACTCAACAAGTCAACATCCGGGCTACGGACTCGGGGTTCGATTATGACAGAATACAGACAAGCCAACGTGGTTATCTCCACATGCGGTACAAATACACACCCTCTTTTTATCACAGGACTCTCTAATCTTTTGCCCCGTCCATACATGGACGCACGCTCCTACTATCAACTTCAACACATATCCACTGAACACTTTTCCCTTTCAACGGTCCTGTATAATCATCAATGTCTCTACACAGAAACTCTTTTAACGACTAACCCACTTCCTTATTATTACTAACAAAGATGACAACGACTAACCCGTTTTCTTTATTCTTACTAACGACGATAACCAATAAAGCCGTTATTAAAACGAAGAAGGAGAAATTCCCGTCTTCTTTATCTACATTTTAGCGACCCCGACGTGATGGTGAACGTATAACGTTCATCAACATGTTATTATAATACATAATTGGTGACCCCGGAATATGCAACCTTCAATAGCTTTGTTGTCTTCGTTTTTTTTTGTTTTTTTACAGTCCCTTTAAAAAAAAAAAAAATAATAATAAGCAACTTTCTCTTTCAACAGGTCTGTATGTGGTGTCGTATTTCTGATATTTTTATTAAATATAAACAAAAAATAAAAATGTATCTATATATAGATGATAATAAACTTTACAGAATAAAAAAAAAAATAGACTAATTAACCTTTTTTCTGATTGGTCTAAAACTTTTGGTTATTTCAAGCCGCCATAAAAGGTGTCTGTTAGCATAGCTAGAAAGCAATCGTTCGTTTTGGAAATTAGAAGAGCATCACCCCCCCCCGGGCAACTATACTCTGGTAAGTTGGCCCGTTATATCCTACATTTTTTTAAATTTATTTTTTCAAGTTGGATCCAATTTTTGCGGTGCGTTAGTTTATTAACGATGAAGATACAAAACAGTAAAGAATGGATTTCTACATAACACCGTTGTTCCAGCGCGGTTCGTGTTCTGCATAAGTGCCGAAGCGTGTTAAGGTCCTTTCCTGATCCTGGTGAACTTGAAGAAAGAATCTAATCAACTTTAATCATCCTTCTAGCATAAGGGAGTACCTGAACAGATAACAACCAAGTGTATTTTTGTTTTGTAGGCCTATCTAATCTCTTGAAAGCATTCACAAAACCTACAAGTACATCAACACGGAAACTCTTTTAACGACTAACCTGTTCTCTTTATTCTTACTAACGAAGATAATAAAACCATTATTAAAACAAAGAAAGAGAAATTCTCGTCGTCTTTATTTTGGCAACCCCGACGTGATGGCGAACATGCAACGTTCGTCAACATGTTATTATACATAATTGGTGATCTCGAAATACTCAGCCTTCAGATCTTTCGGTTGCGGGGGGAGGTAATAACAATCGCGGAAGCTTTGCCATTTGATGCTGCTGCACTCAATATTGACCATATAATATCACGTGACAAATTTTCCGAGGCTAGAAACTTGGGATTCATTACG
>NC_136525.1:34152914-34155414 GCF_053919585.1 Euprymna scolopes
TATAATCCGAATCAACATACTAATCGTAACACCTCTAACCAGCACAACCGCCCCAGGAGAAAGAAAAATATTTGGTTTAATCCTCCATTTAGCACAAATGTTAAAACCAATATACCAAAATAATGTTTTAATATTGTCCAAAACTTTTTCAGGCACCCACAAAGATATAGTTCTATTTTTAATAAAAAATTCAATAAGGAATTTAGCACAAAGAATCTTAACATCCAATTACAAAAAAAATTTAATCTGCCCAAAAAATCACTTTCCAAATTAAACTCCAAAATAACTGCAATTGTAATAACAAACAAATTTGCCCACTCAATAATGATTGCATCCATAGAGATGTTACATATTCATGCACAATTATAGCTTTCCTGTAACCTTCCCATAACATACTATATTCTGTCATTAAGCTTTCTCCCTTCCCATCAACCATCTGATAAAATCACTGATCTAATAAATCAATTAAGCAGCCCTTCTATTAACAGTCATGCAACTGGTAATAATAATAATAATAACATATTTCTCCTAACAATATTTCTAGCACTGATATAACCCATGACCCTCTTCAAAACATTATCCCAACAATCATTTCTCCGACTATTGTTCATCACAATGAACAAAATTTAAACTATCTCCTCATATTAAATCCCAGCATAAATCAACAAATTAATATAAGCGCTACTTTAACATTAATAAAGGTAAGAATATCTTACCACGCATCTATTTTTAACAACCAAAATTCTAATAATAACCAAAGAACTTCTCTAACCACTTTAATTAAAAAATTTAAGTCTAACAAAACTCCCTTCTCAATTAAATGGGCTATTCTAAAAAAAGGTTAAGCCTTACACTCCAGGCTCTAAGTCATGTCACCTCTGCACAGCCGAAGCTATAACAATAATTACTTATCCTCAAAATAACAATATAATAAACTCTAAAAACGAATTAATCTTCTATTGCAAACATAAGATCAAATTTAAATATGACAAATTTCAAATTACACAGCTCTAATATTAATCCCTTAGATATTCAATTCCACAAAATTCTAAAAGTTTTTTTTAAATGTAATTTGTTCTTTCCTTTTTGTTTGGCCGGCTTAATACCTACAGTATCCATTGGAGTTTATGAACCTGCATATAGTTTGTATATATATATATATATATACATATATATATATATATATATATATATATATATATATATATATATATATATATATATATACCTATGCATTTATATTTTTACATTTCTGAGTGCATTTTTGATTATATGTTTTTTGTACATTTGCATGTACATATGCGTATGTATATGTATCTTTTTTGCAGTTTTTAATTTATGCGTTATAGCAGAGTCTGTTGGACGCCGGCCAATTCTTCCCCCTATCTATCGTTTCATTCTCCTTTAAATTTTTTGATAATCTATCATGACTTTAAATACCCTTCCCTATCTATTAGAGACATTTTCACATAAAACTCATAGCCCCTAACTTAGAAGCAATCTTTAATTTATATCTACCCATTCCATAATTGATCCTGTTACACCTGCTGATAATTTTATCATTACTTTAACTTGACCCCTTTTTTCTGCCTTACTTCTTGCACCATTACAATGACATTTTGCCTGGGCCATTGTGACATTGCCTTTTCTGTTTTAAAAATATCTCAGTCTCCGTTAAATGATACTGTTTTTATTTCTAATTTTTAAATTAGCCTCGGCAGTAGCGTGATAAAAACCCTCAACTTATCCATTCTCCGTACAATTTATTTTTCTTTTTATAATCATATATTAGACTAATTTTTTTCCTATACCCATTTGTGAATTATTTCACGGAATTCTGTTTCTTGAATGACCTCAAAAATCTCCCAGTAACGGAATGCCTTTGGATTCTTGACATCTGGATACTCCAATTTTACGAACAGTTTTGGATTTTTACCGTCCTTGGATGTTCCACTCTTGAATCCATTCACGTGAAATCATTTTTTCCCCGATTCTCTCTACTTCACTGTTTAAAAAAAATTTTTTTTTAATTTTTAGCAAGTTTTATTGAATGCTTTATAAGCAAAATCTGATTCCACATTTTGTTAATTCCTCTCCTCTGATGAGAAGGAAAGTATTTCTTTCGAAACTCCGCGGATTAAGAACAATCCACCTTTTTGTTTCCTTTTTGGAAATTAAATATGTTTTTAACTCTTGTTAAAGTGTTTTTTAACAGTTTTTATTAACTCTTTGCTATTATATATATATATATATATATATATATATATATATATATATATATATATATATATATATATATATATATATATATATAATTGATATGTAGTTTGCTTGAAGCATTGTGTCGGATAGGTATGTAGTAAAGAATTAGAAGGCTATCACAATGCGAGGAATGAGATATAGTCGTTGTTGTTGGAAGAAGATGAAGACAAGTGGCGATTTACAAATCAATAAGTACATACATATATGTCTATATATACATATATTTATTCAGTTGTAT
>NC_136525.1:34160414-34227914 GCF_053919585.1 Euprymna scolopes
CCAACTCTTCTTTTGATGTAACTAAATTACAGAAGTTACAAGGCAACAAAATTCGCCCTGAACTCGGACCAGCCGACATTTTTCCATTCCCAATCCCAAACAACTGATGCAAATATATCTCTGTGCATGCAGCTCTGCAGCTGGACATGCATATTTTGAGCAAAGTTTAATCTCTTCATATGTTGCCAAAAAGTAGAACATTTGAGGCAAGCATTTATTTCATCTGCTGGTGTTGATCGAGAAATTGCAGATGACGTTTGTCTGAAATTTCCTGCAAGCAATATTACTGCATTCGCGAATGGTCTGACATTGCCAGCAAAGTTTGCAAGGATCGATCAAGAGCCTCAAGTGATTTTGCGAGATATTGCATACATATCATACAAGCAGTGATTTTGGAAGATATTGCATGCATATAATACAAGAAGTGATTTTGGAAGATATTGCATACATATAATACAAGAAGTTATTTTGGGAGATATTGAATATATATCATACAAGAAGTGATTTTGGGAGATATTGCATATATATCATACAAGAAGTGATTTTGGGAGACATTGCATACATATCATACAAGAAGTGATTTTGGAAGATATTGCATACATATAATACAAGAAGTGATTTTGGAAGATATTGCATACATATCATACAAGAAGTGATTTTGGAAGATATTGCATACATATCATACAAGTAGTGATTTTGGAAGATATTGCATACATATAATACGAGAAGTGATTTTGTGAGATATTGCATACATATCATACAAGAAGTGATTTTGGGAGATATTGCATATATATCATACAAAAAGTGATTTTGGGAGATATTGCATATATATAATACAAAAAGTGATTTTGGGAGATATTGCATATATATCATACAAAAAGTGATTTTGGAAGATATTGCATATATATCATACAAGAAGTGATTTTGGGAGATATTGCATATATATCATACAAGAAGTGATTTTGGAAGATATTGCATATATATCATACAAGAAGTGATTTTGGGAGACATTGCATATATATCATACAAGAAGTGATTTTGGAAGATATTGCATATATATCATACAAGAAGTGATTTTGGAAGATATTGCATATATATAATACAAGAAGTGATTTTGGGAGATATTGCATATATATCATACAAGAAGTGATTTTGGGAGACATTGCATATATATCATACAAGAAGTGATTTTGGAAGATATTGCATATATATCATACAAGAAGTGATTTTGGAAGATATTGCATATATATCATACAAGAAGTGATTTTGGAAGATATTGCATATATATCATACAAGAAGTGATTTTGGGAGACATTGCATATATATCATACAAGAAGTGATTTTGGAAAATATTGCATATATATCATACAAGAAGTGATTTTGGAAGATATTGCATATATATCATACAAGAAGTGATTTTGGGAGATATTGCATATATATCATACAAGAAGTGATTTTGGGAGATATTGCATATATATCATACAAGAAGTGATTTTGGAAGATATTGCATATATATCATACAAGAAGTGATTTTGGAAGATATTGCATATATATCATACAAGAAGTGATTTTGGGAGATATTGCATATATATCATACAAGAAGTGATTTTGGGAGATATTGCATATATATCATACAAGAAGTGATTTTGGAAGATATTGCATATATATCATACAAGAAGTGATTTTGGGAGATATTGCATATATATAATACAAGAAGTGATTTTGGAAGATATTGCATATATATCATACAAGAAGTGATTTTGGAAGATATTGCATATATATCATACAAGAAGTGATTTTGGGAGATATTGCATATATATCATACAAGAAGTGATTTTGGGAGATATTGCATATATATCATACAAGAAGTGATTTTGGAAGATATTGCATATATATCATACATGAAGTGATTTTGGGAGATATTGCATATATGTAATACAAGAAGTGATTTTGGAAGATATTGCATATATATCATACAAGAAGTGATTTTGGAAGATATTGCATATATATCATACAAGAAGTGATTTTGGGAGATATTGCATATATATCATGCAAGAAGTGATTTTGTGAGATATTGCATACATATAATACAAGAAGGGATATTGGGAGATATTGCATACATATCATACAAGAAGTCGTTTTGGGAGATATTGCATACATATAATAGAAGAAATGATGTTGGGAGATATTGCATACATATCATACAAGAAGAGATTTTGGAAGATATTGCATACATATCATACAAGAAGTGATTTTGGAAGATATTGCATAGATATCATAAAAGAAGTGATTTTGGAAGATATTGCATACATATCATACAAGAAGTGATTTTGGGAGATATTGCATACATATCATACAAGAAGTGATTTTGGAAGATATTGCATACATATAAAACGAGAAGTGATTTTGTGAGATATTGCATACATATCATACAAGAAGTGATTTTGGGAGATATTGCATATATATCATACAAAAAGTGATTTTGGGAGATATTGCATATATAGAATACAAAAAGTGATTTTGGGAGATATTGCATATATACCATACAAGAACTGATTTTGGAAGATATTGCATATATATTATACAAGAATTGATTTTGGGAGCTATTGCATATATATCATACAAAAAGTGATTTTGGGAGATATTGCATATATATCATACAAGAAGTGATTTTGGGAGATATTGCATATATATCATACAAGAAGTGATTTTGGAAGATATTGCATATATATCATACAAGAAGTGATTTTGGGAGATATTGCATATATATAATACAAGAAGTGATTTTGGAAGATATTGCATATATATCGTACAAGAAGTGATTTTGGCAGATATTGCATATATATCATACAAGAAGTGATTTTGAGAGATATTGCATATATATCATACAAGAAGTGATTTTGGGAGATATTGCATACATATCATACAAGAAGTGAGTTTGGGAGATATTGCATACATATCATACAAGAAGTGATTTTGGGAGATATTGCATACATATCATACAAGAAGTGATTTTGGGAGATATTGCATATATATCATACAAGAAGTGATTTTGGAAGATATTGCATACATATCATACAAGAAGTGATTTTGGGAGATATTGCATACATATCATACAAGAAGGGATATTGGGAGATATTGCATACATATCATACAAGCAGTGATTTTGGGAGATATTGCATACATATAATAGAAGAAGTGATTTTGGGAGATATTGCATACATATCATACAAGAAGAGATTCTGGAAGATATTGCATACATATCATACAAGAAGTGATATTGGAAGATATTGCATAGATAACATACAAGAAGTGATTTTTGGAGATATTGCATACATATTATACAAGAAGTGATTTTGGGAGATATTGCATACATATCATACAAGAAATGATTTTGGGAGATATTGCATACATATCATACAAGAAGTGATTTCGGAAGATATTGCATAAATATAATACAAGAAGTGATTTTTGGAGATATATCATACATATCATACAAGAAGTGATTTTGGGAGATATTGCATACATATCATACAAGAAGTGATTTTGGCAGATATTTAATACATATCATACAAGAAGTGATTTTGGGAGATATTGCCTACATATCATGGAAGAAGTGATTTTGGGAGATATTGCATACATATCATACAAGAAGTGATTTTGGGAGATATTGCATATATATCATACAAGAAGTGATTTTGGAAGATATTGCATATATATAATAGAAGAAGTCATTTTGGAAGATATTGCATACATATCATTCAAGAAGTGATTTAGGGAGATATTGCATATATATAATAGAATGAGTGATTGTGGAAGATACTGCATATATATCATACAAGAAGTGATTTTGGGAGATATTGCATATATATCATACAAGAAGTGATTTTGTGAGATATTGCATACATATCATACAAGAACGGATATTGGGAGATATTGCATACATATCATACAAGAAGACATTTTGGAAGATATTGCATATATATCATACCAGAAGTGATTTTGGGAGATATTGAATATATATAATAGAAGAAGTGATTTTGGAAGATATTGCATATATATCATACAAGAAGTGATTTTGGGAGATATTGCATATATATCATACAAGAAGTGATTTTGGGAGATATTGCATATGTATCATACAAGAAGTGATTTTGGAAGATATTGCATATATATCATACAAGAAGTGATTTTGGGAGATATTGCATACATATCATACAAGAAGTGATTTTGGAAGATATTGCATATATATCATACAAGAAGTGATTTTGGAAGATATTGCATATATATCATACAAGAAGTGATTTTGTGAGATATTGCATACATATAATACAAGAAGGGATATTGGGAGATATTGCATACATATCATACAAGAAGTGATTTTGGGAGATATTGCATACATATAATAGAAGAAGTGATTTTGGGAGATATTGCATACATATCATACAAGAAGAGATTTTGGAAGATATTGCATACATATCATACAAGAAGTGATTTTGGAAGATATTGCATAGATATAATACAAGCAGTGATTTTGGAAGATATTGCATAGATATCATACAAGCAGTGATTTTGGAAGATATTGCATCCATATCATACAAGAAGTTATTTTGGGAGATATTGCATACATATCATACTAGAAGTGATTTTGGAAGATATTGCATACATATAATACAAGAAGTGATTTTGGAAGATATTGCATACATATAAAACGACAAATGATTTTGGGGGATATTGCATACATATCATACAAGAAGTGATTTTGGGAGATATTGCATATATATCATAAAAAAAGTGATTTTGGGAGATATTGCATATATAGAATACAAACAGTGATTTTGGGAGATATTGCATATATATCATACAAGAACTGATTTTCGAAGATATTGCATATATATCATAAAAGAAGTGATTTTGGGAGATATTGCATATATATCATAACAAAAAGTGATTTTGGGAGATATTGCATATATATCATACAAGAAGTGATTTTGGAAGATATTGCATATATATAATAGAAGAAGTCATTTTGGAAGATATTGCATACATATCATTCAAGAAGTGATTTAGGGAGATATTGCATATATATAATAGAATGAGTGATTGTGGAAGATACTGCATATATATCATACAAGAAGTGATTTTGGGAGATATTGCATATATATCATACAAGAAGTGATTTTGTGAGATATTGCATACATATCATACAAGAAGGGATATTGGGAGATATTGCATACATATCATACAAGAAGACATTTTGGAAGATATTGCATATATATCATACCAGAAGTGATTTTGGGAGATATTGAATATATATAATAGAAGAAGTGATTTTGGAAGATATTGCATATATATCATACAAGAAGTGATTTTGGGAGATATTGCATATATATCATACAAGAAGTGATTTTGGGAGATATTGCATATGTATCATACAAGAAGTGATTTTGGAAGATATTGCATATATATCATACAAGAAGTGATTTTGGGAGATATTGCATACATATCATACAAGAAGTGATTTTGGAAGATATTGCATATATATCATACAAGAAGTGATTTTGGAAGATATTGCATATATATCATACAAGAAGTGATTTTGTGAGATATTGCATACATATAATACAAGAAGGGATATTGGGAGATATTGCATACATATCATACAAGAAGTGATTTTGGGAGATATTGCATACATATAATAGAAGAAGTGATTTTGGGAGATATTGCATACATATCATACAAGAAGAGATTTTGGAAGATATTGCATACATATCATACAAGAAGTGATTTTGGAAGATATTGCATAGATATCATACAAGCAGTGATTTTGGAAGATATTGAATAGATATCATACAAGCAGTGATTTTGGAAGATATTGCATCCATATCATACAAGAAGTTATTTTGGGAGATATTGCATACATATCATACTAGAAGTGATTTTGGAAGATATTGCATACATATAATACAAGAAGTGATTTTGGAAGATATTGCATAGATATCATACAAGAAGTGATTTTGGAAGATATTGCATATATATCATACAAGAAGTGATTTTGGGAGATATTGCATATATATCATACAAGACGTGATTTTGAAAGATATTGCATATATATCATACAAGACGTGATTTTGGGAGATATTGCATATATATAATACAAGAAGTGATTTTGGAAGATATTGCATATATATCATACAAGAAGTGATTTTGGCAGATATTGCATATATATCATACAAGAAGTGATTTTGGGAGATATTGCATATATATCATACAAGAAGTGATTTTGGGAGATATTGCATACATATAATACAAGAAGTGATTTTGGAAGATATTGCATACATATCATACAAGAAGTGATTTTTGGAGATATATCATACATATCATACAAGAAGTGATTTTGGGAGATATTGCATACATATCATACAAGAAGTGATTTTTGGAGATATTGCATACATATAATACAAGTAGTGATTTTGGGAGATATTGCATATATATAATAGAAGAAGTGATTTTGGGAGATATTGCATACATATAATACCAGTAGTGATTTTGGGAGATATTGCATATATATCATACAAGAAATGATTTTGGAAGATATTGCATATATATAATAGAAGAAGTCATTTTGGAAGATATTGCACACATATCATTCAAGAAGTGATTTTGGGAGATATTGCATATATATCATACAAGAAGTGATTTTGGGAGATATTGCATAAATATCATACAAGAAGTGATTTTGGGAGATATTGCGTACATATCAAGAAGAAGTGATTTGTGGAAATATTGCATACATATCATACAAGAAGTGATTTTGGGAGATATTGCCTACCTATCATACAAGAAATGATTTTGGGAGATATTGCATACATATAATACAAGTAGTGATTTTGGGAGATATTGAATACATATCATACAAGAAGAGATTTTGGGAGATATTGCATATATATAATCGAAGAACTGATTTTGGGGGATATTGCATACATATCATACAAGAAGGGATTTGGGAGATATTGCATACATATGATACAATAAGTGATTTTGGGACATATTGCATACCTATCACACAAGAAGAGATTTTGGGAGATATTGCATACATATCACACAAGTAGTTATTTTGGGAGATATTGCATTCATATCATACAAGAAGTTATTTTGGGAGATATTGCATACATATCATACAAGAAGTTATTTTGGAAGATATTGTATACATATCATACAAGAAGTGATTTTGGAAGATATTGCATACATATCATACAAGAAGTGATTTTGGGAGATATTGCATATATATCATGCAAGAAGTGATTTTGGGAGATATTGCATACATATCATACAAGAAGTGATTTGGGAGATATTGCATACATATGATACAATAAGTTATTTTGGGACATATTGCATACCTATCACACAAGAAGTGATTTTGGGAGATATTGCATACATATCACACAAGTAGTGATTTTGGGACATATTGCATACATATCATACAGGAAGTGATTTTATCAGATATTGCATACATATAATACAGGAAGTTATTTTTGGAGATATTGCATACATATCATACAAGAAGTGATTTTGGGAGATATTGCATACATATCATACAAGAAGTGATTTTGGGAGATATTGCATACATATAATACAAGTAGTGATTTTGGGAGATATTGCATACATATAATACAAGTAGTGATTTTGGGAGATATTGAATGCATATCATACAAGAAGTGATTTTTGGAGATATTGAATACATATCATACAAGAAGTGATTTTGGGAGATATTGAATACATATCATACAAGAAGTGATTTTGGGAGATATTGCATATATATCATACAAGAAGTGATTTTGGAAGATATTGCTAACATATAATACAAGAAGTGATTTTAGGAGATATTGCATATATATAATAGAAAATGTGATTTTGGGAGATATTGCATATATATAATAGAAGAAGTGATTTTGGGAGATATTGCATACATATCGTACAAGAAGTGATTTTGGGAGATATTGAATACATATCATACAAGAAGTGATTTTGGGAGATATTGCATACCTATCATACAAAAAGTGTTTTTGGGAGATATTGCATACATATCATACAAGTAGTGATTTTGGGAGATATTTAATACATATCATACAATAAGTGATTTTTAGAGATGTTGCATATATATCATACAAGAAGGGATATTGGGAGATATTGCATACATATCATACAAGAAGTGATTTTGGGAGATATTGAATACATATAATACAAGAAGTGATTTTGGGAGATATTGCATACATATCATACAAGAAGTGATTTTGGAAGATATTGCCTACATATCATTCAAGAAGTGATTTTGGAAGATATTGCATACATGTCATACAAGAAGTTATTTTTGAAGTTATTGCATACATATCATGAAAGAAGTGATTTTGGGAGATATTGCATAAATATCATACAAGAAGTGATTTTGTGAGATATTGCGTACATATCATACAAGAAGTGATTTTGGGAGATATTGCATACATATCATACAAGAAGTTATTTTGGGAGATATAGCATACCTATCATACAAGAAGTGATTTTGGGAGATATTGCATACATATAATACAAGTAGTGATTTTGGCAGATATTGAATACATATCATACAAGAAGAGATTTTGGGAGATATTGCATATATATAATAGAAGAAGTGATTGTGGGAGATATTGCATACATATCATACAAGAAGTGATTTGGGAGATATTGCATACATATAATACAATAAGTGATTTTGGTACATATTGCATACCTATCACACAAGAAGTGATTTTGGGAGATATTGCATACATATCACACAAGTAGTGATTTTGGGAGATATTGCATACATATCATAAAGGAAGTGATTTTATCAGATATTGCATACATATAATACAAGTAGTTATTTTGGAAGATATTGCATCCATATCATACAATAAGTGATTTTGGGAGATATTGCATACATATCATACAAGAAGTGATTTTGAGAGATATTGCATACATATAATATAGGAAGTTATTTTTGGAGATAATGCATACATATCATACAAGAAGTGATTTTGGGAGATATTGCATACATATCATACAAGAAGTGATTTTGGGAGATATTGCATACATATAATACAAGTAGTGATTTTGGGAGATATTGCATACATATAATACAAGTAGTGATTTTGGGAGATATTGAATACATATCATACAAGAAGTGATTTTGGGAGATATTGAATACATATCATACAAGAAGTGATTTTGGGAGATATTGAATACATATCATACAAGAAGTTATTTTAGGAGATATTGCATACATATCATACAAGAAGTGATTTTGGAAGATATTGCTAACATATAATACAAGAAGTGATTTTAGGAGATATTGCATATATATAATAGCAGAAGTGATTTTGGGAGATATTGCATATATATAATAGAAGAAGTGATTTTGGGAGATATTGCATACATATCATACAAGAAGTGATTTTGGGAGATATTGCATACCTATCATACAAGAAGTGATTTTGGGAGATATTGCATACATATCATACAAGTAGTGATTTTGGGAGATATTGAATACATATCATACAATAAGTGATTTTGGGAGATATTGCATATATGTCATACAAGAAGTGATTTTGGGAGATATTGCATACATATAATACAAGAAGTGATTTTGGGAGATATTGAATACATATAATACAAGAAGTGATTTTGGGAGATATTTCATATATATCATACAAGAAGTGATTTTGGAAGATATTGCATACATATAATACAAGAAGTGATTTAGGGAGATATTGCATATATATAATACAAGAAGTGATTTTGAGAGATATTGCATATATATAATAGAAGAAGTTATCTTGGGAGATATTGCATATATATAATAGGAGAAGTGATTTTGGGAGATATTGCATACATATCATACAAGAAGTGATATTGGGAGATATTGATTACATATCATACAAGAAGTGATTTTGGGAGATATTGCATACCTATCATACAAGAAGTTATTTTGGAAGTTATTGCATACATATCATGCAAGAAGTGATTTTGGGAGATATTGCATACATATAATACAAGTAGTGATTTTGGGAGGTATTGCATATATATAATAGAAGAAGTGATTTTGGGAGATATTGCATACATATCATACAAGAAGTGATTTTTGGAGATATTGCATACATATCATACAAGAAGTTATTTTGGAAGATATTACATACATATCATACAAGAAGTGATTTTGGGAGATATTGCATACATATCATATAAGAAGTGATTTTGGGAGATATTGCATACATATACAAGCAGTGATTTTGGAAGATATTGCATTCATATCATACAAGAAGTGATTTTGGAAGATATTGCATACCTATCATACAAAAAGTGATTTTGGGAGATATTGCATACATATCATGCAAGAAGTGATTTTGGGAGATATCGCATACATATAATACGAGAAGTGATTTTGGGAGATATTGCATATATATAATAGAAGAAGTGATTTTGGGAGATATTGCATACATATAATACAAGAAGTGATTTTAGGAGATATTGCATACATATCATACAAGAAGTGATTTTGGGAGATATTGCATACATATCATACAAGAAGTATTTTGGGAGATATTGCATACATATAATACAAGTAGTGATTTTGGGAGATAGTTCATACATATAATACAAGTAGTGATTTTGGGATATATTGCCTATATATCATACAAGAAGTGATTTTGGGAGATATTGCATACATATAATACAAGAAGTGATTTTGGGAGATATTGCATATATATAATACAAGAAGTGATTTTGAGAGATATTGCATATATATAATAGAAGAAGTTATTTTGGGAGATATTGCATATATATCATACAAGAAGTGATTTTGGGAGATATTGCATACATATCATACAAGAAGTGATTTTGGGAGATATTGTATACATATCATACAAGAAGTGATTTTGGAAAATATTGCATACATATCATACAAGAAGTGATTTTGGGAGATATTGCATACATATCATACAAGAAGTGATTTTGGGAGATATTGCATACATATACAAGAAGTGATTTTGGAAGATATTGCATTCATATCATACAAGAAGTGATTTTGGAAGATATTGCATACATATACAAGAAGTGATTTTCGGAGATATTGCATACATATCATACAAGAAGTGATTTTGGAAGATATTGCATACATATACAAGAAGTGATTTTGGAAGATATTGCATTCATATCATACAGAAAGTGATTTTGGGAGATATTGCATATCTATCATACAAGAAGTGATTTTGGGAGATATTGCATACAAATCATGCAAGAAGTGATTTTGGGAGATATCGCATACATATAATACAAGAAGTGATTTTGGGAGATATTGAATATATATAATAGAAGAAGTGATTTTGGGAGATATTGCATACATATCATACGAGAAGTGATTTTGGGAGATATTTCATAGATAACATACAAGAAGTGATTTTTGGAGATATTGCATACATATTATACAAGAAGTGATTTTGGGAGATATTGCATACATATCATACAAGAAATGATTTTGGGAGATATTGCATACATATCATACAAGAAGTGATTTTGGAAGATATTGCATTAATATAATACAAGAAGTGATTTTTGGAGATATATCATACATATCATACAAGAAGTGATTTTGGGAGATATTGCATACATATCATACAAGAAGTGATTTTGGCAGATATTTAATACATATCATACAAGAAGTGATTTTGGGAGATATTGCCTACATATCATGGAAGAAGTGATTTTGGGAGATATTGCATACATATCATACAAGAAGTGATTTTGGGAGATATTGCATATATATCATACAAGAAGTGATTTTGGAAGATATTGCATATATATAATAGAAGAAGTCATTTTGGAAGATATTGCATACATATCATTCAAGAAGTGATTTAGGGAGATATTGCATATATATAATAGAATGAGTGATTGTGGAAGATACTGCATATATATCATACAAGAAGTGATTTTGGGAGATATTGCATATATATCATACAAGAAGTGATTTTGTGAGATATTGCATACATATAATACAAGAAGGGATATTGGGAGATATTGCATACATATCATACAAGAAGACATTTTGGAAGATATTGCATATATATCATACCAGAAGTGATTTTGGCAGATATTGAATATATATAATAGAAGAAGTGATTTTGGAAGATATTGCATATATATCATACAAGAAGTGATTTTGGGAGATATTGCATATATATTATACAAGAAGTGATTTTGGGAGATATTGCATATGTATCATACAAGAAGTGATTTTGGAAGATATTGCATATATATCATACAAGAAGTGATTTTGGGAGATATTGCATACATATCATGCAAGAAGTGATTTCGTGAGATATTGCATACCTATCATACAAGAAGTGATTTTGGGAGATATTGCATATATATAATAGAAGAAGTAATTTTGGGAGATATTGCATACATATAATACAAGAAGTGATTTTGGGAGATATTGCATACATATAAAACAAGAAGTGATTTTAGGAGATATTGCATACATATCATACAAAAAGTGATTTTGGGAGCTATTGCATACATATCATACAAGAAGTGATTTTGGAAGATATTGCATACATATCATACAAGAAGTGATTTTGGAAGATATTGCATACATATCATACAAGAAGTGATTTTGGAAGATATTGCATATATATCCTACAAGAAGTGATTTTGGGAGATATTGGATACATATCATACAAGAAGTGATTTTGGAAGATATTGCATACATATCATACAAGAAGTGATTTTGGGAGATATTGCATACATATCATACAAGAAGTGATTTTTGAAGATATTGCATACATATCGTACAAGAAGTGATTTTGGGAGATATTGCATACATATCATACAAGAAGTGATTTTGGAAGATATTGCATACATATCATACAAGAAGTTGTTTTGGGAGATATTGCATACATATAATACAAGTAGTGAGTTTGGGAGATATTGAATACATATCATACAAGAAGTGATTTTGGGAGATATTGAATACATATCATACAAGAAGTGATTTTGGGAGATATTGAATACATATCATACAAGAAGTGATTTGGGAGATATTGCATACATATGATACAATAAGTGATTTTGGGACATATTGCATACCTATCACACAAGAAGTGATTTTGGGAGATATTGCATACATATCACACAAGTAGTGATTTTTGGAGATATTGCATACATATCATACAGGAAGTGATTTTATCAGATATTGCATACATATAATACAAGTAGTTATTTGTGGAGATATTGCATCCATATCATACAAGAAGTTATTTTGGGAGATATTGCATACATATCATACAAGAAGTGATTTTGGAAGATATTGTATACATATCATGCAAGAAGTGATTTTGGAAGATATTGCATACATATAGTACAAGAAGTGAGTTTGGGAGATATTGCATACATATAACACAGGAAGTTATTTTTGGAGATATTGCATACATATCATACAAGAAGTGATTTTGGGAGATATTGCATACATATCATACAAGAAGTGATTTTGGGAGATATTGCATACATATATTACAAGTAGTGATTTTGGGAGATATTGCATACATATAATACAAGTAGTGATTTTGGGAGATATTGAATACATATCATACAAGAAGTGATTTTGGGAGATATTGAATACATATCATACAAGAAGTGATTTTTTGAGATATTGAATACATATCATACAAGGAGTGATTTTGGGAGATATAGCATATATATCATACAAGAAGTGATTTTGGAAGATATTGCTAACATATAATACAAGAAGTGATTTTAGGAGATATTGCATATATATAATAGAAGAAGTGATTTTGGGAGATATTGCATACATATCATACAAGAAGTGATTGTGGGAGATATTGAATACATATCATACAAGAAGTGATTTTGGGAGATATTGCATACCTATCATACAAGAAGTGATTTTGGGAGATATTGCATACATATCATACAAGTAGTGATTTTGGGAGATATTGAATACATATCATACAATAAGTGATTTTGGGAGATACTGCATATATATCATACAAGAAGTGATTTTGGGAGATATTGCATACATATAATACAAGAAGTGATGTTGGGAGATATTTCATATATATCATACAAGAAGTGATTTGGGGAGATATTGCATACATATAATACAAGAAGTGATTTTGGGAGATATTGCATATATATAATAGAAGAAGTGATTTTGACAGATATTGCATATATATATTAGAAGAAGTTATTTTGGGAGATATTGCATATATATAATAGGAGAAGTGATTTTGGGAGATATTGCATACATATCATACAAGAAGTGATTTTGGGAGATATTGAATACATATCATACAAGAAGTGATTTTGGGAGATATTGCATACCTATCATACAAGAAGTTATTTTGGAAGTTTTTGCATACATATCATACAAGAAGTGATTTTGGGAGATATTGCATACATATAATACAAGTAGTGAATTTGGGAGATATTGCATATATATAATAGAAGAAGTGATTTTGGGAGATATTGCATACATATCATACAAGAAGTGATTTATCGAGATATTGCATATATATCATACAAGAAGTGATTTTGGGAGATATTGCATACATATCATACAAGAAGTGATTTTGGGAGATATTTCATACATATCATACAAGAAGCGATTTTGGAAGATATTGCATACATATCATACAAGAAGTGATTTTGGGAGATATTGCATACATATACAAGAAGTGATTTTGGAAGATATTGCATTCATATCATACAAGAAGTGATTTTGGAAGATATTGCATACATATACAAGAAGTGATTTTTGGAGATATTGCATACATATAAAACAAGAAGTGATTTTGGAAGATATTGAATACATATCATACAAGAAGTGATTTTGGGAGATATTGCATACATATACAAGAAGTGATTTTGGAAGATATTGCATTCATATCATACAGAAAGTAATTTTGGGAGATATTGCATATCTATCATACAAGAAGTGATTTTGGGAGATATTGCATACAAATCATGCAAGAAGTTTTTTTTGGAGATATCGCATACATATAATACAAGTAGTGATTTTGGGAGATATTGAATATATATAATAGAAGAAGTGAGTTTGGGAGATATTGCATACATATCATACGAGAAGTGATTTTGGGAGATATTGCATATATATCATACAAGAAGTGATTTTGGGAGATATTGCATACATATCATGCAAGAAGTGATTTCGTGAGATATTGCATACCTATCATACAAGAAGTGATTTTGGGAGATATTGCATATATATAATAGAAGAAGTGATTTGGGGAGATATTGCATACATATAATACAAGAAGTGATTTTGGGAGATATTGCATACATATAAAACAAGAAGTGATTTTAGGAGATATTGCATACATATCATACAAGAAGTGATTTTGGGAGATATTGCATACATATCATACAAGAAGTGATTTTGGAAGATATTGCATACATATCATACAAGAAGTGATTTTGGAAGATATTGCATACATATCATACAAGAAGTGATATTGGGAGATATTGCATACATATCATACAAGAAGTGATTTTGGGAGATATTGCATACATATCATACAAGAAGTGATTTTGGAAGATATTGCATACATATCATACAAGAAGTGATTTTGGGCGATATTGCATACATATCATACAAGAAGTGATTTTGGAAGATATTGCATACATATCATACAAGAAGTGATTTTGGGAGATATTGCATACATATCATACAAGAAGTGATTTTGGAAGATATTGCATACATATCATACAAGAAGTGATTTTGGGAGATATTGCATACATATCATACAAGAAGTGATTTTGGGAGATATTGCATACATATCATACAAGAAGTGATTTTGGAAGATATTGTATACATATCATACAAGAAGTGATTTTGGGAGATATTGCATACATATCATACAAGAAGTGATTTTGGCAGATATTGCATACATATCATACAAGAAGTTATTTTGGGAGATATTGCATACATATCATACAAGAAGTGATTTTGGAGGATATTGCATACATATCATACAAGAAGTGATTTTGGGAGATATTGCATACATATCATAAAAGAAGTGATTTTGGAAGATATTGCATACATATACAAGAAGTGATTTTGGAAGATATTGCATTCATATCATACAAGAAGTGATTTTGGAAGATATTGCATACATATACAAGAAGTGATTTTGGGAGATATTGCATACATATAAAACAAGAAGTGATTTTGTGAGATATTGCATACATATCATACAAGAAGTGATTTTGGAAGATATTGCATACATATACAAGAAGTGATTTTGGAAGATATTGCATTCATATCATACAGAAAGTGATTTTGGGAGATATTGCATATCTATTATACAAGAAGTTATTTTGGGAGATATTGCATACAAATCATGCAAGAATTTATTTTTGGAGATATCGCATACATATAATACAAGTAGTGATTTTGGGAGATATGGAATATATATAATAGAAGAAGTGATTTTGGGAGATATTGCATACATATCATACGAGAAGTGATTTTGGGAGATATTGCATATATATCATACAAGAAGTGATTTTGGGAGATATTGCATACATATCATGCAAGAAGTGATTTCGTGAGATATTGCATACCTATCATACAAGAAGTGATTTTGGGAGATATTGCATATATATAATAGAAGAAGTGATTTGGGAGATATTGCATACATATAATACAAGAAGTGATTTTGGGAGATATTGCATACATATAAAACAAGAAGTGATTTTAGGAGATATTGCATACATATCATACAAGAAGTGATTTTCGGAGATATTGCATACATATCATACAAGAAGTGATTTTGGGAGATATTGCATACATATCATACAAGAAGTGATTTTGGAAGATATTGCATACATATCATACAAGAAGTTATTTTGGGAGATATTCCATACATATCATACAAGAAGTGATTTTGGGAGATATTGCATACATATCATACAAGAAGTGATTTTGGAAGATATTGCATACATATCATACAAGAAGTGATTTTGGGTGATATTGCATACATATAATACAAGAAGTGATTTTGGAAGATATTGCATACATATCATACAAGAAGTGATTTTGGGAGATATTGCATACATATCATACAAGAAGTGATTTTGGAAGATATTCCATACATATCATACAAGAAGTTATTTTGGGAGATATTGCATACATATCATACAAGAAGTGATTTTGGAAGATATTGCATACATATCATACAAGAAGTGATTTTGGAAGATATTGCATACATATCATACAAGAAGTGATTTTGGAAGATATTGCATAGATATCATACAAGAAGTGATTTTGGGAGATATTGCATACATATCATACAAGAAGTGATTTTGGGAGATATTGCATACATATCATACAAGAAGTGATTTTGGAAGATATTGTATACATATCATACAAGAAGTGATTTTGGGAGATATTGCATACATATCATACAAGAAGTGATTTTGGCAGATATTGCATACATATCATACAAGAAGTGATTTTGGGTGATATTGCATACATATCATACAAGAAGTTATTTTGGAGGATATTGCATACATATCATACAAGAAGTGATTTTGGGAGATATTGCATACATATCATAAAAGAAGTGATTTTGGAAGATATTGCATACATATACAAGAAGTTATTTTGGAAGATATTGCATTCATATCATACAAGAAGTGATTTTGGAAGATATTGCATACATATACAAGAAGTGATTTTGGGAGATATTGCATACATATAAAACAAGAAGGGATTTTAAGATATTGCATACATATCATATCAGAAGTTATTTTGGAAGATATTGCATTCATATCATACAAGAAGTGATTTTGGAAGATATTGCATACATATACAAGAAGTGATTTTGGAAGATATTGCATACATATCATACAAGAAGTGATTTTGGAAGATATTGCATTAATATAATACAAGAAGTGATTTTTGGAGATATATCATACATATCATACAAGAAGTGATTTTGGGAGATATTGCATACATATCATACAAGAAGTGATTTTGGCAGATATTTAATACATATCATACAAGAAGTGATTTTGGGAGATATTGCCTACATATCATGGAAGAAGTGATTTTGGGAGATATTGCATACATATCATACAAGAAGTGATTTTGGGAGATATTGCATATATATCATACAAGAAGTGATTTTGGAAGATATTGCATATATATAATAGAAGAAGTCATTTTGGAAGATATTGCATACATATCATTCAAGAAGTGATTTAGGGAGATATTGCATATATATAATAGAATGAGTGATTGTGGAAGATACTGCATATATATCATACAAGAAGTGATTTTGGGAGATATTGCATATATATCATACAAGAAGTGATTTTGTGAGATATTGCATACATATAATACAAGAAGGGATATTGGGAGATATTGCATACATATCATACAAGAAGACATTTTGGAAGATATTGCATATATATCATACCAGAAGTGATTTTGGCAGATATTGAATATATATAATAGAAGAAGTGATTTTGGAAGATATTGCATATATATCATACAAGAAGTGATTTTGGGAGATATTGCATATATATTATACAAGAAGTGATTTTGGGAGATATTGCATATGTATCATACAAGAAGTGATTTTGGAAGATATTGCATATATATCATACAAGAAGTGATTTTGGGAGATATTGCATACATATCATGCAAGAAGTGATTTCGTGAGATATTGCATACCTATCATACAAGAAGTGATTTTGGGAGATATTGCATATATATAATAGAAGAAGTAATTTTGGGAGATATTGCATACATATAATACAAGAAGTGATTTTGGGAGATATTGCATACATATAAAACAAGAAGTGATTTTAGGAGATATTGCATACATATCATACAAAAAGTGATTTTGGGAGCTATTGCATACATATCATACAAGAAGTGATTTTGGAAGATATTGCATACATATCATACAAGAAGTGATTTTGGAAGATATTGCATACATATCATACAAGAAGTGATTTTGGAAGATATTGCATATATATCCTACAAGAAGTGATTTTGGGAGATATTGGATACATATCATACAAGAAGTGATTTTGGAAGATATTGCATACATATCATACAAGAAGTGATTTTGGGAGATATTGCATACATATCATACAAGAAGTGATTTTTGAAGATATTGCATACATATCGTACAAGAAGTGATTTTGGGAGATATTGCATACATATCATACAAGAAGTGATTTTGGAAGATATTGCATACATATCATACAAGAAGTTGTTTTGGGAGATATTGCATACATATAATACAAGTAGTGAGTTTGGGAGATATTGAATACATATCATACAAGAAGTGATTTTGGGAGATATTGAATACATATCATACAAGAAGTGATTTTGGGAGATATTGAATACATATCATACAAGAAGTGATTTGGGAGATATTGCATACATATGATACAATAAGTGATTTTGGGACATATTGCATACCTATCACACAAGAAGTGATTTTGGGAGATATTGCATACATATCACACAAGTAGTGATTTTTGGAGATATTGCATACATATCATACAGGAAGTGATTTTATCAGATATTGCATACATATAATACAAGTAGTTATTTGTGGAGATATTGCATCCATATCATACAAGAAGTTATTTTGGGAGATATTGCATACATATCATACAAGAAGTGATTTTGGAAGATATTGTATACATATCATGCAAGAAGTGATTTTGGAAGATATTGCATACATATAGTACAAGAAGTGAGTTTGGGAGATATTGCATACATATAACACAGGAAGTTATTTTTGGAGATATTGCATACATATCATACAAGAAGTGATTTTGGGAGATATTGCATACATATCATACAAGAAGTGATTTTGGGAGATATTGCATACATATATTACAAGTAGTGATTTTGGGAGATATTGCATACATATAATACAAGTAGTGATTTTGGGAGATATTGAATACATATCATACAAGAAGTGATTTTGGGAGATATTGAATACATATCATACAAGAAGTGATTTTTTGAGATATTGAATACATATCATACAAGGAGTGATTTTGGGAGATATAGCATATATATCATACAAGAAGTGATTTTGGAAGATATTGCTAACATATAATACAAGAAGTGATTTTAGGAGATATTGCATATATATAATAGAAGAAGTGATTTTGGGAGATATTGCATACATATCATACAAGAAGTGATTGTGGGAGATATTGAATACATATCATACAAGAAGTGATTTTGGGAGATATTGCATACCTATCATACAAGAAGTGATTTTGGGAGATATTGCATACATATCATACAAGTAGTGATTTTGGGAGATATTGAATACATATCATACAATAAGTGATTTTGAGAGATACTGCATATATATCATACAAGAAGTGATTTTGGGAGATATTGCATACATATAATACAAGAAGTGATGTTGGGAGATATTTCATATATATCATACAAGAAGTGATTTGGGGAGATATTGCATACATATAATACAAGAAGTGATTTTGGGAGATATTGCATATATATAATAGAAGAAGTGATTTTGACAGATATTGCATATATATATTAGAAGAAGTTATTTTGGGAGATATTGCATATATATAATAGGAGAAGTGATTTTGGGAGATATTGCATACATATCATACAAGAAGTGATTTTGGGAGATATTGAATACATATCATACAAGAAGTGATTTTGGGAGATATTGCATACCTATCATACAAGAAGTTATTTTGGAAGTTTTTGCATACATATCATACAAGAAGTGATTTTGGGAGATATTGCATACATATAATACAAGTAGTGAATTTGGGAGATATTGCATATATATAATAGAAGAAGTGATTTTGGGAGATATTGCATACATATCATACAAGAAGTGATTTATCGAGATATTGCATATATATCATACAAGAAGTGATTTTGGGAGATATTGCATACATATCATACAAGAAGTGATTTTGGGAGATATTGCATACATATCATACAAGAAGCGATTTTGGAAGATATTGCATACATATCATACAAGAAGTGATTTTGGGAGATATTGCATACATATACAAGAAGTGATTTTGGAAGATATTGCATTCATATCATACAAGAAGTGATTTTGGAAGATATTGCATACATATACAAGAAGTGATTTTTGGAGATATTGCATACATATAAAACAAGAAGTGATTTTGGAAGATATTGAATACATATCATACAAGAAGTGATTTTGGGAGATATTGCATACATATACAAGAAGTGATTTTGGAAGATATTGCATTCATATCATACAGAAAGTAATTTTGGGAGATATTGCATATCTATCATACAAGAAGTGATTTTGGGAGATATTGCATACAAATCATGCAAGAAGTTTTTTTTGGAGATATCGCATACATATAATACAAGTAGTGATTTTGGGAGATATTGAATATATATAATAGAAGAAGTGAGTTTGGGAGATATTGCATACATATCATACGAGAAGTGATTTTGGGAGATATTGCATATATATCATACAAGAAGTGATTTTGGGAGATATTGCATACATATCATGCAAGAAGTGATTTCGTGAGATATTGCATACCTATCATACAAGAAGTGATTTTGGGAGATATTGCATATATATAATAGAAGAAGTGATTTGGGGAGATATTGCATACATATAATACAAGAAGTGATTTTGGGAGATATTGCATACATATAAAACAAGAAGTGATTTTAGGAGATATTGCATACATATCATACAAGAAGTGATTTTGGGAGATATTGCATACATATCATACAAGAAGTGATTTTGGAAGATATTGCATACATATCATACAAGAAGTGATTTTGGAAGATATTGCATACATATCATACAAGAAGTGATATTGGGAGATATTGCATACATATCATACAAGAAGTGATTTTGGGAGATATTGCATACATATCATACAAGAAGTGATTTTGGAAGATATTGCATACATATCATACAAGAAGTGATTTTGGGCGATATTGCATACATATCATACAAGAAGTGATTTTGGAAGATATTGCATACATATCATACAAGAAGTGATTTTGGGAGATATTGCATACATATCATACAAGAAGTGATTTTGGAAGATATTGCATAGATATCATACAAGAAGTGATTTTGGGAGATATTGCATACATATCATACAAGAAGTGATTTTGGGAGATATTGCATACATATCATACAAGAAGTGATTTTGGAAGATATTGTATACATATCATACAAGAAGTGATTTTGGGAGATATTGCATACATATCATACAAGAAGTGATTTTGGCAGATATTGCATACATATCATACAAGAAGTTATTTTGGGAGATATTGCATACATATCATACAAGAAGTGATTTTGGAGGATATTGCATACATATCATACAAGAAGTGATTTTGGGAGATATTGCATACATATCATAAAAGAAGTGATTTTGGAAGATATTGCATACATATACAAGAAGTGATTTTGGAAGATATTGCATTCATATCATACAAGAAGTGATTTTGGAAGATATTGCATACATATACAAGAAGTGATTTTGGGAGATATTGCATACATATAAAACAAGAAGTGATTTTGTGAGATATTGCATACATATCATACAAGAAGTGATTTTGGAAGATATTGCATACATATACAAGAAGTGATTTTGGAAGATATTGCATTCATATCATACAGAAAGTGATTTTGGGAGATATTGCATATCTATTATACAAGAAGTTATTTTGGGAGATATTGCATACAAATCATGCAAGAATTTATTTTTGGAGATATCGCATACATATAATACAAGTAGTGATTTTGGGAGATATGGAATATATATAATAGAAGAAGTGATTTTGGGAGATATTGCATACATATCATACGAGAAGTGATTTTGGGAGATATTGCATATATATCATACAAGAAGTGATTTTGGGAGATATTGCATACATATCATGCAAGAAGTGATTTCGTGAGATATTGCATACCTATCATACAAGAAGTGATTTTGGGAGATATTGCATATATATAATAGAAGAAGTGATTTGGGAGATATTGCATACATATAATACAAGAAGTGATTTTGGGAGATATTGCATACATATAAAACAAGAAGTGATTTTAGGAGATATTGCATACATATCATACAAGAAGTGATTTTCGGAGATATTGCATACATATCATACAAGAAGTGATTTTGGGAGATATTGCATACATATCATACAAGAAGTGATTTTGGAAGATATTGCATACATATCATACAAGAAGTGATTTTGGGAGATATTCCATACATATCATACAAGAAGTGATTTTGGGAGATATTGCATACATATCATACAAGAAGTGATTTTGGAAGATATTGCATACATATCATACAAGAAGTGATTTTGGGTGATATTGCATACATATAATACAAGAAGTGATTTTGGAAGATATTGCATACATATCATACAAGAAGTGATTTTGGGAGATATTGCATACATATCATACAAGAAGTGATTTTGGAAGATATTCCATACATATCATACAAGAAGTTATTTTGGGAGATATTGCATACATATCATACAAGAAGTGATTTTGGAAGATATTGCATACATATCATACAAGAAGTGATTTTGGAAGATATTGCATACATATCATACAAGAAGTGATTTTGGAAGATATTGCATAGATATCATACAAGAAGTGATTTTGGGAGATATTGCATACATATCATACAAGAAGTGATTTTGGGAGATATTGCATACATATCATACAAGAAGTGATTTTGGAAGATATTGTATACATATCATACAAGAAGTGATTTTGGGAGATATTGCATACATATCATACAAGAAGTGATTTTGGCAGATATTGCATACATATCATACAAGAAGTGATTTTGGGTGATATTGCATACATATCATACAAGAAGTTATTTTGGAGGATATTGCATACATATCATACAAGAAGTGATTTTGGGAGATATTGCATACATATCATAAAAGAAGTGATTTTGGAAGATATTGCATACATATACAAGAAGTTATTTTGGAAGATATTGCATTCATATCATACAAGAAGTGATTTTGGAAGATATTGCATACATATACAAGAAGTGATTTTGGGAGATATTGCATACATATAAAACAAGAAGGGATTTTAAGATATTGCATACATATCATATCAGAAGTTATTTTGGAAGATATTGCATTCATATCATACAAGAAGTGATTTTGGAAGATATTGCATACATATACAAGAAGTGATTTTGGAAGATATTGCATACATATCATACAAGAAGTGATTTTGGAAGATATTGCATACATATACAAGAAGTCATTTTGGGAGATATTGCATACATATAAAACAAGAAGTGATTTTGGAAGATATTGCATACATATCATACAAGAAGTGATTTTGGGAGATATTGCATACATATCATACAAGAAGTGATTTTGGGAGATATTGCATTCATATCATATAAAAAGTGATTTTGGAAGATATTGCTTGCTTATATATACTACAAGAAGTGATTTTGGGAGATATTGCATTCATATCATACAAGAGGTGATTTTGGGAGATATTTCATACATATCATACAAGAAGTGATTTTGGAAGATATTGAATACATATCATACAAGAAGTGATTTTGGGAGATATTGCAAACCTATCATACAAGAAGTGATTTTGGGATATATTGAATACATATCATACAAGAAGTGATTTTTGGAGATATTGCATATATATAATAGAAGAAGTGATTTTGGGAGATATTGCATACATATAATACAAGAAGTTATTTTGGGAGATATTGCATACATATAAAACAAGAAGTGATTTTGGGATATATTGCATACATATCATACAAGAAGTGATTTTTGGAGATATTGCATACATATCATGCAAGAAGTGATTTTGTGAGATATTGCATACATATCATACAAGAAGTGATTTTGAAGATATTGCATACATATCATACAAGAAGTGATTTTGGGAGATATTGCATACATGTCATACAAGAAGTTATTTTGGAAGATATTGCATACATATACAAGAAGTGATTTTGGGAGATATTGCATACATTTCATACAAGAAGTGAATTTGGAAGATATTGCATACATATCATACAAGAAGTGATTTTGGGAGATATTGCATACATATCATACAAGAAGTGATTTTGGGAGATATTGCATACATATCATACAAGAAGTGATTTTGGGAGATATTGCATACATATCATGCAAGAAGTTATTTTGGGAGATATTTCATACATATCATACAAGAAGTGATTTTGGAAGATATTGCATACATATCATACAAGAAGTGATTTTGGAAGATATGGCATACATATACTACAAGAAGTGATTTTGGGAGATATTGCATATATATACTACAAGAAGTGATTTTGGGAGATATTGCATATATATAATAGAAGAAGTTATTTTGGGAGATATTGCATACATATCATACAAGAAGTGATTTTGGGAGATATTGAATACATATCATACAAGAAGTGATTTTGGGAGATATTGCATACATATCATAGAAGAAGTGATTTTAGGAGATATTGCATATATATAATAGAAGAAGTGATTTTCGATAAATTGAATGTTTAATGGGAATTTCAAAGCAGAATTAGCAGTTCTTGCACCTGCTTGTAGGGTCGCAGCTATTCCGGATGAAGCAAGAGCTAAGGCTATGTTATTTTATGATCGGATGGCTGCGAAAATCAATTTAATTAGGAAGGTTTGCCAGTTCATCCCGGAGCATTTAGGAAAAGATTTCTCCAACCCCGTTATTGATATTCTGCATTATTTGGCTGTAAATTCATCTTTGCTGAAGTGTTAGTTTATTCTATTTTATTATGCGTACAACAAAAGGCTACCTATGTTGTAATTCTGTTTTCGATGCAATTCTACATCAAAGTATCAGCAGAGTGAGGTGGTGATGTCCATCCCAATTTCTAAGCAGAAATCTTCAATCAGTATTAATGCTTTATTATAGATTTCTGCTGTAAAGTGCATGTAGATATTTGCACTTTCGTTGCGTTTTTGATGAAGCATATCCTCTGCCATGTATCCCAACAAAGAAATGTTACCAAAGGCAATATAAATTTCTCTTCTGCTTTCAATATTCTTTGGGGAATAAAATTAAAATTTGGAGAGAATAAAATTAAAGACAATTTTGAGAATAAAAAAAAAATTACAGACGGCCAAATTCCTTAATATCCGCACATGAAATATATGTAATTACAATAGAAAATGCGAGCATGAAAAGTAATATGGTTAAGCTTAAACATGGAAAAGTAAAGAACTAGTTCTTAAAACTGGAAAAGAAATGTACAAGATATTCTAGTAAAAAATATAATAAATTTATAACTTAAAATATCGCAGCATTAAGAATTGATTATATAATGTTATAAATTGAATTTAAAAAAAATTCATAATGGTGCAATATTTTAAGTTATAAATTTATCATATTTTTTACTAGAATATTTTGTCTTTTTCTTTTCCAGTTTTAACAACTAGTCCTTTACTTTTCCACGTTTAACCTTAACCATATTACTTTTCATGCTTGCATTTTTCTATTGTAAGCCATGATTTTTCCAGGTTTCCAATAAATTCACTTGTACTTTGTTTAATTTCAATCTTATTTTTTTGCCCCCATAAACATACACATATGTAATAATAATGTACGGCACTCGTCTGCTTTCAATAAAATCCCCCCTCCCCCAATTATCTCCCTTTCATGTTTTCATTCTCTCTGTTTCACTTGTTACTTCTCTTTTCGCGAGATTGATGAATTGGTAGCAATAGTAGTCATGAAACGACGTGAATCTCAACAATTTCTACAGTGCTCAAATTACAATAGAGCGTAAAACAGTAAAACAGAGCGTTCTCCGCAAGTTTTACTAAATATTTAATGCATTATTTCGAAAAGGCTATTTAAAGAAATGTACAAGTTAAACATTTTTGTTTTGTTTTATTATTTGATAATACAAGAAGTGTTTTATTTTTTGTTTCGTGATAATGCAAGAAGTGTTAAAACTTAAGTAATTTTTAAAAATAAATATATGGTTTCATTTTTCGTCTCTTGACTCTGTGACTCCGTTCCATTCAATTGCGTTACATAATCAACTGTATCCACTTCCGGTAGCGTGATTTTTCCGAGCACTAATCTTGGATATTACCTCGTTTTCTACCTAGCTTTGTACGTTTTTAGTGGTTTGACTGATTTTAAAGCAATTATTCAGTTAAAAAAACTGAGTAGTGTCGGCTGTTACTTTCGAACAAAAAAATATGTTCGACATGAGAGGATCACATCTTGCGAGTCTCGATAATCGCTCAAAAATAGAAAATTAAAGAAAATACTGCGGTAGCTATAGTGTTAAAAAGAGCACCCTCCCCTCCAAAAGAAAATAAATGTTAATATTTTTTAAATATAATTTAGGTAGTTGGACAGCTTTTAAAAAATTGTATCCCCGTAAAAAACAAAGCAATAAAAAAATTAAATTAAAAAAGTTCTTGAATGATTTAACAATTTTGAAGTAAAAATAAAGAAATAAAAATAATTATACTATAGATTTTCAACACACATCCTCTTTCCCGCCAAAAACATTTCATTTTTATTTATAGTTAATGACAATTTTTATATTTCCAGTGTTTAGGCATTACATTTTCTGGCACTCCTGCAATATACGGACGTGGGGTCATTTTCTTATTTATAACAATATTTTTTGGTGTATTAAAAAAATAATTAACAACAAAAATAAAATAAATAAATCAGGGGAGGGTTCGATCCTTCTCTGGAATTTTCCAATAGTTTTGGTTTTGTTTTTGTTATTCAATTCGAATTTTTTTACTTAATAACAATTGTTGTACCCCCCTAAAAACTCCCGTTATTCAAAAATCTTTGTAATTTCAGTATTTTGTTTTGTATTGTTTTGTTTTTGCGAGAGATATAGTTTTTAAAAAGCTCTCCACCTACCTAAATTATATTTAAAAAATATTAAAATTTATCTTCTTTTCGAATGAGGGGGGGGGTGGTCTCTTTTTAATCTACCTCAGTATTCTCTTTAATTTTCTATTCTAGAGCGATTATCGAAACTCCCAAGATGTAATCCTCTCGTGTCGGACATTTTTTGTTGTAAAGTAACACTCGACACTACTTTTTTTTTTTTAACTAAATAAACGCTTTAAAATAAGTTGAACTACTAAAAACTTACAAAGTTAGGTAAAAAGCGAACACTTAGAAAAATCAATTTTATTTTTTTAAGAACAGTAAACAAGGAAAAATATTAAAAAAAATATTATGGAGTGTGCATTCTCTTTTAAAAATTATATCTCCTTCAATAACTGTTCTAAAATGTGTTTTCAATCGATATTTATTCAATAATAGACCAGCTTTCCTTAGCAAAAATGACACGGCTTTTCCATGGACGAATCTTCCGTGGAGAGAGAGAGAGAGAGAGAGAGAGAGAGAGAGAGAGAGAGAGAGAGAGTTTCTGTGGACGAATCTTCCGTGGATGAGTTTTCTGTGGAAGAATCTTCCGTGAACGAGTCTTTCCAAATTCGTATTCATATATGTATAAATAGTGTGTGCTGCCGTCTGAAGAGTAGCTATTTTGGAATATTATTAAATGATTTTATATTTAAAAATGTTCAAATAGCTATGAAACAATTGTAACACATAAGAAAATACACAATATGATGTTCCCATTTTATATTTTGCTGTCTTGAGTTCTACAAAAATATTATATGAATACTCGATTATGAAAACTGATAATCATGAAGTTTAAATAATTGCGTCAATTAATTTTGACTTTGATTTTATTGGTATATGAACATTACATGAATTTTAATATCATATAATTTTGGTTAAAATATTAATAAATTGTGTGTATGTATATATATATATATATATATATATATATATATATATATATATATATATATATATATATATATATATATGGCGATTAAACTATACTGAATATTCCGCGTTTCATCCACTCTAGGATTCTTCAGGATAATACGCTTTAGCCTGAAGAATCCTAGAGTGGATGAAACGCGGAATATTCAGTGTAGCTTAATCGCCATATATATTTTATAAATTACTAACTAGCTCTACATACGTATTGAGCACTTTTGAAGTAAATACTTAGTTAAGCATAAATTTATACTTTCGTATATTAATTTTATGTGAATAAATGAAGTAATTGTATATATATATATAATACATATATATATATATATATATATATATATATATATATATATATATATATATATAACAGTGTGCGTATGTCTGTCTGTCTGTTTGCGCGTCTATGTGTATATATTTAACCTATAAACTCTTAAACTACTGGTCACATAACACTGTAATTAACCGGAAATTCACCAAGGATGACTCATAACGAGTACAATCTTTGTTTGGATGAATAACGCGTACAGTTATATATCGTCAAGTTGAAAATCAAAATGTTCATTTCAACTTGCCGACATATTTCTATTTCTTTTAGCGCATGCTGAAATTCAATTTATTTCTACAAATCTTTTCATATTAAATCTTTCTTATCTATCTCTGGATATCTATCTATATCGGCAAGGAACGCGTCTGGGGCGCTAAATGTTTTGATTTTGATTCTTAGCTGATGGCACCAAGGCATTTTTTAAAAACTTTTGAATCAAGAAGAGAATTGACTTTGTAATAATGAATACGAAATCTGCATGAATTAAAATATATTTAAACGTATTTTACGACTCGGCAAGGCCAGGAGCCCCTTGATAGGAGAGAGTATGAAAAATCCGTAGCCAAAAATTTTGTACATTCGCTAACTACAAAATAAATATCGATTGAAAATAATAATAACAACTAAGGAGAACTAATTTTAATTTTTGTCCCCATCCAAGGTGCCCCTTTTTAGATAGCTCGATGTAAAAAAAACAAAAAAACTCGACGTTCTGACATCGTGGGGAGTTAAGTAAAAGGTACAGTGTTCTAGAATGACGATGATACGAGAAATGTACAGATATAGACGCAGGAAGTGATCGTTCAAGTTTATGAATATCGAAATATTTTGACTAAGTTTACCGCGTGGGATTACGACAATATCCGGTGTTAGTGTTTTAACTAAACGTCTGGTTGGCTTCGAGATCAAAAGAACCGCAACGTACCTTTACCGTTTATCAACCTTTAGTAAGTGATTGCATGAAATAGAAAGTTATTTTCCCGTTCTTTCAAAACAAACAAACACACACACACACACACACACACACACACACACACACACACACACACACACACACACACACACACACACACACACACACACACGATTGTCTAAGTTTGCGTGGGTTTTGAGGACAGATGCTTTAAATAAATAAAATAAAATAAATTTCTTTCGACAAAGTATATTGCCGCTGAGACAGAAGGGGCTAGTCTGAATTAGGGTCCATATTTATGGGGAGGGATATTCTAAATGAGTAGGAGTTCAACTCCTACTCATAGCAAGATGTTGGTTCACATTAAATTTAAATCCCCGTATTTTGGTACATTAGATGAAAGAGAGAACGGGGGGGTGGATTCCAAAGACAAGTGTTCCAAAGAAAACGTTCTAGTATACGTGGACCTCTATAGTAAAGAGGAAGGATTTTGCTGACAATTGGGTTGCTTGGGGATATTTACGCCAAGGGGCTACAAGTGTAGTATTTTCATCGGAGCTCATTTTGCCGAAGTACAACAAAGCAAGCACATGGGGTGATGGGCCAGAGGCTGGAGATGGGCAGAGAGTGTGGGAACTATGAGGTTAGTCTCTTTTTTGTCGAAATGCGTGTATGTAGGATAAACAGAGGAAAACTGGCGATCTCACCACTCTTCATACAAACAACGAGATAAAATCCATCATAATGGATTTCGATTTCTTTTTAAACAAGTCAGCCATTTTAAAATTTTGTTAATAATTGAAAAAGAAAAATAAGATAACTTCATGACTGTTCGAAATTTCCTAGCGCAACTACTATTAGTGGTGTTATCCTGACTTTTTTCATCTTCCATATTTCTTTGAGCTCTCTGGTTAGTTCAGTGTATTTGCTCCGCTTCTCCATCGTTTTGACATTCACTCTGTGGCTGCTGGGACAGAAAAATCTACAATCTGACAGATTGTTGTTAACTAGTATGACATCCGGTCGTCTTGCTTGGATGAGTTTATTCGTTTGTATATCCATGTCCCATAGGAGTTTGTGACTTTCATTTTCAAGAAATGTTGCCGGTTTGTGATTGTACCATTTTTCTGGATGTTCAAGATTCAATTGTCTGCATAAATTGCCAGCTTATTCCCTTCCCCACTTGATCGTGTATATTCTTATATTCTTTTGGGATAGTTTGGTGAACTCGCTTATTATGTGGTTTATTGTTTCGTCTTTTTGTCCGCAGACTCTGCATTTGCAGTTTTCTAGTGTCTTGTCGATCTTTGCTTTTATGCGGTTGGTTCTAATCGCGTTATCTTGTGCAGCTGTTATTAGAGATTCAGTTTCTCTGTTAAGGTTTCCTTTTTTTCCAGGTGTTTTCGTTAGTCTAATCTTTTGTCATCCTTATGAATGGTCCATGTAATTGTTTCTCTTCCCATTTTTCTTTTCTCGTCTTATCCCTTGCTTCTTCTGTTTCTGTTTTGTTTGTTTTTTTTCAGTGTCTTTTACTGCAGTAATTATTCTTGTAGTTATGCATTATGTATTTTTCTAATTCTTTTGTTTTCTTACTTACGCAGCCCTCTCTACAAACCAGCCTTTTTATATCGTTTTTTCTTTTCACATAGAGTCGGTCAATATCATTCTTTGGAAGTAGTGCATTGTGTATTGTCATGAGTTTCCTGGTCTTCTGGTCAAGATGTCTAAGTTCTTCTTTGATCCAAACTATAAATGGTCCAGAGTATCTTACAAGCCCATATGTTGATATCTTTAATTAGGTTTCTACTATATAGTTTCGTTTTGTGGAGTTTTCTTGTTCTTTTGGGGTATTTCTTTCCAATTTTCTCTTTCATTTCTGTTTTGACGGTATTCGCTCCCAGAACAGCCAAATATTTGTAATTATCATGCTCACATTAAAGTTCCTGTTTTGTTTGTATTGTTCAGTTTTGTATTTGTATCTTAACTTTCCATCTTTTGCTGCAATTTTTTGCTTTAATTCTTCCTGTTTTTTTTTGTTTTTTTGTTAAGCCTCTCACAGCTATTCGCATTTCTACAGTTCCATTCTCTTCTAGTCGTTTTCTTTTTGTTTATTGCTTTAACTTCTTTATTATTATTATTATTATTATTATTATTATTATTATTATTATTATTGTTATTATTATTATTTTATTATTATTATTATTATTATTATTATTATTTTATTATTATTATTATTATTATTATTATTGTTATTATTATTATTTTATTATTATTATTATTATTATTGTTATTATTATTATTTTATTATTATTATTATTATTATTATTATTATTATTATTATTATTATTATTATTATTATTATTATTATTTACTCACTAGGAGTAGTCACACAAGCCATCATAAAAAATTCTCTTTGAGAACAGCTTGTGGTGTTCTCCGGAGTCCGAGTGACAACAAGTCTCTTCAGATTTCAAGTACTCTCCACCTCTTTCGATAACCTTCGCAAAAGAATTTGCATTATCGCAACAGCAACTTACCATTGATTTCTCGTTGGCAGCGACCATTGATCTTTACTGGAATTTTATCGGCAATAAGCATCTTCAAGGTCCCAGTCTTCTTTGCACTCATCCAGCGGAGGTCTGGCTGGTGCTTTCTCTCCTCGGTCTTTCCAACCTCCTTGATCCCTCTCACTTATTTGGTGTGGTGTTAGTTTATGATCACACACACACACACACACACACACACACACACACACACACACACACACACACACACACACACACACAAGGGTTGGCCAGAACGCTGGCGCGCATGGGAGTACCTTACAATTATACTGTTTTTGCTCTTTTTCGTGTTTTTAAAGTGATTCAGTTTTTCATAAATATGTACAAACGAGACATACCTTTTCAGCGGCGCAGGTTTTTTTAAGCCGAATAATGGCTTTTGTGAGAGAAGAAGCCACTAAAAACAATCAGCGGTCGAGGGTAAACCTAGGTGACGTCCCAGAGAGCAAAAGTACTATTTTTGTATCTTCAGAACCCTGTCGGTGTGAATATTGTGTTGCCACATGGACTTCGTGATCTGCTCGTTTTGTGAACCTCAAAGATAAAACTGACGATATATGCATGGTTTTAGCATCCAGTCAATGTCTAAATACATTTGAGAGACCTGTTTAAATCTTCAAACTTGTCATTTACCTTTTTGGTTTATTTATTAATAATTGCTAATATAATAACCGTGTTTTTAGAGCGGAAACTTAGAAAAATCGATTTCATTTTCTTTGAGTCCGACGTTTTCCAAGAGTTTATTGAATTTCATTTTTTGTTTTGCTTTTTTATCGCATTAAGATTTACCAAGGATTTAAAAATCAGTTGAAATAAGTTTCATTCAATAGACTTCCACTTTCCTTTCAAATTTCGAAGTAATTGATATTTTCACCTATTAACAAAATATTAAAATGGCTGACTTATTTGCGTAAAAAACCGACACGCATTATGATGGATTTAATCTTGTAATAATATTTTAATTTACTTTAATCATTATTAATAATAATACAAATTTAATAATTGGAAAAGATAACGAATAGCAATGTTCTGAGAACGAACGCTTAGAAAAATCGATCTTATTTGCTTTAAAACAACAGTATATATATATATATATATATATATATATATATATATATATATATATATATATATATATATATATATATATATATATATTAATGTTAGAGGGGGGTTATACATATTTAAATCTATATCTTCCGCAAGAGCTGACATCTATTCAATGTAGTCGCCTTCAGCCTCAATAACCGCCTCAATATAGGTCTAGAACTGGGAGCATGCCTTTTCCATAATAGCCGGCGGAAATACTCGGCGAATACTCGGCGGATCGCGACGATGAGGCTAGCTTTAGTGTTGTGGAAGGTAATATTGGTGATGTTCTCGACTTAGTCAAGTAGTAGTCAGATCGGGGGAGGAGAGGGCAGTGAGAATAGGGTACAAAGCCGTAGTACTCATTCTGAAGCGAAGCCCGGATCTCTTTGGACTTGTGGGTCGGCGCCGAGTCCTGCTGTCACACCCAGGGTCTGCCAGCGGCCACCTGATTGCACCAGGGGATCACCACACTCTTTAGCACATCCAGACACACTTTGGTGTTGACTTTCAAATCGACTTCGAAGATGTGAGGTGGCATGATGTGGCCCTCACTTGAAACCACACCAAAGACCATAACCATAGCCGGAAACTTTGTTTTCATCACCCTGGCCACGTCCCTATTATTCGTGGCAATCCAGCGATGCATTTTGAGAGTGCTGGCAATGGTCCTGTTGTCATAACTTGGATCGGTAGAGTTGTATAGCAGCGCAGCTCAGCTCTAGGTATATCAGAAGCGGCCATTAAAAAATGCGTCATAAGAACTAATAATTCCACTTACTATCTTTTCGAAGCTTATAACTACTTGAAGAATGTAAATCACACCCTAATGTTTTTCAATTAAAGGAGCAAATACCAAATAAAAAAATAACAGGTTTAATAGCAAATTATACAATATTTGTTTGTTTTTTTACATCGGTTTTCTTTATAAAGATTTGAAGAAAATAAACGAAATTTAACTTACGTCGATTATAAAAAAATCTATATAAATTCAAAAAAAATCACTTGCCTATAAAAAATACTATTGAATGTTTAGTTCCATTCTTCATTGTTTAGAATTTATCCATATTTATATTTTAAAATCCATTTATTTTTTAAATAAAATAATTTTTTAAACGTCTATTTGAAAATCCCGCCATGACGCAAACATTTTACGTTTTTATCAAAACCGGAAGTAGTTTTTTTATATTGTTTTGAACTACAGGTGGACAGAAGGAAGTAAAAATCACACGTTCGCGTTAGCCGTCTAGCCTTGCGCGTAAAGAAATTTGTGCCTCCATACCTGAAAACTAGTCACATTTTTCTTATAACGTTTTACCTTAAAAAGAAAAAAACAGTTGATGATTTTTTTTTATTTCTATTTTTTAAATACACAAGTTTTTGATTTAATATATTTAAATACCACTTTATGGAGTGAATTTTTTTTAATATCTAAAAAAAAAACATTGAATGAAATAGAAATAATTTTCGTAATAAAACGAAACTTTCTGTGCAATATAAGAAGATTATAAGGTTTCATAAAAAAAACAACGTGGTTTAAAAAAAAGGGTTTCAAACTTTTGACTTCACAGGTAAATTTGCACAAAACTATTCCTTGTTTTTGTTTTAAATTTGAATATAATATTTATTGATCTTTTATCTTCAATTTGTGATATGTAAAACTTTTGTACATTAATCAATTATTAAAATTTTAATAGACATTTCAAAATGGGGGGGGGTGAATTAAAAAAACGTTTGTCTAAAATATTATATTCGGTTTATTGGAAAGAGCATAAAATTTCACATTGACACTGAAAATATTGTAAAAATTGAACCAATAGAAAAATTTTGATAGATTTTTAAAGTTTAAAAATTGAAAAAAAATTAACTCATAAAATTCAATTGATTTCATTACGTAAAAAAAAAAAAATGGCTGCATGAAGGCGCGCCGGCACTTATAAATACTGTTTTTTAAAAAATAAAAATATAATATTCCTATTATTTTTATACAACTTTAATAGTTTATTTTGGAAGTATATTCCATAAAGAAAATAAACATCCCACTTTTAAAAGAGAAATTACGAGTTTTTTTTTTTATATTTTATTCGCAGTTTCGTGTTAGGGGTGTCAAAAATTTCCCAAAGAATTCTGATACACCTAGTGCAGCTCCGATCTCGTCCGTTAAACATTGTGTTACATGTGTGACATGATAGAAGGCTCCTATTGCTCTTGGGATTTGTACACAACTGGCCAACTAGTAGATGGTCTTCAACGGAAAAAGAAAACTGGTTTTCATCAAAAGGAAATGGAATCTGTGGTCTTTTCTAGGGCGACGATTTTATCGTTACACCCTGTATTTTCCGCAAGAACAATCCTAAAATTTATTTTCAATCGATACTTATTCTATAATGCTCCAATTTTCCTACCTGGCAAAAATTACATCTTTTTCGTGGATCTTTTTTCCGTGAACCTTTTTTCCGTTGCCTTTTTTTCCTAAATTCGATGAGGAGGAAAACATATCGAAATATCAAGATCTTATGTACGACACAAAAAGAAACTGGAATATTTAGAGGATCTTCATTATTCCAGTAATTATAGAAGCAGCCGTACTCAAGAAAAAGAATGTCAAAAACTACCTGGCAAATATACCTGGTGAACCAAGCGCAAGAGAGATAAAAACAATTGCACTTAAAGGGACGTTAAAAAGACGTCTCGGTCGGAATATCTGAGATAGTGGGTGAATGTTTGGCACTTGGTAGGATGCCCCATCCCCGAGTGACAATAAAATAAGAATTGAAAAAAAAAGAGAGAAATCTATAAAGAAACAGAGAGAGAGAGAGAGAGAGAGAGAGAGAGAGAGAGAGAGAGAGAGAGAGAGAGAGAGAGAGAGAACGTGCGTTAAAAACAGAAATGAAAAAAAGAGAGGAAAAAGAAAGTAAGATATATACTCCATCCCCCCCTCTCTATTTCTCTCTTTCATCCTCAACTAACCGTCACTGTTGGTGGTGTTAGGGATAATGTTTTGATTCCGTACCGCACTTCCTCGCATGCTTTACGGGCACACACGTCAGTCGAGCGTCTCTTCTTTGTCAAAAACTGTCCGTCTTCGTCTATTTCAAACTTGAAAGGAGGAAGGGGAAAGGAAACAAACAACAACAGATTCATTTTAAAGATGAGTCCATTCAATCTACGCGTTAAGCGATGAAAATGTTATTTTATTTTTAAGCGTGACAGATCAACAAAAATGCTATTTTTAAACTTTAGTGTGACAGACCAATAAAATGTTATTATAAATTTTAGGCGTTACAGACCAACAAAATGTTATCAATTTTAGCGCGACAGATCAACAGAAATGCCATTTCTAATTAAAGTGTGACAGACCAATAAAGTGCTATTTAATTTAAGCGTTACAGACCAACAAAAATGCCATTTCAAACTTGAATGTGACAGAAAGCGTGGCAGAACAGCAGAAATGGAAATTTAAACTTAAACGTGACATACAAACTAAAATACTATTTTAATATTAAACGTGACATACTAACAGTATACTTTAAACATGAGCTTTAAAACTAAGGATGTAATAACGAGACTGACCAATCCTTAATACGAAATGCTATTCTAAATTTACATGTTACAGACCAATGGAGCTTCTCAAGCTTGACATACTAATAAAAATGCTAGTTCAAACTTCAGCTTAGCAAACGAACGGACAGCGCCTCCTACAAAGGAATCATATTTTAAACTTAATCGTGACAGACCAACGAACTGCAACAGACAAACGAAAATTCTATTTCAAACTTTAGCGTGACAGGACAGACCAACGAAAAGCTTATTTTCAACTTTAGCATAGCAAACCAACAACAATGCTATTTTAAAATTAAGCGTTACAGACAAAGGATACGGTCAAAATAAAATTATCATTTTCGTTGGTCTGTTACGCTTAAGTTAAGCGCAACAGACCAACGAAAATGTTATTTTAAACTAAGAGTCTTATTCGGAAGCTGAAGTAGTGACGGACCAACCCTCTTATAGCGTAGCGAGGACGAATTTATACTGCTCTCTCTCTCTCTCTCTCTCTCTCTCTCTCTCTCTCTTGTTTATTTTCTAAGTCTATCTAAATCTCACGCACTTTGCTTCTCTCTTCCTCCCCAACTTTTATAGCAAAAACTTTGTTCGAATGTCATGCGATTTTATTAGTCGCTACTTTGCGGAATTTTTACGTCGGATATTATTTATTTAAAAAATATATTATTTATTATTTCTGGATGTTTGGGTAAGTAGGAATACTTTTTTTTTTCATCCAAATTAATAATTTTTCCCCTTTTTAAAGTTTTTTTTTTTTCTTCTAAAAATACCCTCATCTGTTGTTGAGAGGAGGGACTTTGGGGGTTTCTGTGTAGAAAAACACTGTTTTGGTTGTTTTCCCCTTCTTTGTTCTTATTGATTTCCTCTCGACGAGAGTAAAGTTATGAAGCAGTTAAAAGGGTGTCCATCTTTCTCCAAAAAGAGCACTGGATTCGAATAAAAATACATTGTATATAGTCCAGTCGAAAATCTTCCTCCCGGATCGCATCCTCGAATCTTCATACTAACTCAGATTCTTCGTGGCACCGTTTTTTGGCAGTTTCTGCGATCGCTTAAATCCATCTGTCTCTTTTTTTTTTTTTTTTTTTTTTTTTTAGTCGAAATGAGGTACATTCCGGCCCTGTTCTAGAGAGTTCACCCCCCCCAGGCATTACCTCCGCCTTCAAATGGATTTTGGTTTATTGCTCCGCTCCGGGTCCAGGTACTTATGCGATCGTGTTACTTTTAGATAAGAATTTCAAGTTGAAATCGATGTCTTATTTAGACGCCATCCCTGTGTTAAGAATAGGTTTCTAAATAACATTATTATCAGCACGGTTCGTATTCTGCATAAGTATCCGAGTCTCGGCTATCCTTTTCTTAACTCGAACGGAATACCTTTTCCGTGGAGTCTCCCCCCCCCCATTCTGCGGCTTTGTGCCACATCGTGTAGGAAACAATAAAATTTGGTCGGTGTTCTCTTACAGCCGGGGGTGCCTTAAGCGACACAATAACCCTCCTTTCCGCCGGATAATCTCTCTATTTACTTTCCTCCCCACGAGGACAAAGTTAAACACAAAGCCGGTTTGTAATGTGGAAGTAAATTTAGCCCCCCCCCCACCAAAGAAAAAGAGATATTGGGTCGAACAATGCCGAGTATACAGTCCCGTCACGAATGAGAGCACTCCAGGCGATAGGCAACAAATGGACCTATCTCCATCCGGATGAGAAAATACAAACTTTCTTTTGTGTGCGTTTTTTACTTACGATATTTACTTAACTTTCATTGTATCTGACCTGTCCTCAGTTAGAGGAAGAGAGTCAGAAAATTTGTAGATTAACAGCCTCGTCTGATCCTTTCGCCACCTCTACAATAAGATGAGATTCTACTTTCTTTAGACGATTGCATGTGAACACCTCCAAAAACTTGAGGGGGACGGGAAGAAAAAAATTCCGTGTAAAATGCCCCCCTCCCATTTCCTGGCCATCAGTGAAGTAAATCTTTTTTTACACTAACCCTAAGATCGAGTGGCAAGGTCGTCGCTTAAAAAATAGACTCTTCCATAAAATTGTAGAGAACTAATCTACCACCACCACCACCAACAACAACAACAACGATAATGGTTCACGTGAACTTTCCGCCCCCCCCCTACAAATTTTTTCCTTTTCGTCTTTTTTCAAGTATTTTTTTTTTTTTACATGGGGTGGGGGTCACCACTTATCAAGGCCCGGAGGCCACTCAGGGATAAGGGTTATTGCGTGTACAGTAATCACTCTGCGGATTATTATCGATTGGACACTAAGCTACCAGCTTACTAATAAAATTGAAAAAAAAATCAATATTTAAAGATTTGAAAGGGGGGTTCAATTTCACATACAACATTCTTGTAAATCGATCTCCCATTTCTTGAACTAATTTACGATAGCCTCGTTTTGATGTTGGGTCAACCCTCCCCCATCGCCATGATTATTATTTTTATTTTTTTTATTTGTTTTACTTTTGGAAAAGTTCGGCGTTCCCCAACCCCTCATCATGACTGCAGAATGCAAAAGGAGATCGCCAGTAACTGGCGATCTCCTTTTGCGATGTATTACATCACATCTCTGCTGAACAAACACCGGCGGTACGAGCGGATCTAATCTGAAAGTATATCGACGAAGGTCTCATTTGTATAGCTCTGCAGTGGCCATTGCGGTAGGACAAAAAACCATTAGACAATCGGTAAATGTTACCTTTATACTACAACAGAACACCGACCACACTAATTTGTTTTTAGAGGTATTCGAGGTCGCTGACAACGAATTTGATAATCAAACCTGTCGCAAATTTTACCGTTTGCATGGTATGAACCCCTGGAAACTGGTACTATTTTACGCTATTTCACCGCCTCCAGTAGTGCTTTCTTATATGATGCGTTCGCATGCGCACGCGCACAGTGAAGTGACTTATCACATCGCGGAGAAATCTTTAGCGGACATTTCAAATAACAAAGTTGGTATTTTTTTACGATCTGCCCCAGCGTAGTATAAACACCCCCAACTACCCCATGTTAAGAACGGCTTTCGGAATACACACCCAACCTCGCCATTTTAAGAACGGCTTTCGAGGTTGAGGTGGTGGTGGTGGTGTTTAGTCCGAAAGTCGTTCTTAACAGGGGGAGGTTGGGGTGTTTCTAATACGCTGGGGCACGTCGTAAAAATTTACCAGAATGTTAAAAAAAAAAAAAAAATGTTAATTTTTGTGTTACGTAGTTTTTTAATTGATATCTAAAAAAAAGTTTTGGTACTGGTCGCGATTAGAGTTCCCTGCCGAACACCCTAAAAAAACACTGACTTCTCCCTTAGTTGCCATAGTAACTAAACGATCATGAATTTTGTTTTACTGTTTATGAATATTGAAATAAAAGACATTACTACATATTTATTAATAATATTTCACTTTTAATCACTTTTATCGACTTTTTTTTTTACTGTTTATGTGTCACTTTTATCGACTTTTTCTTTTCTTTTTAAAATATAATTTTCTTTTTAAATGACGACGTTTTTACTGTTTATGAATATTAAAAGAAAAATAATTACTAAACATTTATTGATAAAAAAATGGGTGCTAGTGCACTTATGATCCGCGCTATATTTTAAATCGTATTTCTAAGCTTAATTAAAGTTTAATGTTTTTTTTATTCAATTGTAAGGTTAAAGTAGAGAATAGGTAAAAAACACCCTCCCCATGTTAAGAATGGCTTTTTAAATAATAACGTTATTTCAGCACGGATCAATAAGTGCACTAGTAGAATATAAAAAAAATGAGACATAAACAGTAAAACGTAGTCATTTAAAAAAGAAAATGCTATTTAAAAAAGAAAAAAAAAGTCGATAAAAGTGATTAAAAGTGAGATATTATTAATAAATGTGTAGTAATGTCTTTTATTTCAATATTCATAAACAGTAAAACAAAGTCGATAAAAATTCATGATCGTTTAGTTACTATGGCAACTAAGGGAGAAGTCAGTGTTTTTTTAGGGTGTTCGGCAGGGAACTCTAATCGCGACCAGTACCAAAGTTTTCACGAGTTTACAAAAACATTTTTATGTTTTCCGTTCTTTTTTTTTTGAGGAGTGGAGTGCCGGAGTGGAGTGGGGTTATATATATAATTATAGAACTTGTATAGTTTAACGGGTGCTTTTCTGCGTTACTTACGGAAAACTGCAGAAGCACCTGTTAAGCTATACAATTTCCCCCCCGCCAAAAAAAAAGCAACAAAAAAAAAAAAAAAAACAAGGAAAAACATAAAAATATGCTTGGCACTTGATGACAAGTGTGGACCCTGCGCAAACATTGGGCTGTTTAGCCATGAAAAACTTTTTCAGGCTAAAAATAAAAAATAAAAAAAGCCAAGAAAATGCCAAATTGATTTTAAAGTCCAAATTATTATAAACAAGGCACAGTGACAAAACTTAGAGTATTTTCCACCTATTTGATATGGGTTCAACACCATATGATGGCTCGTGCCGTCTCTGAGGTATTGATACCATTGATAAATGGTGTCACATTTAATTTGAATAGATCAGCATCAGCAGCAACAACACCAGTGATCTGTCTAGACCAGACATATACACAGTTTTTATAAATTCTTGTAAACTTATTTTTTTTTTTTTTATGGAGATCCTTTTTTAATGGATGTCTTCTGACTCTTATGAATTTTGCACCGAAAAATCTTCGTGTCACGATACTTATGTGAGTCATCTCTTGATGACAAACAGTAAACACTACATTGCATCGTAAAATAATATAAAATAAAAATTAATTTAAAATAAAATAAAAACAAGCACAAAATAAAAGTATGAACGAAATTTACTCAAAGAAAAAAAAATCGGGTTTGTATTACTGTACACACAGATTCGAAAAAAGTTGTCAAAAAACAAATATATAACAAATAAATGTTATCAAAAGCAAGATAAGTTACTTTTCTACCAAACTGGATATATTTTTCGTGTTTTTATTCAATGTAACATGTTTATTCAGCTCGAAAAACATACATTGTTTACCGATGTATTGGAAAATTCAAAATGACACCCAACTCTCTCTTTAACACGGTAAGTTCGGAAAAAAGTGTTATAAATAATAAACTAGACAAGATACTATTAAAAACCACCGAATATATGTCAACCTATGTCACAGTAATATATATTGAGCGAGTTTCTAACAGTACTTTGTCTAGTTTTATATTTAAAGCACCTTTTCCCAAACTTACCGTGTTAAAGAGAGAGTCGGGCGCCATTTTGAATTTTCCAATAGATCGGTAAACAGTATGTTTTTCGAGCTGAATAAACATGTTACATTAAATAAAAGCACTGAAAACATACCCATTTAGGTAGAAAAGTAACTTATCTTGCATTTGATAACATTTATTTGTTATATATTTGTTTTTTGACAATTTTTTCGAATCTATGTGTATAGTAATACAAACCCAAAATGTCAAAACAGAATTAATTTGGAGTTTAAAATCAATTTGCCATTTATTTTTTTTTCTATTTTTTTTTTTTTTTTGGTCTGAAAAAGTTTTTCATGGCTTGGTCTATTTGACCGATGTTTGCGCAGGGACCACACTCGCCATCAAGTACCATATGTTTTTGTAAACCGCATGTGAAAACTTATTTTTTTAGATCAATGATGGCACGACGCTGTAGACACTCAAAAGAATCAAAACATCCTGTCAAGTCTGGCGAACACTAAGAACCTGTATTCAAAGTGGGAACGAATCATTGCCTTGTAAACGCTTAGTCAGCAAATGCCACTCATGAGGGATTTAGTAGCAACAACATAAAACTCCCTATTAAACCATGTATATATGACAAGTTGTCATCAAACCCGAGGTGGCTAGATATTATTACTCTCATATAGTGGTAGGTGTATCAGATTTTTGGGGGGAATTTTTGACACCCCTAACACGAAACTGCAACTAAAATATAAAAAACTTGCAATTTCTCCTTTAAAAGTGGGTTGTTTATTTTCTTTATGGATTATACTTCCAAAATAAACTATTAAAGTTGTATAAAAAGTAATAGAAATATTTTTTTTGTTTTTAAAAAACAGTAATGAAATCAATTGAATTTTACGAGTTAAGTATTTTTCAATTTTTAAACTTTAAAAATCTATCAAAATTTTTCTATTGATTCAATTTTTACGATATTTTCAGGGTCAATGTGAAATTTTATGCTCTTTCCAATAAACCGAACATAATATTTTAGACAAACGTTTGTTTTTTAAATTCACCCCCCCATTTTGAAATGTCTATTAAAAAGTAAATAATTAATTTACTCACCAGTTTTATATATCACAAATTGAAGATAAAAGATCAATAAATAATATATTCAAATTAAAAAAAAAGAAGTGTTTTTTAGAAATTTACCTGTAAAGTCCGAAGTTTAAAACCTTTTTTTTTTTTTTTTTTTTAAATGAAACCTTGGTCCTTGCTCCTTTAATTGAAATAAAAATTAGGGTTTGAATTACATTTTTCGAGTAGTTATAAGCTTGGAAAGACAGGGGGGGGCGAATTATTCAATATATTTCACGCATTCGTAAGGTCAGTTTCTGACACACCTAACATAGTGGTTATGTCGAAAAATTGAAAACACAAAATTAAGACGCCGGAATATATCTGGTATTTCCCCCAAATCTCTGGCCTTGATGGAGGGAAGACTAAAACTTGCTGCTATAGTTTCAAATGATCTGAAATAACGGCTAGAGGAGACTTGATTCCAAATATTTCTCATATGTTATATCTCCCCTCTTTGGTTTTCATACATAAAGTAAATTTCACAGTGTATAAGGATTATTTGATACTGGAGATATTAATAATCGTTGGTTGGTTGTTTTGTTTTACGGCATATCAACCCTTTTCAGGTTATTTAATGCCGAATCCAGTGATTTGGAAGAAAAGTTTTTTAGTAGAATGTTTTTTCAAGTCAGTTTCTATTTAACCCATAGTTGGGACCCTAACAGGTACTATCACTCCGGGTCAGAGTGAACCTAGGAGCAATGGCAATTAAAGGGTGGCTCCACACTCCCCAAAGCCCACAAGCTGGGGCCTCACCAACGGATATAGTTTAAGGTCATACCCAGGACCTCATAATCGTACCCTATTTCCAAAAGAGAGGACATATAACATATGAGAAATATTTGAAATCAAGTCTCCCTTTGCTGTCATTTCAGATCATTTGAAACCATAGTAGCTAGTTTTAGTCTCCCCTCCATCAAGGCCAGAGATTAAGGGGAAATATATATACTGGTAGCTAAATTGAATATTGAAATGTTCATATCTTTGGTTCTATTGGGATGAAACTATATGAAAATTTGAAGGCTTTTTGAAGATTATAATACTATTCTATGGTTAAAGTTTTATGACAATTGATTAAAATAAAAGGAGCCTATATTTTTAAAATATGCCCAAATTTGCCTACATTTGTATATATAGTGTTTTGGCAGGCCAGTTTCAGTTTTGCTGCTTCGGTTGTCTCCCCTGTGGTCTTGCCAGGCCACTGATATATATATTTTTTTATTTATTTTTTATTTTTTTTATTCAATTTTCACCCCAAACAAGGCACAGTGCCAATTTAAAGTAGGGGACTACTATCGGGGACATAAGTTGCACGGATTTTATGAAAGGAGATGAGCAGCAAGATGTCTGTTCACATTACACTTGAACTTCTGCATGTCAGTACAGTTGGGAAAGCAGAATCCCAGAAGGGAGTTCCAAAGTCTAGTAGTTCTGGAATAGAAGGCTTTCTATTACACCTAAGTATCTCTACTGTGTAGGGGTGGGATTTAGCTGCTTGTCTGGTTTGTCGGGGGTATTTACGTCAAAGGAGTACCAGTGCTTGTAGTTCGTCAGAACATTCACCATTAAAATATTTGTAGAACAGGCAGAGGGATGCAACATTTCGTCGATGGGACAGAGGCTGAAGCTTGGATGACAGTTCAGGACCTATCAGTTTGGCTACCCTTTTTTAAACCCTGTTCAGGAGTGAGACAAGTAGCAGATGCACCAGCCCAAATGTGACAACAGTACTTCATACATGGGCGAATGATGGCCTTAGAGAGGTAGAGGATACTTTCAGGCGTAAGTAACTTTCTAGTACGGTAGAGAGAGCCCACTTTCTTCGCAGCAGCCTTGGCAATGCTCTTAATGTATCTATTCCAGTTCATGTTCCCTGTAAAGGTTAGGCCGAGGAGTTTAAAGGAAGTACTTTCGGGGAATGTGTTCTTGGCCATTCAATTGGTGGTAAAGAAGGTTTCTTGTAATTATTGAAGGAAACAAGCTTAATCTTGGCAGCATTGAATGTGACCGTCCATTTTTGTCCCCATTCCACTACAGATTGGAGGTATCTCTCTAGTGTTTCTGCCATTTCCTTAGATATGTGTTCATTAGTTTTCCCCTCATGCCTGTTATAGAGCGTGGTGTCATCAGCAAATATACCCATCTCAAAGACAATTTTATCAGGAAGGTCATGTATGAATATTAGGAATAACAATGGTCTCAGGATAAACCGTACGTCTGAACAATATGATAGATACGGGAGTGCCCGCATCTATATCATATTGAAGGATTTAATTACGTTATGTATTCTTCCAGTGATACCATATGATCTGATTTTTCTTAGAAGACCATCGTGCCATACTCTGTCAAAAGCCTTAGATAAATCAAGGGCTACCGTTCTACCCTCCCCTGCTTTGTCCAATGAACGGTATATATATTCAGAGATTATAGTTAGCATATCTGCTGTGGAACGGGCTTGCCTAAATCCATATTGATGGTTGGTCAGAAGTTTAGCAGCTGTAAGGTGATGGACTAGAGCTTGGTTAATTATGGACTCAAATATTTTGGCCAAAAGCTGAAGGTGGCTAAGAGGGTAATAATTTAATGGGTCAGTTCTTTCGCCAGAATTCTTGAAAACTGGTACCACAGAAGCAGTTTTCCAGCAGTCAAGAATATATATATATATATATATATATATATATATATATATATATATATATATAATGAACTTTGTTTGTGTGTGTGTGTTAGTTAGTTAAAATTCGTTCTCTAGACTCCAAAACGGAATTCAGGTAAAAATGACACCGGTAAAAATTACAAAAGTGAATAACTAGGTAAACATGGCACTTTGAAGCATTCCTGAATATTCTTTGAGACATTTTGCTAAAGGTATTGCATCTTTTCACCATCAAGAAAACCTTTAAAATAATGTTTAAAATTCCAGGAAACAAGTAGTTTCCAAAATGTGAAGAAATTATATTTAAAAAAAAAGTGAGGATCACTTTTTTTTTAATATCAATTTAACGTAAGATGAGCACTCGTTTTATGGCCACCATTTTGTTGGGGGGGGGTCAACATAAAATAAACACAATTTAACGTAAAATAAGTAATTGTAGCCTGGTAGACCAACACAAAACCTACCTTAAAACTTGTTTTCTAGGGGATAAAAACGAATATCACATTTAAAATTGGGGCCGGTATTCATGATACTGAAAAAATACTTTTGCGCAGTTTTCATGTAAAAAAACAAATATATATATATATATTTATATAAAATGGGTTAATAAATTCCAACGAAAGAAAGATGTATATTTAAATAAGGGAGTAGTCACCAACAATGTGTATTTTTTAACATTATTTTATTATTCCGTGTCTTGGTTTTTCATTGAGAATTATGTTTGGATCATTGTAATAATGTTTTTAAGTCATTGAAATCGTTTACGTACGTTTCAGACGGTCTGATGCGTCCTCGTCAGAAATTATTTTCAAATGTGTAAAAATGGCGATTTTCGTAGTTAGTTTTGAAGTTATAAAATTCGGCCAATTAGGGACCCATTTAGCCCATCCTTGATCTTGTTGGATTGGATGGAAAGCTGCAAAGAAAATCAGACCTCAATTTTCTATTCTGCAATTTTTATTCCAGAATGTTGTTCCTATCTTGAAAAGGTTGAACGCTGATACAGTCCTGTCTACGTCTTAATTATCGATCTTGCCTCTGCTGGGTGCCATTTCGTCTTTCGACCGTCTCTCCCGGTCACTCATTACAGACTCAATTACCTCACTTTCTAACGTGTCTCTAAACTTGTTACATCAGTAAAATTTTTGGAAATTAGTCAGACCAAATGTAAATATGCATAAGTTGCATGTTTTAGTAGGATACATAGTTGCATGCAGACAGTGGGAGAAATATTTAGCCTCAGAAAGATCATCTAAGAAATGGGCCAATCTTTGAAATAATCGTGTTATCTTGAATATGAGGTTCTATGCTGTGCTTGTGAACCAGTTAGATTCTTTGAAAAATTCACACTCTTCTAAAGTAATGTGTAGACACAAACGCCTAAAAAGAAAATGGCCACTGAGTTTTTTTTATGTAAAAACCAAAACTGAAAAAAAATTTGTACTTCACATATAAATTATAAACATGATTGTTTGTAAAGAAAGTTTGCTTCACTCAAAAGATTTTTTTTTTGTATTTGATGACAAAATCCATCTTTTGAACATTTCCAAACATCAATTGACTGCAAATAACGGTTCAATGCATATGGTAAATTACAGATTTCACACCTCCAAGAATTGGCCTTTCACCAATGCTTTGCAATCCATTGAATCATTTCAAAATTGTCAATCAGCTTCATGACGAGTTGGAATATTGTTATTTCTTCAGTTTGCATGAAATTATTGTCATAAACTTCATTTACAAGATTTGTTTTACGCATTCCAAGAACTCAGCGGCCATTTTCTTTCTAGGTTGCTGTGTCTGTGCATTACATTTTTCCAAATACAATATCTTACGGTAACTGCTTTTATGTTCATAGATAAACTAACCCATGATTTTCAAGTGATTACATATATTTCAATAAATTAAACAAGTGTTTTTATTTTTAACTAGACTACTCGTGATCCGTTGGGTCAGTATGTTATATTAGCTATAGAATTAATATATGAGCGTGACGCTTGTGACGTAAAGAAAAGTTTTTTGTGACATAACAGAAACATTTCTATGAAAGTATATTAAAATGAAAAAAGAAGATTTCTATGAGTCGTTCTGTTCATAATAGTTTATTTTTGAAAAAAAAACAAACAAACTTACAGCCATTGAATTATAAGTGGTTTGCCATACTTATAGGTAAATGTGCACTGAACAGATACCATAATACTTATTATAGTTAAATTCAAATGTTGAAATATCTTTTTTAAATGAAATTGTTAGTTGAAAGTACAGAATAGTTAAAAACACTCTCCCCATGTTAAGAATGGCTTTTTAAATAGGAAATGAAAATAAAATGTAACTTTTTTCATATATTTTAAACAAACATTCATGACCCATTGGGTCAAATATTTAATTTATATGTTAATAATAAGGTCAATAAAACTAATTAAGACAATGCGGAAATGAACGATGTAAAAAAAAAAAAAAAAAAGCAGAAAGCATTAACAATTGTTTATTTGGATAATTTAAACGCGAAAAAAAAAACGATTGGGACGCTAAAAACATACAGAATAAAACAATACATCTTATTGTCGCGTGCGTTGATTATTTATTTGTAATGCAAATTTAAAAAAACATTTTCGGGGTTATTTATTTATGTTGGTAGTGTAGAAGAAAATGTATGAATGTTTTTTGAGAAAGGTGTATTAAAAAATGGAGAATAAATTTTTAAAAATTCTGTTTTATAATTATCTAGATTAAGAAAATCAAATTTTATGAGTAATGGCTGTCTTATGAGCTATTTTGAAACCAATCTAAAAAAAACAAAGAAAGATAACTCAATAATATTTCAAACTTGCGAGATTTACATTGTAATGCGTATGAATTCCCATTAATCGCTTATGGTTTTATTTATAAAAATAAAAGTACTTGATCAATTTATGTAATTTTTTTAATATGATGTTTTTTTTTTGTCACTGGTGTTTACATCATACAGGTTTTTCTTTTTTGTGTGCGTTTTTAATATAAGGGGAATTATAGACAAGAACCAAAGAATTATATTCAAGGGGGATAACTCTTCCTTAAAAAGAAACAAAATGTAAATTTACTTGCATTGGATTTACAAAACAAAATTGATGAAATTTAACTTTGATCATGCAACAATTTTATATTTTTTAAAAATGTAATTCTATTTTTAAAAAATGTAATTCTATTTTTAAAAAATGTAATTCTATTTTTAAAAAATGTAATTCTATTTTTAAAAAATGTAATTCTATTTTTAAAAAATGTAATTCTATTGAAAAATGTAATTCTATTTTTGAAAAATGTAATTCTATTTTTAAAAAATGTAATTCTATTTTTCAAAAATGTAATTCTATTTTTAAAAAATGTAATTCTATTTTTGAAAAATGTAATTCTATTTTTGAAAAATGTAATTCTATTTTTAAAAAATGTAATTCTATTTTTAAAAAATGTTATTCTATTTTTAAAAAATGTTATTCTATTTTTGAAAAATGTAATTCTATTTTTAAAAAATGTAATTCTATTTTTAAAAAATGTAATTCTATTTTTAAAAAATGTTATTCTATTTTTGAAAAATGTAATTCTATTTTTAAAAAATGTAATTTTATTTTTAAAAAATGTTATTCTATTTTTGAAAAATGTAATTCTATTTTTAAAAAATGTAATTCTATTTTTGAAAAATGTAATTCTATTTTTGAAAAATGTAATTCTATTTTTGAAAAATGTAATTCTATTTTTGAAAAATGTAATTCTATTTTTGAAAAATGTAATTCTATTTTTGAAAAATGTAATTCTATTTTTGAAAAATGTAATTCTATTTTTGAAAAATGTAATTCTATTTTTGAAAAATGTTTCTTGGAATTTTGCTTTCATTTTTATTTTAGCAAAAATGTCCTCCACCATTAACATGAAAAGAAAAGAAATGAAACCAGGAGAAATTGATGAGCTTAGCCCCTTCAAACGATTACGGATTTATGCCCCGGAAAAGGATAAGAAGGAGGCGAAAAAAACCAAAAAGGCCATGGCTGAAAATGAAAAGACTTTACGAAAACAAGGTGTGTATATCACAATTATATATTAAAAAAATATTTTCCGTATATCAAAATTATAATTATATATCGAAAAAAATATTTTTCAATATATCTTGCATTGTTGCCACTTCTGCACAAGTGCATCCACCACTAATATCTCTCTTTTAAACTGGGTCAAAAACTAGTCTCCAACTTTATAGTTCCTGCATTATCAACCATGCTACAACCCCTGTCACATCACCACAATGTTGCATCCCAGTGCTTGTTTTACAAGTATTTTAATGGAATGTGTCCCCTTAATGTAAATACCCTGAACTAACCCGACAAGCAACAATATCCTCCCTCTTCAAAGTTGAGATCCTTAGATACTGGAATACCTTCTACTCTAATAGCTTCTTCGCTCAGACTTATACTTTGGAATTCCCTCCCTACTTCTTACTTCTCTGACTGTATTAACCTATACAAGTTGAAATGTAATGTGAACAAACATCAGGCTCATCTTACATAATCCCCTGTAGACATGGTATGAAATAGTAGACCTCCAAATGGCAATATGCCTTGTTTAAGGTAAACAAGTGTCGAAAAAAAAAAAAAGGAAAAATATAATCCAATATATACAGTTATCTTGTCGGATTTTACGTGTCAGATCTAAACAGCGATAGATCTGAGAAATCGATATTTGATTCTAACTAGCAATTATTTCTTTTTTATTTTGACATGTTCTTTACATGAAAAAGTGGCATTTGCTTCAGTTTCTTTCCAAAAATGATTATTCTAGCAAGGAAGATTATTGCAATGGAGATAATTTTAAATAATGATTTAAAAGTCTTAAAATGTTAGGAAGATAATTCATATTTTAACTTAAAGATCTCACTCCCAACGCAATCCTTTACCTGTAGAAGAACCAAATATATCTTAAGATGGAATACTGTTGCCACATCTGGGGAAGGGGAGCTTCTAAGAATACCCTTTCCTGCCGTGATGGTGTATAAAACCATCTTTGAAATCATGTGGGTGAGGACCATTTCCCCTCCCTACCTCTTCTTTCTCACAAAAGAGACATTGCAGGTCTGTCTCTGCCCTATCATTACTTTTATGGTCAAGTGCTCTACAGAGCTTTAATCTACGCCCCCCCCCCGCCAAACTTTTGTAACATATGCTCATCCAATTACATGTGAAACGTTGGCACAGAAAAGACTATAAAAAGAGAAAGAAAACGATCACGCTAGAGATGTAAGGTTTCAGGTCACGTGGGTTCCGTAAAAATGAGGAAATAAATTTTCGGTGTTACAAAGAAAAAGCGAGTTGAAGTTTTTTTTCTATTTTTTATCTACTTTGCAACTGAAAACTATGTGTTGGTTCAACGACGACGTTTCAGTAAGACTGCTTCTCGGCTGACTATAACATGATCATTTTCAACTTTAATGTAAATAAGTTCTTGTTGAGCCGTCCTCTTATATAATTAAACCCTACTAAAGTCCCACCATTACTGATCATCACAGTGTTGTTTCAGTGTCTACCTAACATTCATTAACCGTTATTAACACTTAAAACCTTAACAAATGGTGACACTCAAGTTAAAAAAAAAATGAGTTATGTTCCTCACATAGAAAAGTGTAATTTGCTTTTCAAAAATAATCCAGTTGAGCTGGCTTCTTCCCTAAACTGCACTATATTCTGAAGTATGACACGAGATAGCTAATTAATTATTATTAACCAACCACCTGTGGATTTGAGAGTCCAACGATTCTCAGCTTCACAACCAGCCAAACTTAAAGAGAGTTCCTTTTGGTGACCTTTAGACCTAGTTATATTTTTGTGTGTCTAGAGGTATTCATATTTTATTAATATAAAAAAAGAGTGAAACGAAAACAGAGAATGGAGTTAAAAAAAGGAAATGAATTTATTGTAAATAAAAGTAAAAGTAACGAAAACTATTTTACAGTAAACAAAATGATCCTTAGATAATAAAGGTTTTAGTTCTAGCAATTACCATAAGTTAGAAAGATAATAAAGGTTTTAGTTCTAGCAATTACCATAAGTTAGAAATACTTAAATAACATTCACAGATATATTTACTTTGGTCAATATCAAAATTCAGGAAAATCTACATTTACCAATAGGTTGTCCATGGTGGTTTGTTTGGCTTGACGTTCAATATGCTTATTTATAACAGAGGTTTCTTTTAGTTCTCGTTAGTGGCCAGAGTTAACTAATTTTAGCAAGAAAGTCACCCCAAGTTTGCATTCCTTTCATTTGGTGTACGAATCAATAACTAGTTTTACAAACGCATATACTTCTATTAATAGTAATCTGTGGAGAATGTTCCAGGAACCTTCTAAAACTAACAAAAAGAAAAAGAATACCTTTTTCAGTTATATTTTTAAAATCTCTAGAAACGCTTAAAAGGATATTTTCACTTTCTATAATGTTAAAGTAATATTTTTATGTTATCTTATATATTATTTTAATTTGTATATTATTAATATTTATTTTTGTATTATATTTGATATTTCATTTTATTACATAATAATAAATATTTTCATTATATATTATACTTGGTCATTTATATTTTGTGTAAGAAATTGTAATCTCTTCATATTTTAAGAGGAAAAAATGTCCTTATATGCCAACTTGAAGCATCCCGCCTCTTGAAAAGCTGAAAGTGAAAATACTTCACAAAAAAAAAGGTGTTTATATCTGAATTATATATTCATAAGTAAAAATTTATTAATATATCTAAAAATAAAGATATCTACTCAGATTTGACATTTTTTACTTAAATAGCAGTAAATCTGAGAAATCGATGTTTGATTCTAACTAGCAATTTTTTCTTTTTTATTCAGGCAACATGTTTTTTATGCTGAAAATTGGATTTTACTTCAGTTTCTTTTCAAAAATAATTATTCTAGGAAGCAAGATTATTGCAGTGGAGACAATTTGAAATTATCACTTAAAAGTCTTAAGATGTTAGGTAAATAATTCGTATTTTAAATTAAATGAAAAAATATTAGTTATGTTGCATACATTGAAAAAGGGAATTTACTTCAGTTTCTTTTCAAAAATAAATATTCTAGCAAGAAAGATTATTGCAATGGAGACTTAAAAGTCTTAAAATGTTAGGTAGATAATTCATATTTCAAATTAAAGGAAAAATATTAGTTATGTTGCGTACACTGAAAAGTAGAATTTGCTTTTTGAAAATAATCACATTCAGATAGTTTTCCCTAGACTGCACAATATTCTGAAGTATGACACATGAGATAGCTAACTAATTATGATTCTACCTTAGAAGGTCAACCACCTGTGGACTTGAGAACTCAATATCCTCCCTAATGGTGGTGGTGGTGGTTGTGGTTGTTGTTGTTGTTGTTGTTGAGGAGGAGGAGGTTCTCAGATTTACAACCAGGCAGATTGTAGGGAGCATCCTTTAGATCTGATTTCTCAAACTGAAGATCCATTAACAGTTCAGAAGCTGTCTTATATTTCAAGTGTTTTCATCTTCTGAAAAACCGCCCCTTGAAGTTACCACCTTTTTTTTCCTGGGGTGGGTTGGTGGGTGGAATGTTGGGGGGGGGTAACAGGGTTTTGTGTCTTTTAGTGATGTCAACAAAGCTGATACAAGTGCCGATGGGATGTGCTTTGCCAACACATCTTCCCACACAAAGTTTTAGAAGAAGAAAGATAGACATCAAGAAGTGGGTTGGGTCATGTGTTACTTAGGAAAGAGCTCCTATTTACTTGCCCCTCCACCTCCATGTAATTTCTAAATTCAAAAATAATATATATGTATATTAGCGATGGGGATGGGGCGATTCTAATATTGTTCGCTGATACTTATTACCATTTTTTTTTTACAGGGGGGGGGTATCACCACTTATCAAGGCCCGGAGGCCACTCGAGGATAAGGATTACTGAGTGTACAGTAGTCAATGGGATAATTTCTTAGTAATCGTTAGTAGTAGAAATTTGGTAAATTGGATTAGTTAATGGGACGGTTCATCAAGAATTTGTTTACGTTGGACTTGAAGACAACCAAATTGTAGTTAGCTGGAAAACAGATTAACGGGAGATAGTTCCACAGGCATGCAGTTCTAAGAAAGAAGCTTTGTTCATGGAATCTACATTTCGGTTTAGGCACAGATAAAGAGTGGAGGAAATTATTGACAGTGGGTTCAGCTAGACGAGTATTTTTTTTTTTGAAAGATTGGCGAGGGTTTTTTTTGAAAGATTGGCGAGGGTGGACCATTGACTGGAGCTCAGACGAGCACTTGCCATGGAAATAACGATAAAGCAGAGACAGGCTCACTACGTCTCTTCCGTGGGGAAGACGAGAGGGCATCCCCCACTAACCTACAAAATCTATTTTGAACTCTGTCAAGGCAGGATAAACTGCTTGTAGCAGCTCCTGCCCGGATGTGGCAGCAGTACTCCATCCTTGGATGTACTTGGCTTTTATATAGATAGAGAATTGCATCAGGAGTGAGATTTCTGGAAGGATCCCATCATTTTTCCAGCGACCCTGGCAACAAATTTGATGTACGTGTTTCATTTCAGATCAGGAGTAAAGGTTAAGCTCCAAGACGAGAGCCATTTTTTTAAATTTTGAATATAGAATTGTTTTTTTTTAGTGGTGGGGTCGGATAGCCACAAAATCCCCATGTAATATGTGCATGTACTTCCACAAACATGTAGGTATGATCTGTGAAGTTTTGTTTTACTTGTAGTTTAAAATGAATAAATATTTATAATTTCATCATTAAAACAGACCACGGAAAATGAAGTTTTAAACAAAAAATAAATAATAACAATACAAAGAATCGTTTTTGGCATCAGAAAATAAACACAAATTTTTCTGATTCTGATATTGATACCCCAAAAAAGTTCCAGTATTTTAAAATTCCTGATTCCGATTAATCGTCCCAACACATATAAAGTTATATATAAGAATGCAAATTTAAAACTGTAAAAATATATTTCACATGAATTTATTGTTTGACAGGATACTGAAATTTTCTTAATCCACAGAGCTTTAAAAAATGCATTCTCCTGACCAGAGAAAAAATATTAGCAAATGAATATTATAATGAAGTTATGAATTTGCTGTTACTGGCATTAATTGAAACAGCATTATATGAAAGCCAGTTATAAATGCAAAAAAACTTTTTTGTACAAAAAGTTCATAAAATGGGGGGAAAATTTTTAAATAAAAGGATAAATTAAAAAGTTAAGGAATAAAATACCAGATGAAAATATATGGAGAGGTCAAGTACTATCAATACAAAAAAGGGACTGTGTTTCCATAAGAAGAATCTGGAATTATACTGTTGATATGTAGACTCAAATTAAAATCCAAAATGTGCAGTAATCCAAAATGATTGTAATAATCCAAATATATGTAATCCAGACTTGCAGAAAAATCCGTTTGCAAGCAGTCAATGAATAAAGATTATTTAAATCTTAAAGTTTTTTTTATGGATAATTAAGATGGCATAACAACTCCCATGGTTGTAAGTCATAATGGAAAACGAAATTTCGAAAGAACAACATATATAAAAATACAACAGAGATGAAAAAAATGTTTTTGGTGGGTAGTTGATCTGTATATGTTTTGGACTTTAAAATTTTGCAGGCAAAAAGCAAAGATCTTTCTCGTGTGGACACAAAAAATTATGTGTGGGAATTCTAAAAAATCCAATATTTTTATGGAACAATTCCGGTTTCTGATTGGTTGTTAAAAGAACGTGACTTCATTTGATTGGTCAGTTCCTATCGCTAGTGTCTATAAGTAGAACCTTCCAATTTTCTTTAATCATACCATTCTATAAAAAATATTGCAACAGATGGTGATTAAATAAAAATGCTGTCTGAAACCACCGCCTTCCTAACCTAAAATGCACTAAATGTTGATGTTATTGTTTTTTTCCTTTACTTTTGCAAAACTCAATTATGTTTTGCTAAGCCAAAAACAAACAATTTCGTCTACAAAACAACCAAACCATGAATAAATATTTGAAGATATAAGCAACTTAAAGCATAAAAACTTTTACTAAAATTATTGGATTCAGCAATAAAAATCCCAAAATTGTTGACATGTTATAAAACAAAAACAATCAAATCAAACATGATGAATAAATAATTGAAAATATAAACAAGTTAAAACATAAAACCTTTTTCCAAAATTACTGGATTCGACACTAAATAACCCAAAAAGTTGATGGACCATAAAACAAAGCCAAATTAAACCAAACTCCATGAGTAAATATGTAAAGATATAAAAATCTTGAAGCATCAAAAATTACTCGATTTTATATTGAATACTCAAAAAAGGCTTGTTATACATTAAAACAAAACAACCAAACCAAACACGGTGAATCAATATCTGAAGATATTTCGAACTTGAAACATGAGAACTTTTCACCAAAATGACCAAATTCGACATTAAATAACTTCAAAAGGGTTGATATGCCATAAACCAAACCAACCAAACCAAAGTAGAAAGAGCAGACAGATAATGGATGCTGAAAAGATGTAGTCAAATGCATTACAATACTAATACAGATTCAACGATTCTATAATGATTGTCTAGCAGTATCGTTTTGTATTGTTTAACAAAAACTGAAGTCTTTATTCTATTGAAACGTGAAGATGAGTGATAGTTGGGTGTGCTTGTCAAGTGAATCTCTCCACCCTGAACAAAAGCCAAGAAGTAGAAGAAAGTACATCTGTTTATAATATGAAAGAAAAAAAATAAGTACAAAAATAAGGTGGAATTGGGGGTGGGAGTTAACCCTCGGTCTCTTATGTCTCAGAATTGTCATTTTCTACCTTTATTTTGCTTTAGGGAAATCGTTGACCTGGAAAAGAAATAAGAAATCTTGGAAATAAGATTCATGAAAAATACACTGGGTATATTTTTCATGAATCTTATTTTGGGTGTTTTTGTGTCTGTCTGAGGGTGTATGTTGTGGAGACATACAAATGTAGACATTCATGTACACATATACACACAAACATTCATGTACACATATACACACAAACATTCATGTACACATATACACACAAACATTCGTGTAAACATATACACACAAACATTCATGTACACATATACACACAAACATTCATGTACACATATACACACAAACATTCATGTACACATATACACACAAACATTCATGTACACATATACACACAAACATTCGTGTAAACATATACACACAAACATTCATGTACACATATACACACAAACATTCATGTACACATATACACACAAACAATCATGTACACATATACACACAAACATTCGTGTACACATATACACACAAACAATCATGTACACATATACACACAAACATTCATGTACACATATACACACAAACATTCATGTACACATATACACACAAACATTCATGTACACATATACACACAAACATTCGCGTACACATATACACACAAACATTCGTGTACACATATACACACAAACAATCATGTACACATATACACACAAACATTCATGTACACATATACACACAAACATTCGTGTACACATATACACACAAACATTCGTGTACACATATACACACAAAAATTCGTGTACACATATACACACAAACATTCATGTACACATATACACACAAACATTCATGTACACATATACACACAAACATTCGTGTACACATATACACACAAACATTCGCGTACACATATACACACAAACATTCGCGTACACATATACACACAAACATTCATGTACACATATACACACAAACATTCATGTACACATATACACACAAACATTCGTGTACACATATACACACAAACATTCGTGTACACATATACACACAAACATTCATGTACACATATACACACAAACATTCGTGTACATGTATACACACAAACAATCATGTACACATATACACACAAACATTCATGTACACATATACACACAAACATTCATGTACACATATACACACAAACAATCATGTACACATATACACACAAACATTCATGTACACATATACACACAAACATTCATGTACACATATACACACAAACATTCATGTACACATATACACACAAACATTCATGTACACATATACACACAAACATTCATGTACACATATACACACAAACATTCATGTACACATATACACACAAACATTCATGTACACATATACACACAAACATTCATGTACACATATACACACAAACATTCATGTACACATATACACACAAACAATCATGTACACATATACACACAAACATTCATGTACACATATACACACAAACATTCATGTACACATATACACACAAACATTCATGTACACATATACACACAAACATTCATGTACACATATACACACAAACAATCATGTACACATATACACACAAACATTCATGTACACATATACACACAAACATTCATGTACACATATACACACAAACAATCATGTACACATATACACACAAACATTCATGTACACATATACACACAAACATTCATGTACACATATACACACAAACATTCATGTACACATATACACACAAACATTCATGTACACATATACACACAAACATTCATGTACACATATACACACAAACATTCATGTACACATATACACACAAACATTCATGTACACATATACACACAAACAATCATGTACACATATACACACAAACATTCATGTACACATATACACACAAACATTCATGTACACATATACACACAAACAATCATGTACACATATACACACAAACATTCATGTACACATATACACACAAGCATTCATGTACACATATACACACAAACATTCGTGTACACATATACACACAAACAATCACGTACACATATACACACAAACAATCATGTACACATGTACACACAAACATTCATGTACACATATACACACAAACATTCATGTACACATATACACACAAACAATCATGTACACATGTACACATATACACACAAACATTCATGTACACATATACACACAAACATTCATGTACACATATACACACAAACATTCATGTACACATATACACACAAACATTCATGTACACATATACACACAAACATTCGTGTACACATATACACACAAACATTCATGTACACATATACACACAAACATTCATGTACACATATACACACAAACAATCATGTACACATATACACACAAACATTCATGTACACATATACACACAAACATTCATGTACACATATACACACAAACATTCATGTACACATATACACACAAACATTCATGTACACATATACACACAAACATTCATGTACACATATACACACAAACATTCATGTACACATATACACACAAACAATCATGTACACATATACACACAAACATTCATGTACACATATACACACAAACATTCATGTACACATATACACACAAACAATCATGTACACATGTACACATATACACACAAACAATCATGTACACATGTACACATATACACACAAACATTCATGTACACATATACACACAAACATTCATGTACACATATACACACAAACAATCATGTACACATATACACACAAACAATCATGTACACATATACACACAAACAATCATGTACACATGTACACATATACACACAAACAGATAAATATGTTAATTGATACATACATCTTTTAACTTCCATATCCCTCTATATATATACTAGCAGTTCTGCCCGGCTTTGCTCAGGCCTTATGGGTTGTTAATAACTTGTCCTACGTGTGAATACACTTTATTTAAGATTTCAAATGTTTACACCAAAATTTGTCTGATTAATTTTGTAGAGACCACAGAGGTCAATTTTTTTAAAACTTTGACCCCAATTTTGACTTCTTAACATTTATTATTTTGGTCTCAAATCAAAATACAAAATTTTACCCATGTCCAAGTTACCTACATCTAAAATTTTAAGTCTTTAGACCCAAAATTGGCGGAGGAGTTTGGTAGAATCTACAAAGGTTAACTCTTTCAATCGTGACCTCTTGGCAGCCAAATTTTTGCTCCAAAATTGATTAAAATGCTTGCCGCATGTCTGAATACCTGTTATGTATAAATTTCAAATGCTTAGACCTAAAATTAGCTGAATAGTTTGCTAGACACTGCAAGGTCAAATGTTTTGAACTTTGACCCCTTGGCAGCTCAAATTTTCAACCCAAACCGATAAAAAAGCTTGCCCTATGTCTGATTACACTTTATGTAAAATTTCAGATTTTTAGACCAGAAATTGACCAGTAGAGACTGCAGAGGTCAAATTTTTTTAAACTTTGACTCCAATTTTAACGCCTTAACATTTATGTTTTGGGTTCAAATCAAATTAAAAAGTTTGATCCATATCCAAGTAACCTACATTTAAAATTTCAAGTGTTTAGACACAAAATTGGCAAAGGAGTTTGGTAGAGTTTTCAAAGGTCAAATTGTTAAACTTTGAGCTCTTGACAGCCAAATTTCTTGTTGAAAACAGATTAAAAAGATTTTCCCAAATCTCAATACTCCTTATGTCAAATCTCGAGTTTCTAAACTGAAAATTGACAGTTATTTCATAGAGAAATGTACACAGACACACAGACAGACAGACAGACATTTTCACTTTTATAGATATATAGATAGATTTCTCCAAAACCTCTAGCCTTGATGGAGGGAAAACTAAAACTTGGTGCTATGGTTTCAAATTATATAAAATAACAGCAAATATTTCTCATATGTTACTTCTCCCCTCTTTTGGAAATAGGGTTCAATTATTAATATATTCAGTATAAAAAAACATGATACACTGTGAAATTTATTTTATGTATGAAAGCCAAAGAGGCGAGATATAACATATGAAAAATATTTGGAATCAAGTCTCCCCTTACTGTTATTTCAGATCATTTGAAATTATACCAGCAAGTTTTAGTCTCCCCTTCATCAAAGCCAGTGCTTTTGGGGAAAAATTTTGTAATTGATATGCAAAACTAGGAAAACAAATGACTATGATTGAAACATTTTATGCCTGTAAAAATGTGCCAAAAATAGCCAGTCTAAATATAGAATGCAAAAAAAAAAAAAAAAAAAAAAAATTGTGTATCGGTGATAAAAATGTTTTGATGTTTTTTTTTTTATACTATTAAATAAACCATGTTAAAGTTTATGTAGTATTAGGCATGCAATCTGAAGAAAAACATGTTTGAAATGTGTAAATATGCTATAAGAATATACTAGAGTAATCGAAATTTTTATAATATGATGTCTTACTAGAAACGAAAGTAGTGTATTTATGTAAAAAGAAAACTGACCTTAGCCAACTTAAACGAAGCAAGCATTTTCATTATCCCAAAAAGCAGTTTTATTCCGAGAATGATATGAAATAATAAGTTTATGAAAAGAATATTTTTATAAATAAAATTTGGTACTTGTACAGTTTAATCAACACATTAAAAAATGAAAATATCGAAAAACAAAAAAAAGGTTATATTGTACGCATTCGTTTTGAACTGAAGATCTCCGGAAAAAGTTTTTTTTTTTTTTTTTTTTTTACAGCGGAAAAACACATTTTTATGAGAGCGCGTTGAAGTCAGCCATCATGAAATTTATTGAACATGCCACGGGGAGATAACTCCAGTTAAAGCGCCGACACTCCCTCCCCCCATCTTTAATACTAACTTTTCTTCCTAAACATCGAACCTTTTGCTCGGTATGATAACAAATTGTTTTTTCGCTGTAAAAAAACAAAACTACTTGATGAAATTAAGTGAAAATTTTTTTTTCAGAGAGCTTCGTTCCATAACGGATACGTACAAGTTAAACTATTTTCGATATTTTCATTTTTTAATGTCTTCGTTAAACTGTACAAATACCTAAAATTTTAATTATTTTTAAATTTTAATTATTTTAAAATTTTAATTATTTTAAAATTTTAATTATTTTTAAATTTTAATTATTTTTAAATTTTAATTATTTTTAAATTTTAATTATTTTATAATTTACTACACTTGTTTCATTACTCCTTTACAAGTTTTGTATTGTTCATGGAGTCATGATTTATTTTGAAGACTAAAACGGTGTTAAAACGTCTTTTTTCCCCTGTTACTACTTAATAATTAATCGATTTTAGCTCCAAATAGTTTGTGTCATAGTTTTTATAAAAAGAAATGTGTATATACTATTGCCTATATAATAATTTTAATCAAATTTTGGAAAACAAAATCCTTATAGAAATCGAAATTTTGTGTATTATAGAGTCAAAATATTTTTTGTATTATACAAAATCAAAAGTTTTATAGAGACAAAATGTTTTGTTATAAAAATTTTTTGGTGTTATAGAGTGTACATCATAATTCGACATAAAAAAATGCATTTTCAGTAAAAACACTATCATGTATTTACGTATCATTACAAAAATTAATAAAAAATTACAAAAATTATAAAAACTGATTAATTAAAAATATAATTATAAGTAAAAATAAAATTTATAAAAAATTCATTTTTAACGGTTTCTTCTAATTCTGTATGACAAACTGAGTTATCTCCATTGTTCACTTTTGTTATTTTAAATTAGAAAATGCCGGATTGATAAAATTTTCTTTTTGTAAAAATATAGCTCTAGCTAATCTTTGTTTTATTGTATTAGACTATTTTTAATAAAAAAAAAAAAAAAAAACATCCATATTATTGATCCACCATTTTCTAACTTGAAATAACAAAAGTTAATAAAACAAGGGAGATAAGTCATATTTGTCATATGGAATTGACTAAACCATTAAAACTACAGGGTCGAACGATAAAAGTGTCACCCTAAAGAAAACAACATTACAGCTTTATTTTAAAACTTTTACTGATAAAATCAATTCAGATAACTTGATTATGTAGTAGAGCTGACATCTATTCAATGTAGCCACCTTCAGCCTCAATCACTGGTTCGATACCAGTCTGGAACTAGGTGGGAACATGCCTTTTTCAAAAGTGCCGGCAGGAGCTTGGTGAAACTCGGCAGATCAGATGGCAGTGATTAGGCTGGCTTTGGTGTTGTGGGAAGTCATGTTGGTGATGTTCTCGACGTATGACCAAACGGAGTAGTCCAGCGAGTTCAGGTCTGGGGAGGAGGAGGGCCAGTGAGAGAAGTGTACAAGGTTGTAGCACTCCTTCTGAAGCCAAGCCTAGGTCTTTTTGGACTTGTGGGCCGGCGCTGAATCCTACTGCCACACCCAGGGTTTGCCAGTGGCCACCTGATTACACCAGGCGATCACCACATTCTTCAACACATTTAGGTACATTTTGGTGGTGACTTTCAAGTCGACTTAGAAAATATAAGGTGGCATAATGTGGCCCTCACTCGAAACCACACCAAAGACCATAACCATAGCTGGAAACTTTGTTTTCATCACCCTAGACATGTCCCTGTTACTCGTGGCAATCCAGTGATGCATTTTGAGGATGCTGGCAATGGTCCTGTTCTCATAACTTGGATCAAAAACAACCAAAGCGACTCTTTTAGGGCTAATAAAAACACTCCATTTTTAGGACTATTTTACCATATTTATCCAAAATTTTCTGTGTATGTCTATTTAGCAGTTTTGCATGGTGCTGAACTCAAGCTTAAATATGTTAAGGCCTTGAGGACTTTTAGGGCTAAATAGCCATTTCTTTTTTTGCATAGTGCAGAACTCAAATTTACATATGTTAAAGCCTAAAACTGCACATTTTATTCATTTTCACCAGGATTTGACATTTCCTGGGGACTTTTTGGGGCTAAATGCTTTATGCCTCGTTCCCTGCGCACTCATGGGGGACCAAGCATGCTTTATTTTTATTTAAATTTAAATTGAAGTAGTTTTTATGAATCACAGGCAAATTGTTTCCTGTAAGTGTATTATGCTATTAAACAACCAACAGTTGATATTGTTATGTAGCATGGTGCATATGAGCACGTGGGATCGTTGGCTTTTTTTTTTTTTTTACATAGGCATCACCACTTATCAAGGCCAAGAGGCCACTCGAGGATAAGGGTTAAAGAGTGTACAATAGAAATTGGACAATATAGTAATTGTTAGTAATGGAAATTCGGTAAATTTGTTAACTTACATGGAACGGCTCATCAAAAACTTGTTTACGTTAGACTTGAAGACAACCATATTGTAGTCAGCTGGAAAGCAAGAAAATGGAAGACAATTCCATAGGCATGCAGTTCTAAGAAAGAAGCTTTGTTCATGGAATCTACGTTTAGGTTTAGGCACAGATAAAGAGTGGGGGAAATTGTTGATAGTGTTTTCGGCTAGACGAGTGTTTCTTGTGAAAGTTTGGCGAGCGGGGAACATAGATTGAAGCTGAGTCGAGCACTTGCCATGAAAATAACGATAAAGCAGAGACAAACTCGCAACATCTCTTCTGTGAGAAAGAGGTTGCAGGGAAGAGAAAAGGACATATTCTACGAGGCTACAAAGTCTATTTTGAACTTTATAAAGGCAGGATAAGTCCTTTCTAGCAGCTCCTGCCCAGAAAGGACTTATCCTGCTTTGATAGAGTTCAAAATAGATTTGCATAGAGATTAGTAGCAGCAGCAACAGAAAAAAACGCATATGCAAATTAGGAAGTGTGCACGAGAAGTAAAAGGAAAAAAGGAGGAAAAATGCAGTCGAGGGAAGCAAAGTGTGTGTCAAATAAAACAGATGTGTAAAGTTGAGGATGAGAATGGGCCAGCTGTGGCCAGAATGCAGTCGGAGAAAGGATAAACACGAACAAGACTAGATGGACATGTGGCAAAAAGAGACCTTTTAAGTTCTGTGGAGACAGAAGAGTTAGGATAATAAAAACTTTTGTTAAAAATAAAACAAATGCTGATCGAGATTTTTCTTTCTTTATTTTCTTTGTTTCTTTTAACTGCAATGTTACACCGTAAACAGACAAATTAGTGAATGAATTATTTACTCTTTATTAATTATTTATTAATTATTTAGTCTTTAGGTTCTCGTCCAAAATTCAATGTAATTAAAAAAAAATACACAAAATCTCAAAAAAAAAATGCCATTCTCCCCTCCAAAATCAAATTTTATGAGGAAAAAAAAGCTTAAAAAAAGCATAAAAAAAAGCTAAAAATAGTTGTAATATCACTTGGCCTGTTATAAGGATGGCCACGATTTGAATACAAAAAACTGATTGGTATACACATAATGTTTTTTTTTTTTTTTTTTTCTCTTCCAAAAATCTGTCCTTTTCTGTTCTTTCATTCCTGTTTTCTTTAACTTTAATTTCCGGGGTGGGGGTGGGGGCTAGAGTTAGGGTGAAGGTAGAGTAGGGTGAAGCTGGGTTTCCTTTTAACTACCCCCTCCCTTCGAACCTTCACTGTAATTGGCATTTTGTTAGTTTTACAATCTGGCCACCTGCTTCTGCTTGTTATTATTCAGAATTGAGGAGCTGACCCCTGGATATAGAGGAGGGCTATTGCTGGACTCAGGGTAGGTACTGGATGAACAGGTTGAGAGTACTGGATGTGAGTGATTTGGGGTTGAGAAGAACAAGGAGGAAATACTCACATCCAATTATATTTAGAAATATTCAAGTACTGGGTTGTATATTTGTGATAGTGCTTGCTCTAATTAACATATACTACATTTTCAAAAGACGATGGGAGGGGGAAATGCATGAATGAATGATATCATGTTGAATAAACATATACTACACTACTCTTCAAAGCAGGAGTTAATACCTGAGAAGATCTTCTCATGACAATGGAGGAGATAATGCCTGCAACGATGTTATCATGATGAATAAACATACACTACATTACCGCTAAAGGAGGCAGAACTAAAACCTGGATCATAATCACAATAACAGAAAATATACTACATTATCCTCACAAAGAAGGAGACTTGGAGGATCATCTCACAACGACAAAATAAATACTACATTACCACTTCCTCTTAGCAAAGAGAAAGAAAGTAATTCCTGGGAGGATGGTATCATGGTCACAAAACAGATACTATACTATCCCCGCCCCACCAAAAAAGGGACAAACATATATTAGACTGCCTCCATACAAAGGAGAAAGTAATGCTTGGGAGGATCTTATGACAACAAAACAGATACTACACTACTCTCTCTTTATTAAGCATTGAAACATCAGTCTGACAAATTATTGTAAACGGAATTCAACATTAAAAGATAGTAATAGTATAGGTTCGGCTCCAGATACCAAATCTCCATCCAAACAATATTTAGGGGGTGGATCGGTTTTCAAAGTTAAAAATTCCTAAAATACTTTGGTAGTCTAAACAATTTCTTCCAAAACTCAAACAAAATTACTTTTTTCTTTTAAAATTTGTTGAATTCCTTTAAAATTTGTTTTTGTATAAAAAATATTTAAGTTTCAGGGTTCTATGGACAAATTTATTTTTAGTTGACCTTTTACAACTAAATATTTTTGTTCATTAGCCAAATAGAAAAGTTATTCCATATGATTTTTGGAATATGACATCTTTGTTCCATAACAAATATGTACATTATAAAGAGTTTTTTGCATTTTTTTAAAAATAAGTGTAATTTTAAATATGCTCCGAATTTTATATTTAGACTTGAAGGTATAAACATTTGAATTTCTACAAACTTTCTAATATCCGTTTTGCAAAAAAAATTTTTTTTTTCCAAATTTTTCTTTTGGTAAGATGAATTTGGGACGCTAAAAGCTATGCAATCGAAAAATATATTTTTCTAAAAAGTAATTGTAATAAATAATTAATGTACACAAAGAAAACAAAAAAAGTACTTGAAGGGAATGTGCCCCAATAAATTTATTGCATTTCTACCATTTTAACATAAATAATTCCGACCAACCTGAAAATCAACAAAATCACATTCCTTCACTATGGAGAACGCTTTCTACTCTAATAGCTTCTCTACTCAAACTGCTTGCCTTTGGAAACCCCTCCTTGCTCTCTGCTTTACAACTTTATCAATATGCAGAAATTTAAATGTAATGTGAACAAATATCTTACTGCACAACTCCCCACTTAGAATGCCCCTATATATCTGGATCCTAATTCACAATCGATCTGTACATCTCAGTGGCAATGT
>NC_136525.1:34230414-34240414 GCF_053919585.1 Euprymna scolopes
CAGACCCAAAGTGGGTTTCGATGTACTGCATCTCATCAGTGACGTGCTCCGACATAGGCGCAAATCCAGGTTGTCGTACTCATGAAGTGTGCAATACTGGCAACCTAACCATATGGGCCATGGCGGAATCTATTGGCTATACCTTGATTTTTAAATTCTTTTCTTTTTATCCAGTTCTACATTCTACGATGTAGCAAGCAACGTATCCTATACAACTAAGATAGTTACTGCTGGTATGCAGGCGGTAGATATCACATCTAAAAACCTTAACTGAAATTAGCCGACTCCCCAGACACAATTTCGGAACAACCTTATTTATTGAGGGACATCACGTCCCTATGAAGGATGAACCGCTTTTTCTACAAATATTAGACATTAAGAGGAGATTATAGATAGATATATAAATACCGGTTCACATACACATTTCACGATAAAACTAAAACCCAGAATTAGATAGAATCGAGCAATTGCATCGACAATGTCCTTTGTCGATGCAATTGCTCGATTCTATCTAATTCTGGGTTTTAGTTTTATCGTGAAATGTGTATGTGAACCGGTATTTATATATCTATCTATTATCTCCTCTTAATGTCTAATATATATATTATATATATATATATATAGAGAGAGAGAGAGAGAGAGAAAATAAAAAAGGAACAAACCGTATTATGTGTTCACCAACGTTTCGTTTTAAAATTAAATTAACGACTATATGACGTCATTAAAATTTCCTTTCTCTTTAACAGCGCCAGCCCCCCTTCCTTTTTGAATTTCCAACATCAATTTTTCCGTTTCTCTTAAATAGAACTGCGTCACACTGTGCACGTGAAACTTTTTCAAATATTTTTTGTACTGGTATATTTTTTGGTTTCTTAATCTCATTCACCCAGAGGAAGTCTCGAAATAAAGACGAAACGTTGGTGAACACATAATACGGTTTGTTCCTTTTTTATTTTCTCTATTTTGTCGGAATACTATTTCCATTATTTTCATCATATATATATATACAGTGATGATCATATTTATTGGCACGGTAAAATAAAAGTTAAATTTTGTCTAATAAATTCTAAAAAAGGGATTAAATTAAAGAAAATAACAAAGTATATTATGTATTTTTAACTGGCCTTTCCGATGCAGCAATCGGATTTTAGAAAAAATAAATAACAAAGGAACAACAAACATAATTGCAAAAAACCCTTGTTCAAAATTATTGGCACGATTTATTTAATAATCAATTGTATAGCCTTTGGCCTTGATTACCTTCCTCAGTCGCTTTTCATAGTTTACAACCAAGTTGTTGCACTCTTCAGTAGTAATTTTAGCCCACTCTTCCTGACAATAATCCTCCAATTGAATAAGATTCTTAGGCTTCCTTTGCATTACCCTCAATTTTAATGTTCTCCATAAATTTTCAATTGGATTAAGGTCTGGGCTTTGTGATGGCCACTCCAAAACATTAATATGATTGTCCTCAAGCCATTTCTTAGTCAGTTTAGCCGAATGCTTTGGGTCATTATCTTGCATGAACCACCAACGACGACCAGGTGAGAGCTCTTTAGCAGAGTCTTTCAGGTTTTCATCCAATATTTTAACATAATCTTCCTTTTTTATGCTACCTGTGACCTTAACAAGTCGCCCTGGTCCAGAGGCAGCAAAGGATCCCCAAAACATCAAACTGCCTCCACCGTGCTTCACTGTGGGTATGGTGTTCTTAGGCAGGAAAGCTTCGCCAGATTTTCTGTAAATATAAGACACTTTATTATGGCCAAATAACTCTATTTTCGTTTCGTCAGTCCATAGAACACGTTTCCAGAATGCAACATCTTTATCAATATGACGTTTTGCAAAGGCTAGCCTTGCTTTCAGGTGCATAGGCTTCAATAAGGGAGTCTTTCTCGGACGACATGCTTTTAAACCAGCTCTCTTCAAAACTCTACCAACTGTATGTCGAGATACATTCACTCCAGAGGTGCTCTGTTCATCAACAATCTCCCCAACAGAGATCCTTGGGTTTTGTTTTACTTGTCGAACAATTTTCCGTTCATCTCTTGGGGAAAGAATCCTTTTTCTCCCTCTACCCTCTAAACTCATAACGTGGCCTTGCGATTTGAACTTGTTTATTATGGCTCTAACAGTGGATTTGGGAAGGTTTAGCTTCTTTGAAATCTTATCATAGCCCTCCCCATTGGTATGGCATGCTACAACAAGCTTCCTGACGTCTTCGCTGTGTTCCTTAGTTTTAACCATGGCGATTGAAAATTATAATTTAGTCACTTATGATAGTTTAAATAAATCGCTATCTAAAAATTATCTGAAAAAAATTATTCACTGAATTAGCGTTAAACAAGCATAATATGGCTATAAAAAAGTTCAGAAAGCACGTAAACCAGAAATTGATTGATATTATACTGATACTAAAAGAAAAACAAAGCCGTGCCAATAATTTTGAACAAGGGTTTTTTGCAATTATGTTTGTTGTTCCTTTGTTATTTATTTTTTCTAAAATCCGATTGCTGCATCGGAAAGGCCAGTTAAAATACATAATATACTTTGTTATTTTCTTTAATTTAATCCCTTTTTTAGAATTTATTAGACAAAATTTAACTTTTATTTTACCGTGCCAATAAATATGATCATCACTGTATATATGACGATTGGATTTGCACACGCATACATACACACATGCACACACACGCATACATGCACACACATGTATACACACACACACACACACACACACACACACACACACACACACACACACACACACACACACACACACACATGCATACACAAGATTCAAACAAGCCCAGAGTTTCATATTAAGATTGATTCAATTTTTATTTATATATTTTAAAAAAAATTAATTTTTTTCTTATATTACCTTTTTGTGTTTTTCAGGTCAATTAAAATTGTCAATATATGTTTTTCAGGTCAATTAAAATTGTCAATATATGTTTTTCAGGTCAATTAAAATTGTCAATATATATGAACTGTGGAATGTTAACAGTAAATGGTAAGTCTCTCTTATTTTCATGCACCCTAACTCTCTCTCTCTCTCTACCTCTCACTCTTTCTATCCCTCTCTCTTTTTATCCCTCTTTCTGTTGCATAGGAGACATTCATATTGATGAGGGGAAGATACATTTATACCGTTCTCATGTGTTTCTTTTTATAACATATATTAGAGGGGGGGGTGATCAGTTCTTTTAATACAGGAGGGGACAACTCATTACTTATGATGGAGAGGGGGACACATTACTTAGGATGGGTTATACAAAGTTCATGCGGAATGATGACACAAAGACGGCAGTTACAAAAATATGATGATGTTCTTTTGTTCCATTTGACCAGTTAAAATGATGATGACATCCAGGAATTCAAAGTCGTTTCTACATGTTTAATGTTCTAACCCTTCGCTTCTAAAGGGGGACCCTCCTCATGTAACCTCTGTCTGGCTGACTGTGCTGACTTCGATCCGGACTTGACTGCCCTGATCTTCGTCTCCCTCTGTCTAACTCATCTTTGACTCTAGCTCCTATATTGAACTCATTTCTGCCATGACGTCATATGTGTGTCTGTCAACGTGATCGACCCACGTGGCCTAAACGTACGTGGTTCGGCATATGTTTCCAAACCATTTCTGCAGACAAAGAATTCTCACTAACCTATTTTTCAATATGTCTTTAAATTGGTTGTTCTTCTCTAGCTGACCTTATTTTAATTCAGTTTTCATAAAAAAATTGAACAATCAAAATACCTTTTACAACAACATATCTAAACTATTTTATGTGAAACTGAACAATGCGAAATTCCATTTCTGAACCAAAGTTCAAATCTCGGTCCATCCTAATCTCATTTTCACTTATCTAATGCTTTTCTTACTTACAAGAAGAGGGGAACCTTTTGTAACATTTCTTTCTGTAATTCTTCCCCTATATTTCTTTTATCCTTCTAATCTTTCTTAATCTATTTCTCTCTCCTTCTCTCTACTTTTCTTGCCTCTCTCTGCCCCCCCCCCCATTCTCCGTACTCCTTCTCTTTCTACCTTTCCATTTGTCTCATTTCCTTTATCTTTATTTTTCTCTTTTTCTTCATTGTTCACCCCTCTCTCTCTCTCCATCTATTTATATCCTATATATGTTGCTTTGATTTCTCTTTTTTTTTCACTTCTTCTCCCTCTCTTTCTCTATCTTTACCTCCCTCCTCAAACTTTATTTATTTCAAACTTAATCATGATACTAAACCAGTATACCACTCCTTCTCTCATCGTTTCATTCTCCCTCTTTCTTGTCTCCCTCTCTCACTTTTCCTATCTTTCTCTATCCCTTCCTCACACTTTGTTATTTCAAACTTAATCAAACAAACCCATATCCTACTCCCTCTTTTTGTCTTAATCCTCTCTCTCCTCCTCCCTTTATTTCTCCCTCTCTTTTTCCATCTTTATTTCACTCATCCTTTTTTCACTTCTTTCTCTTTCTACTCTCTCTTTCCACCTGTATCTCTCTCATTCTTCTATCACTCCATCTTTTTCTCATACTTTTCCTCCCTCTCTTTCTCTAGATCCCTTCCTCCCACTTTACTATTTCACACTTCAATAATCTATAATCGACAATTTGTCATCATGTCTTCAATTTTATATTTAATAATTTAAAATTTAAACAACCTTTAAAAATTATTGTAACTTTTTGTTTAAATAAACATATAAGCATTTTTATAAGTAGATTCTTTTTTTTTTTTAGCCTATAACTTTGATTTGCTGTCTAATACAATGGTACCTCAGTACTCATCATAATTCGTTCCAGATGTTTGTTTGAACATCGAAATGAACATTTTGACAACAGAAACGATATTTCCTCTTTAAATTAATTGAAATAAAATTAATTGGTTCCAGAATTTAAAAGTCCATTTTATCTGTAAACTTTGAGGATTTCATGCATTTAATGGTGAAAGAATGTCCATTTCTTTGTTGGTCAAATAATCTGTTTAGCTTCGTGTAAAGATTTTACAAGCAAAGTTTTTTTTTCTCACGCAATTAATTACTGTCGTTCTGAGATATGCTTTGTTGCTTCTACTGACCTTTATCTTTACATTTTGGACACCTCAAGCTCCTTTGCCGTCCCACGCAAAAAAGGGGTTGACCAATTAAATGTGGTTCTGATGCCACGCTGATGTGCTAAAATTAACTCAGACACTGTCGAAGGGGTTGTTATGATGCTTTTCTAAATATAACTTGTTGCAAAGTCCAAACTTGCTTGCTGATGTTGTCAGAGTGGGGTTGGTTTATCACACTACACTTTAAACGTATCATGAAAAGTATGAAATATGTTCCATTGAGGAACACCGCTGCTTGTTTACATTCAAAGTGAAGCCGATGGTTCGAACTCCAAAATCTTTTTTTGACTACCGAGGCAAAAATATCTCCAACTTTTGGTTTGAACACCAATTTGTTCAATCATCAAAACATCTGACAACCGAGGTATCACTGTATTTTGATATTTAACTTAGGTGTCAATTTTGTATTTAAATAGTATTTATAATTGCCTGATATAGCCTGTATAAACACTTTTCTAAGTAGAATATATTTGCTGTATAAAATATTTGTTTCCTCACTTGGTGTTGATATTAAACATTTCTATTTGATGTCTAATCCTAGTGCTGATAATGAGACTTTATGCAAATGAAAAAAAAATGGTATCATCTTAGAAACGATCGTACAATGATTAGTTGTTGATGCTGAGTTCTTGTTGGTGCCCAAAAGATTTTTGCATAAATCATTTTACCATTTGCTTTATATAGATAATACATATATATATATATAGTCTTATTTGTAGTATTCCGAATTTTACTGGGTTTATATAATTCAATAATCGTTCATATACCAAATAAATTTTAAGCCAAAAAGAGATGACTTAAACTATAAGCTACAAAATTATCATATTTCATAATTGAGCATTCATATTTTTTTTTAACAAAAACCAAGACTTCAAAGAAAGAATTGATAACAACCAAAAAGTGTATTTCATTGTTAATTACAATTGTTTCAAGACTATTCGGACAAATCCAAACATTATGTGGGTTGAAAAATTTCACAAGAACAGCCTTTCTTCAGACTTATTGAATAAAAAACACTTTAACAATAAAACATTATGCAAACCATTTCCCTTATAAGAAAAAGAAATATTAAATAAAAGGCTGGATGCTATACAGGGATGTCTTCACAGGAATAGATTTTTGCTATCATGTCTTAAATGTAGCTGAGAGAAAAAAACATTCTGGGAAAAATAAAGGTTCTCGATGGAAGGCCAAAGTTGATATAGAGTTAAAATAGCTAAGAATGATGTAAATCAGATGTGATGAATGATTCAAATCTAGCAAGCGAATCTGGAATCTAATATTCTACACTAGAAACACATTTTTAGAAATAAAGACAATGGATTATTAGGTAAGAAATTTAGATCTATGATAAGGATTAACAAAGATTAGCAATATTGTTTCAAAACTGAACACAATTTTAGTCATATTGATAATGAAATAGTTGATACCGCTTCTAGATCAATAAAATAGCTTAACAAAAATTAGCAATATGAATTGAACAAAAAACAAAAACAATTAATAATTAAAGATTGGAGATTAATCGATACTGTTTTTAGATCAGTAAAACTTGAAAAATCCTAGCTTTTTAAATAATACTCTTGTTCTAAACGATTAAATCCAAAAACCAAGGTGAACCTCAGCTTTCATGGAGCTAAAGATTAGATTTATTATTAGAATACTTATTAATGGGATATGTGTTATTATTAGATAAGTATTTAAGAACTTAATTCCCGAATTGTTATTTTGTATTAAAGTCACGCATAACCTCAGAAAATTATGGTTGGATGTCAAACGTAGGTTAAATCTTTGGTAATAAAATTAATATCATGGTTAAGATATTCTTTACAAACTTATATTTGCCCGGTGAAGAAAAATAGATAAATAAATTAAAAAAAAAAAAATAATGATAATGCCTTTCATCAAATTCCGAGTGTGTTCACAGTATCATGTCAGCTGATAATAAGATAAGAATTTGATAAGAACTTTAGCTTTGTTTCATGCCAGTCATGGCATATTTTCTCTCCTCAAAATTTGAAAACGTTGGAAACCTTTTTAATTTTTGTATTTTAATTTTTCTTGCCTGATGAAATCAAATATGATTGAAACAGTCGGCACATCGTAGCAAGATATGACTGTATTTACATAAAGGATAATGAAAAAAATATAATTTGCTCTGTTTGATTGAGCACTATCAACAATCTTTGTTGAAATTCAATTATTCTTAATTTTTGGATATTTTTCTACCTGGAATACATATATATATATACATATATATATATATATATATATATATATATATATATATATATATATATATATATATATATATTTGTGTGTGTGCATGCATGTAAAAAAATAACAATGATGTTCTTTTCACTATTCTATGTTTTCAGTGCAATGCGCTCGGAATCTGCGATCAAAATGGAAATCTCAGTGTGATTCTATTGTTAAGGTAAGCTAAGATTAAACACTTGATTGCCGAGGGGAAAATATTTAATATAACAATGGAAATTATTTGTCCGTATTTTTGTGATGTAGGATTTTCTTTATTGCTTTTTATATTCAGACTGGTTTCCTCATTTTCAGTCCAACTGGGGATCATCTTTGAATTAAATATTCCCTTGACACTTCCTGCTTCGGAGGAAGATGGTTCAATCCGCATAGGACGAATGCCATACAGCAAACAAAAAACAAACAAAACTGGGAAAGCTCTTCAGCTCCTCACATTTAAAACTCTTGCATCTGACCTGTCTTGTCTTGAGGAAGACAAGTAAAGTTGGAAAAAAAATGTCAGTAAAACCTGATGAATACAGCAACCCTTCACTTAATACAAGCTGAGAATTGTTAATTGACAAAAAGCGAAGACAATCAAGTAAAATATTTGTTGCTGGCTATCTTGCTCTTGCTTGTTGCTGGATCTCAACATTTTGAACCGAGAGAGAGACTTAGCTGTCGTACAAAGCTAAGACTCTGTAACATCATATTTGTATAGATACTCCCTCAGACATTTGGGCTCATGGATTTTAAATGTCTGTGGGAGTGGCACTCGTCTGACAAGACGTTGCAATCATCATGTATGTATGTGTGTGTGTTTGTAAACATTTAACCAATAAACTCTTAACCTACTGGCCGCATAACACTGAAATTAACAGGAAATAGTAATCATACACCAAGAATGCTTTTTAATGAGTAAAATCTTTGTTTGGATGGATGATAACGTGTACAGAAATATGTTGGCAAGTTGAAGTGCAAAATATTCATTTCAACTTAGCGACATATTTCTATTATTTTTGCACATGTGAAAACTCATTCATAGCTTGAATTGGTTTAATTTGAAATGTTTCTGTCAATAGCTCAAACAGTAGGGAATGCGACTGAAGCACTAAATGTTTTAATTTCGATTCTAGTTGATGGTACCTAAGTCACGTTTTTTTAACTTTTGAAATCAGTACAATATATTAGGTACAATGTAATAATCAATAAAGAATTGAATCTTTAATCATAAATACGAACTCTGAATGAATTAAAATATATTTAAGCGTATTTTATGACCTGCTAGTAATTTAATTAAAAAATATATTCATGTATATCCTGTCTCTCTTCCTCTTCCTCTTTCTTTCTATCTCTCTCAATCTCTTTCATGTTTTTCAATGAGGGAAGAATTGCAATTCAGTTGGATTTTGGATGCTATTAGCAATAGGTTGTCCCGATGCTCAGTCAAAAATCTTCCATCTTTAATGTTTAAATAAATTTTTATTTTTATAAAACAACTAGTAGGGATGCCTGGCGTTATCCGGGTGTTTTGGAGGTGTAAAAAAAATTTTTGAAGGAAGGTAGGCTTGAACCCAAAGTTTTAAGGCTAAGGCGGAAAAAAACAGTCTGACACGTTACTGTGGCGCTAAATGAGAAGTGAGAATGAGTGAAATTAAACGCCTAAAAAAACAGGTGGTTGAACGACAACGTGTGGTTTTCTTGGTCAAACACCATGCCATATTAGTAGAGAAATCACAAATTTTGTAACATCAATGTTGATTATATAAAAGATACAGATGACGTTGTTTCGTAAATCAGACATATTATAATCTAGGAAGTATATAAAAAGTTCTAAGAAGCAGTGACCCCCTTGAGCGACCCCCCCCCCCCCAAAGCCTTTGGCGGACATACAAAAAAGATGCACACACACACATTTTCACTTTTATATTATAGATGTGTCTGTCATTTATTTAACACGAATGTTCAGTTCCAACACAGCGGTCCTGCCAATAATAATGCTGGGAGAAAATTCAAAGAAAATACCTGTCAAGCAGATATGGCTGACGTCATATCAACTCATTAATCTAAAGAGAATGTGCTTATCATTTTTTTATAGTACCCAGGACATAACAGCTCTTCAAGAGATGTTCCCATGATGCAGAAAAACCATGCTATATTCTCTGGCAAGCAATAATGTCATAGTGCTATTCAAAATGACAGAACAGTCAGCACTGCTGCTAAAGAATCTCATTGGTGCTCCACATGCAAGAGATACTTCAGCGCTCGGATTGAACTGACAAGTCATCTCCAGACCCACCAAACAACTGCATGGTCACAGTCAGTTTTGCAAGTGATGGATGAACATCATCACAACCACCACTATCACTATCATCATCATCATCATGTACATCTTCCATCATAAATTTTAAATGAGCGACAGATTCAAAACGGAACATCATTTCAATAAACTTGATTTTCAAACCACATTCCAAATTTTTACTATAATCCAATATATAAATTTATGTTGCCCACATTTTAAAAGTTGGACCATTCTTTTTACTGTTGGGGCACCATTTATCAAGGTCAACAGCCACTCAAGGATGAGAAGTAATGAGATGAGAGTGAATGTTGGCTGAAAGTTGGGGAACAA
>NC_136525.1:34245414-34282914 GCF_053919585.1 Euprymna scolopes
CTTCTCTTTCTCCCTGGCTTTCGCTGGCAACAGACATTCGCCTCGGCCTTTTGCCCCAGGCTAACGTGAGTACAACAAGCCAGCAAGACGACCTTCAAACACTCACTTATTTCCACGTACGGTACTCACACTTTCTTTATCATGCTACGGAACTGGTCTTGTCGATACACCGACACGCACTCCTAGTACCCATTACAACATAAATGTAGATGCAACATGAAATACACTGAAGACTTTGCTTTTTCTTTCTCCTTTAACCAGCCTCCTTCGTCCCAACGACTTCTGGCTACAAACACGTGTAAACTAAACCATTCTCTCCGTCAACAGCTGGTATAATATTCATACTATCCTTAAACATGAGAACACTTTCAACTACTAACCCTTTCTCTTTTACGAACGCCTATTCATTATCACTAAAATCATCGATGATTTCCCTTACCAAACTGTTCAACTCACAAATATTCAGTAATTGTCTGTACTTTTTTTTTTTTTTTTTTCTCGAGATGAGGTGTTTTCATTGATTGAAACGGTTCCCCAGTTCGATACAAAGCACCTGACGAAGGCCGGAGGGCAAAACGGCCGAAACGTTGTGACAATAACAACCAAGATGAGGAAAGTCCGACAATCTCAATCACAAATATTCACTTCAGATACAGATTTTATCATAATTTTTTAATTGAACAGTTGTCATTATGTCATTGCATAAATAAAGTATATACAGTAGATCTTGGGTTTACTTTTGGCGGTACTTATGCAGAGAGAGATCCAGACATAACTCAGTGCCTACCCGGCTTTCCCCAGAACATGACGTTAACAGCTGGAGTAAGCTGAGCGTCGCTGAGGAAATTAAGCCGTCTGACGTAGTATAAAGATGACAAATAAAGTTGCTTTTGAATATAGAATGAAACACTTTTTTACTAAAAGCACAATAACAGTTGTTGCGAATATAAGGGACATATTTCCACTTCACCACTTTAATGGCTTCCGGCATTATATAATGATAGACTTATTTTTAATAAAAACACAACAGCAGTTGTTCTACTAAATGAATTTTTATAATTTTTGGATATATTACTATTTTCGACATGACAATTAGGTAAGCACTGTTATTTTTGCTTAAAAGACATATTTAAATAATCAATCTGTCGACTCTTAACATGCACCCACTCCCTTGAAACGAGTTGTGGAATTTGCAGTAAAATAAAACATATTCAGATGAATAAATAAAAAGCCTCCCCCCCTTCTTCATGCGTCTAAAGAGAGCAGATGCTGACTGTTATGATTTTCGGGGTGGGGTTTGTTTACAAGGACCCTTTTTAAATTGTTTGGATTATAGAGGTGGGGATCTGTAACTGGAGGAGGATGGGGCAGTAACTTAATAAAACATTTTAAAAAAAGGAGAAGAAAATGTTTAAGTTTGCAAACAATTATTTTTCCTTTCTTTGTGTACATGATTTTGTTTTTGTGTTTAAACATTAATGAAGCATATTTTTAACGGATGAAAGAGTAAAGAAAGAAATTAAAATACAATAAAAAAAAGTTCTTAAAAATATTTTCGTGAATCAATAAAGCTTGGATCGCAGCAGTACATGAGAAAGTGCTGATATTTTTTTTTTTCTGTAAAACGATTGTTACATATTTCTTTTGTCAACATCTGTTGGCTCTTTTATGTGGACACTGCCTGGAAGTGAAAACCCATTTTAAAATTAATTTATTGTAAGATTTTCTTGAAAAGTTTACAACATATTTTGACTAGTTTTACCTACCTGGCATTGCCCGGGAGTATTTTTACATTCATTTTTTAAACAATTTTTTTAATCATACTGTTGTAGCCTTTAATTCAATGCATCCTCGAGATGATCGTCACGAATGAAAAGTCTCAGTCACAGGAGGACCAGTAACACGAGGTAGAAATTAATTGCTTTGTATTTGATAACAAACATTGTTTAATTGTGGTGAAACCAAATTGGATATCCCACCCCCACCCCAAGGGATGGTATATCTAACATAGATTCTTCCTTATATGAGTAGAGTTGTTATGGCCAATCACATGAATTGAGAAAGCAACCTCTGTCAACCCATTACTTTTGTAATTTCTGTAAATAGGCTGGAAAAAAAAAAAAAAAACACAAACAGAAGGCAAGTGAGGAAAAAATTTAGTGATGCATCAAATTGATATTTGATTCTGCTTAAAAATTTCTTTGTTTATATCCTAAACCAAAGTGTTTCTTTAATTTCTTCCCCAAAATAATTATTCTGACCAGAAGATTGTTAGAATGGAGACAATTTTACATAGTAACCTACTGTTGTGTTGGATAAGAATTCACATGTGTTTAGAAGAATGCAATCAAATTATAAAATTGTAAGAAGGATTCAATAAAACACGTTGATGTTAAACCAATGCTTGAAGGCATATCTGGAGTTGTTTGGGAATGGAATGATAAATGATGTTTATGTACTCCTCAAACCCAACATTATCATTTTTCATATTATTTGTATTTGTCTAACTACTGTTCTTCAATCAACGTAACTTCTGACCTTCTTCAGGTGTGTCTTGTCAAAGTTGGGAATCTTTCTGTTAAGATGAGAATAGTAATCCAAAGAATCCAAATAATATGAATAATCTTTATCTAAAAACAATTAGAAATATAATACCATTTTTTTTATTCATCTTATTAATTTCCACTGATATGTTGAATAGTTACATTATGGTTGAAGGAGCACATATCTAAACTTAGTTCAAAAAATGATCTCTGAAAATGGGTTTCAATTCTTTTGGCTGGAAGAAATTAGCATGAACAGAAGGTATAAGGTGTCTCCAATAAGTTTCCAGACTTTTTTCGTATGGGCATTTTTATTAATAGTACACATATGAAACTCTAGTCCCCCTTTAAAGTAATCTCCTCCAGTTGCAATGCACTTGTACTGTCCCAACAACTGGAAGGCCCCATAGAAGTCCTCTTGTGTGAGTGTGTCAATGACACTCATCACAACCTCTTTCATCGCCTCAATTGTCTGATAACAACAGCCTCTAAGGTTTTCCTTAAGCTTAGAGAATAACCAAAAGTCACAGGAGCAAGGTCTGGACTATAGGGAGGGTGAAGAACTGTTTTGATGTCCATCTTGGTCAAATAGTTTATGTCAAGGATGGAGTTGTGGACTGGTGCATTCGTGCAAATCTTCTGCATCTTCAGTTCCCACATTGGCATGAAACTGTGCACTTATTGTCTCTATAGGCACATGAAATTCTTTATTTGGCCAATCAACTCTGATGTTCTGACTTCCTTACTCCTCCCACACCTTTCATCATCTCTTAGACTCCCTACCTTCCTTGAATCTCTTATGCCACTCAAAAATTGATGCTTGATTCATGCAAGATGGTCCAAAAGCAGTCTGAAGCATTCTATACGTTTCTGAGGCAGTTTTCCAAATTTTAAGCAGAACTTCATTCTGTCCAAATGCTGTTTACAGTGAGATTTTCTTGAAAAGTTTACATTATATCTTACCAGCTTCATTTACCTGGTGTTGTCTGGGAATATTTAAGCATTTGTTTTTAATCGATTTTAAAAAAAATCTTATTGTTGTAACCTTAAAGGACTGGAAGAAATAACATGAACAGAAAGTAATTACCAAGAAATTTTGTTGACAAAAAGTACAAAAGTAATGGATCAACAGAGGCTGCTTTCATACATTGCTTCTGTAGCAGTCAAATATTGCTACAATAACAGGCAGGGGCAGAATCTCATGGCTTGAGATTTTAAATCTACCTTCTTCCTGACTTGTCAAATCACAAACCAGCTCTCAGTCATGTGACCGAGTGTATAAAACATGAAACCACCAACACTCTCTAACGTGGCTATCTTCACACGCAACCTTCTTTCTCATGTTATAGGACTCTTTAATCCTTTGTCTACAGGCGGTACGCACACAAACTTTATCTCTCTACAGTACTGCTCACATTGATACGTAGACGCACACTCCTGTTACCCACTACAACACGCATACTTTTGTCTTTCTTTCTCCGTTAACCAGCCTAACTTATCTATGTCTCAGCACTGTCTAATCCTTTGTCTCAACTACTACTGACTCCAACACGTGTACACTAAACAATTCTCTCCTTCAACAAGCTACTCTTGTACATGCTACTAATGAAGATGACAAATAAAGTTGTTTATGAAATGTTAAAATGAGACTTCCTTTTGTTGTCTTCATTATTAATTAAACTTCTCTTCTCACTTCTATTGATTGGTCATACAATGACAGAATAGTGTAGATCAGCCCAACAAAAGACACCGCTAAGATAATCACCAACCATCCATACATCACACTGATGAGGATTTTTATGGCATTTATTATTAATTTATATATGGGATACATAGATATAACACTTGATTTATATATGGGATACATAGATATAACACTTATATCAAAGCCTTTATCAGGAAGGTTTAGACAATACTTTATTTTTCTTACTAGCTATGATGGTGTTTTTGCCACAGTCTCTAGATCTCGAAAATAGAGATTGAATTTTTACGTTCAGTGTTTGCACTTGATCATGCGCACATGTGTTAAAATTAATAGAAATCCATGGCCAAAATAAAATTGGAAACATGAAAACAGGCTTTGGTATCAGCTGAAAATTAAAAATTTTATATGAATATATATAAAAAAAATACTGCATGAGTCTAATCTTTTATCCACTGTTTTCAATTTCATTTTTACTGGGCTTCTAAACAGTGGATTTCTATTATCTATATATATATATATATAAAATAAAATCCCGCATTTTGTTAATTCCTACCCTCTGATGAGAAGGAAAGTAGTTCTTCGAAACTCCGCGGATTAAGGACTATCCACTTATCTAGTGTTTCCTTTTCAGATTAAATATTTTTTAAACTCATTTCAAAGTGTTTTTTAACATGTTTTATTAATTGTTTGCTCTTAAGAAACAAAATCATCATCATCATCGGATTTTTATATTTAAGGTGTTGTGTCACAGACTCCAGATTGGACAACACCAAAGAACATCTTGTGTTCTGATCTCGGTTTTCTTTGGTCTTCCATGTATCCGCGTGCCTGTGGCTACCATATGTATTATTGAGTTGATACAAGAATTAGTGTGATGTACATGGCCAAACTACTTGAGATGCTAGGTGCATAAGGCACACCAAATCCCATCAATACCAAACTTCTGAAAGAACATGGCTGAAGAGATTGTTTAAGGCACTGCAGGTGTCCTAGACTCAAGGTGGGCAACACCACGTTACCTGCTTGCCATATATTTTGATTCATAGGTTTGATACCAGTCATGTTGCAAGCAACCAAGTCACTTTGTATGCATTCAAGCTATGTCTGCCTTGGTTTTCTATGCACCTTTGTGCTTGGCCTATACATGAATTGATACATGGCCAAACTATCTGAAACTCCAAGTGCATCAGGCAACCAAAATTCCATCTTCTGAAGAGATTCTTTTATGCTGAAACCATTGCAAGTAAAAAGTTTGAAGCCCATGTCTCATTGAGCAAACACAGATTGAAATGTGCCCTGAGTCCTGAAATAATGAAAGAATTGTAAGAGAGAATTGAATGAAAGTTACAAGGATGGAATTACGGATGAAGAGGGGCAAAAAGTTGGTGCAGTGGCATTTTATTATCCGCATTCAATGATTCTCATCGCAACCTATTACTCATCTTGATACTCACAAATATTGCAGTCACAATGTTATGTTATCTGATCGGCAATGTCAGCTTTTTTGCATTCTGAAATGGAAATTTTTAGTGTTTTTTATGGCTTATATATGTTGTGCCTAGTAAGATGAAGGAGGAAGAGAAGAAAGAATTTTGCTAAAACTTGCTTGATCACCGAAACTCACCAAAACTGCAGACAGCTGCTACTGTGCCATTATGGTCGTATGCCTATGACTTTGACAGGGTTGGAGATAATTATTAATGGAATGTCAGGTAGGTTTATTAGGATTCAGAATTTAATCGATTAAGATGCCATTATTCAGTATAAATTAGATTGTAGAATGGATTAAAGTGTACACACACACGTATCCTGGTCACTGCACCAATTATAATCTTGTTGCTTACCATTATAGTACAGTTGTCAATGTCATAGTAGATTTTGCTTATAGTTAGTTAACTATAGTAGTAGTCTTTATTCTTCATTCATGACAATCCCTTTCCTTCTAATTTCTGATGGCCAGCATTTTTATATTTTCCATCTTTTCCAGATTTCATTGATCCCAGATGAACAAATGCGGACAAAATGCAAGACAAAAATAATTTTGGATTCAAACAATCCAGTTTATGATGACAAATTTTCCTTGTAAGTAAAAATTTTACATTTTACAACTCAAACAAAATCTTATCAATGATGGAAAGAAAAGGTTGTACAACAAAAAATTATATAAAATCATTGAGTAGTTGTAGTCTTAAATAGAAGACGCTTCTACACAATTAGGACGAAATTTCAGAAATCGTAAAACTGAATTTCACATGAAAACAATGGTATCTATGTATTTCTTTGCATTTTTAAGATGATTGTATCCCAAATTACGAAAATTGATGAAGTAGAAAATTATTTATTAAAGAAAATAAAAAATAGAATTTGATGAAAAAAATGATCGAAAAACACAGGAGAGTTCAAAAGGGAGGTAATTTTCTGTTTAAATTTAAACAAAATGGCCGAATTTTTTCACCTGTTAACACAATTAAAGTTGTTTTTCTTTTAATGATTCAGTAATATTCAGGTAATTTCGACTGCATAATTTGGAAGCTACCATTGTAATTTATTAGAATTGACAAAAAATCGGTTGAAACCATTGTTTTTTTCTGAAAACTCCATTTATCGACTACAAAATTTTGTCCCAATAGTGTAGAAGCACCAAATGAGAAATAAAGTCCTTTAAAAAATAATTTTCATAGTGCACTAGATTCTTCCTTAATTTTAATTAGTGTTTTTAGTAGTGTTCTGAAGGCCTCCTGAGTTTTTTTCTACTGATCATAAAAAATTTCTCTTCTAAGTGGGGTTAGAGGCTTGGTTGTAGTTGTGCTCTAGAGGCCGCCTTAATTTTCAGTGCTTTCAATAGTGCTCAGGATTTATTTTTTGCACTTTTTAAAAAATTCTCATTAATTTTTAAATAATACATACATTAATTTTTTTTAAGTGCAACAAAATAACATAAAATAAATCCAAGGTAATTTTCAGATTAAATTTAAATTAAATTATTTATATTTTACTTTGTAAAGTTTATAAAAAGTATCTTTTGAAAAATGATAAATTCCAAATGACATCTTGTACCTTAATTTTTAAAGTTTATAAAAAACATTTTGTTTAACAATTTTCATGCCTTGTAAGAAATTTTTTCTAGCTTGTATAATTAATTTCCTATTAATCTTGAGACATGATGGATACCTTCTGTAAGGGTGTTTGTGCATGAAGTCTGTAGTAAAACAAGAGTTACACAATCTGCATCTGCATTTCTTGTGAACTAGTATTACTTGAGTCCAGAATCACTGGAAACAATGTCAAGATGAACAGAGAAAGATTGGTGTTACTTTGGAGTTTTTCTTCTAGATTAGTTGCACACAGACAAACTCTTAGCCATGACATACGGAAAAGTTAGCACAACAGAAAATTATGTAAAATTATAGTCGTTTCATTTGGGAGTCCAAAAGTCTACTCTTCTAATTTAGCCACCTCTATAATCAATAAATTATCCTTCCATCTATGTACATACTCAGGAGAGCAACTTTGCCACATACTTGATGACAAAATTCTGCCTAGACTTTTAAACTTTACATTTTATTCTTATTAGAGCAATTCATTTTCTCATTGTTATAATGTTCTTCTGTGAACTGCAAAGTTTTCTCTGCCGAAGTATCTGTTGGTTGATGGTTGACATTTGAATTAAAGAATAATTTAAAGTTTACTCCTTTAGATCATCCGTGTTGTGCATATGCCTTTAAGGCACATCACACATCTATTATTCTCATATCATTTCTAAATTGTTACATCTATACATAAGCAAACTACGTATGCATGTCTGATAGACTTTTCCTTGGTGGACAGTGTTATTCTGTTGGTGAGTAAAAGTAGAATTTCCCTGAACTCACGCCATCCACTTTTAACTCTTGCAATCAAACTAGCACCAACTCCTCCCTGTGCTCCAATGCAACAAGGTAACAAAACCTTTGTACAACTGCAATAGATTCGTTATTCAAATATATTTTCTCCACAGCTGACACTTTTTATATATAAACTCCATGCATGGAGTATTTTTAACACATCTGAGCTGGTACATTCTGCCACTAGTCTCTTGCTCCTAGACAAGGTTAAATAGGTCCTGAACTGTCAACCAAACTCCAACCTCTGTCCGATTGTCGAAATGTGACATCCATGTGCCTGTTATACAAGTATTTCAATGCCAAGTGCTCTGACGAACTCTGAACAAATTCTCTCGATGACAACACCCCTCGACAAACCTGACAAGCAGCAAAATCCCACCCCTACACTGTAGAGAGCCCCAGATGCTGTAAAGCCTTCTACTCGAACAGCTTTTTCCCTTTTGCTGCATTTGGAATTCTCCCCCATGCCCCTGCTTCCCTGACTGTACTGACATGCAGAAATTCAAGTGTAATGTGAACAGACATCTTGCTGTGCAACTCTATAAATAGTATCCCTGCAAATTTGGTCCCAAATAATAGCCCCTCATGATTAAGTGGCTCTGTGCCTCGTTTGAGGTGAAATGTCAGTAAAAAATAGAAATGATTATTACTACTCAACGTGTAACGTAGCCATTAAGTTCAAATCTTGTTCATTACAGTTGAAACCTCTCTCCATCCAGCACTGTCGAAAAGGAGCTAACAAAAAATAAATAAATCCAACTCAGCTTTTCTTACTTTTTTTACACAAGTCATTTATTACCGGTTTTCTTTCTCCTTGTCTCAAGGCCAACTTAAAAGTCACTTGCTACCACATGTCCATTTCACCTGGTTTTCTCTTTCTTTGGATTGCACGCTACCACAGCCAGCCCATTCTCGCCTTCAAATTACACATCCATCTCCTTTGGCGTCGACTTTTTTTTCTTCTCTCGACCATGTGGTGTCCTTTTTTTCTTTTTCTCTTGACCATGTGGTATCCTTTTTTTTCTTCTCTCGACCATATGGTGTCGGTTTTTTTCTTCTTTCGACCATGTGGTTTCTTTTTTTTTCTCAACCACGTGGTGTCCTTTTTTTCTTCTCTCGAACATGTGGTGTACTTTTTTCTTCTCTCGACCATGTGGTGTCCTTTTTTCTGTTTCTCTTGACCATGTGGTATCCTTTTTTCTTCTCTGGACCATGTGTTGTCCTTTTTCTTTTTCTCTCGACCATGTAGTGTCCTTTTTTTCTTCTTTCGACCATATAGTGTCCTTTTTTTCTTCTCTCAGCCATGTGGTGTCCTTTTCTCTTCTCTCGACCATGTGCTGTCCTTTTTCTTTTTCTCTCGACCATGTAGTGTCCTTTTTTTCTTCTCTCGACCATGTGGTGTCCTTTTTTTTCTCTCGACCATATGGTGTCCTTTTTCTTTTTCTCTCAACCATGTAGTGTCCTTTTCTTCTCTTGACCATGTAGTGTCCTTTTTGCTTCTCTCGACCATGTGGTGTCCTTTTTTTCTTCTCTCGACCATGTGGTGTCCTTTTTCTTTTTCTCTCGACCATGTGTTGTCCTTTTCTTCTCTCAACTATGTAGTGTCCTTTTTTCTTTTCTCAACCATGTGGTGTCCTTTTTTTTCTTCTCTCGACCATATAGTTTCCTTTTTTTCTTTTCTCGACCATGTAGTGCCTTTTTTTTCTTCTCTCAACCATGTGGTATCCTTTTTTTCTTCTCTCGACCATGTAGTGTCCTTTTTTCTGCTCTCGACCATGTGTTGTCCTTTTTTCTTCTCTCGACCATGTTGTATCCTTTTTTTCTTCTCTCGACCATGTAGTGTCCTTTTTTTCTTCTCTCGACCATGTGGTGTCCTTTTTTTCTTCTCTTGACCATTTGGTGTCCTTTTTCTTTTTATCTCGACCATGTGTTGTCCTTTTTTTCTTCTCTCGACCATATTGTATCCTTTTTTTCTTCTCTCGACCATGTGTTGTCCTTTTTTCTTCTCTCGACCATGTTGTATCCTTTTTTTTTCTCTCGACCATGTAGTGTCCTTTTTTTCTTCTTTTGACCACTTGGTGTCCTTTTTCTTTTTCTCTCGACCATGTGGTGTCTTTTTTTTCTTCTCTCGACCATGTAGTGTTCTTTTTTTCTCTCGACCATGTGGTGTCCTTTTTTTCTTCTCTTGACCATGTGGTGTCCTTTTTCTTTTTCTCTCGACCATGTGTTGTCCTTTTCTTCTCTCAACTATGTAGTGTCCTTTTTTCTTTTCTCAACCATGTGGTGTCCTTTTTTTTCTTCTCTCGACCATATAGTTTCCTTTTTTTCTTTTCTCGACCATGTAGTGCCTTTTTTTTCTTCTCTCAACCATGTGGTATCCTTTTTTTCTTCTCTCGACCATGTAGTGTCCTTTTTTCTGCTCTCGACCATGTGTTGTCCTTTTTTCTTCTCTCGACCATGTTGTATCCTTTTTTTCTTCTCTCGACCATGTAGTGTCCTTTTTTTCTTCTCTCGACCATGTGGTGTCCTTTTTTTCTTCTCTTGACCATTTGGTGTCCTTTTTCTTTTTATCTCGACCATGTGTTGTCCTTTTTTTCTTCTCTCGACCATATTGTATCCTTTTTTTCTTCTCTCGACCATGTGTTGTCCTTTTTTCTTCTCTCGACCATGTTGTATCCTTTTTTTTTCTCTCGACCATGTAGTGTCCTTTTTTTCTTCTTTTGACCACTTGGTGTCCTTTTTCTTTTTCTCTCGACCATGTGGTGTCTTTTTTTTCTTCTCTCGACCATGTAGTGTTCTTTTTTTCTCTCGACCATGTGGTGTCCTTTTTTTCTTCTCTTGACCATTTGGTGTCCTTTTTCTTTTTCTTTCGACCATGTGGTGTCTTTTTTTTCTTCTCTCGACCATGTAGTGTTCTTTTTTTCTCTCGACCATGTGGTCTCCTTTTTTTCTTCTCTCGACCATGTGGTGTCCTTTTTTTTCTTCTCTCAGCCGTGTGGTGTCCTTTTTTTTTCTTATCACGCCAGCTAACACACACTTCCTAATTTGCATATGTGCTTATTTTCAGCTACTGCTTCTAATATCCTTGCAAGCCAGCTATTTCACAACTGCTGCTGCCATTTTCCCACGTGCTCATACGCACTCTGTTGCAAAAACATCTTTGTAATTCCATTGCACTTGTGTACCTAATGCTTACAGGTACCATAAAAACTTTCTCCAGACAAGATATGAAGCCACTTGATTTAAGTAACTAATAAAAAAATTAATGCTTCAACTAACTAGTGAACAATAAGTGTTAGATGGATACAGTAATTCTTCCCCTTTTGTCAGAAATATTGGGTATGGAATGTGAGGACTTGAAGACAAAATAAGAGAAGTGAGAGTTGCTGAAAGTAAACTCAAAGTCCGCTTTCTACTCTCAGTAGATCCACATTGATCCAATGTTTACAAGTCTCACAAAAAATTGCTCCAGACAAGTCATGAAACCACTTGATATAAGAAGCTAATAAAATACCACTTCAAGTTAAAAAAAATAGCCAATAATAAATCTTATATTCCAACGCCGAAAATAGTAATACTTCCCCCTTTGTCAGAAACATCACTCATTGAATGTGAGGACTAAAGAATAAAATAAGGAAAGCAAGATGTGTGAAGCAAGCTGAAAGTAAATCCAACATCTCAATAATTCCACGTAGGTTCAATGTTTTACAAGTACCACAAAAAAATTGTGCTCAACTCCCTTTCTCCAAACATTTCTTGGCACTCTGCTAAAAGCTTCTTCCAAATTCATTGGCAAAATATATTTTCATTTTAAAGATTTACTCCCAAATAACTTTTCTAAGACACCTGGTCTTAAGTAAACCTCCATCTTGATTTTTCAGTCAAATGAATCTACAATAAGAATAAACAGGGGACATTGCTGGACTTTTCTTGTGAAGATTAGAGTTTCCTAAAAATATAAATAAAATATCAATAAAACAACAAAAGTCAAGTACAGGTTCTTCTTTATTTGTAGGATATGTCTCGAGATAAATGTGGCACGAGTGATACTTTGTTCAGACATCAAACCAAACTGCATTCATCTTATTTGACTCCTTATTTGGTTCTTAATTATTTTAATTTCAACCAAACCAATTAATTTATTAAAAATAATTTATTTTATAGTGAGCTGTTGCAGGAGGATGTTGATAAACGACTTTATATTTCTGTGTGGCACAAAGATCAGACTAACAGGTAAGTGCGTCCATTGATATGTCCATCAGTTTATTGTTTTTTTCTTTGCTGGTACAGCTTTTGAATCAGACAAAATTGACGTCTGACCATTTACATAAACAGCCAGAAGATGCTGAAATGCTTGGCCAATTAGAAAGCTTGAGAAGCGAGTGACAACAAGACTAAAAAAATATTTTGCAAAAAAAAAAGTTTATAGAGCTTTTGGGCTAGACAAAAACTCAAACGTTTTTTTTAATTTACCCTAACCCTAACCTAAATTTACCCTAACCTAACCCTAACCTAGTTGGTTTATTGTCAGGAACCAAAACTTTACCAATCACCCCCACCCCCCACCCAACACACCCACACAAAAAAAACAAACAAAAAAAAAACAAAGTATGTGTGATGTTGTCAGGGAAGCAACATATTGTAATTTTCAGTCGCAAAGCAGACAAAGAAAAGAAGAACTTCAACTTGCTTTTTCTTTGTAACAACATTTATTTCCTCCTTGTTGTCATCCACATGATCTCAAACGTTATCCACATCTCTCCTGTGATCGTCCCTTTTCTCATTTTTATAGTCTTTTTTCTTTTACTGCTGACATCATTTCGCATGCATTTGCATATAGCTGTCCATGCTATGTTGCATATGCTCTTTCTTTTGTGGAAGCATATAAATGAAGTCTGTTGTTTGTTTGTTTTCAAGTGTACAGGTTTATAAACACAGTAGCAGCTGCTGATAATACAAAACAGTTAAAATAGTATTTTTTTCAGATACATAATTAAAAATTGATACTACAAAAAGAAAAAAAGATACAATTATAATTTTGACAAATAAAAAGAGAAAAAAGGTTGATTTATTTACTAGTTGACTTACTTGTATGAGAAAATATTTACAAAAAATGTTCAATGCTCGTTATGTTAATGCATTATTTTTAAGACAACAACAACAAAAGTTTATTTTGTACCTTGAAGAAGATTGAAAGTAATGTTTTTCTTGATAAGTTTCCAAATTTCATTACAAAATCTCTCATCAAATTTTAAAATGAGGAGGTTAAAAAAATCTATGCAAAATCTCAATTTCATAACGTTAACATTTTTATCATTAATTTGCTGAAAACTCTTCGTGTAAGGCATATGAAAGGATATTTATATCTAAGCAAAATGGTGGTATTTTTTTTTTCCAAAGGAGTCATCACTTATCAAGGCCCAGAGGCCACTCGAGGCTAAGGGTTAATACGTGTACAGTGGTCAATGGGACACTGTCGTAGTAATTATTAGTAGTGGAAATTTGGTAAATTGGATTACTCAAGGGGAACGGTCCATCAAGAACTTGTTTACATTGGACATGAAGGCAACCATATTATAGTCAGTCGGAATGCAAACAAATGGGAGAGAGTTCCACAGGTGTGCAGTGTTTCTTGTGAAAGTTTGGTGATGGTGGACCATAGATTGGATCTTAAGTGAGCACTTGCCATAAAAATAACGATAAAACAAACTCGCAACGTCTCTTCTATGGGAAAGAGGTTGTAGGGAAGAGAAAAGGCATCCCCCACTAGATTACGAAGTCTATTTTGAATCTGTCAATGCAGAATAAGCTGCTTCTAGTAGCTCCTGGCCAGATGTAGCAACAGTACTCCATTCTTGGACATACCTGGCTCTTATATAGGTAGAGAATTGCATCAGCAGTGAGATATCTACTGGATCGATAGAAGGATCCCACCAGTTTCCCAGCAACCGAGGCAACAGATTTTGAGAACTTTAAGTGCTTTCATATGATTATTTTAATAGAACTACTTTGAAATCTGCGATTATTCCAAGCAGTTTATGTTATTATTATCAAAATACACTCAAATCTGCTCAAATCTGTAAATTGAAGAAATAAGCCAGGCGCAATACAATTTAAACAATAAAATTGAACCTCAAATTTCCCATTTTTCTAGCAACCACGCAACCCTCCAAACATTTTGTAGTGAGTTTTCTTCATCTTCTTTTTCTGATGATATAAATTCAAGCATTGATGCTGGCTGAGTTTCATAGAGCATTATATTAGATAACAAGTAAATGTAGGAATATACGTATAAAAATTCAGCTCTGCGTTTTCAATGCGTACGAGTGCATCTTTGTTTATCTGTCAGTTTTATCTGTACTTTAGTGACACTCATCAGAAATATGCTGTGGTTTTGATAAAAATAAACAATTTCAGTTTATCAAACAATGCCGTTTATTTCGACAATCCTTTCGTAACTTGTGGCAGAGAGAGAGAGAGAGAGATGGGGGTGGTAGGTGACAAACCGTCTAGTGTGATCATCTGTCTGCATCTTTGACCAATCTATTTCATAACTTAACCACATTTGTTTTTATTATGATATAGTATTATTGTCTTTTTGTTGTTCCTGTTCTAACTACATCACAGATCAGATTCTGGGCTGTTCTTTTCCTGCTTGCTCTTTTTTTTGGGAGATCCTGGTATTGTCCTGGATTTTTGTTACTTGAATTCTTCTTTGTTTTTATTTCTGGTGTCGGCCAATACCATTATTCAACAATTTGTTTACAAAATAAGTAAGAACAAAAAGAAACATTATATAATGAAGACTTGTTGAATGTGTGTGCGTGTCATTAATGACATTAATGTCATTACTTGTGAGGTCTATTCCCATTTTTTTAAGTCTAGGCTATCATTGATCTGTCTGTTATCCATTATCAATTTATTCAGCATCTCTTTCTCTCTGTTTCTCCTAAACCTATCTCTCACCGTTGATCTTTCTTGCCCCTTTTTTTACAACAGTCAGTCTCCCTCAAAAACATTTCTATTTCTACAGTTGGGGCTCACATTGTTATGGTTCTACTTTTTTGTTGTTTTGTTTTTCTAATTTTTCTTTGTTTTATGTATTTTCAGTTTGAGCGATCATTTAGGATGCATGTCATTTGGAATTTTACATTTAATTAAACCCGACAAGGTAAGATTTTTGCTTTTATTTTGTTTTCACAAGTTTTATGAAAGCTCTTCACAAAATAGTATCTGACATTTTGTGCAGACATTTATGAAACATTGCAGTAAATTTGTGTGTGTGTTTTAGAAAGAAGCTCAGCATTTACAAGGTGGTGAACTAGCATTTGATTTATTAAAGACTCAAAGATTTTAATGAAAATGACTGATGAGGCGATGATTGAGGTCAGTTTGTTCACCAAAATTCTTGTATATGAAGGTAATTTCCAAGCTATCAGTAAAGCAGGACTCCTCTAGGTATTTGTTGGAGAGTTTGGAGAGGACAGGTTCTAGCTCAGCAGAGCATTTCTTAATTTATATAGCAGGGCTGATATCAGACCCACATTCCTTGGAGATGTTTAGGCTTTTTTATGACATGAGAAGTTTTTCGAGGTTTTTTGGACATGAGAAATGGTAATTTTCAGGTCTATGAGTGTGTATTCCGCAAAGGGAAATTTAGGAAATAATGATTTGTTGAATTTATTGGAGGCAAACCACTAGGCAAGCAGATCAGTTTTCTCGTATTGTTATTTTATCAAGAAACCCTAAAACATGCCTCACTTCTAGGTCTATTTTCGACCACAGTTCCCGATGATTTTGTAACAGATGTCCCTAGCCCACTCAGGAATACTGAAAACAAATTTCTAATGTCTGGCAGGAAAAGATTAATGAAATAATTTAATTTTTAATTAAGGTTGTTTTTTTTTTTTTTTCAGCGTGTGGAAGGTTGGTATCACCTCTTAAATGAGAAGACTGGACGGAAGAAACACTTTTTAGTGGCAGGAAAAGAAACTCCAATTCTTCGGAGAAGAGGTATGTCCTGTTAGAATAAATTGCTTTGACTCTTCCGGAAATAAAGGATCGTAGTTATTCCCCTTGGCCGGAATTAAGGATTCCGCCATATTGATTTCTCGAAAACCCGTGTATACTTTTAAGTTGATAAAACTTTTACGAAAGGCATTCCTGTTTACTCTTCTTTTATCTTTACTTATCGTTTCAATTTTATCAACTTAAAAAAAAAAATGTAAGAAAAATGGCTATTGGGTGAAGGTATGTAAATCTTCCTCCTCCACTGCTGCTGTGTTATACGAACTGGACTCCCCCCCTCCCAATCTCTCCTGACTAGGAACGGGTGAATAGCGGCTTTTTATCCATCAAAGATATACGTTTTTTTTGTTTTTTTTTGCAATGGTGACTTATTTTAGGCACCATTTTTTACTTTAATCCCTTAAATCTACTTAATTGTCATGTCGCAGTAATGAACATATCCAAAAATTATGAAAAGCAATAAGTTAGAAAATTAATTAATAAAAAAAATAGTTTTTGAAGACAACTAGTGAAAATTGAATTTTGCTCAAAAAAGAAACCAGAGAGTTTGAATCATAACAAGGGAGATAATTATTTTTTGAAAATTTTTCAACAACTGTTTTCATTAATAAATTTTCAATTTTCATTATTATAAGGAAAACGCACCAAAAAACTTGTAATCTGACTGGAAACCACCTCAAACTTAAGATTTGTACTTACTGTTAGCCTATTTAAAAAGTTTGTTTGTATTTTTGTATATTTTATGCCTGCAATATTTTACTGTTTGACAAAAATGATCACATGAAGGGAGCAAAATAAATTTTGAAATAACAAAACTTACAAGCAGTTTCAAAAGTTTCAAACTATGCAGGTTGGCAGAAAATTAAATTTTCTATCATTTTATCAAAATTTGTTGTGTATTTGTTTCTTTCCTTCCATTTTTTGGTTATCTTTCGCCAATAATATGAAAAATTTTTAGGAAATTTGATTACTTATGGAAAAAGTCTGTGACAAATAATTTTGGTTTGTCTAATTTTAATGTGGACCCTCCTCCCTCCTCCCCAAGATTTGGATTCTTCCCACTCGCTAAAGTTTTTATTATTGCATTTAAAAAATATTTTCAAATTACTATATTGTCAATCAAATTATTATTTTTAAAAATACTGTTCAACTTTTAGAATGGGGTTCAAAGATAGGAAGTACCTTAATTCACAAAATTATAATTTTCGGTTTTCCTGCATATTAACTTTCATGAACCATTTTCTCTTTTGAAAAAAAGTAGATGATCTTAGTTAATTTGATGTCCAATCATGTGTGATGTGACCATCCCAGGGAGCAGTTAAGCTCCCCACTGGGAGGAGGCTGAGACTCCCGAAGTACTGGAGACAGCCGGCCAGATATGATTCTTTTATTCTTGAATTATCATCGGTGTGCTCGGGTGACAGCGCAGAACCCTGCTGAGGTAAAAGATTAGGATTATGATTTTCATTTTTTAAATTTGTACTTTAAAACAGGTAATGACTCAGGGTTCTGGAGAGATAATGTTTATAATTTAAATGCAGTGCGTCGACCCAGGGATCACGGGGGTGACCCTATGGGAGCATGAGAACATTCGCAAATCCACAGGTGAACTCGTGGGGGAGGGGACTTCCCATGGGGTAATGTTATTGGGTATGATTGGTCCATGGAACAACCCCAGCTCACCCCTTCCTTGAATATATTAACGGAGTGCACAGTCAGAAAACAGTCAGACTGAGCTTGAAAATTTGAGACCGAACAACTTGTAGGGAATCGCCACACCCCTCTCTGCCCGCATCGATCTCACTGTTATATCTAAGAGAGAAGTTAAATCTTTCATTATTGAACATTGTTCTGTGAGACAATTGTATATAATTATATATTTGTATATAATTATATACAATTGTCTATAATTTTTTTCTAGAATTTAATCAGTAGACGAGAAAAACTGAGTTTTTTTCTTTGTTTTTGTGCATGGAATTACTTTTCTTCTAGCATATGACAGACTAGCAAGGCGATGGCATATCAACCCTGACGCGAGAAGCGTCAACAAACACCCGGTTGCGAATTGAAGGCCAAATTGATTAACGGGGTTCTACTACATGAAGAAGTTACATTTCGTCGCTGTCGACGAAGATAGTGACGGGTTAGGGTTAGGATCGACAAAGATAGTGACTTGGACAATCATAGGGTCACACACATTTCACGTTTTCTTGTTTGTTTTTCTCATTTTTTTCATAATTTTTTGATAAGAACTTTTTTATTGATACAATTCTGAACATGAAGGGCAAAAGCAAAATATTGTTTTTAAATATAATAAATGAGAATATTCATAAAGTTATTTTTTTCAAATGTTTATTTACAGACACATTTTCACAGAAATAATGAAAATAAAATGGAACATATATGAATTTTTCATGTGCAAAAACTTAAATAAAATATGGAAAAGAAAATAAACGAATCTTAACATAGTTCCTAAAATATGAATTTTTTGCATATGATAAATAAATAAAGAATGCATAATATCTGCATGACTTTCAGATTTGATTAAAGGAATATGATTGGCTGGCATCTACTTCTTCCTATGACGTTCAAAACAGGAAATGGTTTGGGAAAGTTTTTAAAACCAAATGTTCATTTTATGTCCTTAAGATAACACAATCAGGTTGTAAAATCTATCTTTTATTTTTTTAAAGGTCAGCATGGAATTCCACTGATAAACAAAGATGTGTGGGGAATGGATTCTCTCATTGTAAGTAATGATTAGTTTGATAAATTTATATATATATATCTATAAAGTTGTGTGTGTGAGTGTGGGTGTGTGTGTGTGTGTGGTCATGACTAGGCTCCAGTATGGTTGACTATTTTAAAAAACTGATTACATATAATGATAGAAGATGTATCGAAACACAGGAATGGGTATGTTTGATCTGGCAGAACGGTTGTTCATTAAAATTGTGGGGTCTGCGTTCGCGCCTGGTCCACAAAGTATGGAATTAAAACATTAAAAAAAAAGCGTTTACAAGTGTTTTTGATATAGATGTACATAATAATACTTTGATAAGTATGTTTTAACTTAAATAGAGATGGTATAATAAAATTGTGAGTCTGTGTTTGCGCCTGGCCTCCATAGAATTGAAATAGGCACAAACTTTAATAAAGACTTTTCATATCTATCTGCATAAGTATACTTTGATAATTATGTTTCAGTTTGAAGAAATATGATATAATAAAATTATGGGGTGTTCGTTCGCACCTGACCTCCATAAAATGGAAATATGTCACAAAGTTTAACAAGGTTTTTTAATATAGATTCACAGAATATTGTGATAAGTGTTTCAGTGTGAACAGGTATGGTATAATAAATTATGGGGTTTATCTATTTTATTTTTACTTTCATCATATTTTGCTTTGGTTTTGATACCCCCAAATTCGAAGCTATCTCTTTACAACCCTTCCTTTTCATAACCTATCATACTTTCATAAATCAGAGTCCATTTTCTGTAGGCTGTTTTTGAACCCAGTCAATGACGGTTACTTTTGCTAGGATATATATATATATATATATATATATATATATATATATATATATATATATATATATATATATATAATGTGTGTGTATGTGTGTGGTTTTCATTTTACTTCAGTCGAAGTTCTCAGAAAACAAGGGGCTCCTTTCCTGGGGCTTATACTTGAACTCTATATGAAATACATGAATATTCAAATGCTCCATTAAACTTCTTTACATCTCAAACACTGAGTTAGCAAATAAGTTTAGAACATTATTTCCCTTCTTAACCATATATGTTATATCTTTCTTTTTGGTTTCTTTGTTTTACTAGTTTCTAAGACAAGAATTCATCTAGTCTGGTGGAGTGTCCATGTTGCTACTTGAGATAACATCACTTGGAAAAGGTCCACCATTCCTCGTAAAAGCTAACGTGGGTTAGCCTTACTGAGAAGATTTTGTTTGGGCCACGAATACTATGTGATTTTTTGGTCAGGGTTTACTTCTAGGGAAAAATATCCTCACGCCAGGTTGACCTTAGAAATCTTAGACACTCAAGAATAATATCTAGTAGGCATTCTAGTTCTCTCTGTATATATATATGACTGAACTATGAAGATATGTTTGCTGCAAGGCTAAAAATTAAAACATGAACCAATAGCTATTACATTACACATGCATATTCGTAATGCCGTCGTTCATTTTTAAAATTTTTACACTTTTGCCCCGATTTTCCTCGACTAAAATCCAAATATAAAGTTTTGCACAGAATCAAATACCCTATATATTAAGTTTCATGTCTATAGACCAAAAAGCTGACAGAGGCAAAAATTTTTAAACAAATATATATATACGCATACATAAATATATATAAAAAGGTTTGTGTTTACTATAACCTTTTTAAGCAAATATTATGCAAGTATAAATCATGTAGAATATCTGCATGAATATAATTACAAAATGAATGTTTAAAAGAATATGCAAATTAGCTAGACTTTTGTAGATGAATGCAATTCCACAACATATATATATATAAGAAAGTTGTATTTTCTTTTTAAATAAATAGAAAAAAGGGGGTTTTAATATGAATATCAATACACAAAAAAATAAAAAATTATAGGAGTATAGGTATATATATATATTATTATTATCATTACTATTATTTCATATATACATAATATATAGATTTTCAATATTTACTTCAACAGTGCTCAAGACATAAATAAGGCTTAGTAGATTATGCCGAAACACGAATATGTGTGTGTAGCACATGAATGGCAGAAAATAGTGGAAGAAATGAGAATACTTTTTTTTAATTACATTTTCACCATATTGCTACTTTGATGTAAGGGGCTACTATCAGGGACATAAGCTACAGGGGTACTATGTAGGGAGTTGGGCAGCAAGATGTTTGTTCACATTACACTTGAACTTCTGCGTGTCAGTACAGTTGAGGAAGCAGGGACCCGGAAGGGAGTTCCTAAGTCTAGCAGTTCTGGGGAAGAAACTGCTGGAGTAGAAAGCTCTCTTATATCTAGGGTTCTCTACTGTGTAGGGATGGGATTTAGCTGCTAGTTAGGTTTGTTGAGGGTATTTACATCGAGCGAGTACAAGTGTTTGCAGTTCATCAGAACATTCACCATTAAAATACTTGCAGAACAGGCAGAGGGATGCAACATTTTTTTTGATGAGACAGAGGTTTAAGCTTAGATGACAGTTTAGGACCTATCAGGTCGGTGACTTTCTTTGAACGCTTGTCCAGGAGTGAGAGACAAGTAGCAGATGCAGCAAATGTGACAACAATACTTCATATATGAGCGAATGGTGGCCTTATAAATAAACTGTATATATTACAGTTGACTTGATGTAGACATTTTATTTATAAAGAAGCAACACATAAGAAGGTATCAAATTACATCTATAAGTTTTAATTACATCTATAAGTTTTAATTATATCTATTAGTTTAATTACATCTATTTGTTTTAATTATATCTATTAGTTTTAATTATATCTATTAGTTTTAATTACATCTATTAGTTTTAATTATATCTATTAGTTTTAATTACATCTATTAGTTTTAATTATATCTATTAGTTTTAATTATATCTATTAGTTTTAATTACATCTATCAGTTTTAATTATATCTATTAGTTTTAATTATATCTATTAGTTTTAATTATATCTATTAGTTTTAATTACATCTATTAGTTTTAATTACATTTATCAGTTTTAATTACATCTATAAGTTTTAATTATATCTATTAGTTTTAATTATATCTATTAGTTTTAATTACATTTATTAGTTCATATCTCTTGAGTTTGTATGTCACAACTATCACAGACAAAAGTAACATATCTCCAATTCAAAATCATCCTTTTGTTGTCTGCTAGCATGTCTTGTCCCTTTCTTGTGTCTCCATGCAAAAACTCACATAACAAAGATAAAAGGGAGGAGTTCTATCTTCCTAACACTAGTAGAGTATGAAATTACATTTATGGCAATTAAACTACACAGAGCTACTAAAGACAGTTGGTTATAAAAATTTTCCATTTACTTCAAAATATAACCTTTCTGTTTTCAGATGACAGTTTTACAAACCTAATGGTGGTGGTAGTGGTAATGGAGAAGAATACATTGCTAGCACCCTCTCATGTAGGGTTCTTGACTCCTTTTTTTCTGTTTCTCTCTGTACCTCTTTTTATTTGGCCCAGATGACTTCAGCATTCCAACCTATATTGTTGACCTTGACTCCTCTTTGACATCATTTCCCAGGCCTTGCATCCAAACTTGTGACTGATTTTTGTTTGGTGTTATTCCCCCCGGGGACAAAAAATAGGAAAGGAGGGGAGGTCTCTGGTCATCCTTGTCACTGTACCATTGTTGACTAAGTTAATCTTAACTAAAACTTTCAGTCACCATAATACCATAAACATGCCAGAGGTTGTCCTACTTAATATTCACAAATTAAATCTTTTTTTTTTTTTATTTAAATAATATGTAAAAAAATAAAATTTTATAAAAAAAAAAAAGTTTTCTTAAAAACAATGAAACTTTGTCTTTAAAATGTTATTTCTGTTTTTTTTTTCTTTTTTTCCTTACAGATTTCAATTGAACGAGGCAAACGTGGCTATGGATTTTCAGTGATCGATTCATGTCCTGCTCGTGTCAGTCGAGTGGATGGAGGTAAATAGTAATTCTTCATTTAAAAAAAAATGAATAAAAACTGATACATGATGTCAAAGAATATGAGTTCTCCATTTTTTTACGGAATGGTATTCTGTTTTTTTTTTTTTTTTATCCAGAAACCCCCTCCCAGATTTTTGCTCAAATAACCAACGTCTACCATTATACAAATTTTTTTTTTAATTTTTTGGTTGGAATCTACTTTTGTTTTAAATAAAAAAAAACAAAACTGATGACTGTCAAATCGTTATGTGCTACAATGATATGCACCCATTTTTTGTTGAAGTTGAATATCATTCTATTGCAGGAAACCCAACCTTGTGCCTGACTTGGTGTGGTGGTGGTGGTGGTGGGGGGGGGAAATAAGTTGTGTCATTGCATTCCAACATGGCATTACAGATGCAGTTGACGACCACGTTGACGATCAATTTTGCTACTGTTAATATTATTGTTTATGTACTGCCTTTTTCACACATGCACACATTTGGCCGTAAATTATGTTTTGTTGTTTCTGTTTTTAGCATCTCCTGCTTCAAATGCCGGATTAAAAATTGACGATAAAATTGTCCGAGTGAATGGGAAAAATGTGTCTCGATCTGGATCAAAGAGCGTTGCAAAAATTGTCAAGTAAGTTTCTTCATTTCATTGTATTTACAATGTTACTGCCGTGTTTTTTTTTTTTTTTTTTTTAGAGTTTTGTTGTATTTACAATGTTACTGCCGTGTTTTTTTTTTTTTTTTTTTTAGAGTTTTGTTGTATTTACAATGTTACTGCCGTGTTTTTTTTTTTTTTTTTTTTAGAGTTTTGTTGTATTTACAATGTTACTGCCATGTTTTTTTTTTGTTTTTGTATTTACAATGTTACCGCCATGTTTTTTTTTTCTTTTTTTTTAGAGTTTTGTTGTATTTACAATGTTACCGCCATGTTTCTTTTTTTAGAGTCTTGTTGTATTTACAATGTTACCGCCATGTTTCTTTTTTTTAGAGTTTTGTTGTATTTACAATTTTACCGCCATGTTTCTTTTTTTTAGAGTTTTGTTGTATTTACAATGTTACCGCCATGTTTCTTTTTTTAGAGTCTTGTTGTATTTACAATGTTACCGACATGTTTCTTTTTTTAGAGTCTTGTTATATTTACAATGTTACCGCCATGTTTCTTTTTTTTTAGAGTTTTGTTGTATTTACAATGTTACTGCCATGTATTTTTTTTAGAGTTTTGTTGTATTTACAATGTTACCGCCATGTTTCTTTTTTTTTTTTAGAGTTTTGTTGTATTTACAATGTTACTGCCATGTTTTTTTTTTTAGAGTTTTGTAATATTTACAATGTTACTGCCATGTTTTTATTTTAGAGTTTTGTTGTATTTACAATGTTACTGCCATGTTTTTTTGTTTTTTTAGAGTTTTGTAATATTTACAAATGTTACTGCCATGTTTTTTTTTTTTTAGAGTTTTGTTGTATTTACAATGTTACTGCCATGTATTTTTTTTAGAGTTTTGTTGTATTTACAATGTTACCGCCATGTTTCTTTTTTTTTTTTAGAGTTTTGTTGTATTTACAATGTTACTGCCATGTTTTTTTTTTAGAGTTTTGTAATATTTACAATGTTACTGCCATGTTTTTATTTTAGAGTTTTGTTGTATTTACAATGTTACTGCCATGTTTTTTTGTTTTTTTAGAGTTTTGTAATATTTACAAATGTTACTGCCATGTTTTTTTTTTTTTAGAGTTTTGTTGTATTTACAATGTTACTGCCATGTATTTTTTTTAGAGTTTTGTTGTATTTACAATGTTACCGCCATGTTTCTTTTTTTTTTTTAGAGTTTTGTTGTATTTACAATGTTACTGCCATGTTTTTTTTTTTAGAGTTTTGTAATATTTACAATGTTACTGCCATGTTTTTATTTTAGAGTTTTGTTGTATTTACAATGTTACTGCCATGTTTTTTTGTTTTTTTAGAGTTTTGTAATATTTACAAATGTTACTGCCATGTTTTTTTTTTTTTAGAGTTTTGTTGTATTTACAATGTTACTGCCATGTATTTTTTTTAGAGTTTTGTTGTATTTACAATGTTACCGCCATGTTTCTTTTTTTTTTTAGAGTTTTGTTGTATTTACAATGTTACTGCCATGTTTTTTTTTTAGAGTTTTGTAATATTTACAATGTTACTGCCATGTTTTTATTTTAGAGTTTTGTTGTATTTACAATGTTACTGCCATGTTTTTTTGTTTTTTTAGAGTTTTGTAATATTTACAAATGTTACTGCCATGTTTTTTTTTTTTTAGAGTTTTGTTGTATTTACAATGTTACTGCCATGTATTTTTTTTAGAGTTTTGTTGTATTTACAATGTTACCGCCATGTTTCTTTTTTTTTTTTAGAGTTTTGTTGTATTTACAATGTTACTGCCATGTTTTTTTTTTTAGAGTTTTGTAATATTTACAATGTTACTGCCATGTTTTTATTTTAGAGTTTTGTTGTATTTACAATGTTACTGCCATGTTTTTTTGTTTTTTTAGAGTTTTGTAATATTTACAAATGTTACTGCCATGTTTTTTTTTTTTTAGAGTTTTGTTGTATTTACAATGTTACTGCCATGTTTTGTGCGTTTTTTTAGAGTTTTGTTGTATTTACTATGTTACTGCCTCTTTTATTTCAGTGTAGAGCCTTTACTCTTCTGTAGCAGTTTAAGTCTTCATTTTCTCTGTCACCGGTTTAATGATTACATGTGATGGATGACTTTTAAAAATTAAACCCCAAACTAATCTATCTCTGACCAGGTCTTTATTTAAACACTCTTTCTCTTAAATTCGCCCTCATTGTACTGTAATGGTTGTGTAAAGTGGGAAAATGTGTCCTTCCGATTCATTACTGAGCTCCACACAAAAAGTGAATGGCTGTGTAGGTTTTGTGAATACTTTCAAGAGATTAGATAGGCCTACAAAACTTAATACACTTGGTTTTTATCTGTTCAGGTACTCCCTTATACTAGAAGGATGATTAAAGTTGATCAGATTCTTTCTTTAAGTTCACCAAGATCAGGAAAGGACCTTAACATGCTTCGGCACTTATGCAGAATACAAACCGCGCTGGAACAACGGTGTTATGTAGAAATCTATTCTGTACTGTTTTGTATCTTCATCGGAAGGTGACGATGCTCTTCTAATTTCCAAAACAAACGATTGCTTTCTAGCTATGCTAACAGGTGGCAGTTCTTTTATTTCTTTTTTATGGCGGCTTCAAATAACCAAAAGTTTTAGACCAATCAGAAAAAAGGCTAATTATTCTATTTTTTTTTTCATTATTATTCTTTAAAATTTATTATCAATATAGATACATTTTTATTTTTAGTTTATATTTAATAAATATATCAGAAATACAACTCCACAGCTGCTCCCATGTTTCTATTATATATATATATATATATATACATATATATATATATATGTATATATATATATATATATATATATATATATATATATATATATATATATATATATATATATATGAGGGTGGGTGTGTCATTTAATTCTAAATTCTTTTATATATCTGTGTGCTGTGTTATAGGCAGTCTTATTCTTCTTCATATATACTAATATTTGTGCTTAATGTATTTTGACAAGAGTCTAAATGTCCATTACCCTTTTCTGGTTTATGTGTTAAGTTGGCTGCATCTAGAATACTCTTGGAGAACTCCTTTAGGTGGGGTCCTCGTTTATTGTTCTGTCTTCCCAGTTTATTAGTAGCGCTTGTCTCCTATGCAGACATTCTTTGAGTGTCTCACTGCATACGTTCAAACAGGTCTTTTGAGGGTCATTAATAGTCTTTATGATGTGGTATTTCTCCGCGTCACAAAGCGGGCATCGTTTTGAGGAAGGTGAGTATGCTGGTTTTCTTTCAATGATCCTCCATTTTATGCTGAATTGCGTTCCTTTGTGTTTAAGCTGCCATACTTGGGCAGCTAAAGCTGTCTTTATCCTCGTCTTTGCCCTGAAGGAACTGTTGTGCATGTAGAATCTCTGCTTGAACGTCCCTTTCGTCATCCCTATGTATGTCTCTGGTTTATCACTGGTCTCATGCATGAGTATCGCTTCGTATACGAGGGATTTCGCCTTGCATTTTCTCTCTAAGGGACAGTCTTCCCTGGATCTGCAAGAGCAGCCCTCAGTTTCATTTTCATTGTGTTCCTTTGTGATGATCTTTTTAATCGATGGAGTGGTGGAGTAGCTGACCTTAATCGTGTTTCTATTGAACAGTTTGTGCAGTCTATGTTGTGGAGGGAAGTTTCTGTCTAGCAGTTTCAGGAATAGGTACCCTACTCGTGTTTTTGTGTTGAGGGAAAACGGAGGTGAGAACCAAATGATGTTCTGCCTCCTGTTGCACCTGTCTTTTGTTGGCCGATGTTGGGTTGGTTGGTATTTGATACTTTCCCTGAATCTGCTTTTTTGGAGCGCTTCATTGTAATATGGGGCTGCTTGGTTGAAGATGTCGGCATTTGATGAGAGCGTGGAGATTCTGATGCTGGCAACCATGTTTTTGAAGACCGTGGGGGGGGGGGTGACAGGATTCTTTGTTTATGTACCGGAGTGTCTCGTTGGTTTTGTGGAAGGGTTTATGTGTCTTATTTTTTAGATTTAGAGTTGTGTCTAGAAAGTCCACTTCGTGTAGGTTGGTGCTAATAGTTATCTTAAAACCTAGTTCATGAAATCTTTTGGTTAGATCTTTTCTAAGCTTATTTAAGCTAATTCCATTGTGATCGCGTGAGAGACAAAGGCCGTTGTCCCTATACAGGCTGAATATATGGTTAGGGAATTTTTGTTTAGGGTCTCTAGTAGGAAAATACATTAAGCACAAACATTAGTATATATGAAGAAGAATAAGACTGCCTCTAACACAATACACAGATATATAAAAGAATTTAGAATTAAATGACACACCCACCCTCATCTATTATAATATTTAATACAAAAAGTTAAAAGGATAAATAAGATAGATTAGTTACCCCCCTTAGACCACTAAAACACAGGTTGTCTCCCCTCAACAGAAAAAATGTAGAGCGGTTGTTGTTGTCTCACCACATTTTGGGCAACTAATCCTCTAGCCTGCTTTGGTTAAGATTGGAACCGCTATTTTCAGACAATGCTTACTGGGAACCATAGAGACTCAACGCCTCTATCAACTGCACCACATGGTGAAAAAACAACTATGAAGCCTCCAAAAAAATGAATACACAAATTATGTATTATAATGTCTGTGAAGAATTCCCATTAATCACTTAAAAATGATTATCTTTATGAAAAAAAAAATGACTCAATCAATTTATGTGATTTTTGGAATATGATATTTTCGTTTTGTCACAGGTATGTATAACGTACAGATTTTTCTTTATTTTTGATTTTTAAGATAAAGAGAATTTCGGACAAGAAACCCCACAAGGATATCAAGTATCTGCTCTTATATTTTTGATTTTGATTTTCTCTTTTGTCAGAAACTGTAAAGAAATTATCACGTTGGACATCCAACGTCCATTCTGTTACGAGATGTTAGAGAAATCGCCATGGCGGCCACACATGAATCTAGATCAGGAAGATGGTGAACTAAGTGACCTGGAAAATGCCGGACCTGAACAAGGTGTTGAAGTTTCTGTCGATGATGATGAACTCCTCGTTAATAATGAAATCGTCACCAGTACACCCTTTCCTGGTTCATACGACCGAAAAGTATTTATGGTATGTCTGTTTTATTTTATTTTATTTTTTTTTTTATTATTAAAAAAAATTTTTTGAATTTAAAAAAAAAAAAAAAGACATTGCCATTGACACTTAAGAGGCTCAGGGTTTGCACCAGCTTAAAAAGGCCTTGAATTTTGAACTTTGTCTTGAAAAGGCTTTATTTTTATTATTACCCTGAGAAAGTCTTGAAAACATAAAAAATGTCTTTCCAAGGGCTTGAAAATCCTATTCTTTATATTCAGTAAAAATGTCTGTCCAAAAAAAATATATATAAAAGTAAAATTGTCTGTGTGTGTCTGTGTACATTTCCCTACAAACTAGTCAGGGCAGGCTTTAATCGATTTTTGGGCAAAAATTTAGCTACTAAGGGGTCAAAGTTCAAAAGATTTGACTGTTGCGGTCTCGAGCAAACTATTCAGCCAATTTTAGGTGTAAACATTTGAAATTTTACATAAAGGGTATTCAGACATGTAGCAAGCTTTTTTATCAGTTTTTAGGTGTAAATTTGTTTGCCAGGAGGTTAAAATTAAAAGAGTTGACCTTAGCAGACTCTACTAAACTCCTCCGCCAATTTTGGGTCCAAACACTTGAAATTTTAGATGTAGGTTACCAAGACGTGAGTCAAAATTTTTAATATATATATATACATATGTACATAAAGTTATGAACAGTAGCAAAGCCGGGCTGAACTGTTGATTTTAAATGAAATAGAAATAAATACTATTAAAATATTTTTTAAATATTAATTAAAATACTATTAACATATTTTTAAAATATTAATTAAAATACTATTAACATATTTTTTAAATATTAATTAAAATACTACTAACATATTTTTTAAATATTAATTAAAATACTATTAATATATTTTTTAAATATTAATTAAAATACTATTAACATATTTTAAAATATTAATTAAAATACTATTAACATATTTTTTAAATATTAATTAAAATACTATTAACATATTTTTAAAATATTAATTAAAATACTATTAACATATTTTTTAAATATTAATTAGAATACTATTAACATATTTTTTAAATATTAATTAAAATACTAACATATTTTTAAAATATTAATTAAAATACTAACATATTTTTTAACTATTAATTAAAATACATACATTCATTCTTTTTTCGGATTGTTATCCTCAGTTGTTGTTTCACAATATTTTGGCCAATTCATCGTCTGACCTTCTGCAAGTGATTAACCGCGACATAATAGGAATGCCGAGTCTTGTAACTGTATCCCCAGTAATTACTGCTTTCCATAGTTGTTGTCGTCTTGCCACGTTTTTGGCCAACTAAACTTCTGACCTGCTTGGAGAGGATTGAAACCACTATCTTCAGACAATGCTCACTCGGAACCTCTATTCACTGTGCCACAGGCCCTGGGCAACAACGATGATGACAACAATAACAACTATATAACAGTCTGAAAAAAGAATAGATACACAAATTCTATAGCTTTATTTCAAAGGATTCCAAAAAATAAAAAAACGCAAAAATAATTAAAATACTATTAAAATATTTTAAATATTAAAAATAAAATCAATACAAATAAATTCTTCTGAAATTGCATCATATTATTTCCAGTATTGTCGGTACAAGAGTTATGTCCCTTTATCATGAAACTACCCAATAAAACTTTACGGATGCAGCAAAAGTGAAATTCAAAATTGAAATAAATTCTATTAAAGTATTTTTTAAATATTAAAATATTATTAGTTTTTTTGGTTTATTATATCATCCTTTTATATATTAAATTTTGTTTTAAAAGCTTGAATTTTGTTTTACGAAAGCCGCAAAAAGTCCGGCATTGAAAATCTGTATGACCCCTGGAACTAGTGACCAGATTTTTGTGGAATATTCTAAATTGGGTGATGGGCTGCAAATGAATGGATTGCATTTAAATGATTGTCAGGTTATTCTTGGCACTAGAGCAGTAAGTTTGTTGGAGCACATTCCATTATAGTACTTGTGAAACAAGCACAGAGGTGCAAAATTGCGGTGATGGGACAGGGGATGGAACTTGGTGGATAATTACTAGGGCTATGACAACAGCATATTCTTTTCCTTGTTTTGATTCTAAGGTATATATATCCATTGATATCTTATATGTTTTTATGTAGAGTGTTGTGGTTCTTGGTTTATTAATTGTATCTAACTGTGTCGGATATATACTCGAGAGTAAAAACAATGAAAAGAATATGTTGTTGTCATAGCCTGAATAATGACGAACCTATTAGATTAAAAACTACTATTTGAACTTTTTTTGTCTAAGAGGAAGAAACTAGTGGATGGTACACCAGCCCAGATCTGACAACAATACTCCATGCATGGGTGGATAGTGGACTTGTGTAACATAGCGTGGATGACGATATGCAAATGACTTCACCAGTAAGTAAAAAGAAAAACTCTAAAAAGTATGATCACGTTAGAGATGAAAATAACGCTTGAGAGGACAGTCCCATGAGAGACATCATAGCAGTAATGAGATCACGTGAGGGACGTCATAGCAGTAATGAGATCACATGAGGGACGTCATGGCAGTAATGAGATCACGTGAGGGACATCATAGCAGTAATGAGATCACGTGAGGGACATCATAGCAGTAATGAGATCACGTGAGGGACGTCATAGCAGTAATGAGATCACGTGAGGGACGTCATAGCAGTAATGAGATCACGTGAGGGACGTGATGGCAGTAATGAGATCACGTGAGGTAGATCATAGCAGTAATGAGATCACGTGAGGTAGGTCATAGCAGTAATGAGATCACGTGAGGGACGTCATGGCAGTAATGAGATCACGTGAGGGACGTCATGGCAGTAATGAGATCACGTGAGGTAGGTCATGGCAGTAATGAGATCACGTGAGGTAGGTCATGGCAGTAATGAGATCACGTGAGGTAGGTCATGGCAGTAATAAGATCACGTGAGGTAGGTCATGGCAGTAATGAGATCACGTGAGGGACGTCATGGCAGTAATGAGATCACGTGAGGGACGTCATGGCAGTAATGAGATCACGTGAGGGACGTCATGGCAGTAATGAGATCACGTGAGGTAGGTCATAGCAGTAATGAGATCACGTGAGGGACGTCATGGCAGTAATGAGATCACGTGAGGTAGGTCATGGCAGTAATGAGATCACGTGAGGGACGTCATGGCAGTAATGAGATCACGTGAGGTAGGTCATGGCAGTAATGAGATCACGTAAGGTAGGTCATGGCAGTAATGAGATCACGTGAGGGACGTCATGGCAGTAATGAGATCACATGAGGGACGTCATGGCAGTAATGAGATCACGTGAGGTAGGTCATGGCAGTAATGAGATCACGTGAGGGACGTCATGGCAGTAATGAGATCACGTGAGGGACGTCATGGCAGTAATGAGATCACGTGAGGGACGTGTTAGTAATGAGAGAATGAGGAAATAAATGTCATTGTACACCAAAAAAAAAAGCAAGTTGAAGTTCTATTTTTTGTCTGCTTTGTGACTGAGGCAACAACGTGTTGGTTCCCGGAGAACGTTAACCTTGTAGAGATATAGGATACTGGCACATGTAAGAAATTTTCTAGCACATTAGACGGAGTCCATTTTCTTTACAGCAGCCTTAGCAGTATCTTCTATATATTTGTTCCAATTCATGTTACCTATGAATGTTAGGCCAAAGAGTTTGGATATTGGACTCTGTTGTGTGGTGTTATTAACCACAGTAATTGGTGGTTGAAAAGCAGTGTTGTGGAGTCGGAGTCGGAAGGAGTCGGAGGTTTTAGCTGGAGTCGGAGTCAGATTTCTAAAAGTACAAGGAATCGGAGTCGGAGTTGAAATTTTTTTATCCGACTCCTTAAGTCCAATGAATTTATTTTTTACATGGTTTTCCTGTTTGCTTTTACCATGTTCCCTGTGAACGTTAAGCCAAGGAGTTTGAATGAAGTACTTTCATCTACTGGCATCAATTGAAATGGATAGCTCTCGTCTTGGGGAGTCTCCATGTTTTGATAAGCTTCTGGGTTTGACCTTTACTCCTGATCTGAAATGGAACACGTACATCAAGTCTGTTGCCAAGGTTGCTGGAAAAATTGTGGGATCCTTCTACCACTCCAGAAGATATCTTACTGCTGATGGAATTCTCTATCTATATACAAACTAAGTACGTCCAAGGATGGAGTACTGCCACATCTGGGCAGGAACTGCTAAAAACAGCCTATCCTGCTTTGACAGAGTATAAAATAGACTTTGTAGCTTAGTTGGGGATGCCCTTTTCTCTTCCCTGCAACATTTCTCTCACAGAAGAGATGTTGTGAGCTTGTCTTTGTTTTATCGTTACTTGCATGGCAAGTGCTCGTGTGAGATCCAATCTCTCATCCCCCATCACCAATCTTTCAAGATAAACACCCATCTAGCTGAAACCACTGTCAATAATTTTCCCCACTATTTATCTGTGCCTAAATCAAAACGTAGATTCCATGAACAAAACTTCTTTCTTAGAAGTGCATGCCTGTGGAACTTTCTTCCATTTGCCTGTTTCCCACCTGATTACATCTTGGATGTCTTCAAGTGCAACATAAACAAATTCCTGATGAACCGCCCCCTTAAGTAAGACACCTTATCAAATCTCAAATACTAACGATTACTACAATACTATCCCATTAATTATTGTACATGCAATAACCCTTATCCCTGAGTAGCTTCCGGGCCTTGATAAGTGGTGACCACCATGTAAAAAAAACAAAAAAACAAAACATTTCGATTCCGCTGTTGAGGTTCTCTTTCACAAATATCCGTGGGCTTAGAGGTAATATAGATAATGTAGACTCTTACCTTTTAGTAAACTCCCCGGATATCTTAGCATTAAGTGAAACAAACTTACACTCTTCAATCCCCTCCAACTGCTTTAACATTACAGGATACCTTCCTCTTTTCCATAAGGACTCGGATAGATGCATGCACGCATTTAGAGTCTATATTCGTAGCACCCTCCCTTAAACTAAAGAGAAAAATCTTGAATCTGATGACCAGGCTTTATGTGCTTTCGACTAACATTTCATCACTGCGTTAGTTACTTATATTTTCTCTGTTGTTTTTTCATCAAGTCAGGATTATATCCTAATCGATCATGTCTTTGATAGATACAGCACTCTCCTTGAATATTAATGTCCAAATACATGCGTTTGATGATTTTAATGTCCACCATAAAAATTGGCTTGGTTTCTCAGGTTATACAGATGCAGCTGGATGCTCCACTAATAGCTTCTCTATAGCCCATTCCCTCACATAGACAGTAATGTTTCCAACTGGCCTACCAGATCGTGAACCTCAGCAGGTTTCACTTCTAGACCTATTCTTCATCACAGTACTTGAGGATTGTGTGATTAATGCCACGGTCCACTTGGAAACGCAGACCACCTCATGGTATCAGTTGACATCACATGACGGCATTCCAGTTATAGTGCTGAAAAAGCTTCAACCAGAACTTGCCCCCATACTTACAAAACTGTTTGAGCATTGCCTTAAGGAGAAGTGCTTTCCAACACTCTGGAAAACCTCATCAGTTAACCCTGTATTTAAGAATTCAGGTAAAAAGTCATCTCCCTCTCAGTACAGACCAATAAGTCTCCTGTGTGTCATGAGTAAGTTGTTGGAATCCATATTAAATAAAGAAGTAGTCAACCACCTCAACAGAAACAACCTTCTTAGTGACATGCAATATGGTTTGCGCTCTGCAAGATCTACAGCAGATGTGTTAACGGTTATAACTCACAGGATTAGTGAATCTCTTGACAAAGGTTTCCTTTCCAGAGCCATTGCTCTTGACATATCGAGGCCTTCGATAAGGTATGGCATAAGGGCCTACTTCACAAGATTTCCAACTCCAGTATCACTTGTAATGTTTTCTCAATCATTAAATCATTTCTCTCCGATACATTCATAAGAGTAGTGGTTGATGAGCAGAAATCAGAAGCCCACAGTATTAATGTTGGAGTCCCCCAGGGGTCCATCCTGGGCCCAACTCTCTTCCTGATCTACATCAATGATCTCCCAATAATTTCCAAAAACACATACTTAAGTCATTTGTTGACATCTATGCTGATGGCACGAACATATATGGCAACAAATCAAAGGCCGTAAATGATAAAGTTCTCTCTAATTCTCTCTCTTCTGATCTTGAGCGCATGGTGGGGGAAGAGGTGGCTGGTTACTTTTAATGCATCCAAAATCAAGCTTCTATTTTTACATCATCAACACTCTGATCCCCATCTGGCATCAATTGAAATGGATGGCTCTCGTCTTGGGAAGTCTCCATGTTTTGATAAGCTTCTGGGTTTGACCTTTACTCCTGATCTGAAATGGAACATGTATATCAGATCTGTTGCCAAGGATGCTAGGGAAATTGTGGGATCCTTCTACCGCTCCAAAAGATATCTCCCTACTGATGCAATTCTCTATCTGTATAAAAGCCAAGTTCGTCCAAGGATGGAGTACTGCTGCCACATCTGGGCAGGAGCTGTTAAAAAAAGGCTATCCTGCCTTGACAGAGTACAAAATAGACTTTGTAGCTTAGTTGGGGATGCCCTTTTCTCTTCCCTGCAGCCTCTCTCCCACAGAAGAGACGTTGCGAGCATGTCTTTGTTTTATCGTTACTTCCATGGCAATTGCTCATTTGAGCTCCAATCTCTCATCTCCTTTCGCCAATCTTTCACGAGAAACACCCGTCTGGCTGAAACCACTCTCATTAATTTTCCCCACTCTTTATCTGTGCTTAAATCCAAATGTAGATTCCATGAGCAGAGCTTCTTTCTCAGAAGTGCACAACTGTGGAACTCTCTTCCGTTCGCCTGTTTCCCACCTGACCACAACTTGGATGTCTTCAAGTCCAACATAAACAAATTCCTGACAAACCGCCCCCTTAAGTAAGACACTATCAAAACCTCCAATACTAATGATTACTACAATACTATCTCATTGATTACTGTACACGCAATATAACCCTTATCCCTAAGTGGCCTCCGGGCCTTGATAAGTGGTGACCTCCATGTAAAAAAAAAAACAAAAAAACATTTAAATCCCAACCTCAAGGTGAGGAATAATTGTTCAAAACCAAAAGGTACTACAACAGGAACCATTAGAGAACACATCTGAGATGCCCAATGGACCGATATCTTTTCGCTTCCTGCTGAACAGTGTGCCAATGAAACAACTGAATGGTGCAAGGCGGGAATTGAAGCACATGTTCCCACACGGAAGTATTATAGAAAGCCCCACTCACCCCCATAGTTCACTACAAATTGTGCAGCTGCTGTGGCACAAAGACAGCATGCATTCCACCAGTTTGTACGTCAGAAGATAAATAGGCAAAATTTGTAAATGCTAGAAATCATTGTAAGAGAGAAATAATGACAGTCAAAAGAAAGCATGCTGAAATAATCAGCGAATGCATAGAATCACCAAAGATAGGAACTCGTCATTTCGGAAAAATCTATACTCATGTAGTGAATAAAGGACAATAAGTAATCCCTCCACTGAGCAACAACCAGAAGGTTGCATGCACGGTAACGGAAATGGCGGAACTGATGTCCTGGCGATTGCCTCTAACTCCACCCTAGAGCCAACAAACAACTCCCTCCCAAATTTTCCTATGAGGACTAAAGCCACATTAGATGATGTAAAAATCACCCCTTCTCATGTCTGTGATACATGATACATCCAAGTCCTTTAACCAAGTTTGGCACAAAGGCTGCTAATAAAAATTAAATCGTACATTATAACTGGACGTATACTAAATATAATTAAATCCATCTTAGACAATAGAAGCATACAGGTTGTCATTGATGGACATACATCCAAGCAGCATAACATTAATGCGGGAGTGTCTCAGAGGTCGATCCTTGGACCATTATTATTCCTGATATTCAAAAATTACCTCCCTGATAATATTGTGTCCGAGATGGGTATATTTGCTGATGATACAATGGTCTATAACATGCATTAGGGAAGAAAAGATGTAAATAAATCTAAGACAATGGAAAAATCATTAGAAAATGACCTCCAAAACATAATCGAGTGGGGACGCAAATGGATGGTAACATTTAATGTTAGGAAAACTAAGCTGCTCTCCTTTAACAATTACAAGACACCTCTTGAACAGCCTATATCGATGAAAAATAATACCCTACCTGAAAATACTACCTTCAGACTCCTTTTTTTGGGACTATTTTACCATATTTTACTTTGTGGGCAATATGAACTGGAACAAATACATAGAGGACATTGCAAAGACTGCTGCAAAAATGGCGGGTTCCCTCTATCGAGCTGGAAGACTACTCACACCTGAGGGTATCCCGTATCTCTACAAGGCCACCATTCGCTCATGCATGGAATATTGTTGCCACATCTGGGCTGGTGCATCTACCACTAACCTCTTCATCTTGGATAGGTTCCAAAAAAAATTGTCAATCTAATTGATCCCACTTTATCAACTAAGCTCCAGTTCTTGTCCCATCGTCACAATGTTGCATCTTTGTGCATGTTTTAATGGAATGTGTTCTGATGAACTCGTTGCACTTGTACCCCGACAAACCCGTTTAGCAATAAGATCTCACCCCTTCACTGTTAAGGTCCCTAGATACCAAAAAGCTTTCTATTCTAATAGTTTCTTCCCTTGAACAGCTAGACTTTGGAATTCCCTTCCTGCTACCTGCTTTCCTGGTCGTACTGATATGCAGAAGTTTAAATGTAACATAAACTGACATCTTGCTAATCTTTCCTAGACATGGTCCCAAAAAGTAGCCTTTTCCGTCCACGTGGTGATATGCCTTGTTAGAAGTTAACGTTAAATAAATAAATAAAGCTGGTTAAGTGTATATGCAAGTATATTCATCATACAAGTGAATGTTAAACATAAAAAA
>NC_136525.1:34292914-34320414 GCF_053919585.1 Euprymna scolopes
GTCGTTCAAACTAAGCCGAGTAAGTTCTAAGGTAGAAGTCAAACGAAGAAAAATATCTTGTTTCTGAATTTTTGAGATGAGGATTGAGTAATTTGAATCATTTGGATTTTTGGGACTTTTGTTCTCATCTTGAGTTTTATTGTGGCTTCAAGTTCAAGTTTCATGCCTCTGCATGAAATTTTGAACGGAACGTTTTATTTAATCCACGGAGGTATCATGCTCTTATCATCAAAAAAGGGATAAAAATAAGAAGACAACAAATAACTGTCAATAACTAATTTCAAGCTTTAAAGTCATTTTTAGATGGTCGCTAATTTTCAAGCTTTAAAATTTTACTGGAAATCATCCTTGGACTTAAGGTTATTGGTATCATAAACTTATCTAAAATTTCTGTTAATATGTTACACCTGAAATGAAATCAAAACACACAAATAATCGACAGGTATCTTAGATTGACAAAATCAATTAAATGAAAGCGACAAAACAATTTTTCATTAGCAAAAGTTCCAGTTTCAAAAGTTTAAAATTATGTCAATAAAAAAATTAAATATTTTATCATAAAAGTTTTGTGTTGCGTGTTTGTTGTTGTTAGCTATGTTGTTCTTTTGTCTCTTGTTTTGTTCATTTTTTAATCTTTTTTTTTCCTTCTTTCCAGTTGGTTGTCTTGTCTGAATATCACTTGAAACAGTTGCAGTTCAATGCGCCATCTTGCAGTTCAACCGAAACAGATGATACATCCCAATCCGATGCTGATTCTCCATTCATCCAGTCAGTTGGATTAATTTATCAATCAAAGGTATTCTCATTTTACCGTCACAGATGCCTCACCCCCCCCCCTCTCTCTCTCTCTCTCTCTCTTTTCTTTTTTTCTTACTCTTCAAAAATGCTCTATTGTCAAAAGTGTGTTTAGTCATAAAGTCTGAAGAAATGCTGGTTTTGGAAAATTTTCAAACGATATAATGTTTGAAATTGTTCGACTGGACATGGAAACAATTCTAACGTAAAATGAAATACACTTTTTGTTGCCATCAACACCTTGTTTTGAAGTCTTGATTTTGCTTTCACAGTATATAAATGCTCAATTATGAAATATGATAATTTTATAGCTTACTCCTTAAGTCAACTCTTTTTGGCTTAAAACTCATTGGTATATAAAAATTTACTGAATTACACGAACTCAGTATATTACATATAAGTGTATATATATATATATATATATATATATATATATATATATATATATTATATACAGGGTGAGCCAAAAGTAGGTGGACAGCAGTTTGAATAGGTTTATATATTGGTTATATTAATGCAATTCTCTCTTACGTGATCTCTAAATAAATGTTTTTGTTACTGTCCACCTACCTTTGGCTCACACACACACACACACACATACACACACACACACATTTATATATTTCTCTAAAAAAGTGAATAGGAGAGATTAGAATCAGGGGGAAGCCAGAGAAGATACAATGGATAGCAATAATAAAAACAACTGAAATATTGAGGAAAATCCTCAAATGCGGAAACTAATACACATGAACTACAAATGCGAATCAGTCATGTAGAAACTGCAACAAAAGTAAAATAAAAAGATGGAGGAACACAACATAAAACCAAGAAAACTGAAACTACAAAATTGTAAAAAGTAATCTTAACGTTGGCATCAACTGACACCACACCGCAGTCGTGGGAGATGGAAAAACTGAGGAGAGAGAGCACTAACCAGGCCTCCATTGGATGAGTGCAAAGGGACTGAGATCTTGGGAAAGCTTTTGCTACCCAAATTCCAGTGAAAACCAATGATTGTTGCCAATTAGAAGTCAATTTACTTACAGAAGTGGAGAGTACTGGAAATCTGGGGAGACTTGTATATGTCTACAAAGCTGCTATTTACCCATGCATGGAGTGTTGTTGCCACATCTGGGCTGGTGCATCTGTCACTAGTCTCTCACAGGATCTAAAAAAGAGTCTCCAGCCTAGTAGGTCCCGTGCTATCAACCAAAATTCAGCCTTTGTCCTATCGTTGAAATATTGCATCTCTGTGCCTGTTTTACAAGTATTTTTATGGAATGTACGCTGTTTTACGAGTATTTTAATGGAATGTACGCTGTTTTACAAGTATTTTAATGGAATGTATGCTGTTTTACGAGTATTTTAATGGAATGTATGCTGTTTTACAAGTATTTTAATGGAATGTATGCTGTTTTACAAGTATTTTAATGGAATGTATGCTGTTTTACGAGTATTTTAATGGAATGTATGCTGTTTTACAAGTATTTTTATGGAATGTACGCTGTTTTACGAGTATTTTAATGGAATGTACGCTGTTTTACAAGTATTTTAATGGAATGTATGCTGTTTTACGAGTATTTTAATGGAATGTATGCTGTTTTACAAGTATTTTAATGGAATGTATGCTGTTTTACAAGTATTTTAATGGAATGTATGCTGTTTTACGAGTATTTTAATGGAATGTATGCTGTTTTACAAGTATTTTTATGGAATGTACGCTGTTTTACAAGTATTTTAATGGAACGTATGCTGTTTTACAAGTATTTTAATGGAATGTATGCTGTTTTACAAGTATTTTAATGGAATGTATGCTGTTTTACGAGTATTTTAATGGAATGTACGCTGTTTTACGAGTATTTTAATAGAATGTATGCTGTTTTACGAGTATTTTAATGGAATGTATGCTGTTTTATGAGTATTTTTATGGAATGAATGCTGTTTTACAAGTATTTTAATAGAATGAATGCTGTTTTACGAGTATTTTTATGGAACGTACACTGTTTTACAAGTATTTTCATGGAATGTGCTCTGATGAACTCAAGACACTTATACCCCCTCGATTTAAATACACCTGACCAACATGCCAAGCTGCAAAATCCCACCTCTAGAGATCCCTAGATACCAGAAAAGCCTTCTATTCTAATAGTTTCTTCCTCCAAACTGATAGACTTGGGAATTCCCTCCTGGGTCCCTGCTTCCCTAGTTTTACTTACCTGCAGAAGTTCAAATGTAATGTGAACAGCCATCTCGCTGCTCAACTCCCTACATAGTATCACTGTCAAATCAGTCCCAACCAGTAGCCCCTTACATTAAAGTTGCACTGTGCTTTGTTTGGAGTGAAGTAGTGAAAAAAAGAAAAAAGAACAATAGGAACATAGAGACAACACTTGACTGAGGTAAGAATGCAGAGAGGCATATTTCAAGGGCCCTCTTCATCACCACTACTGTTTATCATAGCCATGTTGTCACTGAACAACATACTCGATTAAGGAGAAAGAACACCATCCAGACTTCCACTGGAAAGGCAGATTTATTGCCACTCAAATTTCAGAAAAGGCCAACCAGTTGTTGCCAATGAGAAATCAAAAACAATAAATTGATGGACCACTAGACCAGAGAGTCAAATGGAAGCAGGGAATAGATCAGATAACACTGAAAAACACTTACCATAATACTATTTATAGAAAAGACTGAGACTAGCAACATTATGTTTGTGAGAGAGAGGTTGCAGAAAAGAAAGGTTGCTTAATAAACTTATTTCTTACTATTATAATTGTTTTCCAGATCCATATGTTAAGTCAAACATATAAACTATACGCTCAAGGCCTTACTGAAGCCAATAAGACACTGCAAGAACTGTACAAGAACGTGGACTTCAACAAATTTCTTCAAGTAAGTAATTCATCCATTTATCTGACGTTTGGATCAAATTGTTGTTTAGAGTGAAAGTTGCTTGTTTATTTTTGCAACATTCTGTGCTGTTTAAAAGAAAATTGGTGTTTATACAGTATATGACGCGGATGAAAATTGCATTCCAAGTAAAAGTTCTTTGCGATAAGTATGTATCTAACAAAAATCAGTAACCTTACCAAAAATTAGGGAAATTATTTAGTAGAAAATAAAAATCAGTTTTTGTATTTTGCTAATCTGCTATTCATTATTACTTGGTTAAATGACAAACTGACTTATCTCCCCTGCTTTAAAGGATCTCCACTCTTATCACGAATAAATTGGCAAAATATGAAAACTGATTTTTATTTTTAATTTGAATTTTACTTGTTAAGTTTTCTTAATTTTTGTTGAGGATACATGTTTTTTCATGTATATCAAAAAAATTTACTTGGAATACAAGTTTTATACTGTAAAAGCACAAAATTTTCTCACTTATTTTTGATAGAGTATAAAGTCTTTAAAGTATTTCAACTGAAAATTTCTTCTTTTTTTTTGTGGGACACAAAATTTAAAAGACAAAGTATCTTCCTCATTTGATTATTTATAAAGTCAAAGACTAGCATTTAAAATGATAATCTTTTCTGATATTCACACATGCATATACAGGGTGTCCACAAAGTCTGGCTACATTATGTAGCCAGACTTTGTGGACACCGTGTAGATTATGCAGTCAGACTTTGTGGAGACCCTGTATTATGGAGACTCACTCATTCACTCATAATTGACCCTTCCCTAACCCTTCTAACCATTATAAAAACCCAGATAGTTAATACTCTTGTGGGTAATAGCACGGTATAACACGAAACTACAGACTGCCTAACTTAACAGTCAGAAATACTAACAACCTTTCTTTGTATTCACTTTCTTGTACAATATATTCTTTATACCTAAACTGGTTGTTTGTGTCTTTTTTTATGACCCTTTCTTAGGGTCACAACAACTGGTGACAAGGATTTGAGAATGCACATTGAAAAGTTGAATTTAAAATACCTCAGTGTTCCACAACAATAAATTATTCAAACTAACAATGTCGTGTTCAAATGACCTCAACAACATCGAACCAAATCTGACTCTACAAATGAGTGATTAGCGTTAAAAAAAAAGAACATTGAAGAATCTGGTATTGCACATGTAAGGAAAAATACAAAAACCTATTCTCAAAAGAAAATAGAAAATAAGTTTTCTTTGGAGTTTTCTCAGCCAGTCTGAGAAAATGCACAAAAATGTCAGCCAGATTCAAACTCAAAGATAATATGCAACCAGTATTCAAGAAAAAAAGCAATGTACCATTTACCTCATTGGAAGAAATAAAGAGGTTGAAAAATTTGTAAAAACCAACATCCTATAAAAAATTAAATTCAGTCAATGGGCAGCCCCTATTGTCAAAAAGAAGTAAAAAAAAAATCTATGTTCGTGCTGATTTCAGCATGAGTTTAAACTCAGTACTAAGAGACTACCATTATCCACTTCCTACCTCTAAAGAAGTTTTAACTAAGCTAAACGAAAAATCTTCTCTAAAGTTGATCTGAGTGACACATATCTTAACTTCCAGTCAATGAAAATAGCTCAAAATTGCTTTGAACTAACATTCATACGGGGGTTTATTCAAGTTCGAAAGGTTAGCACCCACCATTTTTCAAGAAATTATGGATACTATGTTGAGTAGCTTTGATTTCGCAATATCATACCTGGATAATAAGTCATACCTCATAATAAGTGAGATCAGAGAATAACATCAAGAACATGATCTGAAATGAAACACATACATCAAATCTGTTGCCAACATTGCTGGAAAAATGGTTGAATCATTCTATCGCTCCAGCAATCCTCTACTTGTATAAGAGGCAAGTATGTGCTAAAATGGAGTACTGTTGCTACATCTGAGCCAGTGCTGCTCAGAGCGCCCTATCCTGCCTTGATAGAGTTCAAAACCGGCTTCGAAACCTAATGTGATGCTCTTTTGTCTCCCCTGCAACCTCTTTACCACATAGGAGACATTGCAAGTCTTTCTTTGCTCTATCACTATTTTCATGACAAGTGTTCATCTATGGTCCCTCCTTGCCAAACTTTCACAAAAAATGTAGATTTCATGAACAAAGTTTCTTTCCTAGAATTGCCTGCCTGTGGAACAGTGTTCCACTGCCCTGTTTCCTGGCCAATTACAATATTGTAGCCTTCATATCCAACTTAAAAATTCTTGTTGAGCCGTCCTCTTAAATAATCCAAATTCTACCCAATCTAATCAGTGTTTTTTCTTGTTCTTTCCTCGTGACATGGTGTAATTAGAAAATGAAAACATTTAGAAAAAAATAATTATATTTAATTAATTTCACACGTGGCATACATGATTCTCCTGATTGGAACTTTTGAACAAAATCATTGTTTAAGCACGGACTTTGATTTTCTGGTGACATCCTATCACAAAGAAAGAAAAAGAAATAACAAAAACTGATTTCATAACTGATGAAGACATATACTGTATGTGTTTATATTTGTAAATATCAATCAATATCAATAATTACCCCCACTCTTTATCTGTGCCTAAACCTAAACGTAGATTCCATGAACAAAGCTTCTTTCTTAGAACTGCACGCCTGTGGAATTATCTTCCATTTTCCTGCTTTCCGGCTGACTACAATATGGTTGTCTTCAAGTAAATAAGTTCTTGATAAGCCGTTCCATATAAGTTAAAAAATTTACCAAATTTCCATTCCTAATGATTACTATATTGTCCAATTTCTACTGTACACTCTTTAACCTTTATCCTTGAGTGGCCTCTTGGCCTTGATAATGTGGTGATGCCTTTGTAAATATATATATATATATATAAAATGAAAATTACAATTGAATTTACCAAAATGATCCAAGATGGTAAAATTAAAGTAAATTATAAATATTAAAGAATTAATATTTATAAAATTATCTCAGCCAGATATAAAAGCTCGATAAAGCCAAATAGGAAATAGAGCTTATTTTCAGATTAAATATGTTTTTAACTCATTTCAAAGTGTTTTTAACATATTTTATTAACTGTTTGCTCATATATATATATATATATATATATATATATATATATATATATATATATATATATATAGATATATTAATGCTTCTTTTTAATATATTAATGGTTTTATTTTTAAATATATTAATGATTTTATTTTTAAATATATTACTATTTAAAAAAAAATCTGGGTTGAATTGGCTTCTTAACCTATTTTTTAAAGATTAAATGTGAAATTTCATAAAATATTGCTTTTTAATAAACAGTTTTTTTTACTTTCGATCCAATAGGAATCTGTTTCCAAAACTGTGAAATCCAGCATAAGTGGATTTATTGTACGACCATCACAGGTAAAATCATCTTTTTGACTTTATTTTTAGGGGAGGGGACAAAGTGAGATAGGCAGAGGAAGAGAGAGAGAGAGAGAGAGAGAGAGAGAGAGAGAGAGAGAGAGAGAGAGAGAGAAGTTACCTCTTCTTCTCCTGCTATGAACTCTTAAACTATTTTAATAAAAATTTATTTAGAAATAAAAAGAAAGAAGAAATCAATTCTTTTAAAAGACAATAAAAAGACGATTTGGCATCACTAGACAGAGGGAAGGAGAGGAAATTAGAGGCATAGTGTGCTCACAAGAAAGAGAGAAACTCTTCTCTCTACAAACTGTAAAATCTTTTTGATACAAATTCATTTAAATAAAACTGTTAGAAAATTTTTTGGTAATTTATTTTGTTATTAAATTACTTAAATACACTATTGTTAATACCTACAAAACTATTGCATATATATATATATATATATATATATATATATATATATATATATATATATATTTTTTTTTCAGAAGTTTAGATACACCATCGATACCGTCTGTTTCAAACCTGATACTCGGGAACTGTTTTAGGTTCCAATTTTCTTCATCCGATCCATCTCATCTCTCTATAAGCAGAAGTGGAAAAACGTACACATATATTTGTGCAAATCGCGTTTTTAAAAAACTTAAATTTCAAATTATTGAAATGAAAAAAATTGTCCATTTAATATTTTGGACGCCAAAGAAAAGAAAAGTAAAAAGAAAAGAAAAAGAAAACCTGGTATATACTTAATGTGGATCTGTTATTAATGACTATAATAAGTGTGAACTTTTTTTCCTGTCACCTGAAAAAATCTGGTTTATTAATTCATCCAATTTAAATTTATTTTACCAGGCTTTGTTTATATCCTAACTAATTTGTAAAATAATCCAAGGGAGACAATTTTGTAATTCCCGATAGGCTTTACAAAACACCTTTTAAAATCGGATATTTTTATATCCTAATTTGAGTTTGATATTGAGGCCTAAAACGGTTCCCTAATATCAGATTTGAAACCGACGCTACCGATGGCTTATTGTTGTGGTTCTGGTTAGAGGTCACAATATTAAGGTGAAAAAGTCCTGGTGTTCACTACAAGCGATTAAACTGTATCTGTGCTCTTCACTCGAAATGTCTGGTTTACATAGTGCCAGATGGGTCCATATTATCATGAATATAGGGGTGTCAACTACCCCAGAACACCCCAACCAAAAATTTATTTCTCTGAAATATAATTTTTCTTTCTCAGATTGACCTCCAAGGGGTTCATCAGTTTCCTTTTTTTTGCCGGAACGACCTATTTCAGTACTAGTTTGAGGGGATTCCAGGTTAAATGCGTCATACAGTAGGTTTAACGTCTCTTTTTCTGGTGGGGTTTCACTTAACTCATTCGAAGTGCATTTGCATATCTGGTTCAAGTGTTTCTTATGCGTGGAATCTGGTCCTTCAACCACGGAGACCATATGACCGATTCTGTTCTTGATTGTTCCTTGCTCCCAGAAAGTATTATTATCTTTGTGCATCTGGAAGAATATTTTCTCTCCCGACACATAATTCGTGGGAACAGTTGTCTTTGCGGGTTTTACCTGTTTTGGCAATAATTTGCCAAAGACTGGCTGTATTTTTCTTGCAAACATCACTTTTACCAGAAACATCTGGGATAGTGTATTCTCGTTATGCTTCATGCGGTACACTTGAAGAAATTGTTACAACGTTTTTTCAGATGGAGTGTCCTTTGCTTTAAACCCCTCTTTAAGGTGTTTGCAAATCTTTCGGCCTGCCTGTTTGACCTGGGGTGGTAAGTTAGAGTTGTAATGTGGTCTACTTGGAAGTCCCCAGATGTAAACTGAGTGCCATTATCTGACACTAAACAGTTGACCACTCCAAACTGTGAGAATAACTCCTGATGAGTTTTTATAGTGAAGTTAGTAGACTTCAGGCCATTTAGAGAAGTTGTCCACTACTATGAGGTAGTACTGACTATCAAGTAGTCCTGCATAGTCCATATGTATCCATGACCGTGGGTAGATGGGCTAAATTGAATCGATGACACTTTAGCAGTAAGTGCACGTCCTCTGCATGCTTTCGCCTTTTCTTCAATATCGTTGTCCATGTTTTTCTAGTACACGTATAAACGCATTAAACTTTTCATTCTGGTGGCGCCAGGGTGTCCTGTGTGAAAATCCTTACTATTTTCTTTTGGATGGTTGCTGGAACAACTACTCTCCCCCTATAGAATAATACCTGGTCACATGTTGAGAAAACCTCTCCTACTTTTTCATCAATCTGCAGTTTTTCCTTTGTTTCTCTTATAAAATTGTCGCTTTTGGCTTCTGCTGGGTTCTTTTGATCCGTAATGTATGGCTTTGTATCCATTGTGTCTACATCGATCACATTTCTGGGACTGGTATGAATAATTCTTGTGACAGTGGAGTTTTTCACATCCTTGGCCTGGGTAACGGGTAACTCAGGTTTGTTTTGGGGTTTTTCCCGAGGGTCATGTTTGGCTTTTGCTTGAACTGTTTTGAGAGTAAAATTTTTTGTTTCTTCGTATCTTTCTAATGTGTGCTACACCTGCTTCTTCTATTGGAGTTTTCATTCCTCAATTGTTGAAGATTTATGTTTAATTCCTTTTCCAATCTGTTTAGTGCCTGGCATCTGAGTTCAGCGTCCTTGGTCGACACTAAGCCTTGAATAAAAATCAGGACCTTAAAGTTGTTGGCCGTCAATGAGGATAGTCTGAAGTCGTCACAATGTCTATTTACGACTGAAGCAATGTGTAATTTTAGTCTTCTTTGTGGGTCAGGTTGATGCATCTCCATATTTTATGGAATAAGCTGATTTTTGAACAGTATAATTCATCAAAGATTTTACTGTCTCATCGAAGCATCTAAAACACGTTAAACTACAAATGATGAAAAAATCGATTCGAATTCTTGGGTCAATAGCTGTTTAGGTGACAGGATCAGTTGACAGGGGAAGGATAATACAAACATGGGAGGAAATGATAAAAATGGACGTAAAGTAAAGAGCTGGTTAAAGATCGGTTTGAAAATCAATTTCATGGCAGCGTGCAAAAATGATGTTAAACTAATGATGATGATGATGATGAATCTATTCATGGAGATTTTGTATCTGTCTGTCTAAAGTGGAAATGATATTATAACTTGTAGGTCTGAAACCAAAACTATGAAGATGGGTAAATAAAGATCTGACCGGAAATAGGTTAACTTGAACATCATTATCTAAAATCCTTCGAATACATACCGATATTTAAAACACATTAAACTGACAATGATGATGATCTTGATAAGGAGGAGGAGGAGGAGGAGGAGGAGGAGTAGAAGCTGGATTATTTCTCAATATTTATCTAGTGATCTAATTTGCTCTCTTCTGGTACTAATAGATCAGGCTGTCTAAAGATACTGGCTTCCTGATGTTATTGTTTTTTTCTTTTGCAAAACTCAGTCATACAAACAAAATAACAAAGCAAAGAAAACAATTTCCCTCTTGAAACAACCAAATTAGACTCCATTTGGCGATATAAAAAACTTGAAGCATAAAACCTACCAAGATTAATTAATTCGACATTAAAAACCCGAAAAGAGTTGATATACTGTAAAACTAAACCGAACCGAACCGAATACCTGAATAAATATTTGAAAATATAAAGAACTTGGAACATAAAAACTTTCTGGATTCGGTATCTTAAAAAATTTTTTTTTTAAATAATAATTCATGAATAAATAAATAATCCAAAAAGGGTTGATATGCCATAAAACAAACAAACAAAATACTTCCTATATGTGTATATCTACCTCTTCGTATCTCTCCATATTAAAATAAAGTTTATTTTCCAATTTCAGCACATCAAAGAAATGTACCAAATCTTGAGGGAAATCTTTGCCAACACAGATCGAAACGCTTCTGACTATTCCAACCTTAAACAGATTGTCGAAGGTGAGATTTTCCTGACATATTAACGAGTTTCTTTACTAAATAAACTTAAAAGTAAAGGGAATTAATTCAAATTAAGAGTTGCTTCCCTTTATCTCCCTTTAAACTTAGACAACATCATTTGATTTAGTCAGCATCAGTATTTCCAGAAAAACTTTCCAAATAAACAAAAAAGTTACAATTAGACTGCGTCTAAGTAGAACTCAGTTAGAAATATATATGATATAAAGAATAATTATCATTTAATGTGAATGGAGTGATTTTTGAGTAATCTGTTTGTTCATGTATACAACAAACACACACACACTTACTTCTCCCTCTCTCTTATTATATAAAAATATAAAGATAATTTTTTAAAAAATTCTGGATCAAGGTGCAATATATATATATATATATATATATATATATATATATATATATATATATACATATATATATATATATATATATATATATATATATATATATAGTACAAGATTTGTTGAAATTCAAAAACTCCTCGTTTATTTCATCGTGGATTTCTTCATTACAGCCGTTTCGTAAAAAAAAGTAGTTCCATTGAGTGTTACTCGGATTTAATGGGAATTCTGTTTTTATCCTAACAGTTTCAACCCGTTAAATGAAAACAGTATACATTGAAATTAACAATATTTCTAAAATAAACATGATATATATATATATATATATATATATAAATCCTAAATGCCCTGGCCTAAAGAGGTTTCTTCCTTGTTCCCCTTTCTGTAACTCTTATTGAGTTGATTATGTAATAAAGTTCTTATGTAACTTATGCTTTATATATATATACTTATGATTTATATATATATATAATATATATATATATATAATATATATATATATAAAGCTTAGTGAGTTAGAAGAAGAGAGTAAGTTCAATTCTATAAGAAGAGATCGGATAATATAAAGCTCAACAAATTTCATATATATAGGAAAACAATAAGAATGGAAAATGAATTCACAAAACTGTGACTCCATTTTCCACTCTTACTGTTTTCATATATATATATATATATATATATATATATATATATATATATATATATATATATATATATATATATTGTGTGTGTGTGTGTGTATGTCATGATGATTAAACAAAATTAAGAATGAGAAAAATCTGTATCAGATCAGAAGAATTTGAGTCATATTTCTGATTCCATAAACGATTCTGTTAATTTTTTTATACTTAATTTTCTGTTGCTGGTATTAATTATAAAATAACAAATTTTTGTAATGTTTGTAAATTACCAGTAAAACTAAAATCTTAAGATCCTAATAACAAATTTATGTAAAAAATACCTTAGAAGAAAATGACTCAATAGAAATGGCATGAGTAAAAAAAAAAAAATGTTCAGATGAAAGATAAAGATGAAAATTTTGCAATCATGTGAAGAGAAAGGTCCATAAATATATAAGAACCGTGTTAAAAAAAAGGTCCATAAATATATAAGAACCGTGTTAAAAAAAAGGTCCATAAATATATAAGAACCGTGTTAAAAAAAAGGTCCATAAATATATAAGAACCGACTTAAAAAAAAAAAGTTGATCAAATTAAAAAGAAAATTTTATCTATATTTAAAAGTAGATGAGGAGTTTTTGCTACCCCCAAATGAAAAGTCGACCTTTTGCAATTAAACGATTTTAAAATCAGGTTCGGTACTTAATTTAATCACGTAAATTAATATACAAAGATATAATTTTATGCATATATTTTCAGTATTTACTTCAGCAGTGCTCAATACATAGGTAGAGCTAGGTAGTAAGTTATGAAAATATATATGGCAATTAAGCCATATTTATTTCATTCTCATGAGAATTCGTCAGGCTTAGCGATATTTGTGTCAGGATGCAATTCATATTCATAAGTAACATAAATCTTCGACTCATCCATCGGTTCCAAGATATTCATCTGAAATCGCTAAATCACAAAATTATAGTTTACCTAGACTGCATCTGTAAGCTGATGATATTATGGTCATATGATATGAAACTATGATGCAAAAAAAAATGTGAGCATTATATTTTGATAAAAACATGATTAATGGAATCAGACATTTCATTCTTAATGACATTCACGACTTTGACGACATTTACTTGACTCATTTCCTAGAACACACAGCGTTCCACATGAATGCAGACCATGCACGATGCTTTGCAGTGGCCAAGGTATTTGCTGAACCAGCAATAAACACCATAGACTTGTGGAGCAGAGATAAGTTTAACATCGACTTAAATGGTGTGTAACCTCGTCTTCAGCCAGATTTCCAGACATCTTCAATCTTGCTATTGCCCTAGGAATGAACTCTATGTTGTGGCATGCAACGTGGCCAAAACAATTTAAAGATGATTCTGCATCACATCTAAATTTGTGTATTTGAGACAAATTCGTGGTGGCAGATCTGCAGAATTAGGCGGAGACCATGTAGGTAAAACTGCAGTTCTAAGGGGATAGCCAGGAAGAAACAAGGAGGGGGGGGCAAACTTTCATAGCAAAAATTTAAAAAATAAATATTGTTCATTTCATTTAGTTTTAGTAAAGTTTCATGTTGTTCATTTTTTATTATAATTAGGGCAACCTAAAACTTGCAATTAATGCTCATTGAATGTTCTGATGACGTGAAATTTAAATATCTTGATTGATTTATGAATTTTTTATATATAATTACTTTGTCAAATTACTCAACCTGATTAATAAATGCAATTTTGGGTTGCCTTAATTATAACTTTTCATGTTTCATAGTTTTTTTGTTCTTAAGCTTTGGTACCTTTTGCCACATTCTAGTTGTAATTAAATACTTGTTGTCACATTTAGGCTGGTGCATCTGCTGCTTGTCTCTCACTCCTGGACAGGGTTCAAAAGAGAATCGCCGACCTGATAGGTGCTGAACTGTCATCTAAGCTTCAGCCTCTGTCCCATCAGCGAAATGTTGCATCCCTCTGCCTGTTCTACGAATACTTTAATGGTGAATGCTCTGATGAAGTGCAAGCACTTGTACTTCCTCGACGTGCCTACCTCTGACAAACCCGACAAGCAACTAAATCCCACCCCTTTACAGTAGAGATCCCTAGGTCTAAGAAAGCCTTTTACTCCAATAGTTTTTTCCCCAGAACTGCAAGTCTTGGAACTGCCTTCCGGAATACTGCTTTCCCAACTGTACTGATATACAGAAGTTCAAGGGTAATGTGAACAAATATCTCCCTTCATAATGCCCCCGCAAATTATGTCCCCAATAGTAGCCTCCTACTTCAAAGTGGCACTGTGCCTTGTTTGGGGTGAAAATTGAATAAGAAAAAAAAAATACTTATAGCAAAACAAAAAATGAAAGAAATGAAAGGATAAATGTTTTGTTTTGTTTTGCTACAAAAAAATGAAAATAAATTAGTAAATATTCTGAATGAAATGAAAGAAAATAAGCGAATCCAACTCTACAAGATTCCCCTATAGAAAGGTAAAATTTTAGGTGTTATTGTGAAATGGCAGACATAATCGATTCGCAAGAAGTAAATAATTCTCCCATTAGCAGGCAAATTATTTAGGACAAGGCAAATGTCTGCCTGCCTGTCACTTGCTGCCCTACTAGTGCTTTAAATTAGTGAAAACATTTCGGTCAACTTCTCCAAAAAACACGGTTCTTATTGGCCAGGTCTCGCAACCGTAGAGAAGGACCATCTGAACAAATGCCTAATAAATCCGGATTTTTGTATTTTGATCTTGGGTTGTAGGTGACTCTTTCATTGTTAATGATTACGACGTATCAATAACACTTGATGTTTTATTTTATGCAGGTTTGCAGTTGTGTGTCAGCCACATCAACAATTATACTTGCATGAGAGCATTGGGTTTATCATCATCACGCTCCTCTTCTTCATCACAGACATCGCTTAGCATGTCTGCCTCAAGCGGCTCTGCATGCTCTTCTCTTGTTCTTGATGGCAACCCCACTGAAAACCCTCCTCAAGAATCGAGTATAGCCCGTCCTGATCAAGCAACTCCGGCAAATAATGATATCTACTTTCAACATAAAATACAAAGCAAGGTATCACTTCGGCGAGAACAGCCTTCATTGTCATCAATTCGCTGTTTACGAGCATCTGTGAAATCCCAGAATTCCAAGTTAGTACAGACAAAACCAGGTCGAACGTCTGTGTCATCAAACTGCTCAGAGGATTCTGGTCACTCTGTCGATTCAGAAATTTTGAACATCCAACAGAAATTGCATTTTCCTCCTGGAATTCAAGTAAGTAACTTTAAAACTGTATGGCATGAGGACATATACAGTGCCGGCAAAAAGAAAGTCCGCTTTTTAATTTTCTCAAAAACTGCAAATTTAAGCTAAATTTAATGTATTTGATTCGTCTTTTATTTCTCTATAATTTTTCCCTGTTCATATTTGAGTTTTAATTGAAATATTTTAGTGTTTATGTCAATTTAAAAAATAACTTCAAATTAAGGAGACAAAAAGAAAGTCCACACAATGTAAAATTGTTATTTAAATGTAACGTTAGGACATTAATGCAACACAAATACAACAGGAACACAATGAATTAGTTGATATTTAGTAGCATAGTAGCAATTTGACAACTTGCAATCTTTTGGGAATTCCTTGAATTAGACTGCAGCAATACTCCGGAGAAAGGGCATCCCACTTTTCTTTAATTTTTGTCCAAAGTTCTTCCAAATGTGAGGTTTTATCAATGTGTAGCTGTTGCTTGATGTAATGCCATACGTTTTCAACAGGATTGAGGTCTGGAGATTGTGCAGGCGAATCCAAACACGGAATATCATACTCTTCCAGGAACCTTTTGACGTTTAGCTTAAATTTGCAGTTTTTGAAAAAATTACAAGTGCGGACTTTCTTTTTGCTGCCTGTGTATGTGAGTGCCCTGAAAGTATTAAACTCTTTTTCATGTGCAAATTTTACAATGTGCTAGCTGTTGTTTTTCCGTCGTTGCCCAGAATACACTAAAGGCATTTTAGTTTTATTTCTTTTCATGTTTTTAAACTTATACGGAAAAAAATCAAATCTATTTATAATAGCCTGGATGCTCGGCGTTGCCCAGGTGTTTGGAGGTGTAAAAATATGTGGTAGTAGGCAGGTAGGCTTGAACCTGTGACGTGACGGCTGAAAAAGAAAATGAAAAAAAAAACCCCTGACATCTTACCCCTACTCCATGATGTGACCAGATGTGCAAAGCGTTCAAATTTAACGTAGTCAATCAAAAAGATGACTTGCAGACATGGCATTGCTTTTAAATCTCCCATGGAAGTTGTTTTTAATATGGGGGAAAAGCAGCTCCCCAAAAATGGGGGCACTCTGGCAGCATCCAAATAAATAGTAATTAGCTCAGTATGAAAGTTTTCCCCTACATCGACCAAGGACCACTTACAGATGAAATACTACTTTTTTGTTGTAAATTAATACCCTAGGCTACCCCCCTCCCAAACTAAAATGAGATTCAACCCTTTTAGGCGATTACGTGTTAACATTCTGAAAAACTTGATGGGAAGAAAAACAAAAAAAAAGTCAATTATTTAAGAATTTAGGAGGAAGGATCTGCTTCACATATTAATTTAATGTAAAATGAGTTTCATTTCGGAGACATTGTAGCATTTTAGAGCAGTTAACTAAAACGTATTAGTTTTCTGTAAGAGATAAATTCTGTTCATTTTTAGGGGAAGTTACAACCTTGCCAGTCAGACTTAGGGTTAGTATTAAAAATTTAGTGAACATCTTTACAAAGTTAGTATATTCTAGAAATGAGGATCATTTTTATGTTAACTTTATATATGAAATTTAACTGCTTATCTAAATTCTAAAATTATTTTTATCTGAGGGTGTTAATCTACACATTCGATATTATTAGTGTTGTGGAGACGCCCACTAATTAGCATACGTGGGTGAAAAGATATAGATAAAGGTATCAAGTCAGCAAGACCGGGGAGCTGTGTTCGAACGCCGGATAGGCAAGACGCATGTGCCGGTTGCTCCATGAAAGACTTTAACACGCCCTCTGCCGAGCACTCTTCCAACTGCAGTACAACTGCACCTTTGTAAATATGTATTATCTTTTCGTCTTAATATATTTGTTTTACCTTTACTTTCTGCGTTCGTGTTGTTATTGATACAGACACAACAATTAGTAATAGTGGTATTTCTATTATCTGTACCTTTTTCTTTTTGCATTATAACAAATCAATCGACTACATATTCGTCATATTAACAGTAACAATAAAAATCTTTATGATTTAGGATAAAACATGAACATTCTTTGGTAGAGAGAACGAACAGAATAGTTAACAATACATCTCCATTCTGTTCTTCTCAGGTTAAGAATGTTTTCCTCAATAGTAACCATGTTATTTAGAAACTCATTTTTAACATGTTAATGTTTCTGTCCATACACCGTCTTTTTTTTTTCATACCAGTTGTCAACTATTTTCAATGGTTTATGAAAACATTCATATAGCATTTTGTGAGCTAATCACAAGCACATATCGCCTTTGTTTGAAAAGAAAAGAAAGTTTTTAGTTGTTTCACTATTTTCAATCAATTACACCAAAAAGATTTGAAAAAATATTTAAAAAGATCTAATCATGTAATATACCCCCCCCCCCCACCACCACCACGTGTATTTTTTATGTTTGCAAAAATATTTGCAGATATAACATGGAGGTTTTATAGTAATTCAAAAAAATAAAAATGAAAGTAAAATAAAATAAAAAAACAAATACCTAATTAAATATTTAGAAATGTAAAAAGAATCGGAATCTGGAATTTAGTCCAGAATCGGTAATTGTATCAGAATGGAAAAACATTTTGGAATCGTCCCATCACTAATATACTTTTGACCTAAAATCTTAGACTCCAGTCTTTCTCAGTCATTTCCATTTAAACACACAAAGACTAACTAATCGAGATAACCGCTAGAGATAATGGCATGCCAGTGTCCACTCAAAAAGGCCTATTTTCAGACAACTCAAGTAGATTGCTCTCAATATGAATCCCTGCTTAAAGAGACATTACTTTATTTCCAAAGAGAAATAAAATTCTGAGTTGCCAGACTCCAAATCCGAAATATTTTCAATTTCTTCTGTGTTCCTCTTCTCTTGGTTGGGTATTTATTTCTTTACCACACTGAGAAAATGTGAGACTAGGGTTGGAAAATGGAAACAAAGAGCCAGCGCCCCTAAGGAGAGGCACTCTGATCTGCAAAAAATTGCCTAGCAGCCCTGTCAGCATTCTCCAGTTTGGACACCTCAAGCAATTAGCAATAAACTAACTCCTCAAAGAGAGAAGACAAAGCCTGGGAAGGTAAACCTCCTAGAACTGCACAGAACCAACAACACACTGCAGTCAACATGGAAAAGGCTATTTCAGAAATTGCATAGACTCTGTTGCCGAGAGAAAAAATTCCCTGGCTTGAAATGGAGCTCTTGGCTGAACATCTTTCATCCATTGCAAGTGTACTAATCACAAGCACCAAAAATATGCAACATTAAACATGCAATCACCTAGTTTAGATAAATATATATTATTTTTGATTTTTACATGTAACTAAAACGTTTTATGTGTAACAAACGTTTTACATGTAAGTCAAACGTTTAAGTGTAACTTAAACGTTTGCATGTAACTCAAACATTTACATGTAACTCAAACATGTAAGTGTAACTCAAATATTTTAGTGTAATTCAAACATTTTAAGTGTAACTCAAAATGTTAAAATAAATTAGTCATATGTTGATAACATCACCAACATGACCTCCCACAACATCAAAGCCAGCCTGATCGCTACCATCCACCAAGTATTTGCTGAGCTTTCCTGTGGAAAAGGCATGCTCCCAGTTCTGGACCTGTATTGAAGCAGTGATTAAGGCTGAAGGCGACTACATTGAATTAAATAGATGTCAGCTCTACTAATCAAGTTACCTTAATTGATTTTTTAATAAGCTTTAAAATAAAGCTGTAGCGTTGTTTTCTTTATCGTTCCACTCTGTATTTGTTTGTTTTTATAATATTTTATACTTATACAGTGTTCTTACTTGTGTCAGCATGGTCAGATGGAAATTCCATATTATATGATATTTCAGAAAAATTACCTTCGTCAGATATGTGTTTATCTTTAGTTCATGTACATGAACAGTTTGTGCCTATCCGTTACACTTCTGCAAATATAAGAAGCATATTCATCAATTCACCAAAAACGATTTTTATTAGCGTACAATTGTTTCAGCCTATCTCACTGATATACATAAATTTTTTAAATGCATAAAACGTTTTTTTTTCATGAAGAGGTCATAAAAATGTTAACCCTCCAAGCCGGAAAAAAATCAAATTGTATTCAGCATTTATTTTAAATTCGGTAAATTTGTTAACTTATATGGAACGGCTCATCAAGAACTTGTTTACGTTAGACTTGAAGACAACCATATTGTAGTCAGCTGGAAAGCAGGAAAACGGAAGACAATTCCACAGGCATGCAGCTCTAAGAAAGAAGCTTTGTTCATGGAATCTATGTTTAGGTTTAGACACAGATAAAGAGTGGAGGGAATTATTGATAGTGTTTTCAGCTAGACGAGTTTCTTGCTTCAATTTGTATCAATCTGTTACACCTTTGCATTGTATTGCCTTCTATTAATTTTCATTTATACACTACACAATGCTTCAAGCATTAACTTCTTTTCTCTTTTGTTTTTACATTTATTTTTAGGTTTTTCACCTGTGTCAGGATGATCGACACCTTATTTATTCTGGAGAAATGTTTAAATGGGATGGAGATGTCTGGAACAAGGTTTGTATTACAATCAAGCGCATTCTTATTGAAGGGATAGCAGCCATGCAGTTATGGTCTATGATTCGGATGACAAAGTATCATTTGTTTTGCTTTTGTTTTATGACAAACTCCTTTTCGAGTTTTTTTAATATTAAATCCTGTCATTTTGGTAAAAGTTTGTATGCTTCGAGTTATATTTTTATGTACGGCACAATCACGTTGACACACTGGTTCTCACCAGATCACCGAAGTTAAGCAGCATTGAGCCTGGCCAGTACCAGATGGGTGACCATTTAGGAAGGCTAGGTGCTGTATGTACCTTCTGGGAAGGTTGGGCTTGGGGCCAGCACCCTCACCCCGAAAAAAGAACTCTTCACTACAAAAGCATCTGTAAAAGTTGTGGATGACCTATGCTCCTTCAGGGGTTCAAAGGTATGGGGGGGGAGTTATATCTTTGAATATTTATTTATGGTATTTCGTTTGGTTGTTTTGGTTTATGACATATCAACACTTTTCGGATTATTTAATGTCGAATCTTGTAATTTTACTAAAAATTTGTATACTTCAAGTTCTTTATATCTTTAACTATTTATGATATTTGGTTCGATTGTTTTGTTTTATGGCATATTAATTTTGTGTTAATTCAAGAAATTTCCTAAAAATGTTAACTGAATGATTGTCTAGACTGATTCAGTTTTTTAATTTTCAGCTGCAGTTGCTCCTTTTTACGGACATCCTACTACAGACAGAAAAAACGTTTGATGGATTGCTTGCTGTTGTTGAGGCACCATTATTTTTAACGCACATCCAAGGCATCGAAGTGCAGAGAAAACACCGTAAGTCTCTTACACAGTGTCAGCTTGTTTCATATAATTTATTCATATTTATCTAAACGGGTAGGTGATTTCTCCATTTTTTTGGTTAAATTAAAAAATGTTTACGTAATGGTTTCCAGTTTTCTTAATAATTAAAAATTTAACGTTAATTGGTCTTTTTTTGTAGAATTTTTGCTAAAATAAAATATTTTAGATATGAAGTGGCCAAACTGAAATCATCTGGCTTCCACTGTTGGGCATTGTCTGATAGCAGAAACTAGCAGAAGCACTGGCATTTCCGGTTGTGTGATCAGTATTGGCCTCGATTGAATCACTCTGAACTGAAATTGTCTGTCTTCAACTGTCGGGCACTGATATCCACTGGTTGTCACTGAATGCCTGTGGCAGGCACTGATAGTCACGTGCATTTAATGTTGTTTTGAGATGGTTAATAATGGCTGCCTTTACAACTTATTGGTTCCCGGTATTCACTGCTTGTCACTAGTATCTATGACAATCATCAGCCTCCATTAGACTGCTCTGAAAAAAAATTATTTGTTTTCAAAAGCAGGCACTGGTGGCCACTGGCGTTTAGTGGCATTTTGAGGTAATTACTTGCATTTACTGGTGGGTATGGGCTTCCTCCACAACTATCAGTCATTGCTGATCAGAACCAGTGTCTTTGAAATGAAAATGGCTGTCTTCATTTGTCACGCACTGTCATCTAGTGGTGGACACTCTCATCCACTGGCAGTTATGATGGTGATTAGGTTAATAGCTGTAATTGATGATCTCAAGTGGTTACTGTCACTTCATGACAGTGGTAGGCAGTAGCAAGTAAATTGTCTATTTTCAGTTATCAGTAACTGTCATCCAGTGGTAGGCACTGTCATCCATGATGGTCATTGCTCTTTTAAGGTGGTTACTGTCATTTCATGGCAGGGGTGAGCACTGTTGGTTTGAAGCTGTTACTTCTACTTTGAGGTGGTTTTTGTACTTATGCAGAATTCAGACCGTGGTATTTTTCAGATATAATGTTCAAGTAAAATTTAACTTATTGTTTGTCTATTAAAATATTAGTTGAAAGTATGGAATAGTTACAAAAAGCTCTGACCTCCCATGTTAAGAATGTGTTCCTAAATAATAACATTATTATTTTAGAATGGTCCGTATTCTGCATAAGTAGCCATTTGTTGACTGATAAGCACACAAATAAATATAAACAATATATAATATGCACCATATATGTAATAACTTTTGGTGTATGAAATGCAATGTTTTTTTGGTAATGTTTGAAACGTGGAAATATTGTGAGATAAAATTTTATGTTAATTGTTGTCATGTTTATGTTTTTTCTTTTAATAAATTTGTGCAAAATTCCAACAAATGAAGACGGCGACAATGACGATGATGATAAGGAAAAAAAGATGCAAAAGAATTTTCTGTTATGATATCCGATTCCTTTATCAAAGCAGAAGGAAACATATATATATATTATTATTATGTTGTTTAGTTCTTGATAGGCTTTAAAAAATTTTTTTTTGAAATTCCAATAAAAGTATGTGAACATCCAATCAAATTGACCAGAACTTAATACAGGATTTTGAAGAGAGGGATTCGTTTTCATGTAGAATAGCTGTAATGAATGGATAATAAATGTCTTGCATAAGAAAGTAAACACGGAGGATGTGGTTGTGAAAAATGTGGCAAATGTATCAAAGTTCCCTGTCTCGTCAAGGAGAGTAAAAGTAGAAAATAATGATGAGTAAATATCCTGCTACCATCTGTAAATATGACTTGTTTGTGAGAGTGACTCTCCTTGGAAATATTATAGGAATTTACAATAATGAATAAAATTGACTGTTAATATTCAGAAATCATGCAAAAAAAATATTGGCATGTAGTGTAACCATAGTGAATTTATATATGGTGTCTGTGTTTGTATTCCTATAACGTTTTTTTCTATAAGGGAAAAATCTTCTCTGTTTTATAGAGAAGAAAAAAGAAGAGATAATTTGTAGCCTTTAATAAGAAATAATACAAACCATCTAATCTAAACTATAAATTCAAATTGAATATTTATTGTTAAATAATTTTAATTGTAGTTAAGCTTTCAAGGTTTAGCTCAATAGATATTAATTTTTTATTTCAGAGTATGTATAAAAGAAACAGTAGAAATCAGATTCCAATAACAACATTTATTTATTAATGAAGAGGTTTTTTCTTACATTATTAAACGCTATTTTAGTTATATTATTTTTTAAAGAAAAGTATTTACATAAAGAAATAGCGCCATCTTTAATCCCCCCCCCACACACATATTTATTTATTTATTTATTTATTTATTATCTCTATATCTTTAATCCACACACACACACACACACACACACGCACACACACACAGACACACAGACACACACACACACACACACACACACACACACACACACACACACACACATATTTATTTATTTATTTATTTATTATCTCTATATCTTTAATCCACACACACACGCACACACACACAGACACAGACACACACACACACACACACACACACACACACACACACACACACACACACACACACACACACACACACACACACACACACACACACATATTTATTTATTTATTTATTTATTATCTCTCTTCCAGCCACTGATTTTATTGTTCATCTCAGCAATGCAAGTGCTAAGAACACCAACTCCAGGTTAATTTTCCGGGCACCTTGCATCGAACAAAAGTACACATGGAAAAGTCTCATGGAACAACGGATTTTCAGCAACAGAAGTGGAAGTCTGGAATCTTTTGTAACATCGGATATTTCGGGGGCATCTGGGGTTATCATTTGAACAGCATCCAGGTGAGAAAAAAATCTAGACAAAGATTTCGAGAGACATTTTACCTATATATATATATATATATATATATATTACTATAATAATTAAATACCTACAGATACTAGTGTTTCATCCTTTCAGGAATCTTCAGTGCAGGGTGTCACGATTAACACCAGTCGACAGATTCGCAAGAAATAACGTTGAATTTAAACATTTTACTTTTAAATGTTCTTTACGTCAGTCACAGCGATCTAATCATTGTACGATGATCTATGCATAAGAGCTAAATTGATCAACTTAATTCAACTAAATTGATCAACTTAATTCAACTAAATTGATCAACTTAATTCAATGATAAGAAACAAGTTTCTTAAAGGGGCTGACATAATATATATATATATATATATATATATACTGTATTAACAAAAACCAAGACTTCAAAAAAAGAATTGATACCAACAAAAAGTGTATTTCATCGCTATCAATTCTTTTTTTGAAGTCTTGGTTTTTGTTAAAACAGTATATGAATGCTCAATTATGAAATATGATAATTTTGTAGCTTATAATTTAAGTCATCTCCTTTTGGCTTAAAATTTGTTGGTATATGAACGATTATTGAATTATATAAACCCAGTAAAATTCGGAATACTACAAACAAGTCATATCTATCTATCTCTCTCTCTCTCTCTCTCTCTCTCTCTCTCTCTCTCTCTCTCTCTCTATATATATATATATATATATATATATATATATATATATTGTTTAAAATATAATTATCCACTAACATGTGTTTCATCATCTATGACTCGTCAGAGTGGCTGAATTTAGAAAGATTTGGAAAGAAACCTAAACTTCTACCACTGGGGTATCTCACATGACTGCTGGATATATCATGATTTACATACATGTTATTTATTTGTTTTGCGATACTTTTTGAATGAATTCAATTATTTATATGGAAGTGCATTTTTACCTAAGATATATATATATATATATTTTATAAAGCCCCCCCTCTTTGGGTGGAGCACTATCGTAAATAATCTCACTCGCTACTTAATTTGGCTGAAAAAATGCGAAGCTTGCGGTTTGTTTACAAACAAACGTTTGAGCACTTTATGAGTGGCGGATGGATGTTTATTTAAATAGACATTCGGACAGATTAGTTGCGGGCACCGCTTCCATGGTCAGGGGGTAGAACTGCTGACTGTCATTACGACGGTTCTAGGTTCGATTCTCGGCTTGGCATAGGTGTTAGTCTAGCAGCACTGATGAGTTGTGATACAACGAAACAGGACTGTATGTCGATGACTAAAATATATTTTATATATATATATATAGATAGATACATGTGTGTGTGTGTGTGTGTATATGTATACATATATATATATATAGTGCTTTAAAAATAATTCACAGAAAAACCCTAGCCAAACAAACAACAAGGGTTTTTACATGTATTATTTTTAAAGCACTATATAAGTTTTGTATTATGACAAAGTTATATGTACATCTGTGTGTGTGTGTGTGTGTATATATATATATATATATATATATATATATATATAAATTGAGAATGTGTATGTGAGGATGTGTCTCAACGAATTTTGGGGTATTTTTTAGGGTATTCAGACACGTGGAAAACGATTTTCATCTGGGGGAAAAAGACTGCTAAGGGGTAAAAATTGAAAAATTTGTGCGTGGGGCTCATCGGATTTTTATCTGTTAACTGTTTTACGAGATTTGAACAAAAAGTGAACTCTTAAGTGAAAACAATATTTGCATGCCTATGTCTCTGTTTTTTCCATTTTTTTTTTCTACTTCATTTTTCTAAACGGAATTTAACGTTATGTTTAATACTGGGCAACGCTGTGTACGTCTTCTAATTTTTGAAAATATAAATCAGTAATGTGTAGTCACAATTCCTTAGAAAGAAAATGGCTGCCAAGTTAAAGTTTTATGTAAAAACTGACACTGAAAAAAATCCACACATAAAAACAATTGTTTGTAAGGAAAGTTTGTTTCGTTAAAAGAAAAGAGTTTTTTTTCATATTGAATGATGAAATCCATCTTTTGAACATTTACATCTCTGGTTCAATTTGCATGGTCAATTACAGATCTCACACCTTTAGCACCTCTAGCAATTGGCTATTAACAGACATTTGGCAATCCTTCAAATCATTTTGAAAATTGCCAGCTTAATGACGTGTTGGAATTATGTTATTTCTTTAGTCTGCATACAATTATTGTCATAAACATTATTTGCAAGATTTGTTGGATGCACTCTAAGAACTCAGCAGCCATTTACTTTCTAGGTCTAACCATTACCAATAAATCTTATCATTGATTTATTTCCCCCTTATTTGGAAATCTTTAGTTTATGTGTTTTTCATATCCAAATATATTTTTGCCAAAATGAATTACCTCCCTTGAACTATTTTTTGAAACGCTACATCTTATCAGAAAGACAGGTTTTCAAACATATGCGTTTCAGGTAAAAACACCATTAACTATTTACATGTCATGTCAGAATTAGTATAAATTTTAAAAGTTACGTAAAAATATCCAGTAGAAGATGTGCTACATCTAGTTTTGACAGAAAATCATAGATATTTTTTCCTTTTAAAAATGATGGGGTTTAATGTAAACAAGTAAAGCAAGGGAGATAACTCAGTTTGTCATACAGAGTTTGTTGCATAAAGAATTGTTCCACATTAAAACATACAATAAAACTTGATAATTCAATAAACTTTATTTTTATTTTTAATTACAAACAAAAATAAAATTCTTCCACTGGATTATTTTTTGTAATTTTGGGAATTTATATTAATTTGGACATGTCATCTAAGTATTTTGTTTTTATCTGAAATGCATTTGTTAGAAATCCCATTATATTGCTTCATCTTATCACTGAGTTATCTCCCCTTATTTGGAAATCTTAACTTTATATGTTTTTCTTACTAAAATTTGAAGTGAGAGTTTATAATCGCAATATTTACATTACACTATACACGGTGAAACGATAAAAGTGTTGCGCTAAAGAAAGCAACACTACAGCTTTATTTTACAACTTTTATTGAAAAACTTTATTCAGGTAACTTGATTATGTAGTAGAGCTGACATCTATTCAATGTAGCCAACTTCAGCCTCAATCACTGTTTTGATATGGGTCCGTAACTGGGAGCATGGCTTTTCTGCAAGCACTGGTGGAAGCGCGACGAATACTTGGCAAATACTTGGCGGATGGCGCCGATCAGGCTGGCATTGATGTTGTGGGAGGTCATGTTGGTGATATTTCTGATGTATGACCAAACAAAGTAGTCCAGCAGGTTCAGGTCGGGAGAGAAGGGGGGGGGGGCAGTGAAAGAAGAGTACAAAGTTGTTGCACTTTTTCTGAAGCAAAGTCTTTGAATTTTTGGGTCGGTGCCAAGTCATGCTGCCACCTTATTGCACCAGAGAATTATCGCACTCTTCAGCACATCCAGGTACACTTTGGTGTTGGCTTTCAAGTTTACTTTGAAGATGTGAGGTGGCATGATGTGGCCCTCACTTGAAACCACACCAAAGACCATAACCATGGCCGAAAACTTTGTTTTCATCATCCTTGTTATTCACGGTAATCCAGTGACGCATTTTGAGGGTTCTGGCAATGGTCTTGTTGTCATAACTTGGATTGGTAGAGAGCATGAGTTGTACAGCGGCGCATCTCCAATCTCGTTTGTTGAACATTGCGTTACTTTCCGACATCATAGAAGGCTCCTATCACTCTTGGGATTTGTACACAACCGGCCAACTAGTAGATGGTCAGCAACAAACAAAGAAAAGTGGTTTTCATCAAATGGAAATGGAGTCATGTTGTCTTTTCTAGAGCAAGAATTTTATTATTTGACCCTGTATTTTTAATTTAACTGTTTGTTGCTTAATTATTATTTATTTACTTTTATTCTTGTTCAACCCAAACAAGATATATTGGATATTATATGCAATCATGCTT
>NC_136525.1:34325414-34360414 GCF_053919585.1 Euprymna scolopes
ATATTTTCATTTTTTAATGTCTTGATTAAACTGTACAAGTACCAAAAAAAATATAGGTGCAATACATTAAACATGTGCCCCACTTTACTTAGTCTTTCTCATCAAATTTCTCTTGGAGTTCATTAGATCCATTGCTCCTTTTAAAATCAGTTCTTTCTGTCATCCTAAACAATTTCGCACACCTGAAGCTCTCTACTATCAGATCTTGTATGGAGTGAATATCTCTCCTATTTTAGTTTTTTTTTTTGTAAAAATATAATTATAATTTTATTGACTCCCACCCTTTCTTCTTCTTCTTCTTCTTCTTCTTCTTCTTCTTCTTCTTCTTATTCTTCTTCTTCTTCTTCTTCTTCTTCTTCTTCTTCTTCTCTCTAACAGACATAATTTTGCTAGTCTCAGTCTTTTCTATAAATACTATTATGTTATGTGTTCTTCAGAATTGCTTCCGTTTTTCCAACTCATGTTACTAAGTGGTTTCCACCAATTTGCAGTTCGTAACTTTCTTATTGCTGACTGTTTTCCTCCTATAGTCTTATGTTCTTTTCAAAACTAAACCTAAAATCTCCTGTCTTTGTGGTAATCATCGATTACTTTTGTTAGCTCTTTGCAGCAAGTGGCTTCAGGCCTTTTCTGCAGCAATTTGCATAAAATAACAATAATAACTTGCTGAACCCGTGAAAATTCCATGGTAGTTGAAAATTTTTAAAACTAATTATAAATAAAACGAATAAAAAATAAAAATAAAACAAATAACAACGAATTTAAAACAATTTTTTAGCAAATTTTTTTTAAGCTTTTAACACTAAAAGGATTTGATTTAAAAAACACACAACACATTGTTTGGCTTTTTTTTCTGAATAATTTTTGATATAAATTATAAAGGAACAGATGTCAATTCATTTGCACATTTTTTTTTTAAATTTAAAAAGAAACTATAAAAAAAAAAAACTATAAAAAAACTATAAAATAAAAAACTTGCAGTCTCCTCTCAACATGGCTTTTTTTAATTATAAAATAAAATTATAAAATAAAATTATAAAATAAAATTATAAAATAAAATTATAAAATAAAATAGCCAATTTGGAACTGCAAACAGACAACTGTGTTATTATTTTTAATTTTTAGAGAGGAAATAGTTTTAATGATTTTTAACTGATAAAGAGTGACTATAAAGGGAGATAATTTGTTTCTCATTAATTAATGTTTGTGATGATGATGTTTTTGTGACACTGAATATACGGCCAAGTAAATTAATATTTAGATAAAAAATAAATGTAAAAATAATGCGAATTCTAAGATCAGGTGACCCATTATTTTTTTATTTTTTTTTTCAAACACATTAATGAGTTTAGATTTTGAAAGTTTTAAGATGAGGATTGATAATTTGTAATTTTTGGACTACTGTTCTCACCTGAGAATGTTTCGGCCAATGTAATCTGCATCTTTTCAAACTTGATAACTTTGTAGTTTAGCTTAGGCTTTTTTTATAGCAAGTCCAGGAACTTGGATGAATTTTCAAACTGAATCTTCTTTTTAATCTATGCGGGTACATTTTTCTCATCCTATCAGTCAGAGCAGAAATATTAATTTAATAATTATTTGGAATCTAGAAAACAAACAACAATGTGTTTTTTCTTTCTTAAAATAAATAATATATTAATTCTAAGATTTTAAATTTTCCACATATATACTATAATCAAGATTTCATTAATTTTATCCCATTCTTAATTATTGCCTGTAGCAAGGTTTGAACCTTTAACCCTCAGAAAACAATGTCCTTATCCATCGATATAGATTATTCTAGTATGAAATTTAACATCTTATGTTTTTTTAGATATTACTAGACATTGCTAGATATTTCTAGATATTATTATATTTATATGATGTAACTTGGCAGTTACATTATACAATTACATATTTAATTTTTCATATAGAAATTATTTGAGTAATTTCTGATGACCTAAAGAAGAGAAAGACCGACTGTTAAATTTTTATTTCAGAATTCATTTCAAGCAGTTTGAGTTAGTGTCTAACTTGCTATTTGCTTTCTCATTCCCCCTCACTAAATGACAAGAAAAAAGACATTTTTATTTATTTAGTTACAAATAGATACACATATAAAATGGAGTATATATATATATATATATATATATATTTTATATATATATATATATATATATATATATATATAAAATATATATATATGTATAGATTTATACATACATATATAAAATATATATATGTATAGATTTATATATATATATATACATACATATATATTGTTTTTAAAATATGATTATCCACTGACATGTGTTTCGTCATCTACGACTCATCAGAGTGGCTGAATCTAGCGAGGTGGACAAGTGGTAAGTGTTTAGGGGTTTACCATGGAATCTCGATTTCGAATCTCACAAGATTCAGCTATTCTGATGAGTCATAGACGGTGAAACATGTGTCAGTGGATAATTATATTTTAAAAATATATATGCTGCTCCCCATATGTGGGTACCAAATTAGTTAAAGGGAAAATTATTCCCAACTCGCAGTTAGGTAAAAATGCATATTCGTAAATAATTGAATTCATTCAAAACTTATTACAAAAACAAATAACATCTTCATATATATATATATATATATATATATATATATATATATATATATATATATATATATAGTAATTTATAAAATATATATGGCGATTAAGCTACACTGAATATTCTGCGTTTCATCCAACTATAGGATTCGTCAGGCTTATGCGCGAATTCTGTCGTTGCTTCTTGTTTTTATATATGTTGAGGATTTCTAGTCGGCCAATCAGCTTTCTAGTATCCATCGCGCCCCTTCCTACCAGCCAATGGGCATGCATTTTATCAAAGAAAGGATCTGTTTTAGAACTAGGTTAGTGGTTTTAGGTAGTCGTTCTCCTTTTTTTTTTTTTAATTATTATTATTTACACTACTGTTCTCATCCTGGATGATATTCTCACAACAGTTTTAGCACTATAACCTTCAACCTTCTTCAGATGCATCTTATCAAACTTGGGAATCTGTACAAAATTTCCAACAGAACTCTTATTAATCCCTGAGGGTAGTTTGCTCTTGCTCCCTCAGGACCAGATAGAAGTCTTAAGTAATTTTTAATTGCTTTCTTAGTATTGCCTGCACTAAGGATTGAATCTTCAATCTCCAGGAGAAAGTCACGTGGAACTGGTCATTACTTTCACACTTTATCCATTATGCTTGATAGAACAAGAACAAGGCACCCTAATTAATAATTAAAGATTCAAAACTTCATTCTCAAATTAAAGAAATAGATTTTTAGTTTGACAAGGTATTCATGTAATCCTGTGATTTCTTATCAAATGGACCAAACATTGTATGTGGAGACTCGCAAAGAAAATAAATCTGGCACAAATTTATTAGAATAAAAAAGTTATTTATTTTGTTTGCTTCACACGCACATATTTACAATGTGACACAATATATTCTCTCTTTCTTTCCGTTTCCTGGTCAGATAGTAGTCTTTTATTTTTAGCTACAATCAGTTGTTGTGTTACAATAATTCTCTCTAGGACACACAGTTTAGCTGACTTGCTTTTGAAGGGGTACAAGGAGGAGACTTGTGTGCTTGTCAAGCGTACCTTCCAAATTAACACGCATCTTTTTCTTCTCCTCTGTAGTCAACATTTGCCGTTTTACTTTTGTTTAGGGAGAATGTTGACGTATAAAAACAATCATCCATATGTTTCTTTCTTTTTTCTTCTCCTCTCTCTTTTCCTTCAACCATAATGCATTTCATCACGTGACACCATGCTCATGCCACAGCTTAAATGCTAATGTGGCATTAAATTGGCAATATGCGTACAGAGCATAGATGCATAGATAATGCTAATTATTATTATATTGATATGATGTACCTGAAGAAGTTCGGAAATTACATGCAAATGTGAATAATAGTCTGGATCAATCAATCAATCAATCAATCAATCAATCAATCAGTCAGTCGATCAATCAATAAGAGTTTTATCATTCAGTAAGGAACCTCTCTTTGGACTTTAGCCATCTATCTCTTCCATTCCACTCTGATCCTAGTTTTCCCTTTGGCCTCAGTCATGAGGTGTCCATTCTATTGTCCTGATGGACCATCTGTTGTCATACTCTCTTGCTACGTGCTCTGCCCATCTGTATATAGATGTCTTGATGGCAGTATTGATGTCAATAATTCTTGTTTGTTGGTGGATCCATGTTTCACTGCAATAGATCATCACAGGTATATTCATCGAAGATCTTTATTTTTGATTGCCATACTTGCTTTTTGGCTTCTCATGATATTATCCACTTTCACAAAAGCTGCCCGTATCAATGCTATCCTTCTCTTTAGCTCAGGGAGGAGATCTCCATCTTTCATAATTTTCTTTCCTGGAGCTTTCAACTTCCTTGATGGTCTATCCATCAACAATTATTGGTGCTAGATAATATAAATAATACCTTAAGGAGCTGACTTTTAAGTAAATGGACAGCATCCCCATCTCTGCTTTGAGAAACTGGTTTGAATTTGTCAACAATTCTACATTGCTGTTTTACTCACTCAACCATATCACGTCTTGATTATTCATTTACTCGGCACATCTAATTATTCAAAAGTTTGATTCTTGTTCAGTATTCACTCTATATTAAAAAACAAAAATAAAGAAAAATCTATTCATGACAAAATAAAAATATCATATTCCAAAAAGTATGTAAATTGATCAGGTAGTTTTATTTTTATAAAGAAAATCATTTTGAACTGATTAATGGTAAGTCATAGATTTTACAACATAAATATAGTATAAATTATTGTTTAGTTATCTCCCTTGTTTCTTGAAACATTTTCAGTGAGTGAGTCTTTTCTCAGAAACTGATAAAATTTCATTTTCTTATTTAAAAATAAGATTTCACTGACCGAAACATTGTGTGAATAACACTCAAGATGAGAACAGTCATCCGAATAATCCAAATAAGTATTTTGTGCCTGTCTTTTATCATAACCAATCGCTGTCGTAACTTGTGTATCCTTGTGGACTATACAACAGTTACTTGTCCTAACTCTAAAGCAGTTCAGTCGAAGACTCTCCAATCTACAAAATCTCTATGATTTCAAAGAATTGTAATGATTTCTCAGAGTTATTTGAGAAACAGTAAGTTCTCAGCTATTTTTCATTCTAAACCCCCTTTTTTCCACCCCCAGATCAGCCTGTTATTGAAAAGCACTCTTCACTTTTTATTATATCTATATTTGTTTAAAAACATATCTAGTCAAGGAAAACCGGGGAGAAAGACTCTTTTCTGTTTTTTGATTATAAAACTGATAATCTGCTAAGAGAAGCAGAAGTAAAAACAAAACAGCAGCAGCTGACTTGAAGTATTTATTCTAAACTTTTTTTTTCTGTAAAATAAACAGCATATTTTTTTAAAGACAAAAAATATCTATTGTATATGTTTTGGAGAAATTTTAATGGAAATAAAATTATTTTAAAATTAAAATTAATTTTTTTTTACTTTTTTAAAAATATTTTGTGACACAATTTATTAAAAAATAAAATGGATTATAAATTGTATTTTGAATTTCATTACTTTTTTTATTTCAGTGTATTCCTTTCTATAATTATATCTCTCTATAAAGTTGTATATATATATATATATTTTAAATTTGCATTTACATAAGCAGTAGTATGTTGCTACACAGTCATGGGCATGTTTCAGTCTACTAGTATTTACTAACTAGAGACCACTTCAGGCAACAAACCTTATTTTCGAAAACGGAATTCCGTTTTCGAAAATAAGGTTTGTTGCCTGAAGCAGTCTCTATTTAGTAAATACTAGTAGAGCGAAACATGCTCATGACTGTGTAGCAACAAACTACTGCTTATGTAAAAGCAAATTTAAAATGTAACTTGCTCTACTTCTGTATTGAGCACTCTTGTATAAACCTCATTATATTTCACTGGTTACCCTACCTTTGAAAAATAGCAACCTCATATATATATATATATATATATATATATATATATATATATATATATATATATATATATATATATATATATAAAAATGGAACGTCTGGTTTATTCAAAATCGATAAACTAGAAATTTACAATCCCGTTTTCTGTGAAATTTTATAACAGTGAATCTTTATCATCTAACTGTGTTTTTAAATATTAAAAAGTAAATATTACCTTATTAAAAAAAACAATTTTTATTCGTCGGGGAAAATTTCCGATTTCATCCGAGCCGATTAGCGAATATACTTCCGGTTTACCATTTTGAAATGACGAAACATAACAATTCTGACTATAATACACTTTTTTTTTAAATCGTTAAAATAGTAACACAGAAATTATTAAATAAAATTAAAATATGTTCAGTAAATGCGGAACTATTTTTACCCATGCACCATGAGTTGATGACTTCCGATTTACAATATTTCAATATCTGTTTACAAACTTTTCTCCCCAGAAGCCCCGTCTCACGTTTGTATATAACAAAACATTTTTTTTGTAGATTTCAGTGTGCTAAAAACGAAACTGTAAACCATTTCCATCGCAAAAAATACTTTACATGATATGAGGAATTTACTTTTCTGAAAACTTGGTGATCACTTTTCCATGTAAATTTAACTTAGCATGAGCACTCACTTTCTGGCCACCTGAGAGAGGGGGTATTTTCTTTTGTGTTTATTGCATATAAGGTTTTTTTGACAAGTACCGTTTGGTACGCGAGTGCATATTTACCAGCCTTTGTTTATGCTCGCACGTAGCGTAAACGATGGCTACGGCTGTGAAATCGAAAATAGTCCCAAAATCCAGGGGTTATTACCATGCAAAGGAAATCAAACAAAAATAAACACACAAAATATGTTACTCTCTCACGTGGACACAAAGTGGGTGCTCATTCCAAGTTATATTTACATCACAAAGTGATCACCCACTTTTCGAAAAAGTAATTTCTTCATATCATGAAAACTACTTTTTTTTGTGACAGAAACGGTCTGCAGATTCGTTTTCAGCATACCGAAATAAATCTACAAAGCATTATTTTCTTATATACAAACGTGAGACAGGCCTTAAAGTAAAATAATACCGGATCTTTGGGGGCAGGTTGGCCGTTTAGTTGTACATATATCCTCACACCAGGTAATCACTAAAAGGGACTCTTAAAAGTCGTCACCCGTATCGAGCAAAAATTTGATTACATGTTTTACAACCTTTAAATGGGTAAAATATAATAACATACTTATTGAAAATGTGATCATGTGCTTAACAAATTAAAAAAATAAACTGCAAGATGAAGTTTTGAAATGATTACATATCTTTCATTTTATTTAGAATGACAAACATTGGCCAATAAAAATGAAATTTTCAATTCTTATGTAGTTTTGGTGCCGTGCTGAAATATATCGCTATTATTTGGAAAACCATTCTTACAGAGTAGGTGAGGGTGTTTTCTAACTATTTTGTGCTTCCACCTTACATTTATTAGATATTAAAAAAATATATGTAAACATAGTACGGTTACCATCTACCATCGTATGCACCCGGGAACAATATCTCCTGTAAAATTAAACCACATTTTGGTGCTTATGCATTTTTGATATCACGCTATTTTTACAGTTTTTTTTTGGTTGGATTAAACTTTCACAATATCTTTTTATTTTTTTAATTTTTACTATCCCTCCCATGTTACGAATGCCTTTCAAAATATTAACATTATTATTTCAGCACAGTAACAAAAAAATATAAGTACCCAAAATTTTATTTTTATTACTAAAACTACAAATTGTTAGGTGAAAGTACAGTTTATTATGCATTTTTCGTATCGTGTTGAAATAATAACTTTTTTATTTTTTATTTTTTACATTGGCGAGGGGGGGGGTGTTTTGTAACTATACTGTGCTTTCAGCTACCGCTAACAATTTATTATTAAACAATAAGATAGCGTGAAATTATTAAAAAAAAAAAAATGCAGATTTGCCGTTTAGTTGTACAAATAGCCTCCAACCCTGTTAAAAAAAAAAGGGACACGTTGAGTCGACACCGGTGTACATATATCGTAAACAGAAAGTTTGTTTATATTTACATGATTATTGAAAATATAATCCTGTGATCAAAATTTAACAACGTTGTTTAACAAATAAAACAGAAATAATGAAAGATGAAATTTTAAATTGATTAAATGTGTTTTGTTTTTATAATTTAAAAATAAAAACATTAAACAATATAAATGAAATGTTGGTTTTGTTCTCGAAAAGAAATAATGAAAGATGAAGTTAAATATTGAATTATTGTGGAGACGCATCATCATATGCATCCGAGTACAATATAAAACCGTTATTTTCTTTAGCCATTCTTACCATGGGGAGAGGATGGTGTTAGGTAACTATTCTGTGCTCTCAACTAAAAATTTATTACAAAAAAACCCAAAAAGGTCTTAACGTGGGGAGAACTGTGGTATTCATTCCAAAAGCCATTTTTAATATGCCGTTCTTAATATGATGATTTTGCCATTACACCAAATTGAGCCACAGCAATGCATGGCAGGGTACAGCTAGTATATATATATATATATATATATATATATACACATAGGTATTACCACTTATCAAGGCCAAGAGGCCACTCGAGGATAAGGGTTAAAGAGTGTACAGTAGTTAATTGGACAATATAATAGTCGTTAGTAATGAAAATTCAGTAAATTTGTTAACTTAAGTGGAACGGCTCATCAAGAACTTGTTTACATTGGACTTGAAGACAACCATATTATGTAGAAAATGTGATTTTTTTCAATTATATTTCACTTTTTATATATACAAATCCTTAATTTAAGAATCTTAATGTGATTATGGAGCATATAACAAATAGACTATTTTTTAGTAGTATATATCAAAATTAATAAAATTTATTATTACGAATATTTAAATGTTAGTGACTTTATTTCTACGTTCAAAATGGCGTAATGTAAGCTAAAAATAAGGTAATTTCAACTTCTCTTACAATTTTCGGATTTTGTATTTATGTCCAAATGCATTTTATTTTCTTTTGGTGGATTGATGGTTGCTATTTCTTCTGATGTTAAGGGCAAAATAAATTCATTGGTTTATATAATAATTAAATGAATGATTTTGCACTATGAAACAGTTAGTGTCAAGAATCGTAAATGTCAACAGAATTAAAGGAATAAATTGTAAGATGGTCAACATCATGAAATTTGGAATATAGACTTTTATAAAGTTATATATATAGTTTTTATGTTTATATGCTATCTATCATTTATTATTTATTATTATCTATTATTACATCTATATCTATCTATCTATCTATCTATCTATCTATATATATATATATATATATAATGGATAATTACATTTTAAAAATAATATATATACAGCTCCCCATGTGGGAGTACCAAATTGGTTAAAGGGAAAATTATTCCCAGCTCGCATTTAGGTTAAAATGCGCTTTCATAAATAATTGAATTCATTCAAAACATATCGCTAAAACCAAAACAAACAACATTTAAGTAAATCGTGATATATCCAGGCAGTTGGCGAGATGGGTCAGAGGTAAGGGGCTTAGGCTTATTACCGTGGGGTCCCGATTTCGAATCTCGCCATATTCAGCCACTCTGATGAGTTGTAGATGACGAAACACGTGTCAGTGGATAATTACATTTTAAAAATAATATATATATATATATATAACTACTTAATTTACTCACATAAAATTAATACACGAAAGTATAGATTTATGCGTAAACTTTAAGTATTTACTTCAAAAGTGCTCAATATGTAGGTAGAGCTAGTTAGTAATTTATAAAATATATATGGTGATTAAGCTACACTGAATATTCGGCGTTTCATCCACTCTAGGATTCTTCAGGCTTATGCGCGTAAGCCTGACGAATCTTAGAGTGGATGAAATGCCGAATATTCAGTGTAGCTTAATCGCCATATATATTTTATAAATTACTATATATATATATATATATATATATATATATGAGAAAACAGTTAATAAAACATGTTAAAAAACACTGAAATGAGTTAAAAACATTTAATCTGAAAAAGAAACACTAGATAAGTGGATAGTCCTTATTCCGCGGAGTTTCGAAGAAATATTTTCCTTCTCATCAGAGGGTAGGAATTAGCAAAATGTGGGATCGGATTTTGCATGCAAAAGTATTTGATGAAACAACAAGTAAATCAAAGATCTTACTTGAAAACAAAAAAAGTGAAGCAGAGGGAATATGGTGAAGAAAAAGGTGATTACACATGAATGGATAGTCTGGTGGAAGATAAATAATCCAGTGACGGTAAAATCCAAATGTAAAACTTCAAGAAAGTTATAATGTATAACTTCAAGAATAGTTGATTACATATATATATATATATATATATATATATATATATATATAATCAACTATTATATAAAAGGAATTTTGTTTCTATGTGTGTGTATGTGTCAGTGAATTCCCTATAGAGTTCTAAGCGGCTGGGCCGATTGTTTTGAAATTTCACACAAATGTATTTTATGTGCATGGCATTGTTCTTAGATAGGTTTTGTATCAGAATGTTTTCAGTAAGTATTTGTAATCAATAATCAAAATAATAATCAATTCATAATCAATAATCAAAATAATAAGATGAGAAAATGAACAGGCAATTTTAACTAAAGTTAATGCCTTATACAGTTTAATATCACAAGTACATTTGAGAAGTCTTATTACTGCACAGGCCCGGTATATAAAAGCAACAATAGGTTCTTTGATATGACATGGGTATGTTCAAAATGATTGTTTCTGTTTAGAGAACACTGAACCATATATTTGTATTTTGCATTATAACCTTTAATTCTAGCCATTATATAAAATTAATTTTATAAAATGAACAGTAGGTTCTCTACAGTGCAATGGTGAAATATAGATGACGATTTATTGTAGACTAAGCGTTTGCAGGGAAGCATGTGAAGTTCACCAAGATGGGTCCCCAACTAGAGCAGGCAATCAATCGATTTAATTGAAAATGGGCGATTTCACTGATTTTGATGACAATAAAATATGTGAGTGTGAAAAATTTGTTAACACTCATTCAATCTTGGGCAACATCAGGTCTCCCTGCTATTATACATATGTATGAGGGGTGTTCCAAAAATGATGCCTCTTATTTTTTATTCTGCCTGAATGGATCAAAGACAACTGCAAATTATGATGACTGAACTTATACATTCACGACCTGAAAGCTTCATCTTTCTGTTGCAGATATTGATGGTGTAAAACTCTAAGAAAGAAACCCCTGTCATGGTCGTGCGCCAGAAACAGAGATGCGTCATTGAATTTCTCCATGCAGAAAAAATTGAAACGATCGACATTCATAGACGTCTGTTGAATGTTGACGAAGTTGATGCAGTTGATGTCAGCACAGTTCATTGATGCAGTTGATGTCAGCACAGTTCATTGATTTCAGACTGGCGACACAGATGTGAGTGACAAAGTATACTTTGGACACTACATTAACTTAGGTCTGTCTGAAAAGTAATGGGACTATATGTGCTGTGTGAGCAGGTTAGGCACAAACTTTAATGAAGACCTTTCATATCTATATGCGTAAGTATATTTTGATAAGAGATTAAGCATCATCATTATTATCATCATCATTTAAAAAAAATTCTTTTCCAAATCAAACAACTTGGACATGAAGGGCTACTATTTGAGGTCATGTCTAACAGAGAACTGTTAGGAGTTGAGCAGCGAGATGTCTATTCACATTACATTTAAACTTTTGCAGATTAGAGGGAATTCCAAAGTTTAGCAGTTTGAGGAAAGAATCTATCAGAGTAGAAGGCTTTCCAGCATCTAGGGACTTTTTATAGTGAAGGGGTGGAATTTTGCTGCTTGTCAGGTAAATCGAAAATATGTACATCGAGAAGGCACACATGATATGAATTAATTCCATTAAAGTATTTGTAAAACAGAACTTAGTTGATAGTGCACGACCTATTAGCTTGGAGACTCTTTTGGACTCTGTCTAAAAGGGAAAGACTAATAGTAGAGGCACTATTCCAAATGTGCAACAATACTCCATGCGTGGCCACAATGTGGTGTTGTAGAGATTTAAAATGTTCTCAAGTATGGGTAATTTTCCAGCATGGTAAACGGAGCCCATCTTCTTTGCAACAGCCTTGGCAATCATCATCATCATATTAGATTTAAAATATTATGCAGACAGAGAAATATAACTACATTAGCTTAGGTCTGTCTGAAAAAGAAATAGGGCTATGTGTACTATGTGAGCTATGGGCAAAAAAGAGATTAATCATCATCATCATCATCATCTTTTTTTTAAAAATTCTATTTAACTCAAACAAGATGTGTTGCAACTTGGATGTGAGGAGCTACTATTTTGATGCACCATCCCAGATGTGGCTACTCATGCATGGGTGAACAGTGGCATTGTAGAGATATAGGATACTTTCAGATGTGAGTAATTTTCTAGCACAGTAGAGAGAGCCCATTTTCTTTGTAGCAGCCTTGGTAATCATCATCATCATCATTATCATCATTTAAAATACGTTTTACATAGTGAGCAACCTATAGAAACTGACTTCCAAACTAACCTATCTCTGGACAGGTCTTTATCCCATTTTATCCTGAATCTATGATTATCACTTCCTTCCATGTTTTCCTTGCCCGTCACCTGTGATCCTGCTACATTAATTAATCTGTATCTACTAACCCATTCCATCACCATCTGACAGATGTTGGGTGGCTTTTCCAAATTGACTTCCAAACCTATCTCTGACCAGGTCTTTATTTATCTCACTTTTTTTTTCAAATCAAACCTTGTTACTCATCCACCCATATTTTGATTTTTCTGACCCTGCTACCTCAACTGTTCTACATCTACTAGCATAAGCACTCTCATCCATTCTTTCATCATCATCATCTTCATCAGGTTAGATTGAACGTCTTTTGCCGCAAAATCTTTAAACACTTGTTGATCATGACTTTTTTATTCCGATGCATTTTATAGATTTTTTTCCAAAACATGATGATGATGATGATGATGATGGCTAACAATATGTATCAAACATAAATTGCTAGAGCTCCTCACATTTAAAAGCTTTATACCCGATCTTCCTAGTGCTCAATTGAAGATGAGCATAGTTTAAATGTATTATGGGAAACATGTCAGACACAACAATCTCGATTAAGCTTGACAGATATTTATAAAATCTCAGCTGTGTCAAAGCAATTGGGATTGACAGGTGAAAAAGGTCAGACATTAAGATTTGTAAAACGAAATAATATCTCAGTCTCTTTTTAATATTCCTGCATGTCTCTTTATTCCCCTCCCTCCCTCTCTCTCTCTCTCTCTCTCTCTCTTTCTATTTCTCTCTTGTTTTGCCAAATTGGAAAATTTATAATGAAGTTGGAAGTTGACGGTGTATGCCTGTTAACTAGCTCAATGTTCAAGTTCTCAGAAATGCTTCAAAGTGAAATAAATTATATATTTTTATAAACGTGTGTTTAATTCCTGTCAAGATAATTAATTCTCAGGAGACAATTAATTGAGAACTTGACATAGATTGAACTGACGATATATATATTGATTTAAAGCAGATGTTCTCATTTTATTGTGCTTAACACCTGGGAAGTTTTGATTTGATTGGACATAAAAGCTATTCCAGAAATGTCCCCATGGCGTGGATCTCCTTAGAAAACGATACAATGAACAAATATTTTTCAAATTTCAGTTTCCTTAGTGTATTTTGAACATTTCAAATTTGCATTCAATTTTATCCATGTTCATTAGAATTTACAAAATTTCCTGAATTTCAATTTTTTCTTAAGACTCCTTAAAACATACCTTAAATTTGAGACATTTTCTAGAATCAAAATCATGTAATGGATTTTAATCAAAATTAGAGTAAGGGTCCTAAACATAAGGTTTAGTCATATTATATCTTGATTTTAATTTTTTTTTCAGAGGACATAAAAATGGTTTGAATTTATTCTTTTCGGGGAATAAATTTTACCCATCCTGAGACGGGTATTTCTATTTATGTCAGCCTATAAATATTTCTCTGTATCCATCAACCCGTAGCACACAGAGAAGAAGTTTAGAAATCAAGAAATACATGAAACCTTACAATTCTGAATAATAATAAAGAGAATAGTGTTCAATATTGATGATGGTACATCTCTTAGTATCTTTGTTGAAATATGTTGGAAGGGGGTAAAGGAATTGGCCACGCTATGAGGAAATAAAGTGAATAATATTCAGCTGGACATAGTGACAGAGAGTGTAGCAGGTAGAAGCCACTGGGCTAAAGGTTGTTTTTTCTTTTACATTTTCACCACAAACATTGCCACTTTGATATAGGGGGCTACTATCAGGGAGATACTGTATATTTCGGCATATAAGACGACCCTTAAAGTTCAAAAATCATCTCTAAAAAACAATATTTTATAAGATACCGGGCGTTCCAAGGCTAAACAAACATTGTTTCATGATTTAGCAGTCATCTTATACAACCGATATATGATAAATTCATTAAAATTTGCTCCAATTTTGTACCTCGTCTTATCTGACAGTTACCTGCTGAAATATATGGTAAGATGCAGGGATACTATGTAGGGTGTTGAGCAGCAAGATGTCTATTCACATTACACTTGAACTTCCTCATGTCAGTACAGTTGGAGAAGCAGGAACCCGGAAGGGAATTCCAAAGTCTAGCAGTTCTGGGAAAGAAAATATTAGAGTAGAAGGTTTTCTTACATCTAGGGATCTCTACTGTGTAGGGGTGGGACTTTGAGATTAGGATAAGCCTAGAATCGAACCCTGTAGGCAAAGTTAAGAAATGGAATGTTAGAAATTAAGTCAATATTTTTTTTTTAGAGGGTAGTCACCACTTATCAAGGCCCGGAAGCCACTCGGGGATAAGGGGATAAGGGGATAAGGGTTATTGCGTGTACAGTAACCAATGGGATAGAATCGTAGTAATCGTTAGATTGTCTGATTCTTTTAGAAATCCGAATATTAAAATTTAGAAATTCGAATATTAAAATTTAGAAATCCGAATATTAAAATGTCAGTTAAAAGCATGGACAATGCAAATTAGAAATATATTATTAAAAATATAAGTTAGGCTAAAAAATAGGTTAGGTGAGAATTCTTTTGTTTGGCAGAAGTGTGTTTGGACAAATATACAAAAAGCCATGTGAAAATTAGTAACGTTTGAAAACACACTTCTGACGTAATAGACAAAGGACATTTCTCCATATAGGATTTTATGGGTTCGGATTTTAGAGTCAGCCAGAGAGTAAGAGGACAGTTAGTCAGTTGATCAGCCAAGAGTTGACATAGTCAGTCAGAGGAGAGTCTCTTAGAGGCGAAGGGTAGAAGATTAACCATGTAGATCCAAGTTTGAATTCCTGACGTCATTCGCATTGGCTACATCGAATGACCTTTGTTAATTCTGATATCATCGTTGCCCGTGGGAATCAAAGACTGAGACCTTAGGTAGAGGCAAAAAATGAATAATTTTAACTGACAAATCATTCTTCGTGAGAAGATTGTGTGGTTAGCTTTGATTGGTTATCCAAGAAGGCTGCATCTTACAGACCCAACCACTTACTTTGAAATAAAAAGGACTACACAAGTGATTTTTAGTATATAAGCAGTTGGCAGAGAATGGAGACTCTCAAGAAAAGGGTAGAAAGCAAGAAGCAGACGAGAGAAGAAGTTGACCAGATATTCAGCTCTTCTAGAAAAAATAAAGCCAGTAGCCCTAAAACCTGAAAAAATCCCATGAATGAAAAAAGAGAAAAGATACCCATAATTTTTGTAAAAGGGTAAAAAAAATAGATGATTTAAATAAAGTTCTATAAATTACAATATTTATTGATCCATCAAATTATAACAAAGAATTATAATAATGAAAAATCCTTAATCCATGGGTTTTCAAAGATGAACACTTTTCATCAGAAAATCAACAATAGTAAAAAGTTCATCAATGGTTAGTATTAATTTGAAAATGAACGTTTTACTTTGTTAATTTAACAAGAATTGTTATGTCAATATGAATATGCTGCATATATTGTTGTAGAGATAAATGTATGAAAACTGTTAATTTAATAAGAATTGTTATGTCAATATGAATATGCTGCATATATTTTTGCAGAGATAAATGTATGAAAACTGTTACCCATCAATCATCCAAGAACTTTTCGAGGAAATAATGGAATTTACTTCTTTTGGACCTTTTCAAGGATGAAATCAAAATTGTTGGAAAGTGCAGAACCACTGTACTACTTAGCAATTACAAACACTGAACCCAAAAAGATCAGCCAATTTGGGTTTCCTGGCTTTGGCAAAGATGATTTGGTAGGTCTCTACATTTTATAATACCTAACAAAGGTCATTGAAGTAGAAAATATCGGACTTTATAGAGATGATGGATTCATGGTTATAAAAGACTCGAAAAATGTGAAAAAATGAAGAAAGTAATCCTCAAAGAATTCAGAAGAATTAACAGTAGAAATTATTTCAAACATTAAAACAGGTAACTTCTTAGATGTAACCATAGACTTAAAGAAAAATATATGAATCATACAAAAAGGATAACACTAACCCAATTTATATCAATCCACTCTTCAATCACCCAATAATGAAGCATATCCCTAAATCAACCAGCAAAAGAATTAGCAATAACTCCTCTAACATAAATATTTTTAACTCTCACGAAACTTTCTATAAGAAAGCCCAGAAAAATAGGAGATATAAAAACACACAACACGAATATAAGAACAGCCTAAAAAAAAAACAGCCTAAAAAAGGGAAAATTACAGCACTTTCAATGTGAATGTAAAAACAACTAAGAAAAAAAAAATTCTAACTGATAATAAAATATTTAATAAAACCGCAATAAAATTGATCTATAGTTGTGGGAAAATAATTAAAAAAACACAATAGAAAAATTTTGAACAATACAAATGCATCAAAATCAAATAAATTAACTAAACCTTGTAACTGCTTGAATAAATGGGAATGCCCACTTAACAACCTCTGTAGTATATAAAGCCACAATCCCCACTAAAGAGTACCCAAATATTAATAAATTTTATATTGGCATAGCTGGCAATACTTTCCAGGAGAAAGGTTCACTGGTCATAAATGCCTCTTCGAGAATCCAAACTATAAAAGAAAGATATCATTACGATATTTAAAGATAGGGCTAAGTTGTTTAATAAAAAACAAGAAATCTTCTTAAATTGTCAGCATTATAAGAACACCTCATCAGCCACCTAAACATTATCTTGTAAATCAAAAGTAATTATATATAATATAATTTTCCTCTTAGTATCAATTTTTTTTTTTACATTATTATCAGCTATTAACTTCGATTTTTCTCAAATCCGAACAATGATAGACCACCATCTCATTTGTTTCCACAAAATTGTTTTATAGTCATGGCTTCGATATGCACGTATATATACATATTTGGAGACATATATATTTTGCTTTCTATTTGCTTCTTCATTTTTCTTTTTTTTCTTTCTTTTCTTCATATCTGGTTTTCATTTTCATTAAAGATTAGAGGCTGTTTTTGTCGCCTGACAATATTTTTTTTAGACAGAAACAGTAGATTTATTATCATAACTAATTGTAGTTTTCTTTACCTACATTGAATAAAATAATATATATATATATATATATATATATATATATATATATATATATATATATATATATATATATATATCTTCTATAATATAAAGCTGAACGTCTGTGTGTGTGTCTGGTCATGAATAGGCTCCTATATGGTTGACTATTATAGAAAACTGATCACATATAATGATAGAAGATGTATCGAGACACAGGAATGGGTATGTTTGATCTGGCATAATGATGATTCATTAAAATTGTGGGGTCTGCGTACACACCTGGTCCACAAAGTATGGAAATAAAAAATTAAAAAATTAAAAAAAACGTTTATAAGTGTTTTTCATATAGATGTACATAAGAATACTTTGATAAGTATGTTTTAACTTAAACAGGGATGGTATAATAAAATTGTGGGGTCTGCGTTCGCGCCTGACCTCCATAGAATGGAAATAGGCACAAACTTTAATAAAGACTTTTTATATCTATCTGCGTAAGTATACTTTGATAATTATGTTTCAGTTTGAAGAAATATGGAATAATAAAATTATGGGGTGTTCGTTCACGCCTGACCTCCATAGAATGGAAATATGTCACAAAGTTTAACAAGGTTTTTTAATATAGATCCACAGAATATTATGATAAGTGTTTCAGTGTGAACAGGTATGTTATAATAAATTATGGGGTTTATCTATTTTATTTTTACTTTTATCATATTTTGTTTTGGTTTTGATACCCCCAAATTCGAAGCTATCTCTTTACAACCCTTCCTTTTCATAACCTATCATACTTTCATAAATCAAAGTCCATTTTCTGTAGGCGGTTTTTGAACCCAGTAAACGACGGGTACTTTTGCTAGTATATATATATATATATATATATATATATATATATATATATATATATATATATAAACATATATATATATACATAGGTATTTGGACAATGTCAAAACATTGTTAATTCACTGCCAACATAGCAGCAGCCAAATAGCGCAACGGTTAGAAGCTCCGACTGTCATATGATGTAGTTGCTTGTCTAACTGCACTGATGAGCTGTGAAACAGCGAAACAGTACTGTATGTGGATGACTATAATGCTCCCTATTTTGGGTTGAGCATATTGGGAAGTGATATACAAGTAACATTAGCATATGAAGCGATGCTCTTTGTGTAAACGAATTGAGCTTAGGTATTTGGACAATGTCAAAACATTATTAATTCACTATTCGCATAGCAGCAGCCGAATAGCACAATGGTTAGAAGCTCCAACTGTCATATGGGCAGTCGGGTTTCGATCCTGACTTGAGGTAGTTGTTTATCTAGCTGTACTGATGAACTGTGAAACAGTGGAACAATATTGTATGTGGATGACTATATATATATATATATATATATATATATATATATATGACTACTTCATTTAATCGCATAAATTAATATATGAAGATATATTGTTATGCGTAAATTTTCAGTATTTACTTCAACAGTGCTCAATACATAGGTAGAGCTAGGTAGTAAGTTATGAAAATACATATGGCAATTAAGCTACACAGAATATTCCACATTTCATTCTCGTGCGCATAAGCCTGACGAATTCTCATGAGAATGAAATGCAGAATATTCTGTGTAGCTTAATTGCCATATATATTTTCATAACTTACTACTATATATATATGTGTGTGCATGTGTGTGTGTGTGTGTGTGCGCGCGTTATTGAGAGATAATGTATGTTATCCCAGTAATTCCATCTGTCTTTTGTTTTTCGTTTCCATTGAAATCTAGAAAGTTCTATCGATGACAAGTAATTCCATCTTTTTGCCATTTGCTATCAAAAGACATTTGAATGTCAACTTCTTCTATTTTGCTGTGTTTTGTCCTCAGCAATTCTTAAACAGCAAAGAAATGTAACTCGAGGCAAAATGTCAAGTCGCTCGAGAGACTGCTTCTCATCATACGAGGCCAGGGCATGCTCATTATGACGTCATCATCAACATCATTATTTTGTATCTTAAATTCTATTTTCTCAAAGGAAAAGATTTCTTCCTCTACTTTTACAGAAGGAAAACCCTGATCGAGAAATGTATATCCATCTAAGGTTTCAACAATAACAAGCGCGTCTTACGTGAACTGAGCGGATGACGACTGAACAAATGTAACCTGCTTTTCTCAGGGGATACCAACAGCAATAAAATATCAAATTTAAGTACTTGCACCTTCACCAAAAAGGTTATGTTTTCAGTCAAATTTGTAGATAAGTTTTTTTTTTTGCGTATTCCTAGCATAAACATCGCTTGACCAATAGTCACCAAACTTTGTCAGAATATCCTCTGCTCTGTCTAACATTAATCCTCTTTGCTAACTGTTTTTTCCTTACGGGATTCTGGTTAAATCCAAAAATTCAAATGATGCTGGAAGTGAACTCGGTTTAGCTAAACATGGAATGGAAGTCACTAATCATGACACAAAATGCCACACCATATGAAAAAACTTCTTGTTTTATCATGAAGCAATAAAAACTCTACAGTAATAGAAAACTACTAACGCCTGAAAGTATTTTTTACCTCTATAAGGCCACCTTTCGCTTATGTAATGGAGTATTGTTGTCACATTTAGGCTGGTGTGTCTGCTACTAGTCTCTCACTCCTAGACAGGGTTCAAAAGAGAGTCGTCAAACTGATAGGTCCTGAACTGCCATTTAAGCTTCAGCCTCTGTCCCATCGACAAAACGTTGCATCCCCCTGTCTGTTCTACAAGTATTTTAATGATGAATGCTCTGACGAACTGCAAGACTTGTACTCCCTTGACGTAAATACCCCACGACAAACCTGACCAGTAGCCAAATCCTACCCTACACAGTAGAGATTCCTAGATGTAAGAGAGCTTTCTACTCCTGTATTCTTCTTTAGAACTGCTAGACTTTGGAACTCCCTTCCAGGATTCTGCTTTTCCAACTGTACTGACATGCAGAAGTTCAAGTATAATGTGAACAGACATCTTGCTGCAACTCACGAAGCAAAATAGTAATCTAATCTTCCTATATGCACGGTTTTCTACTCACAGTATCAAAGAAGATGAAATGCAGGGTGGGACGATAAAAGTGTCACCCTAAAGAATACAACACTACAGTATTTTAAACAATTATTGAAAAAATCAATTCAGGTAACTCGATTATGTAGTAAATTTGACATCTATTCAATGTTACTGCCTTTAGCTTCAATCACTGTCTTGATACGGGCCCGGGACTGAAAGCTTGGTGAATACTCAGTGGATGGTGGAGATCAGGTTGGCTTTGGTGTTTTGAGGGGTCATGTTGGTGATGTTCTTGATGCATGACCAAATGAAGTAGTCCAGCAGGTTTAAGTCAAGGAAAAGAGAAGGCATTAGTGAGAGAAGGGTACAAAGTCGTAGCACTCCTTCTGAAGCCAAGCCTAGGTTTCTTTGGACTTGCATGCTGGTTGCTGAGTCATGTGCCACAGTCAGGGTCCACCAGCGGCCACCTGATTGCACCAGGAGATCACCACACTCTTCAGCACATCCAGGTAAATTTTGGTGTTGATGTTCAAGCAAACTTGCAAGATCTGAGGTGGCATGATATGCCCCTCACTTGAAACGACACCAAAGACCATAACTGTGACCAGAAACTTTGTTTTCATCAGCCTGGGCACGTCCCGGTTATTTGTGTCAATCTAGCGATGCATTTTGAGGGAGCTGGCAATGGTCCTGTTGTCATAACTTGGATCAGTAGAGAGCATGATTTGTACAGCGGCGCATCTCTGATATAGTTCGTTGAACATTGTGTCACTTTTAGACATGATGGAAGGCTCCTATTGCTCTCGAGATTTGTATGCAACTGGCCAACTAGTAGATGATCTGCAACAAAAAAGAAAAGTAGTTTTCATCAAACGGAAATGGAATCATGTCGTCTTTTCTATAGCAACAATTTTATCGTTCCACCCTGTATTGCCACTATCATTCTCTTATCATGAGGTTGAACTGCTACATTACCACTATCATTAATATCATTCTCTTATTATGCGGTTGAACTGCTACATTACCACTATCATTAATATCATTCTCTTATTATGCGGTTGAACTGCTACATTACCACTATCATTAATATCATTCTCTTATTATGCGGTTGAACTGCTACATTACCACTATCATTAATATCATTCTCTTATTATGCGGTTGAACTGCTACATTACCACTATCATTAATATCATTCTCTTATCATGCGGTTGAACTGCTACATTACCACTATCATTAATATCATTCTCTTATCATGAGGTTGAGCTGCTACATTACCACTATCATTAATATCATTCTCTTATTATGCGGTTGAACTGCTACATTACCACTATCATTAATATCATTCTCTTATCATGCGGTTGAACTGCTACATTACCACTATCATTAATATCATTCTCTTATCATGCGGTTGAACTGCTACATTACCACTATCATTAATATCATTCTCTTATTATGCGGTTGAACTGCTACATTACCACTATCATTAATATCATTCTCTTATCATGCGGTTGAACTGCTACATTACCACTATCATTAATATCATTCTCTTATTATGCGGTTGAACTGCTACAGGTGCACTGAATATTTGTTTCTGTCTTGGCCTTAGTAACAGATTTGATGCAAGTCTTCTATTTCCGTGCTAGAGTGAAAGTTACCCCTAGAAGAAAATGTGTAGCATTTCATGAGGGGAAGAACTTCAGCCTGCAAAGTCAAGGTTGACTTTGTTGATTGAGACCAGCATTTCCTGCACTGATGTCTGCATAAACATGAAACACTAGTGTACATAGGTATAAAAAATTATTAATATTCATTGAAAAATAATATTATAGCCTCTTTAAGTAAAATTGAAGTTGAGCCCTATTTGTGAATTAAGAATAAGTTTGTTACAATACTTTCGTCGTTGTCTGAGTTATGAAGTGTATCTCAATGTGCTGAAGAGTGTGGTGATCCCCTGGTGCAATCTGGAGGCCGCTGGCAGACCCTGGGTGTAGTAGCAGGACTCGGCGCCAGCCCACAAATCCAAAGAGACCCAGGTTTGGCTTCAGAAGGAGTGGTACAACTTTATATCCTTCTCTCACTGAGAGAAGGATATGAAGTCATAGCACTCTTTCGTTGAGTCATATGTCGAGAACATCACCAACATGACCTCCCACAACACCAAAGCAAGCCTGATCGTCGCCATCTGCCGAGTATTCACCAAGCTCCCGCTGACGCTTGTGGAAAAAGCATGCTCCCAGTTCTGGACCCATATCAAGGTGGTGTTTGAGGTTGAAAGCAGCTGCATTGAATAGCTGTCAGGTCTACTACATAATCAAGTTATCTGAATTGATTTTTGTCAATAAAAATTTTAAAATAAAGCTGTAGTGTTGAAATAGAAGAACATAACAATTAAACGACCCGGATGTAAGCGTGACACACAAAAGAACACACACGATATCGTATTAATATATAGATTATTATTATTATTATTGGCATAAAATTTTTTTTGTTATCGTGATTTTATTACTGGTATTTTATCACTATTAATGTTAATTAGTACTATTATTGTTATTATCATCATAATAATTATTATTATTATTCACTTCATTCATATGATTAGCTTAATTATAAGTATAATAACCAATATAATGAGCACCATGGTGGGTATCATAAAAACTACTTTAACAATTGTCTTAATCATTATTATTACAAGGTGGAATGATAAATTTGTCGCCTTAAAGAACTCAAGGAAAGTGGACGTTGGCCAGTAGTCGAATGGAAAATAGTAAGACAAGCAAACACATGTAGAGACCTAGACGATCCATGTAGATTATGCTATCCTATACTTTAAAGAACCTCAACATCTATTAAAATGTAGGAGAGAAATAGCGAACAACTGTGTTCACAGGATAAAATTTACCCTAGGATAGAGATACAAAATCATTTTAAAACTAACAATAACAATAGAAATAAACAAATAAAATAAATAAATAAATAAACATGCATATACATAAACTATCACATGCATAAACTAACATATAAAAAAAATCTTAACCTAGATTTAAAACAGGTCAAGACACTAGATATCTACGCTAAATAGCACACACAAAGGAACAGGTAAACCGGAGATCAAATGCACATTTGTCCTGTAAGTGCCTGCTCATTGACTGATTAGGAAGGGTGCGATGGATACTAGAAAGCTGATTGGCTAACAAAACACTCAATAGAAGGTGCATATATAAAAACGCGAGACAACCACAAAATTCTTGCATAAGCCTGAAGAATCTTAGAGTGGATGAAACACGGAATATTCAGTGTAGCTTAATCGCCATATATATTTTATAACTTATTAACTAGCTCTACCTACGTATTGAGCACTGTTGAAGTAAATACTTACAGTTTACACATTACTTTCGTATATTAATTTATATTAGTAAATGAAGTAGTTATATATATATATATATATATATATATATATATATATATATATATATATTTCATAAGTTTTTATTTTGATTTCGATTCAATCTAATGCACCCAAGTCATATGAATATATATTTTTTATTTTTGAAATCGCAACTTTATAACATATAAAAATCGATAGCGTATTAACTCTATAATATTATATACGAAATCTTCAAGAATTAAAATATCATATTTAAGCGTACTTTACGACCGGGATTTACCGGGAGTTCGCGCTAGCTTAGATAAATACTCTTGCAGTTTTAACAAAACAGTTAAAATAACATCAGAGCGCCTCTATTTACACTGAACATCCACAGAATGCCAACATCAATATATTACATATGAATGAGTCTCCTGTGGAATTTTCACAGGTCCGCTAGTTGTTATTATGATAATAATAATAACAACAATTATTATGATGATAATAACAATAATAGTACTAATTAACATTAATAGTAATAAAATGCCAGTAATAAAATCACGATAACAAAATTTTTTTATCATTATTTATGACTAATACAAATAGTAATGATTATGAAAGACATTCTAGATAATAATGATACTAACAATAGCAATGATGACACTGTATAAGTATAAAGTGCTTTATGGGGGACATATTATAGAATTCAAATATTTCAGATTTGAATTCAATTTAATTCATAAAGATTCAGCAGGATTCCCTGAATTTTAATTTCTTTACAAGACTCTTAAGCTTAAGCCTTAAATTTGAGACATTTTTCTTGAATCTAAATCATGTAATGGATTTTAGTATCATATTTTATGAATGTTATTCTTCATAAAAGAACAAAAAATGTAGTGCTGAACTGTTCTGTTCGTTTTTCGTAAATTTTGAATATGTCACTAAATTCGACATGAGAATTAAGCATACAACATTAGTTTTACTTGAAATTCAATATTTCTATTTCCGAATTTCGGTCTCATAATGAAGAAGCGCCCTTATATTAAAGTTACATCATATTACATATAGTGGGTTTAATTTTATAGTGCACTTTGGAGTTACCTTTAGTAACCCTGTTGTGTAGCGAAGTATTCATATTGGAGATAACATATAATGGCTGTGATGATAATTGTTTTATAATATTATAATACGGAGCTGAGACATTTATGCAACAGTTCTTGTTAACACAGATAGAGAGGAGATACATGATGATGATGATGAAGGAGAGGACTAACTTGGAAGGAGGTTATAAAAAGTTCATTTAAGATGAAACACATTTACCTTTTCCTTTTTGTGTGGAATGACGACAGACGAAGACAACAGGTTACAAAAAGCTGGATGATTGATGATGGTTAGTGATTCAAGCTTTTACGATTACATCGTCTCCTCTCTTCGCCTCTAAGGGGCATCAGCTCCCAGTGTGGCCGACTCGATCTCTTTCTGGCTCTGTATCTCTCTGTCTGTCTAACTCACTCTTAACTTCGAACCCAGTCTCACTATATTGAGAATCTCTTTTCTTTATGACGTCAGAGGTGTGGTCAACCAATGTGACTTTATCACGTTTAAATTTACCCGTGCCTTTGATGAACAAAAAAAATCCTAAATTTAATTGTATCACTTTTAACCTATTTTGTTAATTATTTCTAAAACTCGCAGTGTCCATTCTTTTAACTGACATATTTAATATCCAGTTATTTTTAAAAGAACGAACAATCGACTGTATTCATAAATTAAATATCTGACATAAATAATATTTCGTTATTTGTGAGAACAATGCGAATCGTTCTGCATTTCTAGAATTTCAATATCTATTATCTTTTAACACTTGCCTACGGGGTTCGATTCTAGCCTTTTCCTAATATCTTTTTCAAACTTATCTAGTTTTGCTTTTTTACATACTGGGGTCTGTCCCTTTTCACAACAATTTTATCAGTAACAAACTACGATACAAAACATTATCATCATCACCAATATATAAATAGTTAAAAATAATCCCGATAATAATGAGAGGAACAACAGCAGTAATGATGACAACGATAATAATAGTAATAGAAATATGATGTTAAGAAAAATAGCATTAGAATTGATGACGTCATCGGCAATAATGATACAATAATAAAGTGAAAGAAATGCGTAGAGATAATATATATCCTGGATATGAACAGAGGTGCGGGGAGGGTAGCAATATAGCCGAAAGCGGTTCTATTCTTTCATACGAGACAATCGAGTGACAAAGCTTATTCTAAGAAGGATCATCTGTATTCCACGCACACGCTGTTCACAGAGAAACAAAAAGATGAAGAAAGAGATAAATAACATCCCCCCACCACCACATACACACGGAGACTGACCGAGCACTCCTATCGATTCTACTGCTCGTAGCTCCACTGTTAATTAAACCGCCCACCATGAAAAACAACTTATACGGAATAATCACGTTGACACACCGCCACACCGGTCCCTGTTTGATCACCGAAGTTAAGCAACATTGAGATTGGTCATTACTAAAATGGGTGACTATTTGGGAATTCCAGGTGTGCTGTATGTGCTCTATTTTCAGACATTTTCACTTCTCTCTCTCTCTCTCTCCCTCTCTCTCTCTCTCTCTCTCTCTCTCTCTATATATATATATATATATATATATATATATATAAATCTTGATATTGAAAATTTATTCAGATGTAAAAAAAACTTATAAGATATAAAACATTTTAATTATTCACCAAGGAATACAAATAAAACAAGAAAAACCCTTATTCCATGGAGTTTCGAAGAATGCAATTCTTCTCATCAGAGGGAAGAGATTTGTCGACGCAAATCTTATTTTTTATAGTTTATTGACTGTAAAATTACAATTTGAGTTATGAAATAAAAAAATAAAAATGAAATTTGGGGGAAGGGGAATGGGTGCAGGGTCTTTCTATTTGTCAATAAAACTTTGGAGATTACTCTTGACTGGCACAATTTACCACAATACCGCATTCACACCTACTTAATGAATTCCCCAAACGTTTTTGTAAAAATGTGTATATAACTGCATGTGCACACACACACACACACACACACACACACACACACACACACACACACACACACACACACACACACACACACACACACACACACACACACACACACACACACACATATATTAAATATAAACAGTAACAGAAAAAAGTTCATTTGATAAAGTCTTTGAATTTGATGATGTAAATTTCCATACTGTAAAAAGTTCGTGATGGGGAGTAGGGGGAGCTAAGAAACACCCAAAAAGAAAAGAATGAACCAAATAAAAATCCCTACATGTTAGTATGGGTCCTCCCGAACCTAATCTAAGTATTAGACCGCCCACTATTTCCGGGAAACCGAAAACAATCCGGGCGGTCTCTAGTTGAGATTTGGGTGATTTACCGGGGGCAAAAGAAAGGGATGTATGGGTTAGGAAAACTTGGAGGTTCTCTAACATTAAAAAACAAAGCAGGAATGGGATCTCATTTGTACTAACAGCCAAGAGTCTATTTAAAAGCTGAACTATTCTAGCGGGATGGGTTCTGAAGAACCCAGTACCGCATGTGCCATGCTTTACAGAGGGACCACGAATTCGAACCTGGCTCCTCGACGGATGCATAGTGTTATATACCCACCTCTTATTAAAATCCACCCGAAACAACCTCCTCCAATCGTATTTGATCTTTACTTTAAGCAAATGTTAAAAGTAAACCATCAAATCCTCATCTGGAACGCTAATCATTGCTAGAGTTCTCAATCATCATAATACCACATACACACCAGAGGTCATCCTACGTTTTTAAAAAAATAGATTTTAATACTGAAAAAGAAATATACATGTATTCCTGCATGATTCTCACTGTCTGTCTGACTCACTCCTAACTTCGAACCCAGTCTCAATATATTGAGAATCTCTTTCTTTATGACGACAGAGGTGTGGTACACCAATGTGACTTTATCACGTTTCAATTTACCCGTGCCTTTTTACAACAAAAGAAATTTCTAAATTTAATTGTATCACTTTTAACCTATTTTGTTAATTATTTCTAAAACTTGTATCGTCCATTCTTTTAACTGACATATTTAATATCCAGTTATTTTTAAAAGAACGAACAATCAACTGCATTCATAAATTATATATCTGACATAAATAATATTTCGTTATTTGCGAGAACAGTGACAATCGTTCTGCATTCTTAGGATTTCAATATCTATTATCTTTTAACACTTGCTTACGGGGTTCGATTCTAGCCTTTTCCTAATATCTTTTTCAAACTTATCTAGTTTTGCTTTTTTACATACTGGGGTCTGTCCCTTTTCAAAACAATCCTATCAGTAACACTGCGATACAAACCATTATTATCATCAATATATAAATAGTTAAAAGTAATCCCGATAATAATGAGAGGAACAACAAAAGGAATCAACATTCAAATATCAATATCTCATTTGCATATTACATTAGAGAAAATCTAATTTAACAAATAGCTCTTAATTTTTAATGGAGCTTAGTTACAGTATAGTTTTTATTATTCGATTTAGAAATATTACATGAAGTTGATTAATTTAATTTATTTTTAATTTATTTTACATTTAATTTAATTATTGTTATAACCAAAACCAGCTGCATTTGAAACGGAAGTAAGTTTTCATTAAGCCTATAAATTATTTCCCTTTTAGCTATGAGATTATATTTCCATTTGAATTTCATAGATAAGGATTGTAGCAGCCGACACTCGCTACAAACACAGACAGGAACTAATTCTCACGATTCGAGATTTGAAATCCATTTCCTCCTGGCTTGTCCAATCACAAGCCAGCTCTTTATCACGTAACAGAGTATATAAAGGCAAAATCCGAAACTCTCAACTCTCTTTGATCCTGACCCTGCATGAGAGCAGACTTCGCATGGGGCTTTGGCCCCAGGCAGAACGTGCTATGACTCTCGTCTATCTACCATTTATTTCCACGTGTTGTACCGACACGAACTTTATCATTCTACAGGACTACTGTAATCGGTTTTCTTTGCCCCAACAACTACTAGCTATAAACACGTGTGGACTGAGCTGTTCTCTTCTCAACAAGCCGGCAATATATTAATTATATCTCTACACAAGAACACTTCAACCTACTAACCCGTCCCTCTCTCTTTTACACTCTACTAACGAAGATAACAAATAAAGTTGTTTATTAAATGTTAAAATGAGACCGCTTTTCGTTGTCTACATTTTTAACAACAGGATGACTATGTTTTATGCTTCTAAAAATCCAAAATGTGGTCAACTTTCAGGAAAATATGTACATATACATATTTATTTTATATACATATAGATACACACACACACACACACACACACACACACACACACACACATATATATATATATATATATGTATACAAACATATATATTGTGGCAAAAGCTGTGAAAATGAGGGCTTACCGTTCAAACGACCTAGGTGTTCGTGTGTGCTTTGTCATCGCTGCGAAGCTAGGATAAGAAAAGAATTCCAAGATGGCGCCGACGGCGTTTTGTAATTGTATGATCTCGGAAACTCTCGCAAAATCTCGTGCATATATGCAAATCAGTTGGTCTTCGACAACTATAAATTCAGGTCGTTTTGGAAGGCAAGGGCAAGGAAAGAACGGCCGGTTGGTAATTGTGTACGCTGGATCGTGTTGGTGGCGTTTCACCGTGTCTGTGTGTGTACTGATCGAACCGCTTTTCTGCCCCTTGCACATTGGACTTTGAATTGGTTTACATTGGACTTGCACATTAGACTTTGAATTGGTTTACATTGGACTTGCACATTGGACTTTGAATTTGTTTAGATTGGACTTCAACTTCATATATATATATATATATATATATATATATATATATATATATATATATATATATGTAATATGATTATCAAAGAATATAGCTTTAACAAAGTAAACTTATCAAGATAGAAAAAGTTGAACACTGTTAAGAGGAGCAATTGAGTATAGTGATTAAAATATGAGGAACAAAAGTTACGTCTAACATTATTATATCATCAGACCAATAAGGAAAGCGTAAGAAACCTCGTTAGGCCATGACATATCAAAGCTAAATGCTTCTCATCAGAATGATGCAAAATGTAAAATATAGATAAAACTGGCACGAAACGAAATCGAAGGATGTATATATTAAAAGAATGCACGTGCATATATAAGCTACAATCAACATCCAAATGAATGCTTGGACGATAATTACGGTTTTCAAAAGGCGAACAATTAAAAGATGCATCTGCCTTACTTAAAAAAATGCTTCGTTTATTTCTGGTGTCTTTTATATATATATAAAAAAAACCCACCCAATACTTTTGCTGATGAGGAGACTTTGTTTAAAAAAAAACTATATGTCAAAATTATTGTCCATGACTTAATGTCTATCACAATGAAAACATCGTTTCCGAAATGATTGTACAAATTATTGACTTTGTTGTGTTCCTTCTTATGAAACAGATTTTTAATTTTTAATTCGAATTTGAATTTTTAATTGTCAATCACAATACTAAATATTAAAGTAGCTCTAGGATATTTGCTAAATATTAAAGTAGCTCTAGGATATTTGCTAAATATTAAAGTAGCTCTAGGATATTTGCCTATATATCTGAATTACAACGAGCATTTTTTTTTGTATTTTAATTAAATCAGTAATTTTACTATCACATTAAAATACAATCTGCTCTTTAGACTATTGTTCTAACCCCCTTTAAATTATATATATGTATATATATATATATACATATACGTATACATATAACGTATATATATATATATATATATATATATATATATATATATATAATATATACGTTATATGTATATATATACGTTATATATATATATATATATATATATATATATATATATATATATATATATATATATATATATTGACAGATAGATATATTCATCTATAGACTGCTGTTTCCTCGTGTTATACTGGTGTGGCTAGAGGAAGCAGGTGTATTCACAACTGATCCGAAACGCGAAATTGAAGTCACTTCCAACTATGATTAACGGTAGGGTAGGTATCTCCTCGCCCCTCATTACACTAAAAATGCTCTAAAACAGAGAACCCCCGAAATGAATTCGTACGTGCAAGCCCCCTCCCCTCACTTCGTCAGAGGATGACCCAGTTGATTTATCACGCCCATGCCGGTCGCGGTAAAGCTCAGCGGTTCAATATATTGGTACTCTTTATTGGTACTGACCGAGTTTTGTGTTTCTGACGAAATTTATTTTAATGTTTCGTCTTGAACAATATATATCATTAACAGAGATTAAAACTTAGCTGCTGCTGCTACTACTACTACTACTACTACTACTACTACTACTACTACTACTTTATATTATATTTCTCTTTGTCCGTTCCACTTTTTCTTGGAAATTATTAGGTCGATTTGGCTGAAGTTTTGCGTGGACCTTTGCTGCGATAAAGTGCAGGGAACTACGTATTATGGCATCTGTTCGATACAGAGTTAGGAATTAATAGGAATTAATAGGGATTAATAGAAATTAATAGGAGCTATTTATCACAATATCACATTTACTCTACAAGTTTTCTCGAAAGCTACTTGTCCCATCTGGCTGAAATTTTGTATGGACTTTTGGTGTGACGAACAAAGTATCATGGTATCCGTTTGGTGAAGAGTTATGTAAGGTAAATGCTATTTTTTACTGACATGTTACAGACAAAATGTTATTTCATACTAAAATGTGACAGACCAACGAAAATACTATTCTAAATTTAATTATGAAAGATGAGATTTTTTTCGTTAAAAACAGGATAAAGATATGGACCGTTGATTCAGAATTAGTACTTTATGTCAAATTGATGATTGACTATGATTAAATCTGTGCTAATTTTTGCATTAAATTCTATTAATCCCTGTTAATCCTTAACTGTGCATCGAACGGATACCATAATACTTAATTCGCTGCAACTTATCAAAGCAAATTTCCACGCAAAATTTAAGTCAGATCGGCCAGTAATTTCCGAGAAAAAGTGTGCGCAAATATTAGTGCTGGGACGATTAATCAGAATCGGAATCGGAAATTGAAAAAAGCAGAGCTGTTTGGGGTATCGGAATCGGAAAAATTTGAACCTATTTTCTGATGCCAAAACCGATTCCTTAATTTATTCTTTTTTTTTTTGTTTACTCTTTTTTATTTGATTTTGGTTTAAGAAACTCCTTCCACTGCTTGTATTAATAATAAAATAATAAATATTTATTGATTTAAACTTCCAGTAAGGCTAAAAACACCCCCTCACAATCTGTTTTTTACGTTTGAGAAAATATATTCACATTTAAGATGTATTTATACAGCAATCGGGGGGTGGGGGGAAATGACACTTTTATAGTTAAATATTTAGAGATTTATAAAAAATCGGAATCGGTAATTGTATCGGAATCGGGAATTTAGTTCGGAATCGGTAATTGTATCGGGAAAAATATTGGAATCGTTCCATCACTAGTAAATATGTTATTTTAGTGACTGGTCCCTAAGAAATTGTGTATCAAAAAGATACCATAATACTCAGTTCCCTTCGCCGTTCATAACAAGATTTCATACAAGATTTCAGTCAAATCGACCCAATAATTTCCAGTAATTTCTGGGAAAAAGTGAGAGTAAATGTGGAATTGTGATAATTAATATTTATTAATCCTAACTGTACATCGAACAGATACCATAATACTTAATTGCGTGTTTTTGTGAAATAATAACTTTCTATAAATTTCTGTCTTTAAATTAATTCCATCTGTGAACGAACTTGTAAAATTCTTTTTAGATTTTGATGTGAAATATGAATCTAACTCATGTTCAATCTCATCTTGTGATGTAAACCTAAGGCCATCTAAATGGTTTGTAATCCTTGAAATAAGCGATAATCTGAGGGAGCTAGATCAGGAGAATATGCAGGATGAGGCAAATTTCCCAACTAAATTCTGCTAAATCTTTGTGAGTAGTGCTGTACGATATGATGGAAGATGGCGCTCTTTCTGTTGATGAAAGAAGATCGTTTTCAGGTCAACATGGGCGAGAAATATTGCAGGAAAATATGAACAATGTTTTAATAATCTGAAATAAAAAGTTATAAATTAATATTTTGTGATATTTTTAAGTAATCATTCAAACACTACCGTATTTGGATATATGGTTAAGTGTCAGTTTTAGTCATTTAGAACTGCTTTAAAGCTTCACTGCTCACTCATTTTTCGACCAAATTTCAAACAATTATTACAGCTTATAGATAACATTCTCAGCTATATTGTGAAAAAAACCCAAATATTTTCAATTTTCGTTCAGTAAAACAAAAGTTATCATAAATTTACTGGTGTTAAAAATCATAAAACACATAAAGAAGTGAGCTACGTTATTTATGAGTGGTTTCCATAGTAACCACGTCGCTTCAGCGACTACTGTTGCTACCAATTCACTGCTCTCGCGAAAAGAGGAGTAACAAATGAAACAGAGAGAATGAAAGAATGAAAGAATGAAAGGGAGATAATTAAGGGGATTTTATTGAAAACAATGCCGTACATTGTTATTACATATGTGTATTTTTTGTTTATGGGGGCAAAAAAATAAGACTGAAATTAAACAAAAAACAAGTGAATTTACTGGAAGCATGGAAAAATCATGGATTACAATAGAAAAATGCGAACATGAAAAGTAATATGGTTAAGCTTAAACATGGAAAAGTAAAGGACTATTTGTTAAAACTGGAAAAGAAAAGGACAAGATATTCTAGTAAAAATATAACTTTATAACTTAAAATATTGCAGCATTAAGAATTAAAAAAAAATTCAATTTATAACATTATATAATCAATACTTAATGCTGCAATATTTTAAATTATAAATTTATTATATTTTTTACTAGGATATTTTGCCATTTTCTTTTCGAGTTTTAACGACTAGTCCTTTACTTTTCCATGTTTAAGCTTAACCATATTACTTTTCATGCTCGCGTTTTTCTATTGTAATAGCAATATGCATAAAATAAATTACAATGGTTTTAAAATGGCAGGTAAAATCTTTTGCACCAACTGGACAACTTATTTGAAAGGCGTCTGTTTATTTCTGACATGGCTGACACAAGTTATGGACGAACTTGCGTCATTTTAGCGGGTGATCGTCAAATCAGAGTTTTGGATTTCATGCGTACTTTGAACGCACCGATAAAATCAGATTGTTTAAAAGATTGTCAAAAAGTTCCACTCCATTTTTAAGAAGATTTAATTTCTCTTTAACCTAACCGCTATATTTTGATAAGAAATAAAACACGTAGTCACACCCGCATGTGAACGCTACCATAAAAATTCTATAAACAACCATAACTCAGTATGAAGTTAGGTATGTTTATTATATACTAGCAGGGCGCCCAGCGTTGCCCGATCGTAAAATATGATATTTTAATTTCTGCAGGTTTCGTTTTTATTATTATAGAGCCATTTCTCTATTGTATTATATATATTATACCCAATTTGTAAAAGTGATTTAAAAAATTAAAAACATATTTAAAAATATGACTTGTGTGCCATCACCTAGAATCGAAACTAAAACATATAGGTCTCCAGCATTATTTACTACCATCTGAGCTATATTCATACACATAATGGAAAACTTACAACATAACGTTGTTAAACCTATAAATGTATATTTATGCAAGCATAGAGGAATGCTTACACGACTTAGTCGACTTACACCTGTCAAGTTCCATTTTTTCAATTTTGATCCCCTAACAGCTATTTTTACCGATTGAAAAAGTAAATCAAATTTGTTCCAAAGGTCCAAATCCGCTATATATAAAGTTTCAAGTC